>NC_038049.1:42390632-42990632 GCF_002211085.1 Panicum hallii | reverse complement strand
CTTGCCAGAGCCATAGGCCTGGAGGACCAAACAGCAACAAAGTATGTGAGTAACAATACCATATATAAGGTCCTAATAAAGAGCGTGAACTACCAAATATGATATTGAATAATGACACTAGAACATTAGAATTAGTTAATCTATTATTTTCTATATTCATGTGCTTATATATAGTAATTGCCAACCCACTCGTTGTAGGATCATAATATATTCCATATTCGAAGAAAACATACTTAATACTACAAATCATATTATTGTTACAAGAAAGTATTCCTTCAGTAAAACAACATGAATACTAGAGTATTATGGAAAAAAATCTGATGTGTCATGTTTTATTTATCATCATTAATTCATTATGGAAAATGAGTTATGAAAAATATACTTTTGGGTGATTGTTTTTTATATAGTTATTTATGGATTTTTTCCCTGCCTTTATTATATTTATATTTAGTTTAGGAAATTAGTAGCAATAGCGCTTTTCTTTTGAGTGAGAGAGGATAGTAGCAACAATAGCTGTCAGATTTAACATAATAGATTTGGTTATATTAACGAGTATCATGTACTACTCTTCTGTAGCCAATGTGCCATATTGATAATTCCAATTAAGGACAGAGTTACACTCATTTCTTCATGCAATTTAAATACTAAATAAAAAAATTACATCTCTGACAAGATCACAAGAATGACTGTTGACGGGCAATAATACTGTGGACAATGCCGATACCTCCGTCTTTATTTTTATATAATTTTTATTGGCTCAATTTCTTTGTTGCTGTTTCAAGAACTCTATGGTTGAGTGAGACCATTGGCGCCACATCTCTTGAATTCAGGCGGCGGTGGAGGGAGGCTCGTCTCGGGTGTCGGCCCATTCTCCACGATGAATGCCGTCGCCATGCCCATCACAATGTGAAACTCAAAGTGGCAATGCAAGTACCACATCCCTGTTCATCAAGATGATTCATCAAAGATTAGATATATAAACGCTATGCATAATTCCCTTATTGCAAAAGAGCCCAAACATCATCAGAGACATATGGTACCTGGATTGTCTGTGACGAAGCGGACTGCAGCCCATCCGGTCCTGGGAACCTGCACGGTGTTCCTCAGCTGCGGGTTGTGGTAGTTGAACTTCTTGACATCCCTCTTGGGGTTGAAGTTGCCGAGCCCTTGCGCGAGCACGAAGAAGTCGTACCCATGGAGATGCATGGGGTTGGAGTCGCTCTGCAGCAGCGCCGTGCTCTGGAACACGATCTCCACCGACGTGTTGTACTTGAACCGCCGGAGCTTGGTGGCCTTGAACGTCGGCTCCAGCGCCTCCTCCAGCGGCCCCGGCGGGATCAGGTCCCTGTTGGTGTAGTTGTAGGGATGCGGCGGGTTCTCCGGGAAGTCCTCCGTGTACACGCCCTCGCCCGTGCTGTCGTAGTAGCGCTCCAGCAGCGATGTGGTGGTGGGGTGGTGGAAGGAGACGTTGTTCATGGTGGCCACCACGATGGTCTCGTTGCTGCGGCGGCGCTTGCACACCTTCTTGCCGCCGCGGCAAAGGGAGCCGAGGCCGAGCGTGATGAAGAAGCGCTCGTCGACGTGCATCGGGACGCGGTGGCGCCCCGGGTACGCGAGCCCGGTGAGGTTGCCGTGGAAGTAGTAGGACGGCATGGTGTTGTGCTGGCTGGGCATGAGCGGCGCCGGCACGGGGAGGCCGTTGTTATCGCCGCGCACACCGGCGTACCGGACGAGGCCGCGGGAGATGAACACAGGGATCTGCGGGTCGGGCTCCGGCGGCTGGTTGGCGAGCGCGATCATGTGGTAGTGTGCTGGCGGGGCGTCGGCGGTCATCAGCACATCGATGGCCTCGCCCGGCGCGACGGTGATCATGTCCGTCTCGAACGGCGTCAGGTAGTTGCCATCGGCGCCGACCACCGTGAACGTGTGCCCGGCCACCTTGAAGTAGTACTCGGAGAAGAGCGCCGTGTTGATGATCCGCAGCAGGTAGCTCTCGCCGCGCTCCACGTCGAGCACGAAGCTCTCCTCCGGCGCGCCGGAGCAGTTGCTGAGGTCGCCGAGCTTCCCGTTGATGGTGGCCGACAGCGGGTTGTCGTCGAAGTTGCCGTCGGCCATCCTCCGGTCGAGCTCGATGAGGTCGAGCTGCCACCACTCGCCGATCAGTACGGGCACCTCCCTGGCGGGGGTCGGGAACGGGTACCTGCCGTCCTTGGGGCGGATGATGATGGCGCCATTGATGGTGGCGCGGAGGCAGGTGACGTGGGCGTGCCACCAGAGCGTGCCGACCTGGCCGGTGAGGTTGAAGCGGTAGGTGTGGTCGCCGCCGGGAGGGATGGGGCACTCGGTGACGAACCCGGCGCCGTCGGCCCAGCAGCTCCGGATCTGCCGCACGCCGTGCCAGTGGATGGTCAGGCCGTGGTCCAGCCGGTTGACGACGCGGACGACCACCGTGTCGCCGTCGGTGACGTCGAGCGTCGGGCCCGGGAACTGCCCGTTCACCACGTAGATCTTGGTCGTGTTGCACAGGTGCGTCACGTTCATCTCGTGCACCTGTTTGAGGAATCATTATTCATTAATAATTAGGATTTAGGACCAGACAAGATTACCAACATTGGAGCTTAAGTCAACAGGATATACTTGTTGAACCACCTTGAAGCTTATGAACTTGTAAAGTAAGCAAAGCCTATCACATTGTGTGTAAGATCAGGAACTTTTAGCATAAAAAAGCATACATATGACATCATCACCAAGCTTGTAGCATGCAAAAAGCTTATTTTATCATAGCTTTATTTGTTGAGGCTTATTCAAAGCCCTTGCGCCCATCATTATTCTTTTTGAAGAACATTGAGCCTATCATTTCCTTAGACAAAAGTAACCAAATTGACGAAAAGTTTAACACAACCTATATAGATTTACTTACAACAAAGGTGTGCTCGACGACGGCTGCCTCACCGACGGAAGCCGCCGCGGTGAGGGCGACAAGGGCCATGCAGAGGACGGAGGCCGCCATGGCAGCCATGAACAAGAAGGGCGGTGCTGCTACTTCCAATTCCAAACACTACCACTCGGTTGAAACCGAAACTTGTTTGAATTTGCGAGGAGTTGATGCTTCTGATGAGACTGCCACTGTGTCCTATATATACGCCCGGTCGCCAGCACTGTTTGTTGTACCACTTGCCTGACAATAGGGAGATGAAACACCTGAACTGGTAGGGCGTTTGCAACGGTTGACCGGGCCAGCCAGATCGGAGGAGACGAAACATGGACGGTGAAGATCAACGGCATGGACAGAAATTTACCATTTGACTTTTACTCTTCTGACTCAAGGCCTGAACGCAATCTAGCTTGTTGGATTGCACGGGTTACATTTGGATATTTTTTTTTGTTCTCTCTCTCTCTCTCTCTTTTTAACCTTGGAAAGGTCATGGGTAGCTGCTTCATGGAAAGGCCACTGGGGATGAATATCATTGGCATCATCATCTTTTTTGCGCCAATCAGAGGGAAAATTATCCTTAATTTGGTTGGTTTTTGACTTATTTAGAAGCAAAAGCAGCTGGTTTGGAAGTCCAACCAAACACACTCTTGAACCTGCTTTCGGTGGGGATTAGTTAACCCAAAATATTGGCAGGCTGGTACGAGGTATTACCGTAAATGTCACTGGCATCGTCTTTTTAGCGTTGATTGGTTAACCCCAAAAGATAAGGCCAGGCCGGTAGTGCTGTAATTATGTTCAGCACGACTCTTACACGCAACTCTCTTTTGAGATGCTGAAAGAACATCACGAGGCCAGCATCTCGCCGGTGGCGCTTACCGTCACAACTGGACCGGTTGAATTAATACTGTATAGTTACCGTACGTGTTAATTAGTTTAGTCCCATGCAACCGTGTTTAGCCCCCGACAGTTAGCGTTGTGTTTCGGCAGTCTCGGCTGGCAAAGACCTCTTCTTCTTTTTTATGGTAGCAAAGACCTCTTCTAGTCTTCTCACCAGCACCTACCAACCAAACATAACCGGCCGGCGGCAGCCAAACGCTGACTCTCTCTCTCTCTAGATCTGCCTGCCAGTCATGACATCCCTATGACAGTGTGACACCGTATGATACCGGATGTCGATCTGGATTCGAGTGCTGCTTCAACGAGGACGCTCGAAAGATATTTTCATTCCGAACTTGATGCGCAACCGCAAGATCCTATGCTATGTATTTTTTATTCGGAGCTATTTTGACCTGTTTTTCTACAGTGGACATGATGCATACACAAGTCAAGACGCATGGCAGCTGGTAGTTAATTTTTACGACAGTGCATTTTGACCTTTCTTTTTTCTGGGGTGGAAATTGCTTATCTGCATGTGGTAGGATCTTGCTACCTTTGTTTGAGTTCAGATTGATGCCCTGCAGGTTGGATCAGGTCTTGATGCAAGTGTTGAACCTCTTATAAAAAAAAAACAGATTGAACCTTCCATGTAGGCACCAATTGCATGTAAAGTGTATCCACAAATCCCAAGAATAAGCACACAGTCCATGGCATCAAAGGTAGACATGAGTCTTAGTCACATAGCAATTAGAAAATTGTGGTATTACCATAAAAGATGATAAAAAAACATCTTAGTTAAATCTAGGATCCTTGTAACGATCATCTATACTAGATTGCCGACCATGCCCTATATTTCTCCGTTGTCTCGGTCACAGAATACGTACAATCGCAGCATAGAGCAAAAACTCAACATCTTACAAAGATCCTCGCAGAAGAGGGCACATAAGCCATCATTCAATCCCCAGAAGAGGGCAGAGATGCTCACAATTGTTTTTCTCCTATCTTCTTACATTACATATACACGGCATGTTTCCTGAAAATTCAGAGTGTGACCCTGCACTTGTTTGGTTGTGATTTTTAATTTCTATTGGTGTACAAAGCATGTAGCATATAGTTTAGTAAATAATATGCATAAATTAGTTTCTTCAAAAAAGGATGGTATCAAGATATGCTCTTCACTGCACATTTTCCGTTATTGGGCTTTGATCTTAATTCTGGAGAAGATGTATTGGGCTGTAACGTAGCTGGGCTCCAATTTTCAGTGTTGTTAACCGGCTAGTTTTTTTTTGTCGTCAAGTCAAATTTTAGAGATAGCTAAATCTTTCTTGTTTTTCTTTTTGATCCGGTTTCCATAGGCCACTTGTTTTTTTTTGAGTTGATTGTTACTATCAAAGTTTCGGCCCATGGACACTCATGGCTTTACTTTCCATCATGGGTTTTGCAACCACAATCCATAGAATTCTTACAATTCCTAAACTCTTATTTTCCTCATAACTTGAATTATAATGGTTCCGACTTACGCATTGACATACACCATAAATATAAAAAAATTACATCTCTTGCAATAAGAATTACAGCAGATAGATGCGATGAAGGATGGTAATGCCTTCATCTTTATTCGTTACGTTGAATAAATAAAAATAAAAGTTCCGGACCCAATTCCACCACCCATCTTATTCAGAACTTAAGGCTTACTGAAACCATTGGTGCCGCATCTCTGGAAGTCCGCCGGCGGTGGTGGCAGGCTCGTCTCAGGCGTCGGCCCATCCTCCACGATGAACGCCGTCGCCATGCCCATGACGATGTGGAACTCAAAGTGGCAGTGCAGGTACCACATCCCTGTTCATTCATCAAGATCGATTCAAACACAGATTAGACAACCGGTATAATTCTTCCGAAGCAAATTCTATCTTGTATCTAGCATTGAGTATTGAGGTGACATACCTGGATTATCAGTGACGAAGCGAATTGCAACCCAGCCTACTCTTGGCACATGCACAGTGTTCCTGAGCTGAGGGTTGTAGTAGTTGAACTTCTTGACGTCCTTCTTGGGATCGAAGTTGCCGAGCCCCTGCGCGAGCACGAAGAAGTCGAACCCATGGAGGTGCATTGGGTTGGGGTCGCTCTGCAGCAGCGCCGTGCTCTGGAACACGATCTCCACCGACGTGTTGTACTTGAACCGCCGGAGCCTGATCGCCTTGGGCGCCGGCTCGAGCACCTCCTCCAGCGGCCCCGTCGGGACCAGGTCCATGTCGGTGTAGTTGTACGGGCGCGGCGGGTTGTCCGGGAAGTCCTCCGTGTACACGCCCTCGCCGTTGCCGTCGTAGTAGCGCTCCAGCAGCGACGCCGCGGTCTGGTGGTGGAAGGAGACGTTGTTCATGGTGGCCACCGTGATGCTCTCATTGCTGCGGCGGAGCTTGCAGTCCTTCTTGCCGTCGCGGCAGATGGAGCCGAGCCCGAGCGTGATGAAGAGGCGCTCGTCGACGTGCATCGGCACGCGGTGGCGCCCCGGGTAGGCGAGCCCGGTGAAGTTGCCGCGGAAGTAGTAAGACGGCATGGTGTCGTGCTGGCCGGGCATGAGGGGCGCCGGCACGGGCAGGCCGTTGTTGTCGCCGCGCACGCCGGCGTAGCGGACGAGGCCGCGGGAGCTGAGCGCGCGGATCTGCAGGTCCGGCGGCGGCGGCTGGTTGGCGACCGCGGTCATGTGGTAGTGCCCCGGCGGCGCGTCAGCGACCATGAGCACGTCCATGGTCTCGCCCGGCGCGATGGTCACCATGTCCGTCCGGAACGGCGTCAGGTAGTTGGCGTCGGCGCCGACCACCGTGAACGTGTGCCCGGCCACCTTGAAGAAGTACTCGGAGAAGAGCGCGGCGTTGATGAACCGCAGCAGGTAGCTCTTGCCGCGCTCCACATCGAGCACGAAGCTCTCCTCGGGCACGCCGGAGCAGTTGCTGAGGTCGCCGAGCTTCCCGTTGATGGTGGCCGACAGCGGGTCGTCCTCGAAGTTGCCGTCCAGGTTCCTCCGGTCGAGCTCGACGAGGTCGAGTGTCCACCACTCGCCGATGACGATGGGCACGTCCCGGGCGGGTGTTGGGAACGGGTACCTGCCGTCCTTGGGGCGGACGACGATGGCGCCATGGATGGATGCGCGGAGGCAGGTGACATGGGCGTGCCACCACAGCGTGCCGACCTGCCCGGAGACGTCGAAGCGGTAGGTGCGGTTGCCGCCGGGAGCGACGGGGCACTCAGTGACGTACCCGGCGCCGTCGGCCCAGCAGTTCCGGAGCTGCCGGATGCCGTGCCAGTGGATGGTGACGCCGTGCGGCAGCTGGTTGACGAGGTGGACGATCACCGTGTCGCCGTCGGTGACGTCGAGCTGCGGGCCAGGGAGCTGCCCGTTCACCACGTAGACCTTGGTCGTGTTGCACAGGTGCGTCATGTTCATCTCATGGACCTGTTTGACCATTGGGAGACAGCAAGATTACAAACTCTGGCAGCTGATGAGTCAGCAGTTCAACACGAGGTAGCACAGAATTTCTGCCATCACGATAGATTAGTTTGTAGTTTTTTTGTGTGTTTAATCACGATTTGAGGTAGCTTAAACTTATGGAGCAAGCAAGCCTATAGGACAGAGTGTGGAAACTTGTAGCATCGCCAAGCTACACCAAGCTTGTATAAAGAAGTATCATGATATCCTCGAGAGGTTTAGCCAAGCCTTCACCACCTCCATTTATGTTTGTGATAAAAAACATTTTAAGCCTAATAACATTTTTGCCTTAGTAAGGTCCCTTGTGACATCACACTAAATAGAAGCTCAAAATATATACATAACCAGTGTAAATATCTTTACTTACAACAAAGGTGTGCTCGACGACGGCCGCCTCGCCGACGGCGGCCATGGCGACAATGGCCATGCAGAGAATGGACGCCGCCATGGAGAGTTGCTTCCCCATGGCTTCCAAGCTAGAATTAGCAGCTGGGTTTGCTATAACCTTCCTTGCTAAGCCGCTTGGTTAACCTTGTTTTCGGAGAGGTGATGCTTGCTTCTGCTGGGACTGTCACATACCCTATATATACTGGCGAGATGGAACACCTGAGCCACACGGGCGGACTAAACACTCGAAATGAAACGACGACTAGTGTCAAAAATTGGACTAAAGTCGACCAAATGGAGGCCTGTTCTCACCAACCAAAACATCACTATTTTGGCAGACGCCGTACAACACAAGGTGTTTGGTTTGGCATCAACTCTAATGCTAGCAATAGCAGCCAAGTGTTAACCTTTGTCTGTGTTCAGATTGCTGTAAAGTAGCATGAATGGATGATCCTGTTAATTTTGACATTGGTAAGCTGATCAAGTATATTGCTATTTATTTTCTGCACGCCGAGTTTGTGCCGCGTACGTAGCT
This sequence comes from Panicum hallii, assembly GCF_002211085.1. Classification (NCBI taxonomy): domain Eukaryota; kingdom Viridiplantae; phylum Streptophyta; class Magnoliopsida; order Poales; family Poaceae; genus Panicum; species Panicum hallii. Next base: position 42,982,412 of record NC_038049.1, on the reverse strand, counting down.
GCGTGACATGAAACACGAACTTAAAAGTAGACTAATTCAGCACTAGTCATACTTCGAAATTTTGAACATGAGATGAAATCTTCCTTCTTGCAAAGAATATCGTGTGTGGTTAAAGTCAATTTGATATACAGGTCATGCATTTCCTTCCAATTCGAATTCAGCAGAAGAGAGATGCGTGGCGTTGCTCAGATGGATGCGAAAACCAGGCGCTACCAGATGAGCATGAACAAATTGATCACCTCCTGAAACAGTCAAAGTTATGAACAAAGTGTGGAATTATTTAGCCGTTGTGGCAAGTTATTATGTATAATACATCTTGCGACGGACGCAAAGACCAGGTGCTACCAGATTAGCGTGCACAAACTGTAAGCTACGACTCACAAGTTATGTCCAGGCCAACAACGGAAATTCTTGTTAGTTGACTTGTCTGTGTCTTGTTTCACATGTTTCAACACCATCTGTCACTTCAGTTTTGACTACTGTAGCAAGAACTCAAACGTTTTTTTTCTACTACAAGCAGCCATGCACAATATAAATATGTACAAGCTGTGGATGTGAAATTCAGTAAGTTATATATACGTTCTTTCGTCGATAAGTAGATTTTATTTTTGCGAGAAATTTCGGTTACAGTGTTGTCGAGTATGGCGAGGTGAGAACAAGGACGGTTGAAAAAGCAGGTAGAGGCCTCAATTCAACGGCGGCAGAGAGCAAGATTAGCCAGAGCAGAGAGCAAGATTGTTTGGACAAAGTGCAAACGTTAGGTGGAGAAGAAGCTCCAATGCAAGTACAGATGTCTTTTCTGAACTTTTGACCATGTTGAAATGTTGACATTTGACAGGATAGGAACGAATGAACCTCGTGCAGGTAGACTTGTCTGAGCAGCAAATTGGGAAAAGCAACTAGTTTCTTTTAGTAAAATTTATGGGTGGTACATGAATTAGGGAATGTCATTCGGTCCCCAAACTTTAAAAATGCACATCAAAACCCATTGGACCTGACATGTGGGTCCCGCTTGTCAGCCCTTACTCTCTTCCTCCTCCTCCCATTTCTTCTCCTCTTCCCCTCCAGCGACGGCCTCCCTCTCCCATCTCTTCTCCTCATCCCCTCCAGCGACGGCGCTGTACTTGGGGTTCGCCGCCTCCCTCTGCTCATCGACCATCCACTGCCTCCTTCCTGCGCACCGGCGCGTGCCCTGCTAATGGCCGGCGGCTGTCCATCGTTACCTCGATCAGCAGAAGAACGGGACGACATCGTCCGAGGCTGTGGGCGAGAAGCACGCCCTACCTCGTGCTCCAGCAGCGCCTCGTCCTCAACCTCGGCCTCCGCGGAGCAGCGCTTGGCAAAGCGGCCCTTGATGTAGCGGCCACCAGACCATCCACGGCCTCACGCTCGGGATGCTCGCCGCGGCGCCGGCGGCCAAGCAGCAGGCTGCTGCAAAGGACGTGATGGCACCGGCGGCGGCGGCGGCGCCTGCAGCCTGCTACCAGCCACCCATGCCACGTCTGTGGGCTCGGCTTCGAGATGGGGCAGGCGGTCGGCGGGCACAAGCAGCGACACCGCGAGAAGGCCGCCGCCTCCCCTGGGCCTGGTCTCTTTCTCTCTCTCCCCACAATGGAGATCGAGCTCCCCACGACAGAGCAAACCCGGTCGGCGGCGGCAGCCAGGCCCGGGGAGCGAGAGGAGCGGACGGCCCCGACGGCCCGCGCGAGTGGTGCGAACAGCGGTGGGTCCACGCGGGAGGGACGGCGGCGGCGGCCGGGCTTGGGAGTGGGAGGACCGGAGGAGCAAATGGCCGCGACGGCCCCGCGTGCATTGGGTGGATCAAACGGCGGCGGTCTCGGGAGGGAGGGACGGCGGCGGCCTGGCTCAGGCGTACGATGGCCTTGCGCGGGCAGCCGGCCATGGTTGCGAGCCGACGGGAGATCAAGCGCCACCCACCGGCGGGAGATCGAGGCAACTGGGAGAGAGAGAAAGAGGGAGGAAGAAGGAAGGTTGGCCTGACATGTGGGGCCCATATAGCAGGTCTACGTCATCGTACATGTAGTTTAAAATGGATTATGGAGATTTGGATCTCACGTGAACTGTAACATTCCATGTTTTGCCTTAGGGTATTTAGTTAGCAAAAATTATGAATTTCAAAAACTTTTTGCTGATTATCTTGATTTAAATTTGTTATTGGATTTTACTTGCTTGGAATTTCCCTTTTGCTACTTTAAATGTGTGGGATTTGAATTTGAATAGACCACTCAAATTCAAATCCAAACCCTACCCTCTAAAACCCCTCATGGGCCACCGGCCCACCGACCAACGCTGCTCCCGGCCCAGCTGACCTTCTTCCCTCTCCCCTTTTCCCTTCGTTCCCCGCGAGCCACCGGCCCAGCACCCCGGCCCAGCCCAGCTTCGCGATCTGTCGCGACGCCTCGCCTTCCTTCCACCGGGGGCAGCTGGCGGGTCCCACCCGTCAACTTTCCCCTTCCTCCCGATCGCCCGCGACCCCGGCTCTCTCCCGCTCGCTCGCCTCCGCCGTGTCGCCCCGCTCCGCGACAGAGGCTTCCAACCGCCCGCCTCCCTTTTCCTCTTTCCTCCCGCCGCGGCCCCGCTCCCTCGCGTCATCTGCCAGCCGCGCGCGCCTGTCTCCGCTCCGCGACAGCACAGCGCAACCGCCGCATGCGCCCTTTCCCCCGCACCCCGACCTCCCGCGCCGCGAGCCCTAACCCTAGCCGCGCTCCCTCCGCACCGCGATGCCGCCACGCGTCCCGGCGCGGACGCCAAAAAGCCTCGGCCGCAGCCGCACTCGAGCCCCGGCGCCGCGTATAAGAACCCCCACGGCCGCCGCCCAAAACCCTAGCCACCCGCGCCCCTGTTTCCCTTCCGCCGTCGCCGCACCCGAGAAAGAGAGAGAAGGAGGAGGAGGACCCGGAGCCGAGCGAGGAGGACGCCACCGATGCCACCACCGGAGCTCCACCAGGCCGGTGCCTCGTACGATGACATCAACGCCGCAGCCCTTCCTGCACGGCCCCGACCCGCCGGCCTCGCCTCTCCGCAGCCCCGAGCGCCCTCTTCTCCAGCCCCGCCGGTGAGCCACACCACCGCCGTCCTTTCCTTGACCCCCCTGCTGCCGGCGTGGCACCGAGCGCCGCCGATGAACCGTCCGTAGTGGACCCTAGTGCCCTACCCTTGTCTTGTGCAGGAGCCCGACGCACCGCCTTCGCACCCCGCAGCCGCCGTCGCCTTCACCGTGCCGCGCGCATGCACGCCCCGCACTGACCAAACGGCCATGCCCGCCTTCCTTCTGGCCGCACCCCAGCCCTGCCTGCCCCACGGCCTTGCCGTGCGCATCCACCCCCGCGACGCGGCCGCGACATCGCGTTCGCGTCACGGCCAAGTCGTTGAGGCTTTCCCCCGAACACCCTCCGGGCGCTCACCCCCGCACGCGCTCACGTCGCCCACACGCACACGCGCGCACCCGTCTGCCGCACCGGATCCGAACCCCGCCGCACCAGATCCCGCCGAGACCGCCACGTGGGACCGCCCTGTCAGCGTGAAGGGGAAGAGCAGAAGCCGCCGGGCCGCGAGGAGGAGAAGGCGAAGTGGCGAGCCCAGCCCACGGGGAAAAAAGCCGGCCTGCGAAGGATCTAAGCCGAGCCAGCCTGCACGCCCAGCCAGCCCACTGCCGGAGCCGGCCTGCTGAGCCGCAGGCCGAGCTGAACCACGAGCCGAGCCGAGCCTTGTTGGGCCAACCGAGCCGGCCCAACTGATTTGAGCCCAGAACCAAGCCGAGCCCTTTTTCCTTTTTCTTTTCCCGGCCTGACCCGAGGGCCCACCTGTCAGCCTCAGGGCGAGGCTGACCCGTGGAGCCTGTTGACCGTGGACCCACCTCGACCGTTGACCGGTCAACGCTGACGTCAGCAGGGCCCACTGCTGACGTCAGCAGACCCGGACCCCCCTGATGACGTCATGCGGACGTCAGCATGCCACGTGGCACGCCCTGGTGCTGCCACGTGTCACTGTTTAATGATTTTCTTTTCTGAAATTCATTTATTAATTTTAGAAATAGGTTTTTCCTTAGAAAATTCATAATAAATCAACCGGACCTCCGAAAATTATGAAACTAGTTCCATAATTCTTCTAAAATCATGAACCACCCGTTAGAGTAGGCATTGTGGTGATTTGGATCTTATTTGTAGCGTTTTGTGCATATTTGCACTTTGGTCCCTACTCTTACTCGTATTTACGAATAGGACCCGACCACGAGGAGTTGACCGACGGCCAGGACTACCCGGAGGCCTAGGAGGACTTCGAAGAGACGCCAGGTTCACGCCCATCTACGATTTGAATTCCTATTAGGCATTGCTTGTAGATGTGCTATCGCTATATGTATATCGAGATGAACCTGCATGGCCCATTTTATGTACCTTGCTCCTTGCCAACCTATCTTACTTGTTTATTATATGAAATGCCTTGTAAATCCTTGAATGTGAATGTGTGGGAAACGTGTGGATAGTCTTAGTGTGTGTGAAGTGGTACTCTTCAGGAGTTGGTGACTAGGGTTTAGCCGGGAGTGGGCAAGCTAACTCGATTGTGGATCGAGGGCTTGGGGTGTGTATCTTGGCACACCCTACGGAGTACCTGTGGCGGGTACAACTTTGGTTACGAGCTTGAGGTGTTAGAGGCACCCGTTAAGGGTGCAGTTGCGGACCACCGTGGTGGATACGCTTTTGACGAAGATGCCCGCTTCGGCAGTTAAGGACCGGGTGAGAGTAACGATGATCTGTGGGAATCTGTTAAGTGTGCACACCACTTACCCATTATGAGGGTGGGCCCGGTCCGGGGTTAGCAAGCGCGGTACCAAGCCGGTAGGAGGATCGAGTATCGGTGCAGGGGAAGGAGGTGCTGACCTCATGTTCCCCGAGACGCATGGGAGGCTTCACAGTCCCGGGGCGACCTCCCGTGGGAGGATGCGCCCAAGACCCGGGAAAGCCGGATGGTGCCGTGGCTCCTAATTCCGTTTCAGTAGACCGGTGTTTCGTATACTAGTCGGCTGATCTCCGGCTAGTGTCGATTCGAGTGGGTCCAGGTGTACAACCCCTGCAGGGTGAAAACTATACGTATAGCCGCGTCCTCGGTTATGGACATCCCTACTCCTCTATTGCTCTTATTAGTTAGTGTTACTCATGATTTCTACCTCCCTCTAGAATAACTTCCTGCCAGGGGGCAGTTGAGATGCGAGGAGAGGGAGTTCTCGCATCGACTTGGTGGTTTTGGAAGGTGTGTGTTGACCGGGAGTCCGGGATGCCGGAAGGGCTCGAGTCGGGAATGAAAGGAGATGTGTACACTTATATATATATATATATATATATATATATTGCATGCATAGGGAAACCCCCAGCTTTACCTCTTGAATTCTGTTATACCCGTAGTATAGACCACGATAAAGCTTGCATTCAGATGGTGACGTGAACCTATCCCATTCCTTGGGGATAGCCTGGTACGATGCAGGATCCGATCCGGAGTTCGACCCCAACGACGACGGATGGTACGACTGAGGCCCGAGCTACGCTCAAGTCGCCTGTGGAGGAGGTTCCCGAAGATGACGAACGGCTGAAGACCTAACTACCGTTTTACGCCTTCTGCTTGTTCGACCTAGCCGAGAGGCTTGTAATAAATTCCGTACTACAGATCCTTTGGATTTATGTAATAATTAAACCCGTGTTTGACCTTTTAATGAGTATGACTGTGATATTATGCCTGAAATGAGTTCTGTATGTGATAGCGCTTGATCCAGGGACTATCACGATGATACAGGGAGTCGGATTCCTCGATTCGGGAATCCGGTTCGTTTCATGAACAGATTAGCAAGTTTAGGGACTTCGATGTGTATTTTCATAGTTTGGATACCTGAATGACACTCGGTTCATGTACCGCCCGTGAATTTTACTTTTTTTTTTACCATATCCGTGCATACAACTTATCATTTGTTCACGAAAAGAAGATGCATACAACTTAGATACTACCGCAAGACATCTTACCATTACTAATTGGAGGCTCCTTTTGAATCCTGCACGTGAAGCCACCTAGGATTTTAGGTGGACACTCTAAGAAAATAGAGAAATCCTAAAAATTCTCATAAAAATTAGAAACACCCGGCCATCAATCACACGACTTTAATCGTAATAATCATTGGATCTGTTATCTTTTCTAATAAATTACCCACCTCTACCATTATGAAAATAAAAAAAAATCTAAAGTAACCCCCTAATCTTCGTGTAAATTATCCACCTATGCCACTATAAAAATAATGCAAATAACCCCCTAAATCTGAATCTAAATTATATAATTATAACAAAATATTAAAGTGCACCAATATTAAATTCTAAATTACTATTTCTATCATTATTAATATATTATTTATATAAAAATACTACCCGCGGTATGTGTCACCATGTATTCAGATATGATGAAAAAGATAAGAATACCAATTCACAAACAAATGCTTCAATTAAATATATATCAAACACATATGGAGGTATGATGCAAAATAAAATTAATTGCAACTAGATAATGATAAATATGTATTTTAGAGTATGTGTTAGAATATTGAATAGATGAAAGATGGTGTGAGATAGATAATTATAATTATTAGCTATAAGCCTTATTTTTATATTAGTTCTAATTTGCCTTCGCGGGAGCAAAAGTTGATAGGGTAGTCGTTAGAATCTAACGGGAAACTACTTCGGAGAGGTCTCTTTCCTTAGCAAGAGATCCCATGTGAGAATCGCTAGATGATGGCCGACGGCAGAGTGGAACGTGCGCGGTTTTCCTTCTCGTTTCTTCATTCATTTCTTATGCCACCAAGCAAATTCTATTGAGGAGCCAACTCTTTTCCCATTTAGGTAGCTGCCTCCTTCCCGGCATCTATTACAAGTAGTTTATGCTACTTGAAATAATCGCGTAGCATGTCTCCTCTCTCGGAACATTTTCTTCCACTGCTAGAGTACTTTTTGCTGTTTTGTAGAACATTCGTATGTATCTACTGTTGCAACATCAGTTTCACCGGAAAAATTAAGCGGAAAATGTTCCAATAGAAGAGAAAAAAATGTTCAACCAAAACGGTAAGTGAAAAATGTTCTGAGATGGAAAACAATATTCCACCGGTGGGAAACCCATTAGAAACGTCGTGATTCCCCATTGCCGGATTTCATAATATTGACCTGCCTTCCATGGATTTCTGTCTTCCTCTCTGGTGCCTAGTTCCGCCCTGCACGATCTTGCCTCCGTGCCACCGCCTTTCTCGTGTGAAGTACGCTAAGATATTAATCCCAATGTAGCATCAGGCGAGTGCAATGGGTCAAAGTAACAGAGGGGCATTTGTGTTCTTATCCCTACTTTGTAATCTTACCCTTGTTTAATTTTATGATTTTACCTTTTACTATTCACAAGTCAATGCGATTTTAGCCATAGTCAATAGTCAAAATAGGGTTACATCCGTAAATGCCAAGGGAAAAATCGCATTAACTCATAAAAAATAAAGCGCAGAATCATAAAAATAAAAAACAAAGGCAAATTCATATATAGTTGCACTTCAAAGTAAGGGCTAGAACACCAAAATAAGGGCAGGAACCTTCTTCCAGATTTGAAATATTTTTTTAAAATTTTTTTGAATATTTTACGCTTTGGTACCGGTTGGTAACCGGTAATAAAGGTACTTTTATATCGGATCATGCAACCGGTACTGATGACCGAGACTTTTAGTCTCGGTTGCTTAGTACGGGTTGCGAAACCAGTACTAACGAGCCTTATAACCCGATAGTGATAGCCCATTCTCTAGTAGTGATCTTACATAGAAATTTAAAACTCTTATAAAGGCTAAAAACCTTTTTTTTTGCAAAGAGCATTGTAATAATCCTGATCAAAGGTAATTGCTTGGTGATTTCAATCAGCCCAGTCCCTGCAAGGTTTGCATAAGTAAGGATATATATATAATGTCCAAACGTCATGTGGACAGTCTTGTGTTCCTAAGATCACCCTTTTACCGATAAGAGAGCACTTAAAGCGTGGCCATATCACAACTATAACATGTGTCCGATATAAAGGATCTTGAAATACAGATGTTGACGAGTGAATACCGTACAAACATACAAACTAAATGTATATGTATTAGCAGACAACCTCCTGATTAACATTATTTAGACCAGCTATATATTTTTGATATTTCATATCAAAATACATGGTCATTATTTGTTTTCTGGCTTCTTTGAAAGCTAGTGCTTGGAGCCACCTTTTAGACTGCATCCATGAATAATACTACAATTTCCTTGGATATGGTAGAATTCATGTCATCCTTAGATATGGCCACATGATGGAAAACCCGCAGGTGGTGCCGGGAGGGATGTGCCGGCAGTTAACCCATCCTCTACGATGAACAAGGCTACCATGCCCATCGACAGATGAAACCCAAAATGGCAATGCATGTACCATATCCCTGCATACCATTACAGACCAAGTATTAGATACTGGGGATGCTGCTTCAAAGCTAGCAACAGAAAGTACGACGCACATCTAAACAAATCTACAGATTAAATGAAATGCAATAGCTTCAAATTCAACGGAAATTCAACATTAAATAATTTTCTTCGAAAGAGTTGTTAATATCGTCAAAGCTCAACCCTTGAAAATTTTAGACTTCATCAGGAGCAAATTGTTATTTCTTTTGGAAAAACTATTGGACTTATGGTAGTTATATTCATTAGAGCTATAGACTAATAATTACCAATATTTTCTTCGACATGATTTCCTTCTTCAAAATTGGCAGCTACGATGCTGAAACAAGTGTTCATGAGTCTAGCCGTGTTATTTGCGTGTGACAACGAGCTTATTATAGGATAATTTTTTTCCTAGAAATACCAGCTAATTAAAGGAACGAGTTTTCAAGTCACACAAGTAATACTCTAAGTCCTATATGTACGCACCTGGGTTATCCGCGACGAAGCGGATAGCGACCCACCCAAGCCTTGGGACATGCACGGTGTTCCTGATGGCTGGATTCACAAGGTTGTACCTTGCCACATCCCTCGCTGCATCATAGTTTCCTTCCCCCTGAGCGAGCACGAACACATCATGCCCGTGTAGGTGCATCGGGTTCGACTCACTCTGCAGCAGCGCGGTACCCTGGAACACCACCTCCACCACCGTGCCTTGGCGGAAACGTCGTGCAAGTGTCGCCTTCGATGTCGGCTCCAGCTTCGCCTCCTTGGGTCCTTGTGGGATGAGGGCTGGGTCGGTGTAGTTGAACACCCTCGGGGCCTTGTCCGGGAGTGCTTGCAGCATGCCCATGCGGTTGGTGTTGTGGTAGTGTAGCTCCAGTAGTGGCGTGGCTACCGACGGATGCTCGAAGGAGATGTTGTTCATGGTCGCCACCGTAATGGTCTCGTTACTCTGGCTCCTCTTGCAGGACTGTCCTCGCCGGCAGATGGTGCCCAGACCGAGTGTGATGAACAAGCTCTCATCAACTTGTGTCGGTACCGGTGTACGCTGAGGATGGCGTAGTAAGCTGGTCAGGTTGCGATGGAAGTGGAATGATGCTCTCAGGTCATCCTGGTCAGGCATCTCAGGTGACACTGGAATATCACTGGGGGGTGCTTGTACTCCGCGGTACTGCACCATTCCTCTTGTGATCAATACCGGGCTCTGCGGGTCTGGCTTTGGCGACTGGTTGGGCAGGGCTACCAGATAGTATCTGCCGGGAGCTGCGTCGGCGACCACAAGGGCATCCATCGTCTCGCCAGGTGCAATGGCGATGACGTCTGTGGTGTAGGGGCTAACATAGTTGGCGTCTGCGGCAACCACCGTGAACTTGTGGCCGGCGATCTTTAGGTAGTACTCGGCAAAGAGCGCGGCGTTGATTATTCGTAGCAGGTAGGTTTTGCCGGGTTCCACATCCAGCATGTATCCATCTTCAATGGAACCTGCAGATTTCAATTCAAGCGCAGTGAACATGGAGTGTCTTTCGACATGGTTACATACTGATACGGAGTTATATCCAAAGTAATTGACTGATTACCGGAGCAGTTGTAGAGATCTCCAAGCTTTCCATTTATCGTCGATGCACTGAAGTAAACATCGACGCCGTGCGCTATTGCCCAATCTGCCTGTGCAAGGTCCATCTGCCACCACTCACCTGCCATTACCAAGAACACAATAACAAGAGTTCAGCCAGAAGCATATAGTAGCATCATGCCTGCTAGGTACTTCTACAACAGTGCCGAATTCAAAAAAAAAGTTCAGCTTTCATATAGAACCTATAATGATGGGGATCTCCTTGTGAGGCTTTGGAAATGGATACGAGCTGGCCCCGCGTCTTGGCCGGATGACTATGGCGCCATGCACGGTTGCCCGGAGGAAGGCAACGTGAGCATGCCACCACAGTGTTCCTTCCTGCCCAGCAACGTTAAACCTGTACGTGAAGTTGTGGTTCGGTTGAATTGGGCACTGGGTGATCATTGGCACCCCGTCTGCCCAACAGTTGAGCCGCTGCTTCACGCCATGCCTGCATCGCAAAACATAGAGGAAAAGATTCAGATCGAAAATAAAGATGAAACTAGATTTTCCATTTCTCAAGTGCCAGAAATTAACCTATTTTTCAATCCTATCTTAGGCAGTGGATCAACGCTGAAGTATTTTTCAAGCACTTACACACTGACCAGATCATTCAAAAGCGGTGAAAGTTATGTACTGTTTTCTGCCATGGCGAAAAGTGTGTTGCTAGGTTGTTTTTATTTGTGACAACCAAAGGATTGGCAGTTACCAGTGGATTGTTAAGTTGTAGGGTGACATGTTGACCACATGAACGGTCACCGAATCTCCCTCTGTGACCTCTATTGCCGGCCCTGGGAACTGCCCGTTCACCAAAGTGACCAGCGTCTCATTGCACAAGTGCGACATTTTCACCTGGCTCACCTACATACATGCATGTTCCAACAAATCAAGCATGCAAATGTACATCTTCAGTACCTTGCCCAAATTTAGTACTGGTTCTGATCAATGACAAGCCGAAATGTTAGATTAGTGGAGATAAAACCATGGATGCTCATCATGCTTACAACAAAGGTGTGTTCGACGACGGCGGCCATGGCCGCTGGTGGAATAATGGCATTGAGGAAGAAGACAGCAGCAGCGGCGATTGCGACGGACATGCCTGGCAAACTCCAGCACTTCATTGTTTGCCAGTTTGTCTGGTTTGTTCTGCAGTGCACTTCTATGCAGTACTACATACATGTCTATATATAGTACTTCTCGGTAGGTATAAGTGGTCAAATAGCGGCTGTGTTTGGAAAACTACTGAAGTAATAATAAATGTCTGCCGTGACTTTGTAGTTGTTTCCAGCGTTGACGAAGATCTTGTAACCCTACCAAACCAGGATTTTTTTTCTTCTTATTTTAGCATGCAAACAAGCTAATGCTAGGTTGGCAGACGCCGTACAACACAAGGAGTTGCATGTTTGGATTGGCATATCCTCACTAGGTGTGATTTCAGATTGATGCATACGCAATGTTGGATTAGATTATTGCAAAGGTAGAATCAATTGATGGTCATTTTAATTTTGACATGTAATAACCTGGTCAAGTATAATGTTGTTTGCTGCACACCGAGCTTGTGCCGAATATTCAGCTGCATGACAGATAATGGAAACTTAATTGTATACTGATTCAGTCAGCACTGCTCATGCTTTCAAAATTTTTAAATTGCAATGAAATTAATCTTCCTTGCAAAAAACCGGCGCTAGAAATGAACATTTATAGAACCGATTACATAGCCCTAAAGCCCGGGCCTAGAAACACTTTTTGACCGGCCCTGGAAATGCTTTCTGGCATAGTGTTACAGAAAGCAGCTCAATCCCACAGCGGAGTATGGTTTTTATTGAACTGAAAACTGATAGGCACTGTACTGAATCCACCATCTTCTCGACTGCACTTTCTCTGAATTTGAATTCAGCAGAAGAGATGCATGGCGTTGCTCAGACGTGCGACCGATGCAAAGATCAGGTGCTACCAGTTGAGCTAGAACAAACTATAAATTAATCGCATTCTAAAACAGACAGATGTGTAACTATTTTAGCAGCTGTGACAATATATATAATCAGAGCTTATTTCAAATGTTTCAACAACATTACAACACCCGCCAGTTGAGTTTTGACTCTACAACTCAAACGAACTCTGTTTTCCATCACGAGCCACATGCTCAATATAATCAGAGCTGTTACCTCCTGTGGATTTAAACTTGAGTACGTATTGGTATTTGCTCAGTAACTGTTTCTTTGCAAGAAATCAAGGCCGATTACGGGTAAGAACAAGATCTAATGGAAAGCAGATAGAGATCTCAATACAGCAGCGGCAGAGAGCAAAATTAGTCAGAACTATGGGTAAATCCAATGTAAAGCATGAGTGGCTAATTAAATTTTTGATATACAGGTATATTACAGAAAAGCTGTTGAATTCTGGATGGAGTGTGTTTTTCTTGGTACTGAGAGCTGATATGAACTGTACTGAATCCCATCTTCTCGATGGTACTTTCTCGGAATTTCAACATTCATGGCGTTGTTCATGTAAGACGGATTCAGAGACCAATTGCTACCAGTTGAGATTTCACAACTATAAACTAATTACATGCTAAAATGGCATATGTGGAGTTGTTTTAATCGTTGTGACAAGCTATAAGTCGTAACTTGTTTCACACATTTTTCAAGTTCCAATCACGTCTGCCTTTTTGAGTTTTGACTACTCTACCACTCAAACTTGAACACGTGTTTTCCGCTACAAGCCATGCACGATACAATCTGAGATTTTACCAGTTGTGGATTCAAAATCCAGTAAGTATGGTATTTCCTCAGTATCTGTTTCTTTGCCAGAAATCTAGGTTATGAGTATGATGAGGTCAGAACAAGGTATGCTGGAAAGCAGATAGAGATATCAAATACAGCGGCGGTAGAGGGCTAAGTTAGTCAGAATTGTGGATAAACCCAATGTAAAACTAGGTAAACGCTTTCAGAGGTCAGCGTAGTGAGCTCCCTAATTCGGCCGTTACTGCAGGCGTGCGATTACAAGAGAGCTAAATTAGTCAGAAATGCAGATAATTCCAATATAAACTAGGTAATCACTTTTGGAGGTCCGGGTCCTGTGGGCGTGCGATACAAGAATTTCACCTACATGGGTGAAGATTGATTGGATCATAAGGAACTTTGTAGAAAATATTAATATCATATATATACTTTTTGGACAAAAAACTAGCATGATGTGAAGGAACTCCGATCCAAGTTGATCAGATATCTTTTTTTAATTTTCACCATGTTGAAATGTTGACAGGGCAGGACGCGGACAAACCACGGGCAGGTAGACTTGGCTCAGCAGGAAACTGGGAGAGGTAAACTAGCTTTTACCACACCCATGCAGCGAGCATACACACAAAATTTTAACCTTGTCAGCTGTTCATGAAAAGAAGATGCATAGAATTTGCCTCCTCAGCGAGCATACACACAAAATTTTGCGTAGCATTTGACAACCATGCTGCCTGGCAAATATGGTCTATGGACTCCTGTAATAAGCCTGCTTAGCCCAGCCAGCCAAGCTGTTCCAGACATGTATGCATGGTTTCTTTTTTTGGGTCCTATAAAACAAGATAAGATCGAACCGGCAGTAAATACATGATGTTTAGGGCACGCTAATTAATCCTAGAATCAACTAATTTATTACTTTAACTGTTTAAAACAAGATCTATGACCAAGAAAACTTCAAGTGGTACTGATCAGATCCGATCTGTTTCCGATATATATGTGATCGATTTTTGTAGTAACCATGCTGATGGAGCTGTTTGTTTAAATCAAGTTTGTGGACAAGCATCATGTGGTAGTGATCAAAACGAGTTGAAGATACCATGTGGCTGTTGTGGTATGCACAAAATTAGGACGATGATGTGGGTTGGTAGGGTGACACACACACTTAATGCTGTGTGATCTCCGTCAACGCTCAGGCACAATCTTCTATCTAAAACGCATCCACGATGTGGCCACTTGCCTAAAACGCATCCACAATGGCGTATAGATCACAACTTCATTGTAGGATATATCATCGCTGAGGAAACCGGCCAGATTACCATGTTGGGAACTATGAAGAGCAGGGGTGTCCCAGTGGTGCCTGCAGTGGCCGCCGCCGCGGCCATCATCTTGTTCGTCTTCACAGCAGGTCAGCCAGCGGCCACGGCCGCCATTGTCGAACACACCTTCATTGTAAGCATGCCGAAGTTCCATGTCGTCTTTGATCAACTTATTAAGGCACCGAAGAGTATGTTTGCAAGCTTTATATGTTGGGATATATATGCATGCATATATATGTAGGTAAGCCAGGTGAATATGACGCGCTCGTGCAAGGAGACGCTGGTGACCGTGGTGAACGGGCAGCTCCCGGGGCCGGCGATTGAGGTCACTGAGGGAGACTCGTTGTCCGTTCATGTCGTCAACAAGTCACCCTACAATATCACAATCCATTGGTAATGAAATAAGTGCCTTAATAATAAATCTTTCATTTGTTCTAAGCATAAAGCTAGGCATCCTACCAATTACAGCTGTGTAAAATTTTCACCACCTTGTCTAAGAACAATATACAAACTTTCACTACTTGCTGAACAGGTCAGTACTCTGTCCAGTCCTTGAACTATAGGGTCGACCATGTGGCTGGTTTTCGGCACTTGAGAGAAAGATCATTTCAATCTTAACTTCATAGTCCTTCCTTTCTTATTTTGTTCTTCGATCAGGCATGGAGTAAAGCAGCGGCTCAGCTGTTGGGCTGACGGAGTGCCGATGATCACCCAATGCCCCATCCGGCCGAACCACAACTTCACCTATCGATTCGACGTGGCCGGGCAGGAAGGCACACTATGGTGGCACGCTCACGTCGGATGCTTCCGGGCAACCCTCCACGGCGCCCTCATCATCCGGCCGAGACATGGAGCGAGCTCATACCCATTCCCAAAGCCGCATGTGGAGATCCCCATGATCATAGGTTCGTGAATTGTATGACATTTCTTGACAGCAGGGCATAGTTTTTCAAGTCAGCAGAGGTACACACCATGCTCTGAACTGAACTGTTGGATTGTTGTGCTCGTTGACACCAGGGGAGTGGTGGGACATGGATCTTGTACAGTTGGAGAGGAACATGGTGGATGGTGACTTTCGTGATAACCCAACTGCAATGACAATAAACGGCCAGCTTGGAGATCCCTTCAACTGCTCTGGTACTTCATACCTTTTATTTGACAACGAAAGTCATTATTCCTTCTTTACTAATTGATCATTGGAGTGCTTCAACTATGAAGGGATTGTAAAAGATGGCTTCGTGCTGGACGTGGAGGCTGGAATGACCTACCTGCTACGGCTAATCAACGCTGCGCTCTTCACCGAATTCTACCTCAAGATCGCCGGACACAAGTTCACGGTGGTGGCCTCCGACGCCAACTACGTCAACCCCTACACCAGAGACACCATTGCGATTGCACCCGGCGAGACGATGGACGTGCTGGTGGTTGCCGACGCGCCCCCTGGCAAGTACTTCATGGTTGCCGTAGCGCTACAGACGCCGAAGCCTGACCAGCAGATTCCGTTCTTCATGACGAGTGGCATGGTGCAGTACAGGAGCGGACACAGCCACAACAATGGCACCACAGGCCACCACAATGTAGCCCCGGTGGTGCCTGAGCTGCCTGACCAGCACGACACCATCACCACCTATTACTTCCACGGCAACCTGACCAGCCTACGGCATCCACGGCGACCGCAGGTGCCGGTGCACGCTGACGAGTACTTTTTCATCACACTTAGTGATGGTTCTATCTGCCGGCATGGTCGTCAGTCCTGCAAGAGGAGTGGTAGCAACGAGTCTATCCTCGTGGCGGCCATGAACAACGTCTCCTTCCAGCTCCCTGCATCGGTGGCGGCGCCACTGCTGGAGGCACACTACTACCACCGCAACAACACGGCTTCCATCGGTGGCGTGGATCTGTACATGCTGCCTAACTCGCCGCCGAGGGTGTTCAACTTCACCGACCTCTCGCTGGTCCCGTCAGGACCCAAGGAGGCGCAGCTGGAGGCGACGAAAAAGAGGATGGTCGGACGGCGGTTCCGGCATGGCACGGCAGTGGAGGTGGTGTTTCAGAACACGGCATTGATGCATACCGACTCCCACCCGATGCACCTACACGGGCACGATGTGTTCGTGCTCGCCCAGGACCACGGCATCTACGACCCGGCCAAGGACGTGGCAAAGTACAACCTTGTGGATCCACCAGTGAAGAACACCGTGGTTGTCCCCAGGCTTGGGTGGGTCGCCCTTCGGTTCGTCGCCGACAACCCAGGTACCTACACATATGTGCTGCTTCAGACTATGGTCAAGCATTTTCTCATGGACAGGTTATTAGATAACATAAAGGCATGCAAAATGTAAACGTCATAAATTTATGAAACGGAAGGTACGTGTAGATCACTATGCACTTGAGACACGTCTGCATCTGCTAACTCGGACTTATTAGAACCACAGGTTGTCAAATTCAGCACGCACCAAGATCCTAGCTAACCAACTGATGATCTTGCCGATAACGTCTGTCAATGCAAAACCTTAGAAATTCAATTCAAACATGAAATTTTCACTTGTGTTCTGATCAGCGCAACTTGAAATGTTATCCTTTTTCAGTTTTTCATGATGAATTCAGGACATATTGAAAAGGATTTAAATTTCTAGTTAATCTGCAGCTTTATTTGTTTATGTTTTAACGTTCATTAGAGTCTCCATGGTGGTGTTAAAAGTTTGAGAGATCTTATGTATTCTCTTTTATGCTACAGGAGTGTGGTACGTGCATTGTCACTTTGACTTTCATATGACCATGGGCATGGCTGCTGTGTTCATCGTAGACGATGGACCTACGGTGGCTTCAATTCTTCCTCCACCACCTGATGATCTTCCAAATTGTAACCATGGCGATAGTCATGCGTCTAATGAATTATTATACCCCCATGAAGGAAAAGGTAGTGTCTTGCAAAGTTAAAAAAATATATAGTACTATAAAATATGGTGTATTCAAATGATTGGCATAGCCCAACTGATCTGACGGATTGCATTAACCATTAGCTTATTAACAGTACAGTACAATGATTATGCATGCACTAGCCTATCAACCCGTGCTCCCGCACAGGCTAATTAGAATTAATATAAACTAAGACTTATAACTAATAATTATAATTATCTATCTCACGTTCTCTTTCATCTATTAAATATTCTAGCACATACTCTAAAATACATATTTATTATTATCTAGTTGCAATGGATTTCATTTTGCATCACATCCCCATGTGTGTTTGATATATATTTAATTAAACCATTGATTTGTTTGTGAGTTATTATTCTTATCTCTCCCATCATACATGAATACATGGTGACACATATTGTGGGTAGTATTTTTATATAAATAATAACATAAATAATATATTAATAATGATAGAAATAGTAATTTAGAATTCTGTATTGGTGCACTTTAATATTTTGTTATAATTATATAATTTAGATTCAGATTTAGGGGTTATTTTAACTTTTAATAATGATATAATTGGATAATTTATATACAAATGTAGGGGGTTATTTGCATTATTTTTTTAGTGGCATAGGTGGGTAATTTACACGAAGATTAGGGGTTTACTTTGGATTATTTTATAAAAGCAGTGGTGGGTAATTTAGATATACGTTTAGGGGGTTACTTTAGTCTATTTTCATAATAGCAGAGGTGGGTAATTTATTAGGAAAGATAACAGATCCAATGACTATTATGATTACACTTGTTGGGATTGAAGGCCAGATATTTCTGATTTTTGTAAGAATTTCTAAGATTTCTCTATATTTTAGAGTGTCCAATTAGGATTCTAAGTGGCTTCACGTGGAGGCTTCAAAAGGAGCATGCAATTAGTAATAGTAAGATAAGGCTGGAACTGGAAGGAAAAAGAAAGAGACAACAATAATGCTAGTAAATCAGCACGGTGCACTACTTCATAATGCAGATTACCTGCTGAACTAGTGGACAGTAGAACACAAATGCCATAAAAAATGCAGATTATATTACATCAACGGAATGACAGAACTATGATTCATGTCCAGCTACCATGGCACATTGTAATAACACATTTATCTATTCACGTCAATGCTAACACATGTTTCATCAGATCAAAAGGTAATAACACACTAAGAATTGAATCTCATCACATCTATGAACAATAATGTACATTGTAAACAAGTGCTCACCGAACAATCAATCCCAAATGGTTCATCGTCGTCCTCAGCATCGGTTTGCTCTAGATGTATTTCACTCCCTTCAGCTCGGGTAGCGCTTCCACTCCCTTTATAGCTCCATCATTAGCTCGAGGGGTTCGGGCACTCCTTGAGGCAGATTCGGAACCTCCACGCGCCTCTCTGGTACGTGCTCCAGCCGTAGGAGCACGGGACGGCGCCACGGACTTCCCCGCTGCATCTCCAACGGAGCGCGCAACCGCCGCCATGGCCATTAACAGATTTGCTGCCACGACGACTGCCGGAGCTTTGGTTTCCACCGGCAACCTCTGCACCAACCTCGGGCGATTCAAGAATTTCTTGGTACACAGATAAGTAGGGGAATTCAGCCCCCTGCGAGTTGAGGTGGAAGGACCATGCCCGTAGCCTTATTTAAACAGAGATGCCATCTATCGCTTCTTGATGCTTGCATGTGTATTAGCAATTAAGAGTGATCTATTTAATAAGATAATAATATCATTGGTCGATCTTGCAACAGCATCTACGTAAGTACGTATACTTACTCTAGTTTGCCAATAAGATAAGATACTGCATCTCTACCACCAGCAGCTCTGCCTGCTGTGTCCATGGCTGGAGCCGTCCTCCAAGATCGGTGCACGCGGTAGCACTGCTCCTCGCCAAATCTTATCGTTCAATTATTGGCAGATTTTGTTTGATGGGTTAGATCCAGCCAAAATGTCAAATTTAAGATTTAACATTATAATGCACGTTATAAATAGGTCTAGTTGTCCATGAACCACTGCAGACGCACTTGGCTTCTCTAGATAAGTTTGGTTCAATTTTGATACAGTTTTCGTAGAAAACAAAATTCCCAGACACTTCTTACAGGTCTGATCACGGCGTAGAATACAACTCCACTCCCCTTTTCGGGTCAAGTAAGATAGCACATGCGCTAAGCGACGTAGTTGGCTTTCTCCTCCTGCATGGCCTCCACGAGCTTAGACCACTTGGTGCGGACGGTGATCACCAGCAACGAGCAGGCTTGGCATGTCACCCCACAAATCAGCCCCGCCCACAAACCCTGCAGAGATAGCAGCAACATGTACAGTGGTTATGCAGCTGGGACATTGTTGGCAAGAGATCGAGGCACCTTAACTTTTACACGAGTACCTTGGTATAGAACTTGAGCTTGAAGGCGAAGAGGATGGCCAGCGGCATGCCGACCAGGTAGAAGGCCACCAGGTTGGTCATGGCCGCCAGGTGCTGCCACCCGCAGCCCCTCGAGACGCCTGACAGGACGCCTTGCGCCGAGTCGAGCACGATGGAGACCATCATGAGCGGCGTGATGGCCGCGAACCCTGACACGATCGCCGAGCTCCCGCTAAAGAGGCTCGCCCACAGGTTGTGGCCGAACGCAAGGAGCAGCACGAAGGAGAGGGCGAGGAACACTGAGAGCTTCATCGTCACGGTCACCGCGTTCCTCGCCTTGTCCACGTTTCCCGCACCGATCT
This sequence comes from Panicum hallii, assembly GCF_002211085.1. Lineage (NCBI taxonomy): Eukaryota > Viridiplantae > Streptophyta > Magnoliopsida > Poales > Poaceae > Panicum > Panicum hallii. Next base: position 42,962,586 of record NC_038049.1, on the reverse strand, counting down.
CGTTCGCCACCCGTGTGCTGCAACCATTGATTATTCAAGCACCCACATTGCATAAAAACAATGTATGAAGAAGAGAGGAACTGAGGCTGCGAAAGCCGCAGAAGAATGCGTCTGACAAAGCCGATCGGGCTGCCATGTAACGCACCTCACCGCGGCACTGAACCCAACTGAGATCATGCAGGTAATCGCCTCCGTGCTAACGCTGCACACATCATTTTGCAGGATAAGTGATCAGTAGTTTGTTTCAAGATGATGAAACAAACTGATGGTACAACGATATTGTCAGTTTAATTTTCATCCAGAGATCAAGCAGTAGCGAGAACACATTTAGTTTACCACATGGCGATCAGCGGCGTGTCGACGGTGGGATGGGGGAGCAAACCGGCGATGAGCACCAGGAGCTCGAATGCCCATAGCTCCAAGCTGCAGCCGAAACGTCTCCCAGTCATGACTCAACAAGGAACAGGGTACTGTACGTGATACTGGCAAGAATTAAGTACACTGACCACACCATGATGGCGGACGGCGTGGCGAGCTTCACGGTGGGCAGCACGTACTTGAAGGCGTCGGCGGAGAACCCCCTCCACGTCTCGCTGAACTCCTCGGAGAGGAGCACGTAGGCGAGCAGCATCAGGCAGGACGCCCACAGCGTCGTCGAGACCGCGGCGGACGCGCCGGCGAGCCCCAGGCCGAGCACGTTCACCAGCAGGTGCGCGAGCAGGACGTGGAGGGCGAAGGGCGCCACGGAGCAGGCGACGAGCGGGAGCACCACGGACTGCGTCTGCAGGTACCGGAGCAGGCACTGCAGGAAGGCGAAGGCGAAGAGGCCCGGGATCTGGGCCCGGACGAACACCGCGGCGGCGCGGGACACGTCGGGGTCCTGCCGGAGGAGCAGCAGCACCGGCTCCGTGAAGCACCAGAGCACGGAGATGAGCGCCGACGCGGCGGCCGACATGATGAACGACGACTGCAGGTACAGGCCCAGCATGCGGTACAGCCGGGCGCCGTACGCCTTCCCGCACAGCGTCTCCAGGGCGCCGCTCAGGCCCATCTGGAGATCGAATTGCAGTGATCGATCATATCACACTTGGACCAGAGAATGAACTAACAGAGACAGAATGGTGAGCAAGAATTTCATCAGTTGTGGGTGGCTCCGTGCTACGTACCACGAAGGCGTAGCCGGTGACGGTGGCCCAGGAGTTGCCGAGCGTGGCGCCGGCGAGGTGGACGTCGCCGAGGTGGCCGGAGAACATCACCGACACCAGCGGGATGCCGTAGTAGGCCATGTTGGTCAGAACCATCGGCACCGCGAACCGCAGCTGCGCCGCCGCCTCCTCCGTGTCCACCACGCGGCCCAGCCACCTTGACCACCACGGTAGCTGCTCGGCCTGGCCGCCACCTTTGCCGCCGAGCAGCGGAGCCGACGACATGTCGCCGGATGGCTGGCGAGGAGGAGGAGGAGCTAGTGGGTGGATGGCCGGATTCGCCTCCTACGAGCCCTGCTACTGGCAGGCCACTGATCAGAGTTGCCACAATAGATGGTGTGGATGAGCACTTGATGAGCTCTCTCATGGACACGGCATGGAGCACATTTCTGTTACCTTTGCTAATTTTTTATTTAAACTGTTTGTTTATGAAGCTGGTCAACGTTCATTTACGTCGATTAGGATGCCGCTGGTGCGCTTGGCCCGCAAGATCAGGCCACTCTCACGCTTCTGTTGACCAGCATCTCGATTGGATCATCCGCCTCACGTGTTGGCCGATCTTCTCACGTGCCTCGGAGCCTCGTGGTGTCCTGATCATCAAAGGGGATCACGCTGGGTTTATTTATTTATATATTTATATGTTGCACATTCTAGAGAAAATCGCATTCATAGGACAGTAAACATTCCAAGAAATATCATCCGAGCTTATATTGTTAACAAACTAATATCAGTGAATGTGAAACAGTATATATGTGACTGTAGTGGGAACACTATAATTGTGCATCCAATGAAGAAAAAGCATGAAATAAATCATGAACACTCATGGGGCACAAGTTTATAAATATGAAAAGAAAGTTGTACACAAAGAACAATTGGTATAAAAATTCATGGAAACAATATACACATAGAATAAATGATAAACAACCATGAAACTGAATTTTATGCAGTTAGAATTAAAATTTATACACCAGGAAGAATCTATACAAACTCGACATGAGACATGCAGGAGAAATCATCAACACTTGTAGAACAAAATTCTATACATCTAAAAGAAACATTTCTACGTCAGGAACAAAAAAATTACAAACTCGGGGAAAAACAAATGGAACAAATCAGGAACTGTGGAATATCTAGCGCTCTTGCTGGCATCGAGGCACCTGGGCTCTTGCTGCAGTACGCCGTGGTTAAGGATTGAACTTAACTGCCCAGTTTTTAATCCACGGGCAGCAGAACTTGACATGGGCCTCCCGTGTACTGCTCTAGGGCCATAGCCAGTTTGGGCTGAACACAATATTTTCTAGGCCTACACGGTGGTTATCATTTTTTTTTGTTTTCTGGCTGCTGTTTCATATATATAACTCAGGTTTCCAATTGTTTTAGCGCTGTGAGTTACCAATAATCTGATATGATTTTTTTTTCAAATTTTGTGGTATGCACGAATTAGACTATTTTCTAGAAAACTAATCATCACAAAAGTTATGAAATTAGTTCACGGAGTCGGAATGTGCTGCTACTCAAGAAGGGCATACACGGATTTGTCCATGAACAACATCTTTCGAAAGATTTCTAGGCTATTTTTGTAAATGCGTCTAGGGCCAAAACTTACCGGACTTAGGCAAATACTTATGGGCTGCGCATAATGATAATTGACCATAAGTTCCTATAGCCCAAATTTAGTTTTGGGATCAAATATTATATTTATCATTTCCCTTTTTAACTCTTCAAAACAAGCAACAAAATTTATAGTAACTGTCTTCTAAAAATAATATCAACCATAGCAATGCACGAGCACTATGCTAGCAGTTATTACATGTATAGCAATATGATAAAACCTACCGTCTCTGGTCTACCGTAACCTACCTTCTATTACTAGCTAAAATAATCGTCGAAATACTGAACTAAATTTACCAAATTACTGAAAAATACTTAGTACTAAACTACTAAAAAATTATTCAGTAATTCTGATCAGTTTAGCTATTGGTGTAGAATAAACTGCTACACCTAAGGTGTAGAATAGCATTTTGCTATACACATTTAGATTATGTTTAGTGTATAGAAATTCTAACATGACCTGTATAATATCTAGAATGGAGGGAGCACGGGCCAACCAATGAATTAATATGATACAATGCCTAGGGATTGACTTTACGTACCACAATCTCGTAACATGTACTCATTAATTGCGCTTCAGTCCACAACCATCAATGATTTGTGTGCGTGGCTATATTACTGCATGGCGGCTAAAAAACACATGGTCCTAGGCATTATATTTGCGACTGCGCTATGCTCTATGCGTGGACAATGTACACGGCAGCCACGCGGATGAGCATAATAAAAAGGAACAGCATTCGAATACCGGACCCAAAAAAGGTCAAACCAAACATAAAACTCTAGAGATTCTAGCAAGATGCTAACGTTGAAGGTGGCACGAATTTCTCGCACATGAGTGACGAGCGTGGCTGGTCGATCGATGGTGCAAGTAGCAAGCTTGTGCGGGTGATCAATCAGAAGCGATGGGTGTGCATGGTGGCGTAGTTCGCGGCAGGGCCACGAGATGGACTTGTCCATTGTGGAAAGAGAAAGGAGTATGCCTGTTGGACTTGTCCATCGTGGACTCAGAATTTTCATTGCTGGGTGTTCAATGCTGGTGCTCAGCGGTGATCGGTAGATGGAGTCTGGACTCGACATGTCACATGTGGTGGTATGAGTTTGTGCATGCATGATGATTCCATGCACTATCGGATTCAGGCCCTTTGCCGAGTGTCCAGACACTCGGCAAAGCCCCGATTACACTCGGCAAAGGCTTTACCGAGTGTAACACTCGGCAAGGGGCACTCGGCAGCGATTTTATCGGTAAAGACGTCTTTGCCGAGTGCCTTTTGTCGGGCACTCGGCAAAGGCTTTGCCCAGTGTCCGGGACGGCACTCGGCAAAAGAAAGTAGCCGTGATGGCGTTTGGGGCCATGACGGCATCTTTGCCGAGTGTCCTTGAGTTGGCTCTTTGCCGAGTGCCTGGGACGTGGCGCTCGGCAAAGACTAGGTCACTTTGCCGAGTGTCTGCCCTTGGCACTCGGCAAAGTTTAGGTCACTTTGCCGAGTGCCTTTCCTCTACACTCGGCAAAGTATTTTTTAAGATTTTATTTTGTTTTTTCTCCATAACCGGATGGGGAGCCTCCATTTTACACAGGCACGTATTCACACAGGCATATTATTTGAAATTTCACATACACAACCAAATTCACCCAAGTCTTATCATCACACAACCAAATTTACCAAAGTCTCATCATCACACAACTAAAATCACATACACAAGTTCACCACACAAGAGTTAACAACGATAAAGGTTCTCAAATGCCAAGTCTACAAAGTGCAATATAAGTTTTACAACAACCAGTCTCTTTGCCATCGCCAACAAATCTTTCCAATGTCAAGTGAAGGTTCTCAAATCCCTCTCTTTCCTGCATAGACAGTGTACCAATATATTACGAAATTAAAAGGCATTGACTACAAAAGATTTCATACTCTTTTTGACTAACAAGCATGCATAATATTAGGAATGCAGATTTGTAACCAAAATGATAAGGATATACCGATTTCGAGAACCATCACCAAGGTGGCAGATTTGGAGATGGCTGATTTGGAGTTGCCTGATTTGTAGATGGCGTAGCATGCTGATCATTTGATGCCGCCGATTGTCTCTACATAGAGGAGAAGAGATTGCATATGAGACAAGATAAATGATGATCATACATAAATACAGCTTATCCCCACTCATAGGAGTAGAGTACGGATCAGGTGGTGGAGGTTGCGCAAACAGAGAAGCTGGCGGAGGTACACCCGTTGCAGCTCTAAGACTCTGCATGTAAGTAAGTACATCACTCATCCTTTGCTCCAACTCCTGTCGTTTCCTCATCTCTTCTTCCAGCCGGCCCTGCACAGTTTTCACGCCAATGTTACAATAATGCAAAGAAAAGGTATGTAATAATCAACGAACGATGAATAAAGAAGGAATAACCTGGAGTGCCTGTATCTGATGGCGTGAAGTGTCCTGCCGAGGTCGTATGGCTGGGCTCGCACTCGTGCTCCTTGCTCGAATCTGAGAAAGAGTAGGAGTAGAGGACGAGTCGATTGTGCCATCGGCAATCCAGTACCGTCCTTTCTTCTTACCTCCTCCGACCCTCATGACGATCTCTGTGTCAAGGTCCTCTGTGGTGGGATCATATTCTGGGCCATGGACCTCCCTTGCCATCAATGTGTACTCACTGAGGCGGGTGTGGATGCTCGCATTGCTGTATGCCTCGGACCCGTCCTCCAGGTTGTAGCTGATGTCGGAGGTCGCCTTTCCCTTGTGGGACAGAGCAAATGTCGTGAAGAGGTTGCAAGGCTAGCCACCATGTGACGATGACTGCGAGAAAAGCAACAAGGTGATTAGAAAGCATGCATAATTGAGTGTTAGATGAAATAAATGTATTCGTGTAGCCATGCTTCGGTGTATCCGCTGAGGTTGCGGCTGCCTTGATGGTGTGCTACACCTGGCATCATCAAACGTCGCTCCCGAAAAGCAACGTGATTCTCCTCCCACTCCTCGGAGCACCACTTTTGCACTATGCGTCACCAGCAATCGGGATACGAGATGCACCAATTAGGAGTCACCTACAAGATACCAAATACATGCATGACGTATTAGAAGATGAATTAAGCCGTCCTAATGTAGAAAAAGAATCAAGCCACGGTGTTCTGTTCTTTACCTGTATGTACTGCTCCGGAGTCAAATAAATTGTTCTTGCTTCTTCTTTGGTGACCCTCAGTCCAAGGATGGTGGCGTGGTAATTTCTGACGGCTTGGATACGCGCCTCATAGTGCATCTCCAAGACTAGTTTCTTGCAGCAGTTGGTGATCACCACATCTGTCTCACCCTCTTTACCAGCCTCGCATCTGAAGAAATCCTACATATACAAACACAATGGATCTCATTCATTTATGGTATAAAATTGTGCAATTAATATGCGATTTATTGAGCACTTACCCACAACTCTTTCTTCACCCGCTCCGCCTTGTTGCTGAATACCCTGCCCTCCCGATCTTCAGCATCGGGGGCCGCGGCGCAGTGCTCGAACGTATAGGCCGGCTTCCACACTCCGCCGTATTCAACCATGCCAGGGAAGTGTTGCCTGCATAGAACACCGATGATGCCATTGACGGTGCGCTTGTGAGAAGCTCCAGGGTGCACAATCTTCCAGCCCCTGCACAAGTGATTAAGAAAAATCATTAGTTTCGATTCCAGATTTGAACATATAATATGTAGAAGCGGTGAAAACATTTAAAGTTACCTGTCCTTATCGGGAGTAATCAGCGGGCGCCTGTCACGAGGTATCGGTCGGTGAGGGAGACTCGAGGGACCTTGCAAGTAGACTCTCAACGAACCAGAGGCTGTGGAACCAGAGCCCGCGGAACCAGAGGCGGTGTGCTGCGCCTCCTCGTCCTCCTCCTGCGACTCCTCGTCCCTCTCCTGCACCTCCTCGTCCCTCTCCTGCACATCCTCGTCCTGCGTAGGCAACTGTGCCTCCTCCTCCGTGTTGTCCTGCGAGGGCCCCTGTGATCTCCCCTCCCCCTCCCCCTCCCCCTCCCCCTCCGTGACGACCCCTCTGCTACATCGGATGGTGCCGGGGCACTCCTTGCCCTGGAGTAAAGGGACCGTACGTTCCTCAAGTAACAACCGCCCACCATCTTTATTCAATCACCTAAAATTAAGAAGAGTAAACCAATAAGTACAGATAAACATGACATACTTAGAAAGAGATGCAAAATAATTGAAATATAATTATATAATAATATAGTATTACATTGATTAAAAGTAATCTTCATCATCATGATTAGCTGGATCATAAGTCTCATCATCACTATCAACCATATCATAATTAGCATTATCCGAAGCATAACTATCATCATTAACATTGCCTAAATGTAATGCTTCTAGCATTTGTAAGTCTTTCGCATTTTGCACCTCCTCCTCCTCCTCCTCCTTATCAACAACCATTGCAACTTCTGTTCCGATCACTTCGGTTAAGTCTATCTCAAATCGCCCTTCTAGCCCCTCTTCTTGAAAGAACTCTCCATCATATGTGTTTGGGTCTAAGTTGTAATCCTCATCGATTGGGACAGGTACTTTGCCATACGGTGATACCTCTTGCACAATGTACCAACCCTTAAGATGCTCCTTGGTTTGGCACGCATATGGGAGATAATAAACTTGTATGGCTTATTGGGCCACAATATAGACATCGTCTCCTGGTAAGACGGAATCCTGTCGGACCTCCACTAGCCCAAGATTAGAATATGTCCGTCTCGTTACCTCTGGATCAAACCAATGGCATTTGAATATGACGGGATTGAGAGATTTGGAACCATGAAAACTGAGTTCGTATATTTTTTTAATTCTTCCATAATACTCGACATTATCAAGGCCGGGAGTAAAAACTCCAGAATTTGTGGTCTTTCGATTGGGTCGACTTGCCTCGTGGCTTCTCGTCCAAAAATGATATCCATTAACGTCATAACCAGAATGCCCCTTGCAGCAGCTGCTGGCTAGACAGGGGGTCCAGCTGCTCACACGCGCATCCTCTGCAGATGCTGCAGGCCGGCCGGACAGGGGTGGAACTCCTCACGCGCGTGTCCTATGCAGCAACTGCAGGCCAGATAGGGGGTGGAGCAGAGGAGCTGCGTGGAAGGTTCGGCAGGGGCCAGGCCGGCGCCAGCCAGGGCACTAGTGCGCGGTTGCGACCTTCGCAAGGAAGAAGCTAAGGAACAAGCGCCGCTGCCGCCGCCGAGTCCTTCGCGTGCCTCGTGCCTGGAGGCCGGAGGGTGGGGATTTTAGGGTTTTGATGGGCTGGAAAGGTAAATGGGCCGGCCTCGGGTAAATTTTGGACCAGGGCGGTCGAGGGCGCGGCGTGTCCTATCGAGCGAGTGAGCGGTGTGTGAGCGAGTGTGTGGATAACGTCGAGTGCGCCGGTTCAAAGTCACATATTCACCCTCTTTGCCGAGTGCCCCAGATCTAGCACTTGGCAAAGGCCCCTCTTTGCCGAGTGCCCGGATATGGCACTCGGCAAAGAAATTCAATTTTTTTTAAATATTCACATTCTTTGCCGAGTGCCTTGAGTGCTACACTCGGCAAAGGACCTATTTGCCGAGTGCTTATCCTTGCACTCGGCAAACAATTTTTATTTTTTTCACTTTTTGGCACCGAATTTTTTTTGTTGTGATACTTACATTATATGTAACAGTATGTGCAATTTGTGCCCATTGCTCGAAGTATTTGCTATATTTTGTTAATTTATTTCATTTTATTAAATTTTTTGTAATTATTGAAATTTGAACTACAAGTCACACGAATAATGGAAAACAATGAATGAAAAAAATGATATTCACGTTCTTGAAGCATGCGTTGAGACCTTATCGAGAAAAAAACCAAAAATTTCAAACTTCTTGTCCACGAAACATGACGACGAACTTCTTGTGCAGTTGTTTTTAAAATGTATAAAAAGCAAATATGGTCTGAAAATCATGAAACTTGTCGAGATATAATGATATCATATGGGGAAGCTGTGATAAAAATCTAACGAGGTTTCATGAAAGTTATAACATACGATGCTTACAAACTGAAAGTTCTCCAAAGAGGCGTATGATTTTACGTGAAGCCCGATTAGGTGTTAAGCTTCGTAGATGTCAAACTTTCATGAAATCTTATAAAAATTTTATCACAGTGTCCCCACATGATAACATGACATCTCGACAAGTTTCATAATTTTCCAACCAAATTTGCCTTTTATACAATTTAAACAAGACTTGAACACAATTTAGTCACCATGTTTCATGAATAGTAGGTTTGAAATTTCTGGTCCTTTCTTCGATAAGGCCTCAAAGCATGCTCATTAACATGAATAATAATTTTTCATTTATTTTTTCCATTATTCGAATGACCACGTAGTTCAAATTTGAATTATTCAAAAAATTCAATAAAATAAAATAAATTGATGAAATATAGCAAACACTTCGATAAATGAACCTAAATTACATATGTTGTTGAGAAGAATGTAGGATGACAAGCTTGTGCGGATGATCTATCAGAAGCGATGGGTGTGCATGGTGGCGTAGTTCGCGGCAGGGCCACGAGATGGACTTGTCCATTGTGGAAAGAGAAAGGAGTATGCCTGTTGGACTTGTCCATTGTGGACTCAGAATTTTCATTGCTGGGTGTTCAATGCTGGTGCTCAGCAGTGATTTGTAGATGGAGTCTGGACTCGACATGTCACATGTGGCGGTATGAGTTTGTGCATGCAGGATGATTCCATGATGACACTTCAATTTTCTGGCACAGCCAAATATACATGGCAGAAAAGTGGCCTCATATTAGATAAAGAATTTGTGACACCTGGTAGACGCATAGGAAATATGGACGACAGGATCGATGACCTTTCGTGTGTAGTAGTAATGCACAGTACATCTGTCACACGCCAGTACGTAGTAGCATGTTGCTGCGTCGACTTGACCAACAAAAGAACTCAGTTCTCAAGAATTGATAACTAGCATCTTTGTTTACAGTGGAGTCTACGGTCGAGCTCATGAATGCAGCTGTTTGTTTGTTTTTAAACAAGTTATAGCCTGAATAAACAATATGACGTGATAACATGGTCCGATCCGGGACCAGCCGTATCAACTACGTGTACCTATCCATGCAGCCAATGCATACAAATGGCTAAACAAAACATTGAAAATATAGAGCTGTGGGTTGTTAGGGTGACACTCAATTAATCGTGTGCTCTCACCGTCAACGCTGATGAGGATCACAACATTCATTGGCCACAGATACCATACCTATCTATTGTATTCTTCTTTACGTAGCAAAGAATCTATGGTCAGGCCACTTCACGTGCCAAGCTGCTATAGTACTACTCCTACATACAGGTATACCTTGGAAAGCTTTCAATGCTAGCTGCAGCATTCCGTTGAAGAACTTCACAGAGCAAAGAAAGCAGCCAGGGCGAGCATGGAGGGCCGGATCAGGAGCCTCCCCGACGCAGCCGCGGCCGCCATGGCGCTGGCAGTCGCCATTGTCTTCCTCTTCTCCGCCGCCGCACCACTGGCGTCCGCGGAATCCGTCGAGCACACTTTCGTCGTAAGTACGGGGGATGCTTTTTGATCTTGCCTCTATTTGATCCATCTCTCTACCGTTAATCGTATCCATAAGCAATAATCCCCGAAAGAATAATACTTGATTTGTTGGAACATGCATGCACACATGTAGGTGAGCCAGACAAAGATGACGCGCCTGTGCAAGGAGACGCTGGTCACCGTGGTGAATGGGCAGCTCCCAGGGCCGACGATTGAGGTCACAGATGGAGACTCGGTGACCGTTCATGTCGTCAACAGGTCACCCTACAACATTACGATCCACTGGTAATCTTCGATGGCTTAAAAATAAGCTCCTCCGTTTCAGAAAATACGGCTATATATTGTGCTGTTTGTAGAATTATATTGTTAAGACAAGTTAGTTAATTGTAGGCTCCCTCCGTTGTAGAGTATATGAATTTTAAGCTAAGTTGGTTAGTTAATTTTCTAAACTACTTAGCCAGCTTTAAGTGTTATATCTTTGTAAACAGAGGAATTATATACATAAGGATTAACATAACTAGTTAGCAATTACATAATCAGATGTTAAGGTAAACTGCACAAGTTTTTTTATAGTAAGATATTAAATTTTTTCTAGATATTTATAATATGGTTTGGATGGTCAAACCTTCTTGTACAAAAAGGTACAGCACTCCATGAGATCTAAAAGTTTGTAGTTGACAATTGACAACATTTGAATCGAAGTCATTTAATACCCAATTAATAGTAGCAAATAAGGACCCTAAAGAATAAAACTTAGTATGCAATGTTTTATAAGAAAGATAATAAAAAGGACCGTGTGAGGGAGGGATATGGTTGTGGGTTTGATTCCTGGGAACACATACGTGTGTATTTCGCATGAAAAAACAATTAATGACTTGCGGTACTTGCCCGTGAGTAGTTTGGTGGCGGTCTGCAGGTCTAGATTTTTTTTACTAATAACCTTTTGATGTTTTATAAGAAAAAAAAACCTAGCGATTGTTCAAACCTCAAGCTATGAGAGAGATGAGTTTCTGTCATAGCTAGTTATCAGAATTAGAAAGAATGGGTTATCACTAGTTACCTTATAGAAGAGAAGAGTTGCGACCCGTGGCAGATGACACTAGCTACATTTATGCACCGAGAGATTAAGAACAAAAATAATATAGCTGTACAAATGCTAAACCACTCGATCAAACAGGAACTTGTATGCTAATTTGTCTTGACCGCAGTAAAAGAAAAAAGAAAATTTCACTTAGGGAAGCAGTCCGACTCCGCATGAAACACATTCAAGCAACGTAACCCAAATGAAGGACATCATTTGGGAGCTCAATGTCAACCGCATTGTTTTTTATGGTAGGATAGGATTATTTTCTGTATACTCTAATCATCATAATCCTCTTTCCACAATACAGAGTTGATAAAATATAGACAGAGACCATGTTTAATTTCTTTTGGTCACGTGGACTTTCCGGGGACATAAACATTAGCATCTGTTGAGCTGGTTTGCAGCGTAGATTAAAGTGCTCTGTGTATCTCAATTTCTTGTCCGTTGGGCTCACAACCCAGCAATAGCAACATCAAACTGGGAACACATGGCTAATGTGGCTACATGTTCGCCTTGAATTTGATCCTGTACTTCTTACATAGACAAACGGTGTAGATCTATTTGTCGATGTGGACTCTGTTTTTATTTGAGGTGTCCAGATGGACTTCTATCTCACAATTGATCTTCACCATCATAATCTTGATCCATTGGTTAACATGGTAAATTCTAGCCTTTGGTATTAAACTTCAAGCTGCTTTTTTTTGGCCAAATACAAAGACGATAGGTCTTTTCAGATTACTTCAACACGTTCTGTGTGGTTCCTGATGCAGGCACGGAGTGAAGCAGTTTCGGAACGGTTGGTTCGATGGGGTGCCGATGATCACCCAATGCCCTATCATGCCGAACAAAAATTTCACCTACCGGTTCAATGTCGTCAGGCAGGAAGGCACCCTATGGTGGCACGCTCACGTCCCTGGCCTACGGGCAACTCTCCATGGCGCATTCGTCATCCGGCCAAGGCATGGGGCCGAGTCGTATCCATTTCCTAAGCCTCATAGGGAGGTCCCAGTCATTATAGGTTTGTGTGCCGCCATTCAGAAATCGATTGCCTACGACATGGGAACATAAACTTTCTTGTGGAGAAAATTTTCATTGGGCCCTATTTATTTGGAGAAAAGAAAATATGTCATATTCTATGGGAATTGAATTGTTTTTTCAAATTTTCCATGGTTGTCCATGCAACTATCTAGTAGATGCACGTGAAATGATCCAGATGATTACAGGGGACTGGTGGGAGAAGGACCTTGTCGAGGTGGCCAAGAACATGACGAAGAACATCTTTACGGCATATGCCAGGGCATCCACAGTCAATGGCTTGGTAGGAGATCTCTTCAATTGCTCCGGTAAGCAAGTATTCTGTTGGTCTAATAATAAACAGCAATTTAGCCTGTTTAAACACCATTTAAACGCTGCACAATAGCAAACTGGTGGTTCTGTTTAAATGCTCGTGTTGCCCATTTAAATGGCAGTTCAGACACCATGGTTAAACAGCCGTTCTGTCTGATAATTTGATAAAAAAAATGGGTGATCGACTGTTTACAACTGTGTTAAGTAACCGATTACCGATATTTTTTTTATTGAACCAAGTGCTTCAATGCAACTCTCAGGTGTCGCTAAAGAAGGCTATGTTCTGGACGTGGAGCCTGGCAAGACCTACCTGCTACGGATAATCAATGCTGGTCTCTTCTCTGAGTTCTATCTAAAGATCGCTGGGCACAAGTTCACTGTGGTGGCTGCCGATGCTAACTATGTCAGCCCCTTCACCACAGATGTCATCGCCATCGCACCTGGCGAGACAGTGGATGCTCTGTTGATTGCTGATGCACCCCCTGGAAGGTACTACATGGCCGCCCTGCCCAATCAGGCACCATTGCCTGACACCCAGACTCCGGAGTATGCCACAAGGGGGATGGTGCAGTACAAGGTCAGCCAAGGCCCCTGCAGTGGCCCAACGTCAGTGAGCTCGAGCCGGGGTACAGAAGAAGAAGGATGCCGAGGTCCATCATCAGGAGATGTGCCGATAGTGCCTGAGATGCCTGATATACATGACACAGTTACATCCTTCTACTTCCACAGCAACCTGACCAGCCTGCGGCACCATGCGCGCCTTCCGGCGCAACGAAGAGTCGACGAGCGCATGTTCATTGTGCTTGGCCTTGGCACCATCTGCAAGCAAGGCCACAAGTTCTGTAAGAGAGGCGACAGTAAGGAGGACATCCTAGTGGCTACCATGAACAATGTCTCCTTCCAGCCCCCTGCAGTGACGTCGACACCACTACTAGAAGCACACTACTACCACACTGGCCCCTGTGGAAAAGTGCAAGATCTTCCAAAGATGCCACCAAAATTATTCAATTTTACTGATGAAGCCTTAATCCCGTTTGGACCCAAAGAGATGCGGCTAGAGCCGACTTACAAGGCGACGTTGGTCCGGCGGTTCCAACATGGCGCCATCGTGGAGATAGTCTTCCAGAGCACCGCAATGCTACAGGGTGACTCAAATCCAATGCACCTACACGGGCATGACATGGTCGTGCTTGCACAAGGGCTTGGCAATTATGATCCAGTGAAGGATGGGGCCAGGTACAACCATGTGAATCCACCAGTGAAGAACACTGTGCTCGTCCCAAATCTTGGGTGGATCGCCGTCCGATTTGTTGCCAATAATCCAGGTGCGTATAAGATTTAAATGCTCGTTTTTCATGTGCATGGAAAGAAAATATTCTGTGGAGGAATCGCTTACCTTAGTTTGAAAAAACATGTTCATATAGAGGAAATAAAAACTGGCAGCATCCCACATAGGGGTTTGTAGAAAAGTCGCTGCCAGGAAAGCTTCAGAGCCGCCCAAAAACACTTCTGGTGCTATGAAGTTTGACAAAATCCTACTAATAAAAAAGAGAAATATTGGTCTCATCGGCATTCTCCATATATCAGAAGAGTGTAGTGAACTCATTTCTATATGATGTTTAGTGAGAATCTTGGTAAAATGAGAAGTTTGGGCCTTGTTGACAGTACAGAATTATGTTATTAGTTCCTTTTGTTTATTAACCATGAATTTCATCATGACATTCAAAGTCCCTCTTGTTAGTTATTATGCCGTGCAATATCATGCTTGAACTGGGTCTGGTAGGACATGAAATTCTGAAACAAAAACAATGTGCGAATAGCCACATACATTTATACTTGGGATCTGAAGTCAACCTGATAATTAACTTCATATAGTGATAAAACAGGAAAGTTAAGCAAAAAAACATGTCTTGAAGTTTCGACTTTTATTTGGTGCACTGTGACAATAGTCACAAACATTTACAGTTGGGGTCCGAAGGAGTCAATTTCTAAGGATTCCACGACACTTCAATCAAACTAATTCCATATTTGTTTTCCTAGAAAATTGTTTAATGATATTTATGATGTTGTCTAGTTTAGATTGGCGTTCATATTTATTTATCTTAGTTGCATGCCCATCTACGAAGGCCAACAACTCATTATTTGTATTTTATGGTATGCAGGCGTATGGTTCATGCATTGTCATTACGAGTTTCATTTGTCGATGGGCATGGCAGCTGTGTTCATTGTAGAGGATGGGCCAACAATGGACACATCTCTCCCTCCGCCACCCGTGAATTTTCCTACTTGTGGCCATGACATTGATCTCATGCCAAAGATTTCTACCTCCATACTAAGGAAAGTGAAACCTAGCTAGCTCAGAAACGGAGTATGAACAAAAATATCTGGCCACTTGTTTTTAAATAAATGAGTATGAATAATGAACGTGTGGTATGAGATAAAATACGTTGCATAGATCTACTACTGCAGATATCTGTGCTGGATCTTGAAAAAGCCCGACACAAATAGTGGTGCTAATGAATATGATCGAGTCATGTAATTAAGTTTTTTGTGATGATAATATATGACTATCGTAGCGTTAAGTTATTTGATGACAATATGTTATATACCATGTTAAGATATTGCTGGCTACTGTGGCATATATATGACTATGACTATAATATTTAAGTAGTATTACTGTTTGCTTTCTGTATCTATGTTAACTATCCGTGTCCGTGTGCTACAAGGACCGGTACGGATAAGTAGCTATATGTGCCGGCGTAATATATGGGTTGTCATGAATAAGTAGCTATCAGTGCCGGTCAATATATGATCAGTTGCATGTATATCAATCTATGCTGTGTTTAGTATCCATGTTGGCGTATGTAGTATAAAGCTGCTAAATCATGTTACATGTCAGAACCATACAACTGAGGGTCTGCTGTTGGGGTATCGACCATGGCATGCCTATACCTTGCATTGTAAGAAAAAAGTAAAGCCCATTCATGAGCATGTAAGGACACTGACCTTTGTTCCCACACCATGGGTGGAGAGAGGACCCAAGGTATTATGAGAGGCGACCAGGTAGCTCCCTAGTTCCACTTCAGTTTCCCTCTCCTCTCTCTTCTCCTTTTTTTTGGATTATGGATATATTTCCGTCTTCGGGCATGGTTATTACAAGAAGTAGGAACATATTTATTCCAAGAAACATGTAGCCAAGACATAAAAAAACCATTGATGTACACTCTTAAAAGAAACAAAGAAAATGAAAAAAAGGAGACGAACCAAAATACTCAATTTGGAGCTTCGCAGGCTGTTGCGTAAGGTAAACTCCAAGTGAACCAGTTATCTCAACTTGGATGAAAAGCATCCATAGATCCCCCGGCCCGTTGTAGCATAGGGATCAGGGCTACACCGCCTTGGATCAGCAGCTGCTGCCCATCGCCATCACATCCCTAGGAGGAGGAGATAGACCCGAGGGATGAGGACAAAGCACTGCTGCTGCCGTCGGTGCGGACGCAGGCTTCCAGCCTGGGGTTGGATCAGCCAGATGGGAAGCCGAGCCTGGAAGGAGGTTCAGGAACAGCTGATAGGGAGGCTAGTTCCGTTCATATGGCTGTCTATGGCGTTGGGTTAAATCTACTTGCCGCTCTCTCCTCTCCTGTTTGTGAAAAACCTAAAACCCTAACGCATGTATAACATGTAGGTTAATTAATTATCAAACTTCATTTCTGTTCATATGCAGCCAGGCACTATTACTTTATT
Organism: Panicum hallii; assembly: GCF_002211085.1. NCBI lineage: Eukaryota > Viridiplantae > Streptophyta > Magnoliopsida > Poales > Poaceae > Panicum > Panicum hallii. The sequence goes on along the minus strand of NC_038049.1, from coordinate 42,946,039 downwards.
CATATTTCATGACTCTTCGATCTATTGGCAATTTGGCATCCAGCAGATATCATGTGGATCCCATGCATGTTGTGGAGCATTCTTGTATATTTGAAGTCTATGATGGCCAAATAGAAAAAATATACCATGTTGAGGGATAAGCAAAACACAACGTTAGTAGTGAAATGGAAAAGGCAGCAGAATTGGAGGTTGGTGGACAGACACACAATTAATGAGGTTTGATTTCCGTCAACGCTTCTAAGAATCTTGCGAAGAGACGCACATGACTTCTTTGTCAACTTTTCGTTCATCACCACTTGGCAGCCACCAACTCTCCTAATAGCTCTCTCCAAAACGCACTTAATGGTGGCTTGCACGTTCTCTTCGGCAGCTCATAGCTCCTACATTCAATGTCCGTATCCAGGAGATGTGGCAACCACATGATCAAGACGAGCTCAAGGCCTACTAGTAGAGCTCACCAAGGTGGTCGAACGTCTAGTGATCCTGGCCAGCTGGACAGATCTAAAGGAGCATATCGTGAAGATCGACTAGCCTCTCCTGCATCCTCCTCATCTCGATCTACACTAGGGATTACCTGTAAAAGATGGCGTTGTCGCGCACACATGTGCGAGACAAGAACCGAGGATGAGTTTTGTCTATGTTGCACCTTTGATTTTGCAAACAAAACTTGTTCTTTGGTGGTCCTTGCAGCTGGGTGCTGAAAGTGTCTCATGCAAATTCAACATTACATTTAATGTTTGAACAAAAAATATGGAGTAGAAATACCAAACCTTATCAAAAAGATTTTACGGTAAGGTGGTATTGCAACGGGTTATCAAACAAACATTAGGGGTTATAGGTTCCCATGGTGATGGAACAGAACAATGATGATGTGCACTGTTTAATTGGTATGTCCAAATCAAATCTGTTCAATAATGTAGATTATCTTAAATCTGCATGAGAACAACTATAAAATTATTCGCATGTGGCAAACACAGTTTGTTTATAGTGAAATGGAGAGAGATAGGTAACAGTTTTTTAGTACCAGGTTGGTAGGTGAAGACTTTTGACTTTGAACGCCTCTGCGAGGCAACATGCGATCGAGGGCATGTATTATGTCTAGATGCAAGAGTGAAATAAAATAAACAGTTTCGCTATTTTTAATTGCCCCATTCCAAATCTATTCTGAATCACCACCTTTTGTGCATTTGTTAGAAAAGAGAACTGTTTAACATATATTGAAAGCTAATAGGTGGTTTTATCATCCCTACACTTGCAGTTTATACCTACTTTCAGCATCTGAGCATCATTTGTGATCTCATTCCATCATGCATGACCAATGATCTTAAGTTTCTTTATTAGGTATACCAGGTGTACTTCTGTGACGCCCCGAAAATTCACTTAATTAAATCATGCGCTAGAGTAGTTCGTAAAAATGATTCGTTGTCAAAACCCTAACTCTAACTGGATCGCTGTTCTGTTCCGCATCGCTCGATGGCTTGTTGCCCACGACCGCCCGACGGGATTAGCGCCGGCGCGACTCCTTTTCTTCGTCACCTCGCGCGAATACCGCGCGCGTGGCCGACCGGCCGCGGCTGCGGCCGCGATTGGCGCCGACGCGTCTTCCTTTCCCCCCCCCTCGCTGTTCTCCTCGCGCTGCGCGCTTCCCCGCGCATGGCCGACCGGCCGCGGTCACCGCCGCGACCGGCGCCGGCACTCCTCCCTCCCTCTCTTTCTTTCTCTTTTTCTCCCCATTTCTTTTCTTTTCCCTTCTTCCTTTTCTTTTTCCCTCCCCTTTTCTTTCTTTTCCCTTTTCCTTCCTTCCCTCTCTTTTCCTTCCTCCTTCCTTCCTTCCTGTTTTCCCCTCCTTCCCTTCCCTGGCTGCGCGCCCGTGTACTGCCGGCCCCACCCGGCCGTGCCGCACGCGCACGCGTGCCGCGTGACCACGCGCCGCGCCGCGCGCGCACGCGCGCGCCCGGCTCCGCGACGCCGCGCCGCCCGCCGCTGCCGCGCCCGCGCGTGCCGCGCCGCCCGTCGTTCGCCGCGCCGCCCGGCCTCTGGCCTCGGCCGCGCCGCCTTGCCTTCACGCGCACGCACGCGCGACTGCACGACCGCCGCGCCGCCCGTCGCCACTCGCCGCTGCCCCCCTGCTGCGCCGCCCTGTGCTCGCACAGCGCCCGCCCACGTGCCCGAGCCGTCACGCCGCCCCGGCCTCGCCGCCCGCGTCGCCGCTCGACGACACCAACGCCGCGACGCGGCCGCCATTAAGGCGCTCCGCGCCGCCCGCCGGCCTCCGCACCGGCCACCACCGCTCACTCCCTCTGGCCACCTATAAATAGGCCTCGCGCGGCCCGCTACCCCCCCACGACTTCCACCTCCGCCTCTGCCCTCTCTCCTAGCCCGCAGCGCCGCCGCCGCCCGTGGCACCATCGCCGCCCGCCGCCCGCTGTGGGCACACCTCCCTGCTCCACCCCAGCCCGTGGTGAGTGGGGGAATCGACTCCCCTCTGTCCCCTCTCTCTTTTCCCCCTCAACCCCGAGCCGCCCCGGGCCCCGGCCGCCGGAATTTGGCCGGCGCCGGACCTCCCCCTCCCCTCCCCTGTTTCCTGTCAACGGGAGATGAGAAGAAAGGGCATTATGCCCATAACCCCCTCCCTTTCCCTGTTTTTCCCCAAAGAAACCCCCCATTCACTCCCTTTTACAAAAAGAAGCCTCACCCTTTCCGTTATTTCAAAACAAACCCTCGATACATAAACCAAGATATATTTGATACTTTTTAGCATGCATAGGGTATTTTTAGGATAAGCAAATAAGCCCTTACCCCTTAGATAATTACAAACAAGTCCCTGGACCCTCGTTTAAGCCCTAAAACCCTCTTTAGCGCGTCATTTTATGTGCGAAACGACCTCCGATCGACCCGAAACTTTACCACGCCCTTTCTAGTATAGTTTTAGCCATGCCATTAAGAAACCACCCAAAAATATTAACCCTATCTCTATAACTAAATTATTTCCGATTCACGCTTAACGATAAAGGCTTTTAGTTCCTGCGCTTGATTGTGTGTCTGTTTGTTTGTGACGTAGGACACGGAGTAAACGAGGAAGGTCCCGACTGCGACCAAGCGAACGAGGACCAGTTCCGTGACTCCGAGCACGAGGGGCAGTGCTACGATCAGGACCTCCCGCAAGAGTTCGACGATGGCAAGTTCAATCCCGCCCTTTGATGCATGTTTCTGCCCTAGTTTTTATAAACACAACCCGATGGCCTGTTTTATAAAATTGCATGGTTTTGCGTGCCGTAACCAGGGTAGGATAGCCACCCTTGTTGTGATAACCATACCTGGGACACCTGATTTTATAAAGAAAATGCGTGTGTGTGGGAAGGGGTAAAATGTGGTTTTGAAAAGTGAGTTAGACGGGATGGATGGCATTTCTGTGTGAATTGCCGTTGGTGTGCTCGTACCTGTGTGGTTGAGCGTGGAAGGGAGATATCCATCTTGTCACCCCTAAGGACCGAGTTGATGTGTCGTCTCACCTAGCTTCCTGTCGTGCAAACCACTTGACCGTTGTATGGGCAACGGCTTGGCCTAACCCCACTAGTTAGTCTGATAGCCATCAGGAGGGCTGGGAGCAACGCGTGATCAAGGAGACGGGATAAGCTCTGTGTGACTTATGCCCCGGTTAAACCTCGGTGATAGGTCGAATGACCCCTTGGTAGATCCCGTGGTGGCTAGTCAGGTCTAGCTAAGGTGGGTAACGGCTTTGATGGGATCTGCACCGGCACTAAGGTGTTCGTGTTGTGGTACCCCACCTGTGGGTAAAGTTGCACACCTCTGCAGAGTTGAAAATCTATTCGAATAGCCGTGCCCACGGTATTGGGCAAGTTATGGTGTGGTCACATAACTAGTGTTTCTCTTGGGAATGAATGGGCAGGTGTGAGTCGTTTGGAAAGTGTTCGGCAGTTGTGCCGCATGCTACGGCGGACGGGGAGTCCAGTAGCGGTTTAAATTTGGATCCGTGTGGATCAACATCGTGTGCCCCTTGGTGATGGGAAAACTTGTTTTGAAAAGTGCTTTTAAAACGAACCCCTGCATACAACTGTGTTTTCCGCAAATGAACCGTAACCTTATCCTTGGACTACCCTGTGCATTAAATTCTGCTATAACCCCTCCGTGGGTATGATTGGACTTGCTGAGTACGTTTGTACTCACCCCATTCTTACTTTTACAGTGGAAGACCCAGACTACGTCCCCGAAGACAACGAGTAGGGTTTCGTCCTGCACCCAGTCTTGCCTGTGGTTGAGGCCACCGTTGGATTCCGCATGGCGCAAGACTCTGATGATCCCCTTTTCGTAACTAGTGTAGTGGTGTGGGTTTTAGTTGTAATCCTCGCGATAGTGGCGCTTCACTGCTCATTACCGCGAAAAGTTGTACGGTGATGTACCATCTGTTGTAATAAAAGTGTTATCAGCCTCCTGGGACTGATAAATTACACTTTTAAGTCTTCCCTGATGGGGGGACGCTTCAACTTCGCAGGCGTACAAGTCGGCCTTCATGTCCAATACTAAGAACCTATGTACATTCGTTGGGTACATTGTCAGAGGTATAATACATGACTTGGAGACGCTAAAAATAAAACTTAGCTATTTTGCAATAAGGTGAGTTGTACCTTACTCGTATTTATATGCATGACACACGATGCGACACCTTTAAGGTGAGTGACATGCATGACACAGTACATTAGAAATAGCCTTAGTGGGAAATGAGGATCTTGATTTGCATGACAGTCAGCTCTTTTTGACAACCATATATATGTATAAATACAATTTTAATATCTTCATGGATCAAGATCTCATTTCACTTCTCACGTTAGAGTTTATTTCATTGTCATACAATTACTCTATGCGTCTTGACATTTCAGATCGATCAGATCTCTCCTTTTCTTTCTCCCTCTTATATCTTCGGTCAGGTGCAACAGACCGAATACTTCTCCAAGACCACATCTCAATAAAAGAAAAAAAAAGCACAACTAGCTGGTGATCTCCGTCGTTGTATGCTAAACAAATAAACATGTTGGTACACCATAAAGTTCGTTGAGGGGATAGTTTCACATGCATTGAGGTTAGTTGAGACCATGTGGATAGGTGCTTCAGTTGACTACAAAAAATAAAAAAGAGAGAACAGATGGACAAATAGTAAGTTTTCTGCGCGTGGCAAAACTCAGCGTGGTGTGTGCGTGGGCCGACACCCTCTGATTCACACAGCACCAAAAGCTGTATAAAAAATATAAAATGCCTGTGCAAATGAAGGACGAAGGAAACAGAAAACGAACTCTGGTTTAATAACAAGCTGCAAGTACAAACCTTTGTTTCTTTATATATTTAATATATAAAATACATGTGATAATTATTCTTTCTGCATGTTGTCTGCTGCTGGCAAATTGCATTGTCCTATATCTAGCTCCAACTTGTTTGTGGGGTCAATGCTTCCTACACATCTTACATGACGCAACACGTGCAAACCGTATTTCCAGTTTGTAACCACTAAATGCTTAGCCAGTTGTAGTCTGTAAGCATCCTGCATGCATATACTATGCTAAATAGGCCTCTTAAAAATCCTTAAGTGGATGACTACAGTTTTACGATCGGCCAATAGTACCTCTAATTGCCATTAAGGACAACATCAGCGTGGTTTACGGTGTTACACATTTGACCAGCACTTTCTATGAAGCTATATATTTTTATATAAACATAATGTGCATGATGAAATTAACTTTTCACGTTAATTCTATCAACACTAACCATATCTTTCATCTATCGATTGTCAAATCCGAAAGTTTGACAAGAGGGAGTTCTTAAAAGACCTATATTTGTCATTGATGCTATGTGACAGATCTACTTGATTACCACTAATAACTTATATATATGGTACACTAGTTGGTTACCATGCCACAGCTGTCAAGGCCTTACTGCACATATTGTTGACAGATCTCTGATCTATGATCAATTTGCAATCTATGAGATTACCATGCATATCAAGTTGTACCTGTATAATAGTAGATATGGTAGTAGTTTAATTACAAGTGTTTCTGAACTCCAGTTTGATGAACGTGGATGACAGTTGACCCAGATCGATCCCACATCGATCTGAACCAAAGTGTAGACGTCTTACTTCATTTAAATTAATATAGAGGTCTTAATTGATTCTTATTTTCTTAATTCTCATTCTCTCCTTTCCTTTCTTTTCTCCTACTGGAAGTTGTTGGCACTCCCCAAGGTTGGTGCCATGATGTTTCCTGATCTTCGATGCTTGAGGTTTCCTGATCTTTGATGCGCTTGTGTGGTTCAGGGCCGGGATGAGTCCTGCCAGTGGTGGAGGACGCGATAAAATTAAGGTGTTGCTAACGCGAAGAGGACAAAATTTACAACACAATCTAGACCAAACTAATATAAAAAAATATACAATAAAAGCGGAAAATACCTTATAAAGAGGTCATCGTGATCATTATCCATTTACATTAGACTATAGCTCTTAAATCTGAAAAAAATATGAGTTAGGCAATTATATTTATCTAGTGAAATCTATAAAAAAACGTTAAACTTGTGAAATAAAAAATACCTCTAGTTACGTCTAGGTCTAGGAGACCTAGGCAATTGCATTTGTCTAGTTTTCTTATTTTGAAATGCCTTTTTAATTTGTTGAAGATCAAGTCCTTTGAATATTTCTCTTTCTATGTAGCACACCATCAAATCATTCAACCATCCATCGGCGCAATTCAGTCTTAATAATTTTCATAGCCGAGAAAGTCCTTTCAACCGTTGCGGTTGCCACTGGTAACAACAACGCCAACTCAATGAGATGATAGACCAATGGAAACACAATATGTCTCTCAAGTTGAACCATTATTTTTGATAGACTCGCAAGATCATAACAAGCCTTGAATTCTTCAACTCTTCGTACATGAATAATGAAAGTTCTTAGTTGATTTTTTATAATCTTGCGGTCATCAAAAGAGAAATTCTCATGATAGATATCTACAATCCGAGCAAACTTCTCCACATCAAACTTAGAGAATAAATTTCTTGGATCAAGGCAAGCAAAACACACAAGCAACTCTGAAGATAGCTCATTAAAGCGATGATCAAACTCTATGATGATAGAATCTATAGCAGCATAGAAGGTATCCACACGATAAAAATGTTCTTGAGTGATATTATTTCTCCCACCTTTCCTTGATCGGCCAAACCGTGGCACAACATCACACATATTTGGTATCGGGATATCATTTGCAAGGCAAAATGCTTTGGTTTCTTCCAACAATGGCTCCCAACCCTCACTTCTCAAATTAATCAAACGTGTTCTCACATCCACAACCAACGACATAGCTTGGACAACATTTTGATCCTTTCTCTGCAAGAGAAGAGAGAGCTCATTTGTGATACGGAGGATTTGCAACATCATCTTCATCATAAACACAAAGCTGAAACACTTCATTTTTCCAACAAAGCCACCTGCACCAAATGGATTGCGCTCATCTTGATGCACAATTTCTAAGACTTCTATTACTGAATCCCACATTGATTCAATACGAAGCAAAGTCTTATAATGAGATCCCCATCTTATATCTCCGGGTCTTGACAATGTTGTTTCTTGTTGTTTGCCTCTCCCTGATGAAATTTCTCCACTCTCCAACTTAGATAAGAGATTCAAGCGATGCTTATGCAACAATAAATCCTTCCTTTTGCAAGAAGCACTAGTGCTATTTACAATCAATGTTACATACTCAAAGAAATCCTCAAGAGATGAGCAACATTTTGAGACAGCAACAACTACCAATTGCAATTGATGAGCAAAGCAATGGATATAGAAAGCATATGCGTTCTCATCTCGAATTAAGTTTTGAAGACCATTAAATTCACCTCTCATATTAGAAGCACCATCATACCCCTGCCCTCGAAGTTTTGCAACAACTAATCCATGATCACTTAACATCTCAACTAATGCTTTCTTCAATGACTCTGATGTTGTGTCCTTCACATGCTTGATACCCAAAAATCTTTCTATTACTTCTCCTTTTTTGTTGACAAATCTCACAACTATAGCTATTTGTTATTTGACTGATATATCACGGGATTCATCAACAAGAACGGAGAATAGACAATCCCCCATTTCTTCTTTTATTGCCTGTGTGACTGCTTCAGCACAACAGTTTGCAAGTTCTTTTTGAATCGTTCCAGAAGTTATTTTGGCATTTTTCGGACACAACTCATCAAAAGCTTTTCTAACCTCCTCATTTCTTTGTCTGTACCAATCAAGAAATTCTAAAAAATTGCCCTTATTTAAGGAAGTGCTAGTCTCATCATGCCCCCGAAATGGTTCACCTTGCAATGCAAGATAACTTACAATACCTAAGGAAGCTTCCAACCGGGTCTCATATTTGACCAATGCATCTTGACTGTAACTTGACATTTTATGACTTACACTTGACCTTTGGTTACGAAAATCATGGAATGCTGTTGTTGCAATATTGTGTATGCTATTAGGCCCACCAACATGTTTTGAAAATGCCGTGTACACATTCCTCCACTGTGAGAAGCCAACTTTTGTAAATGCATCATGACAAAACTTCTCATCCATCCGATCATGTTTGAAAAGATAACAATAAAAGCAATAAGCCTTATTCTTCTCCAAACTATATTCCAACCAACTATAATTCCTAAACCAATGTTTTTGAAAACTCCTCTTATCATGTGACTGTGGAAATATATGACCAATTGGTTGAGTCGGACCTTTAGCTATGAAAGCTCTTCTAACTTCATCTCTAATATTAGTTGCAAAACGATCAATCGGAATACGAAGTCCCGGATCAGAAATAATGTGATCCGGGTTGAATTCAGTTATACCTTCCACTTCTTCACCGTTAATTTCTTCATCATTGCCTTGATCATGTGCATTTTCTTCGACATTATCCTCTTCAACATCAACATGTACATCCTCTTCAACTTGTGCAAGTGGAGGAGCAATGTTTTCTTCCACTTCTTCAGATTCGTGATAAACACCACTACCATGAGTGCTTGGTCCACTAGCATGGGTGCTTGGTCCACCTTGACTACTGGAAGTAAAATAGCTGTAAATCCCTGTAATCAAACAACAATATGTATCAGACATTACAGCAAATCCGAAATCAAACTCATGGAATGGATCAATGGAATCAACAATTGCTATCAAATGGCAAATATACCTCTGGTTCTTTGCCCAATTCCCCTCCCCCTGCCCCTTCCCCTCCCCCTCCCCTGGTTCTGGTTGTTTCCGGACATGGGAACGGCCGAACGGGGGATCTCCAGAACTAGTCCACACCTCGAAGAAATTCCTAGGGCAGATTTACATCCCTGACATCAACTGGGTCCTTCTAGTTCTTTGCATTGCTATCACCGCTGGATTCAAGAACCAAAGCCAGATAGGAAATGCATATGGTAAGTTTTCCTCTGGAAACCAAAAACCAAAATCATTTCTGAAATGAGAAATGACCTGCCACGGGCGGCGGCGGCCTGGCGCCTGGCGGCTGGCGCCCTGGCGGCTGGCGCCCTGGCGGCTGGCGGCGTGCGGCCTGGGGGTGGCGGGTGGTGGCCTGGCGCGTGGGCGCGTGGCGCAGCCGCGCAGGAGGGGCGGTGGCGGCCTGGGCGCCTGGCCACGGGGGCGGCGGCCTGGCGCGTGGCCGCGTGGCGGCGTGGGCGCGCGGCGCAGCCGCGCAGGGGCGGCGGCGGCCTGGCGCCCTGCGGCGTGCGGGCGGACGGCCGGACGGGCGCACGGGCGAGTGGGCGACGGCGGCCTGGGCGGCTGGGCGCGTGCGGCGTGCGGGCGGATGGCGGCGTGCGGGGTGCGGCCGTGCGGACGACGGGCCGGCGTGCGACTGTGCGAGCAGGTAAGACCTAAGCGCTACCCTTTTTGGGCTGGGCCAAGGTATTGCCCAAGCAATACCGGGCCACATTGGGCCCTCCGCCCATGAGTCCTGCCACATCAAAGATTAAGACATGCACTTGCACCAAATAATACTAGAAAACAACTCATTCATGTCGGACCAAAGTGCCATCTGTGCTGGCCTAGCAGCCATGCAGGGACATGGATACAATGACAGGCATAGATGCACAATATCCATGCCAGCGCTGCTCTCAAAGAAGCCCAGTAGGGGCATCCATTAGTGCTGACACTGATACTCTCTAAACGTGTCGGTTGTTATTTGTCGAAGCCCTAGTATGGGTAAATACGGTTCAGGCTGTACCGTGCCATTTTGACAGACACGGGTGCCTCGGCAGCACTTTTTCTTTTTAAGAACGAAGCCGAAGCGCACAAAAATTATCTTTTTGCACAATGTGTACTTGCCTATATATGTGTGTCTTTATTTTCGTCAATTTTCAGAGAAGCTGATAGATTGAGGAGACCTACGACAGAAGCGACTAGCTAGGAGCATAAGAATCAATAAGGAGCAAGTAGCCTGTAAAGGAGAAGGCGAGTAGTAGTGCATCTCATATCATACCTGTACGGTTGTTTTTCCTAGCTAGTAGTGATAAATCTTTGCATGGAATTGTATCTTTTGGGATGATTTTTTCCCCGATGGTGACGATTTTCGGCCATGGAATTAAGTTGTGTTCTTAGCACCTCTTCTCCATGTTGGTGCAAAGACCATGGTTATTGTGCCATGAAAGGTTTTAATGCACACATGCATGTTTCTGTAATCAAAACATGCTCCTTCGGTCTATTGAGTCCTCAATCAAGGAATGGAACAAAGCCAATACCCAAACCTATTCATTTCCTCAACCGTCAGACCACCTCCTCCAATTCATTGCAAACTTAGTCCTAGCAAACGTTGCTTCTCTTGCTCTGCATCCTTGTGACCTATTAGACAGACAATGCTAAGTTATAGTATTGACAAACACAATACTATGACTTCCTCAAATTCATTGCAAACTTAGTCCTAGCAAACGTTTTCACTCACAAAGGTGACAAACCTTTTTGCTATTTTCTCGGAGACTCATCGGTAGTCGTACCCGGGAGTGTAGGCCACGTTTGCTGCGACTCATTAGTAAATGGTACCACGGTGCCCCTCCCTAGTGTGGTTCGTTTTGCTGTGGCATTCTTCTATTCCCGTGCTTTTCTCTAATCAAAACTGGCCTGATCGATCGGGTGCGTTGGCATGCCAGCATTACCACCTATGCGTTTTCTCTACACCTCGAGGAGCGTTGATTATGAGCGCCTGTATGCAGATCTGTCCTGATCCACGATGTATGTCAACTGAACTTTCTGCAGAGATAAACCTCTATAAGCACTTGATGATCATCGACTCATCAGAGCGACACATGCATGCAGCAGTTGCAACTCGATGGTGATATACTATGAGCACTTGACACTACTCCATGCAAGCATGGGTTATTGAAAACAAGGGCCACATTAATGACGGATCATGCATCATGATCTCAGTCAACTTATCGGCTCCACTTGTGTCACAGCTAGGGATAGACGACGATGCCAAGCACATCGCAGCCGGATCCAGCCATGATGCATGCTCCACGAGGCTCACGCGGCAAGTCCGTCCAGCATCTCGATCGCCACGCCGCTTCCCAATCCCCGCGGATCGGCTCGGTTCGATCCTACATGCCTACTACACTATATAAAACCCCCAACCAGTCCCCATGGCACCAACACCTTCGAGCTTTCGATTCTCAGTTCACTCGAGCTTGGTAGGCAACAGCCACCTGTTGCTTACACAGCGCCGTCAAGCTACCTAGGTCATCAGCTACCAGCCAATCCACAGACATGGGAAGCCTTGACAGCAACCCTGCCTCCTTCGACGCGTTCGCCGCCGACGCCGAGGGCTTCCAGCCGCTCAACGCCGACGACGTCCGCTCCTACCTCCACAAGTCCGTCGACTTCATCTACGACTACTACAAGTCCGTCGAGTCCATGCCCGTGCTCCCCGGCGTCGAGCCGGGCTACCTGAGCCGGCTGCTGCAGTCCGCGCCACCCAACGCCTCCGCGCCGTTCGACATCGCTATGAAGGAGCTCCGTGAGGCCGTGGTGCCGGGGATGACCCACTGGGCCAGCCCCAACTTCTTCGCCTTCTTCCCGGCGACCAACAGCGCCGCGGCCATCGCCGGGGAGCTCATCGCCTCCGCGATGAACACCGTCGGATTCACCTGGCAGGCGAACCCCGCGGCCACCGAAATGGAGGTCCTCGCGCTCGACTGGCTCGCGCAGCTCCTGCGCCTGCCCGGCAGCTTCATGAACCGCACCAGCGCCGGCCGAGGCACGGGCGGTGGCGTCATCCTCGGCACGACCAGCGAGGCGATGCTGGTCACGCTCGTCGCTGCCCGTGACGCCGCGCTGCGCCGGAGCGGGTCCAACGGCGTGGCCGGGATCACGAGGCTCACCGTGTACGCCGCCGACCAGACCCACTCCACCTTCTTCAAGGCGTGCCGCCTCGCCGGCTTCGACCCAGCCAATATCAGGTCGATCCCCACCGGCCCGGAGACGGACTACGCCCTCGACCCCGCGAAGCTGCTAGAGGTCATGCAGGCTGACGTGGACGCTGGCCTTGTGCCAACCTACATCTGCGCCACGGTTGGCACCACGTCATCTAACGCTGTCGATCCGGTTGGCGCCGTCGCCGATGTTGCCGCCCCGTTCAAGGCCTGGGTTCATGTGGACGCCGCCTACGCCGGTAGCGCGTGCATCTGCCCGGAGTTCCGGCACCACCTCAACGGTGTGGAGCGTGTGGACTCCATCAGCATGAGCCCGCACAAGTGGCTCATGACGTGCCTGGATTGCACCTGCCTGTGGGTGCGCGACACGCACCGCCTCACCGGCTCCCTGGAGACCAACCCGGAGTACCTCAAGAACGACGCCAGTGACTCCGGCACCGTCACCGACCTCAAGGACATGCAGGTCGGTGTCGGCCGCCGCTTCCGTGGGCTCAAGCTCTGGATGGTCATGCGCACCTACGGCGCCACCAGGCTCCAGGAGCACATCCGCAGCGATGTTGCCATGGCCAAGATGTTCGAGGAATCCGTGCGCGCCGACGACCGATTCGAGGTCGTCGTGCCGAGGAACTTCGCGCTCGTGTGCTTCAGGATCAAGCCCCACACTGGCATGTCAGAGGAGGCCACCGAGGCGGCTAACCGTGAGCTCATGGAGCGCCTGAACAGGACCGGGAAGGCGTACCTGGCGCACACCGTGGTCGGCGGCAAGTTCGTGCTGCGGTTCGCGGTGGGGTCGTCGCTGCAGGAGGAGAGGCACGTGCGAAGCGCGTGGGAGCTCATCAGGAAGAAAACCACCGAGATCATGAGTGGAGAGGTGTCTGTGTAGTGATTGTTTGTGATGTTGTTCTTACATATGTTTGATTAATTGTTGGTGTCGTAGTCCAGGGAGTTGGTGTTAAATAAAGAATTTTGCTGGTGCTTGCATGTATGATGAATAAGGGAGGTGTATTACCATACCATGAGGAATATATATATATATAGTGTCTTTTTTTTTGTTTTTTCTATGGTCTTAGAACATATACACCACATTTTTATTGCAAACACACACATTTAAAAAAATGACGCGAAACAAAATTAAAATGTAACGCTAAATTGACGCCATGGAAGATTTGAGATGAGACCTCTCATTTATATTGTGGACTGTTGCAACTTGCAGGCTGCTGCAAGCTGCAGTTTGTAATCTAGAAGCTAAAACAATCAGGGCCTGAATAAAAAGAACCTGCAAAATAGCCCATACAATTGCGCTCATAGAAAAAAGGTAAGATGACGAACATGAATGAGCATGATCAATGCGAACGGCGGTGCGATATGATGTAGGATGATTGGTTCCAATGCTGCACCAACACACTTCACTGGACCATGGGAGCAATGGAGAACTGAAGCTTCAGTTCCTAAGAGTATATCGATCTGTATACGTGAAGTTTCAGTTCTGCATGTACTTATGCATATTGGAGGACAGGTGGGTAAGTACTTTATGAAGCACACATGGACCTGACAAACTTCTACTACTACGAAGACGATACACAGAGAACACTGGATCATGATCAGATCACAATGACAGTCGCTGTCGTCCTTCCACTAGTTGAATCCCCCCCAGCTGCCGAGACTTGCAACCAAAGATTAATTCTAAAGGATTCATGCCTACAGATGAGTGATATGAAGTATATTGTACCCACTTTGTTAGCCTTTCAGTTCGGGGGATCATCAGAATTAGTGCTGATGGATAGTTGAGTTTAGTAGAGCTTCAGAGTTCCTGCCAAATTAAACGGTACAAGCGAAGATATGACGTCTGAAGCCACTTAGTCTGAATGTCCGATTCACGTAACCTGCTTTGGCAATTGATAGTGCAGTGAAAAGAAAGAATATTTACTGGGAATTAATGGGAAAATGCAGAGAACCTATCAACCACCACAGTTATAGCACTACAACATGCTGATTGTGATAATGCTTCAATGAGATAAAATGATACCACTTGCCAAGCTTGTTCATGTATTGAAAGAGGCTGAATAAGACCTGGAAGTGGTGTTCTTTCTGTGTTTGCCTGCTTGTTCAGGTGTTTAGTGCCAAAAATCTGTCAGTATCGGACATTCAATTCGACATGCGGCTTCATATTCATACTGTGCCCATCAAATAACCTTTTGACCTTATGATATAAGTGGCAAAATAAAATCCAGAGCGCAACCCCCCACCCCACCGATGCAAAGGCGCGGCGTTAAAACACAGAGTGCTGGCAATGTTCAGCTGAATATCCAAATCTGCACCGATCCAGATCCTACCCCTGACTTCCATTTGGAACAGACAAAAGTGTACTGTTCCTATGGGAATGATATTGAATGTGCAACTAACTAGCACAGATTTGAAATGGTTGGCCCCAGTTCCTGAGCCGAACTTGTTTTTCTGAATGGTCCGGATAATGGCAGCTGACTGGTGGGCGCTGTACCTTGCACAGCTGGCCAGGAACATGATGGATGGTTTCTGAAAGAGATGGAGAATTGATCGGCAGTTGTATTCATCATCTCAGTACAGGTTTTATACATGTATACAGGCAGCATGCGTGGCCATCAGTTAGCGAGGCTGTTAGGAGAGAGATTGATTCTCTCGGTTCTGTTACATCTAGCGCCTAGTCTTCAGCATGCTCTCACCGTCCCCTTCTGATGGCCACGCATGCTGTCTGTGTACATGTATAAAACCTGTACTGAGATGATAAATACAATTGCCGATTGATTCTCCATCTCTTTCATGGTATCAGCTTAGTCTCGATCCTATTCTCACGCCATGGCTTCTAGCCCTTCTTCCTCCGACGCCTTTGCTGCTCAGGATCTCAACCCCTTCCACGCTCCTGCTCCTGCGCCCGTCGCCGCCTCCATGATCCAGCTCGTCAACATCCGCTCCCATGTGCCGGAGATCTTGGATCTTCAAGACTCCAACTACTCTGCCTGGAGCACCTTCTTGGGAGGGCTGCCCGTTGATGGTGGCGAGGAGCTCGGGCGGCGCGACCTATCCCTGCTGGATCATGCCAGGGAAAGCCGAGCCGGCGTTGGACGCCATCATGGCATGTGGAGCAGGAGCGCCGGGACGAGCCGAGGACACCAGTGGGCGGGGAGCGCCATTGTGGCATGGGCCAAGCTTGGACAACGCCCGTCCAGGGATTGTATGCCAGCCCCCACGACGGGAAGGGCTGGCCAGCCGGCTGCTGGGGCGCGGCGGTGCCAGAGTTATTGCGGTTCCGGCAATCTGACTGCTTGCGCTTCTTTATGCGGTCAGAGCCGGACTTGGATGGGGAGAACGTGGCTGGCGTAGAGGTTGTCGATGATGCCTGCTTGTACTGGCCGCCGGTGGCCGATGAAGAACCGGCAGCGACAAGAGTAGTGGAGGCCTCCATCTTGTGAGTACGTTCCAGGTACTGTTCTTCCTGAAGAAGGAAGGAATGCACGTACAGGAATGTTAGTGGAGGGTTCATAGTACCAATGACGCCGAGAGAAGAGCAAAATTTAGAGTTGACGCCGCGCAACATGTTGACGACAAGTTCCATGTCGGAGATAGGGTGGCCAACGTCGTTGAGAGTGTTGGCAAGTTTCTTGAGCTTGCCGCAGTACTCGGAGACACTCATGTCCCCCTGGTATAGACTGTGAAAGTCTTGAAGGGTGAACACAGCATGCTGCATGGCGTTGTTCAGGAAGAGGCCGCAGATCGATTGCCACAGAGAGTAGGCGGTGGTGCGGCCCTTGAAGACCATGGTGCGAAGATCCGTGGTCAGGGTGGTGTAGAGCCACGAGACGATGCAGTGGTCGATCTGAGTCCACTCAACATCATAGATGCGCGCGTGATCGTCGACATGGTCCATGATGCCGAACTTCTGGAACGTCAGCTCAAAGAAGGTGCTCCAGGCGGAGTAGTTGGAGTCTTGAAGATCCAAGATCTCCAGCACATGGGAGCGGATGTTGACGAGCTGGACCGTGGAGGCGGCGATGGGTGCAGGAGCAGGAGCGTGGAAGGGGTTGAGATCCTAAGCAGCAGAGGCGTCGGAGGAAGAAGGGCTAGAAGCCATGGCGTGAGAATAGGATCGAGACTAAGCTCATACCATAAAAGAGATGGAGAATCGATCGGCAGTTGTATTCATTATCTTAGTATAGGTTTTATACATGTACACAGGCAGCATGCGTGGCCATCAGAAGCGGACAGCGAGAGCGTGCCGAAGACTAGGCGCTAGATGTAACAGAACCGAGAGAATCGGTCTCTCTCCTAACAGCCTTGCTAACAGTTTCGTTAATCATATTTTTTCCGCAGTGCATCCACAGCCAACGGCAAGCTCGGAGATCTCTTTAATTGCTCTAGTAAGAAATTACGTCATGCACGTCTATGCCAACCCTTGAAGATGTATTAAGAACATGGAACATGCCTTGGCAACTAACGGGCAGAAAAAACATAAGAGATTCATTGTAAAAAGTAATCCTATGGCTTTGCATGAAAAAAAATATAAGAAACATGAAAGGACCAGATCCTTGGCACCTTGTCCTTGGTCAATGCGAAAGGACACATCCCACATGCAACGCCAACGATGGGGGCACATTCTTCTAGGTCAATGCAGCAGACAAATCCCAATGTTGGGATGAGATACCTACCAAGATTCAAGAGCCTGACATATATACTACTACACAGATCAGAGGCACATCGCAGAGCAAACCAAGCCAAACAAAGCTGCGAATAATGAAGAAGCGCCGGAGCATCGCTGATGCAGCCCCAGCAATTGCCGCCGCTGTCATCTTCTTCCTCACTGATATGGTTCTACCCCCGGCAATTGCAGGCATCGTCGAGAACACCTTTGTTGTAAGCATAATGCTCCTCCCCAAGGCTTTGATCTTCATAGTTGATCCTTTCTGCACACAGAAGAGCAGCATCGATCCTTTGCAGATTTTGAACAAGGAATGCAAAAGGATTGTATATTTGCTTGCTTGTTTTAATATGGTGGAGAATATGTGGTGTATGTAGGTGAGCCAGGTGAATATGACACACTTGTGCAAGGAAACGCTGGTCACCGTGGTGAATGGGCAGCTGCCGGGTCCAGTGATCAATGTCACCGAAGGGGATTCAGTGGTGGTTCATGTCGTCAACAAGTCACCCTACAATATGACAATCCATTGGTAATACATAACATCCCTTGTTTACTAAATAGATTGATATTCCTACCAAGGTGGTTAGAAAAATAAAGAGAAATAGCCTAGAAATTCTTACAGAAAGCAAAATATGTGTCTCTATGTCCAAATTATCTTATTGTTGGAAACAATTCAATTCAAGCATACCTATCCTACTTATCCCTTCGAAACATAAGACAAAACAAAAACTTACTCCCTAGTTCCTATATTTATCTCTACACACGGATCGTATGGTTGAACACGTAGTAGATAAGAGGAATGAACAAACGGAGTACATGGGTGACCGATTGTTCTAACAGGTAGATGAATGGGGAGAATATGATTTAGTGGAAAAGCAAGCAACATTGAGATAACTATATTTGCAGTCTACAGTTTTAAAGCAGCTCTAGTTCGCTAAGTATCACCGGAGAGAAAGGAGATAGATCTAGTGATTTTAATAAGACTTCATAACAATAATGCAGGAAATTTATTAATTATGGATTGCCCATGTATTGAATTTATTTATATTTGTGGATTTGCTGTTTATTTTTCATCCCTCAAGTATTGCAAAAGTGTGACATTCGTCCCTCATATTTTATTTGGTGCAAATCAATCCCTTAACTAACTAAACTATGCATTTATCATTCCCATCTTAATTTAATAATGGTTTAGTATCATATAATATTTATTTAGGCCATGTAATTAACTTACTAATCATTATCTAACCACATTTAATGTTAAGTCAATCGCTATAGTAGTTCGATGTGAATCGATTCCGTTAATTTTTTTGGATAAAACTTTTACCGGCTACCCAATTTAGAGGATTCACTGGTTTTTTTGCACTACATCTTCAACTCAGCATGTTACATCGCTAAGCATGAATTAGTGAAATTATTGCGTGACATAAACCGCCATTAGATAGCATTAAACCATTGTTAAATTAAGGTGGGGATGATAAATGCACCAGTTTAGTTAGTTAAGGGGTTGATTTGCACCAAATGAAACATGAGGGATGAATGCCATATTTTTGTAATGCTTCAGGGATGAAAAATACACTTTTTCCTAAATGCAATATATATAGCATCACATGTCGTCATATTGTATTATTGTTGCATATATCAAATACATATGTATGTTCTATATATATAGCTGTGTGAAATTGTGTAGACTATATAATTGTATTAATTGCTTTCCCAATCATATTTCCTTTAGAATATATTGTCTCCTGTAGGCATGGAGTGAAGCAGCGGCTCAACTGTTGGGCTGATGGGGTGCCAATGATAACTCAATACCCCATCCTCCCGAACCAGAACTTCACCTACCGGTTCGACGTTTCTGGGCAGGAAGGCACCCTGTGGTGGCATGCTCATATCCCCTGCTTGCGCGCAACTGTGCACGGTGCCATTGTCATCAGGCCAAGACATGGACCAAGCGTGTATCCATTTACCAAGCCCCACAGAGAGATCCCTATCATTATAGGTTTGTGAATTATCTGCCGTCTTACATATTCTCTAAGATATGAGCATGTGGCCAATTTACACGTGATGTAAGGTCAGGTTTCTATGGGAGCTAAGGTATTGTCGACTTTTTAGTATGTTGCACAACTGCGAGCAGAGGCGCGGTGTTTCGGCACAAGGTTCTAGCTCAACTGATGTTTGTGTATCTTCGTAATGGCAGGGGAGTGGTGGGAGGTGAACCTTGAAGAGCTGGACATGGACTTACGGTATTTTGTAAATGATCATTTCTTCAGTGCATCCACAATCAATGGCAAGCTTGGAGATCTCTACAACTGCTCAGGTAATCATAATGCTGGATATATGTCCATGTGGAAAAAGCTACGCATTCCTTTTACTAGAGTTTTTTTACCACCATCATGAGGTCCCGGCCCCTGTATTTTCATAACATGAGAGGCACTTCATCACACTGGGTACAAACCTTTTTTTCTGCCGTAAATTAATAAAGAGATATCCTTGTGCCTCTCAAGGGGCTGTAAACTAAAGAGATCTATATCTTCTGTTTTACTAATTGATGTATGTGCTCCAATTCAACTCTGAAGGTGTTGTGGAAGATGGTTACGTGCTGGACGTTGAGCCCGGTAGAACCTACCTACTACGGGTGATCAATGCGGCGCTCTACTCCGAGTACTATTTCAAGATCGCCGGGCACAAGTTCACGGTTGTTGCGGCTGGTGCCAACTATGTCAAACCCTACACCACGGACGTTATCGCCATCGCGCCTGGGGAGACGATAGACGCCCTAGTAGTCACTGACGCGCCCCCCGGCAGCTACTACATGGTAGCCCTGCCGAGCCAGCCGCCAAAGCCTGACTTCCAGAGCCCAGTGTTGGTCGCGAGAGGCACGGTGAAGTATGATGACAACCACAGCCCCAGAAATGGCACGGTGGCGCTGAGCTCATATCGTGGTCAAGGAGGAAGAGGAAGTCCAGCTGGTGACGTGCCGGTGGCTCCTGAGATGCCTGACAACCACGATGCGTCGACATCGTTCTACTTCCACGGGAACCTGAGAAGCCTGCAGCACCCCCTGCGCCTGCCGGCGGTGCCGGCGCAAGTCGATGAGCGCATTTTCATCACGCTCGGCCTGGGATCGGTCTGCCGCCGAGGCAAATTCTGCAAGAGGGGCGAGGGCAATGAGGAGGAGTTCATGCTCGTGGCCACCATGAACAACGTCTCCTTCGAGCTCCCTGCGGCGATGACCCCATTGTTAGAAGCACAGTACTACCACGGCAGCAGCGTGGAGACCCTGCATGAACTGCCTGACAGGCCACCAAGGGTGTACAACTTCACTGACCCTGCCTTGATCCCGTATGGACCCAAGGCGGCTCAGCTGGAGATGACGTCGTCCAAGACAATGGTGGCCCGGCGATTCCGGCATGGCACCACGGTAGAGTTGGTGTTCCAGGGCACTGCACTGATGCAGGCTGAATCAAACCCGATGCACCTGCACGGCCATGACATGTACGTGCTTGCTCAAGGTTTCGGAAACTACGAGGCGGAGAGGGATGTGGCGAAGTACAACCTGGTTGATCCGCCTATGGTGAACACCGTGCTCGTCCCAAGGCTCGGGTGGGTCGCTGTTCGATTCATCGCAGATAATCCAGGTGCGTACATGATTTTCCTATAATGGAACAAATTCATTAGAAATTAAACAAAAAACTCTCTCATCAGTTTAGCTGGTTGATCCGTAAGTAGCTATCTTACATGTGACATTTAGATCTCATTCACAGCACTATAATTACGTGTCCATCCATGAATTTGATAGTCTAGCTTATGTCAAGGCCTCGGGTCTACATGAACATGAAAAATTCTTGAACTCAAAACTGTACACATGCACATCCCAATAAACAAACAGTACCATCACACCATATCTAATGCCTTGTCTTATATGTTACACAGGTGTATGGTTCATGCATTGCCACTTTGAATTTCATTTATCAATGGGCATGGCGGCAGTGTTTATCGTAGAGGATGGGCCAACAGTGGACACGTCCCTCCCTCCACCGCCGGTGGACTTCCCGACATGCGGCCATGCCGATAATCCCACGCCAGATGAATGCTATCTGAAAACTAAGAAAAGTGAATCGTCACGCGTGAATGTATTCTAAAAGGTTATGTTGGACCACTAGTTGTTAGTGCTTATTGATAATATAATGAATGCACTTCGAGATGAAATGTAAACACCTTAATTTTCACGTATACAGTCTAAATAACCATTTGGGTGTCAGTCTCATGCTCCTCTCAAGACAACATAAAAGGCTGAAGGCATACCTGTGTCTACGCATACCCTTGGGGACGATGTAATAATAATCCTAATCTTGCTGCTAGTGCCCGTACCACTAACAGGTCGGTGGACCCACGACCAATGAAGTCATGGCCCAGCCAAACTGTTTTCTTTTTCAGATATATGTGGATATGTAATTTCGGCCTAAGCCTCCTAGAGAAATCCTCCATAGTTAAAAGTTGAGACTAGCCTGGCGACACAGCTATTGAGCTGGCAGCGGAGGCCGGTTATGGTGGTGGCGACGAGCTCAAGCTCTGGGAGTTAAGAAACCAGCTACGGTGAAGCTGACAAACGGGTCCTGCGCCTCAGCCAGCACCGTTGCCCGGTGGGAATCAGTGGTCAAAGCCTCAAAGGAGATGCTTCAGAGCGCGTAATTGGACAGGTTGATTGATGAAGCACTCACTTGTGCCGACAAGTGCGGCCAGGGAGGCCATCATGGTGAAGCAGGCCCCCCACCCCCACCCCCCCTAACTCTATGCCATGTCCCTTGAAGATCCTACTTGATGAATATTATACAGTGCCCAAGGGCTAGTCTAAGAATTAGGCGTTGATTGAATCTTTTACTACCAATTGATGTTTGTTTGGGCATAGAATTTATTCAAACAAAGAGCTGCATGTGCATGGTCAGACTTCCTGTAAACAAATATGTGATCGGTTCTTGATGACTGTGTAGTAGCGGTCAAGTTACTGCTTCACTGGATTTGTGTGCAGATCGTGAGGCTAGCATTTATGTACATTTGACGTTCAAGTATGCTAGCAACAACTTGCAAGTACTCTCATGTGAGATTTATTGTGTAGATGCCATGTGAACAGCGTCTGACTAGGTGAAATTCCAGCGCATTGCTGCTGATGCTGTGAGGGTACTACCAGAGAAGAAGCATTACTTCCGTTCGGAGAACCACTTAAATTAAAGGAAAATGAACCGGGAACAAGCACCCGGAAATGATGCTAATGGGGCATCAGTACTCTCAGTTTCGCAAATGGTGTGCATGCAAAGGGGTTTCGCTCCCGGTTATCGTAACCGGTATTGTATCATGGTGCGCCATAACCTGTTTGAATCACCAAACAGTTATGTGATTGGCTTCGTAGAAACTAAAATTCCAAATCACCATATCATATTTAGAATGCAGGTTTTGAAACTCCTCTACAACCAGTTATTGTTTGTCATGCGTGTCTAGATTGTTGAATTCTATATCTAATTGTTCTTTATTTTTGAAATTGTTTGTAAATTTAGCTCTTTAGCACAGTAATCTTTGTTTCTGTTGGTTTTCTTGTTTTATTTAATGGTTGGGTAGATTATTTCCGCTTGTATCACATATTGATTTGTGGGGTTAAGGTATTTACATGTCTTGCATTCTAACACTATCGTGCTAAATTTTATGGCAAAATATAATATGTTCTAAATTGTCACACTTGGTTTTAAGGACTATACTGAATGTATAATTATATGTATGTTGAGATTAAGTTTCATACATATAGGGACTTCATAAGTGAATAATAGAATTACAGCGACTTAAAGTCTATCATAGATATATAGCTGGAAACAAAGTCTTCAAACTTCACAGGCAATCGACCGGGGGTGTAGACACCTAAAACTTAGCATCATCTTCAGAAAACTTCACATCAACTTCTTATTCTGAGCAGCAGTTATAGCAAAAGTGAGTACACTTATGGTTGGTACCCAGAGTAGAAATAATATGACACGAAAGGCTATTAACAAGGAAAGACTAGTTGATTGAATGCAATAAGCAATTTTAGTTGGTCAAATTTTATTAGCACCTAATTACTCACACCCACAAATTAAATATTTTGGAGGTGTAACATAAATTTAAGTAAACATTATGAAGCGAAAGATTTTATAACAATAGATATATGGATTACATTTGAATACATCAGCCTTATTTCAAGTAAGCTGTCCCTGTCATAATCGGTAATTATGCTGGAGACACAACTTTATTGTCCAACAAGTATAATTCATTCGCCTTGAGGCTGTTGACATGACCGCACTTCGGATGGTTAAGAGGCGGTGGAGGAAGAATAGAGTCTACTGTTGGGCCATCCTCTATAATGAACACTGCAGCCATACCCATCATCAAATGAAATTCATAGTGGCAATGCATGAACCACACCCCTGTACAAAAAACAAGATGAACAATCATATCCCAAGGTGTTACATCAAATAAAGAAAACCATTAGAATTAATATAGGTACATATGTCTAAATAAAACCACTAAAATTATGCGAGGACTTAAATATCTATTGGGCTTTATATTTTTATGTAAACATGATTGTGAGCATTGAAGAATTTAGTTTTAACATATATATTGGTACTTTGTAAATAGGTAAAGTGAACCAAGATTCCGCATCCTACAGTTTTCATTTTCAGCGGTGGATTTATTTGTGCCTAACTCTAAGAGTTTCAAATTTCACGTGCACTTTTGACAAATCTACTGAAAAATATCATAATCCACCTATTCTTTTCTAATTTTTTCTTGAAAAAAGTGAAATCCTAGCTGAAGTGTACCTAGCCTGCGTACCTGGATTGTCCGCGACAAATCGGATGGCCACCCACCCGATCCTAGGGACGAGCACAGTGTTTTTCATCGGTGGATCCACCAAGTTGTAGCTCGCCACGTCCCTTGACGCATTGTAGTTCCCACGTCCTTGCGCGAGCACAAACATGTCATGCCCATGTAGATGCATTGGGTTGGAGTCAGTCTGCAACAGCGATGTGCTTTGGAACACCATGTCCACCACGGTGCCATACCGGAACCGCCGTACCGCTGTCGCCCTTATTGTCCTCTGCAGCAGCGCAGCTTCAGAGCCATCCGGGGTCAAGGCCGGGTTGGTGAAATCGAATGGTCTCGGTGGATTGTCCGGCAGCGTGTACAACTTGATGCCATCACCGCTGCTGCTTGTGCTATTGCAATGGTAGTATTGTGCATCGAGCAGTGGCACTGCCATATCTGCGGAAAGCTGGAAAGAGACATTGTTCATGGTCGCTGCTCCCATGGACTTCCCTCTCCAGCGCTTCTCACAGGACCGGCCATGGGGGCAGAAGGAGCCCAAGCCAAGCGTGATAAACATGTGCTCATCAACTTGCACTGGCACCTTCGTCCGCTGAGGTCGATGCAGGCTAGTCAGGTTGCCGTGGAAATAGAAGGAGGTTGTGGTGTCGTGCTGGTCAGGCATCTCAGGCACCATAGGGACATCGTTGGATGGATCTCCTTCTTCTTCGCCATGGTTGTTGTCAGACTTGTAACTCACCATCCCTCTCGTGATGAAGACCGGGATCTGCGGGTCAGGCAATGGCGCTTGGTTTGGCAGACCGACCATGTAGTATCTACCTTGGGGCGCATCAGCTACCATGAGCGCGTCCACCGTCTCGCCTGGCGCGACTGCGATGACATCCGTGGTGTAGGGGTTGACGTAGTTGGCGTCGGCGGCAACTACCGTGAACTTGTGCCCGGCGACCTTGAGGTAGTACTCGGAGAAAAGAACAGCATTGATTATTCTTAGAAGGTATGTCTTGCCAGGCTCCACGTCGAGCACATAGCCATCTTCCACTGCCCCTGCAAAGTTGAAGTAACAGTTAATAAGGATACCAAAAGGAATTATCACCCAAACTTGCCAAAGAAAAAGTCTGTAGAGAGATAATTATAAAACAAGCTAGAGAGATATATAGGTGCGCACTAGTCAGGTGTGTGGGTGTGGTGTACATGCATAACGATGCGTCCTTGTAACGAGAAAGAAGATGTTTACTAATAATATACGAGTATACACATCTGGATTTTTATGCTAATGAATATTTCTGTGAACTAGTGAGATTCATCATACAGGGTTATATGGAAAATGAACTCTGCTTTTAAATTTAGTCATACAGCTTCCATCGTTAGATCAATGGAATGCAACTTTAATTACCGGAACAATTGTAGAGATCTCCTATCTTGCCGTTTATTGTGGCTGCAACAGGTAGATCATCAACAATTTCTTTCTTAAAGTGCTTCTCCAGCAGTGCAAGATCCATCTGCCACCAGTCCCCTGCCATTACCAAAATCACAACAGCCACAGTTCAGGCCCAACCTTCTGCAAAATTACTCGCTAGTTGTTCAACCATGAAAAATTGAAAATAGTTCAATTCATATATAGAACATCTTATTTCTTTCCACAAGCGGTCCGAAATTCAAATGCAGATTTATAATCAATACAATGCCAAATAATTCACAAACCTATGATGATGGGAATCTCCTTATGCGGCTTTGGAAATGGATACGAACTTGCTCCATGTCTTGGCCGAATGATGAAGGCACCATGCAGCGTTGCTCGGAGGCCGGGAACATGAGCATGCCACCACAAGGTGCCTTCTTGCCCAGTGATATTGAGCTGGTAGGTGAAGTTGTGGTTCGGTTGGATAGGGTATTGGGTAATCATCGGCACCCCATCTGCCCAACAGTTCATCCATTGCTTCACTCCATGCCTTCATGAGATCGATGTCACAAAATAAATATTCCAAACACATGTATGAAACCAAATCTACTATTTCCAAGAGCTGGAAAATAAGTTATTTTTCAATCGTGATCATTGGTTCTTGCATTGAATCAACACTAGGTTCCGAGCACATAATAAACCAATTGGATCCAAAACAATTCCCTTAAAAAACCATATTGGTTAAGTGTGATAAGATCATAGGTGCCCTTACTTTCGCTGGAACAAAGGAATTAGCGTAGTAATTGATTAGGTACATAATTGATTACCAATGGATTGTTATGTTGGAGGGTGACTTGTTGACGACATGAACGACCACCGAATCCCCTTCAGTAACATCTATCACTGGCCCCGGGAGCTGCCCGTTCACAACAGTGACCAGTGTCTCCTTGCACAACCGTGTCACATTCATCTGGCTTACCTGCGAGCATATACATGTTCCAACAAAATCAAGCATGGATATGTGCACTGTCATTGGCCCTTGATCATATTCACTACGGATGATGATTATATGCGAATAGTATTCAGAAAAAGGGTCAAATCAAAGCGATAGAAGGGTGTCATTCTTACAACAAAGGTATGCTCTACGACCGATGCAGCCACCGGTAGGGGCGTGGCGGAGAAGAAGAAGGCAATGACTGCCATGGTAATGGCCGTGAGAACTCTCCGTGTCTTCATCGTTTGCACCTTTGTCTGATCTACGACTTTGCTCTGCAGTGTAACTACTTTAGTAGCATGTATTGCCTTTGTTTGGGATGCCGGTCATGCAAGGCTTTGTTTCTTGCACTGTCTAGGTATATGTGATATGAACGTTGCAAAGTTGCGTTGACAAAGCACGTGATCCGATCTCAGACTGACAATTCCATTATCTTTTTTCTTGCACTGAGATATGAACGTTCATTGTCACATGTGTCTGAATGTGCCGTGCATGTAACCATCCAAGGGAATCTGCTCAAGTGGAAGTAACAGTTGACTTTGAGGGCAGGGGAGAAAAATTCAGAATCGGTATCGCCATTTCAAGCTATAGAGACAGTAAAATCTCCTCAATTGACTTGACGGAAGTGGTGTACTTGTACGTACCGCAGGACATAACACTTCCTAGACATTATACAGTAGACAGAAATGCAAAAATAAACTGCAAACATGAACACACGACAAGATCAGATAGGCGGCCGGAAGAAACAACACATTCTTCAGATAAAGAAAACTTAATTCACTATTGGAACTGCACTGAGCAGGAACTATTTGGCCCTTATTAGTCTTTGCCAAAACCAATAATGAGAAACAATATGACTTTAAGGTCTTGATTCATAATGGACCATTACAGAGCATGCTCCTAAACATCTAACCATAACCAGCAAATATCTCCATGGTAATGACGTTCAAATTACGGCACAACAAAGAATTTTTTTTGAGGCCTAACTTAAACGCAGAACAAGATAATAATAATGGTCCGAGTCATGTGCGTCTATCCTTGGTAGCATTGACCGATATCACGCAATTAATTGTGTGTCACCCTACCAACCCACAATTCTTAATTTTATTCATCTTGCCTGTTCTTTATCAGTTTTTTTCTGGATGGTCTTATTTTTATTTTTTGCTTATTAGTTTGACTGGCTAGGGGTATCATCTATTGGCCTACTATCTGATCGGATCCAGCCAGTAGCACATGATGTTTATTTTTCCTAGACTTTGCTTAAACAAAGTGCTCCATCTGCATGCATGGCCAGGGACACATGACTAAGAAATGGCGTGGTTAGCATTACTAATCGGATCGGATCTTACCATTGCTTGATGAGTTAATCTTGGCATGCACTATTGTTTAAATTAAACCAAGAGCTGCATTAGAATGTGCACATGCTCGCACTTACACATGTATCTTTTTTAATACAAGCAAGTCTTCCTGGAAAAAAATACAAGCAAGTCAGACACACACACACATGTGCTCACAAGTCACACCCACAGACTATATATATGTACTCGCACCCACACGCACGCGGATCTGCCCTATTACACATCTAAACCAAAAAAAAAAAAGAAATGTAATTTTGCAAACTATAAATTAAAGGCGTGCTAAATCATAGCCACAGCCACCACAGAAAAAAAACAATGCAACAGATGGACGGCTGCAATAACCGTCAGAGGAGACTGCAGCTCTTCATATCGATCGTTTTCAATTGTCTAGTTTAGTTTAGTCTGAAAACTTTAGTAGTATATATTTTCTGGTTTAGAGTAGTGATGACTATCTCTAGGGCTTTCTGGCTGTTACTTTGGTAGGTACGTGATCTGAACGTTTATTCTTGCATGTGACTGTTGAAGAGAGAAGAAGATCGGACCTGACTGATGAGTAACTCTTGAGTGCTGAGTAACAAGATTGGATCTGAACGTTACAAGACGACCATTCCTCTTTGCACGATGCCTAGTGCCCCATTTATTTCCCTGTGCAACTCCCAAGGGAATATATATGATGAAGTAAGTAACAAACTTCGAGGCCCCGGTGACAGAAAATGAAGGGGGGAAACTATAACATTAATTCATTATCTTGTTCTTGAAAACACATAGTTATGATTTATCTACCACTCTTGTTGTTCTTTTATTTCACCATCTAACACTGTCACACCCCAAAATTTTCAATTTGGATGTATCTCGTTTACCCATCATTTAGGGTTCTTCAAAAATTATTCGGTTTTTTATGAAATTTATCGTCAATTTATAGAGCTTATTTATTTTCTCTTGATGAAAAAAATTTATTTTCTTTTATTTCTTTTTTCTTTTCTATCTATTCTTCCTTTTTTTCCTTTCTCCTTTTCTCTCCACCGGCCCACTCTTTTTTTCCCTTTCTGGTCACCACTCCATCGGCCCACACTTACTGTGAGGCCACCTCGCCCTCATGGCACTGCCAATTTCTCGGCATGCTGCGGCTGCTAGACTCTGCGCCTCCTGCGTAAGAACGACTACTAACAAACAAACTAGAGATATCTAATTAATTAGTCAAGGTCAGAGCCCATTGATTCTTATGGTTGCACTATTATCATGGGTGGTTGCTCCATAGTTTAATTGATCATGATCATTAAACAAGCCAATTGATCCATGGAAGAGTAGTAAGCAGTTGTTTCAGTATTATTCATCATCATTAAACCAGCCATAATCAAAATACAGTAGCTAAGCATACTACCTAGCAATAAAGATAAAAATCTAGCATCAAGGATATAGATAACAAATAAATAGACCCCATCATATTAATTCATATTAATACTTGCATACATAGAAATAAATTAACGTTATTAGGATGAAAGTATGATTAAGGAAAATACTTGCCTTTATTCCAAAGAGTAGTTTCTTAGAGTCTTCAATACTTATTCTTGCAACTATTAATCTTCAACTCTCGAACCATGTTCCTTCTACCCGCAATAAGAATCGGCACAAATATAGAACAAACAATCAAGATACAACTAAGAACATCACAGCAAACAGAAGAAAAGCGTTAAAAGAGCACAATAAAGGGTAGGGCTCATCATTACGATCGTCAGAGCGCAAGAAATGCTAAAAATGAAGGTGTGGTTGAAAAGTTGTGAAGTCATAACTATCAAAAGATTTATATTATAACAGAAATGAAACTATAAGTTGGATTTATTTTAACTACGAAACACATCTAAAGGATATTAGAAATAAATACCCAATATTAGAATTAACTCGATTTAATTTATATTTATAAAGATGAAGTAAAACTTAATCATATTTTTCTATTAAGTTTCTATATAAATTATGCCAAATAATTATTAAACCAAAAAAATAAAAGGAGTTGCAAGAACAAGAATTGAAGATTCTTGAAATAAAGGCAAGTGTATTCCTTGATCATACTTGTCCTAATAATATTTATTTATTTCTATGCATTGAAGCATTAATATGATGAGGCTTATTTATTTGTCCTTTGTTATCCATGTTTTTAAAGTTGGGTTTTTATCTTTATAGCTGGGTAGTATGCTTAGCTGTTGTACTTTGGTTTGATTATGGGTGGTTCAATAATGATGAACAATACTAAGACAATTGGTTACTACTCTTCTCCACGGATCTATTGGCTTGTTTAATGATCATAATTAATTAAACCATGGAGTGACAATCTAGGACAACAGTGCAACCACAACAACTAATCGGCTCTCGTCTTGACAAATTAATTGGATATCTCTAGTTTGTTTAATTTGTTAATAGTCAAAGGTGTACACTTTTATTTGGTTTTTGTTCACCCTTTGGAGGAGGTTCTCTCACGTAGCGGCTGAAACCTTAGCGGACTACTGACTTATTAGACAGTCTTTGTGAATTCCTCGTAGCATACCCATGCAAGCATACTTCGGAAGTATGATGATAGTGACTGATCGGCACTACGTGACGGTCGACGTGACTTGTGGGTAAAGTTGTACAACCTTTGCAGAGTGTAGAACTGATATATCAGTCGTGCTCAGGATTAAGAGTGCCCTGGACCCTCGCATGACAACTTAATTGGAGTATGTTCTTTAATTCAGTTATTTAATTCATCCAATTTCACTTTATTGTTGTTTATCTCGTTATCATAAATGCGGGAGTAAAATGCACCATAGATCCCCCAAACTTGTACCGTTGTCTCAGTTAGGTCCCTAAACTCTCAAAATGTACATTTGGATCCCCAAACTGTGTAAAGGAGTCCATCGCATGTCCCAAACATGCCACTCGAGCTCCCGATGATAACGTGTCATGCCATGTTGGCGAGAATATATAGAAAACCCCCTCCAATTTCTTCATCTTTTAACTTTTGAAACCATCTGTTCTCCCCAAGCGCCTTCCTCCTCCTCCGCTCAGACAAGGCTGCGCCAAATCCGCCAGCCACCGGCCTTCTCCGAAGCTCCATCAGCTGCCCTCCATGCCACATCACCCCCTCCTTCCCGAGCTCTGGCGGTCACCCTCCCCGCCGCATCACCCCCCCCCCCTCTTCTTCCTAGGTTCTAGCGGTCGTCTTCCGCGCCGAATCACCCCCTCCTTCCCGAGCTCCGGTGGCCGCACTCCCCACCGAATCAGCCCCCTCCTTCTCGAGCTTCGCAAGTGCCCGAGCACGTCGTCCAGGCACGGCTTGTCGTCCGTGGGCGCCTGCGCCGGCTACGAGCACGCGCGCCTTGGCCGATATCCGTCGCCGCCATGTAGTTGGGCACTGCACCCGCGTGGTGGCGCTGGGAGTGTAGGCTCCGTGTGTAGCTCCCACCATCGCGGTCCACGCACGGGCTTGGCAGCTCGCAGACCGAACTTGGATCGAGGGCCGCACCTTGCCCGGTGATGACATCACCGGCGAGTGCCTGTGGCTGTGCCCGTGGTGCGCACGGTGCATCAGCAAGGATGACGTCAATGGAGAAGGGTCATGCCGTGTCGATCTCTAGCATCTTCACAGCTCATGGTGGTCCAAGGACATGCGCCCGGGTAGCGCTGCCACCGCCGCTGCTTCACGGATGCTGCTCTGGTTCGTGTCGAAGGACGCGCGCAACCACTCTTGGAACCAGACCAAATCAATTAGTAAGATGCACACAATAAAGACTCCATTTCTTTCCGTCTGATAGCAAGAACAGCAATGGCATATGAGTACTCGCGATGGCGGCGGCGGAGGAGGAGGAGGAGGAGGAGGAGGAGAGGTTGGCGTCGAGTGGAAGGGGATGAGCGAGAGAGGTGCTCAGGGAGGACCGGTGGACTCAAAAGTTAAAAGAATAAGAAATTCGAGGGAGTTTTTAGTATATTTCTCACCAACGTGGCACGACACGTAAGCATCAAGAGTTCGCGTGGCACGTTTGGACCTGCGATGGACCCCTTTACACAGTTTGGGGACCTAAAAATGCATTTTAAGAGTTTAGGGACAGAGCGGTACAAGTTTGGGGACATATGGTGCATTTCACTCTAAATGCGGATAGGAAAACACTTATATCATAGTAATTAGGTTGCTAATAATTAATATTTGTTAAAATGCTAACCACAGTTAGACAGCCAATCATAATCCTTATTTAGTCTTTCATATCATTTATTTTATTATACACTTGTTGAGTACCAACCATAAATATACTCACCCTTGCTAAATTAGTGCTGCTCCGAAGTGAAATTTGCTGTGAACTTTGCTAAAAATATTGCTGAGTTGTAGGCATACACAATCCCCGATCGATTGACTGTAAAGTTTGGATCGGCCTTCGTTTCCAGAAGAAGTTGTATCTAGTCGTTGTAAGTCTATTTTTCGTGACACTATTACGGATTATTCCATTATGACGTCACTATGTATAGAACTTAATCTAGCATACATCTATTTATGCATTCGATTTTGTTTTAAAAACCGGGCATGACAAACACCCTCTAAGTTCTAATTACCGCTCACCTTGCAGCTGTTGTCACGATTGGAAACCGAATCTTTCCTGACGGTGCAAAAACCGAGAGGAATATACAAACTACCAACAGGAAACATAAAAAAGAACATTTCCCTTATGGTGAACCCACAGGAAAATACCGACAGCGCTAGCTAGACATGGAAAACGGAGTTTTCCTTGTTGGTTCACCACCAAAAATAATTTCCTTGTCGGTTTTAATTGATGTCCGCTAGGTCTGGAAAGATTTGGAAATCTATTTCCCTTTCCCTTTTAGCATTCAACCACCAAATCAATCTAACATTTCTCGTCGACAGTGAAATCGAACTTCAAACAGCATTAAATTGATTAAAATTTGATCTACAATTCAAACAGTTAAATATAATGTGCTACAAATGCCACATTTCAATAATTATTCAAGCTCATTTAATTTTGCATCTCACACACACCAGAGTTGATTCAAATGATTTTACCAAGAATCTGACAAAAGAGTCAACTATAAAGATAGAAGAACACATTCTTCACAATGTGCAATGCTAGAGGTATCATGGCCTGCTGCGAGAAACTTGAACTCAAAGTTTATGGCATTGGGTCAGCTACATTTTCATACTTTTTTTTCTCAATACATCTTCACATGGCTCATAAGCTTCTTTTACTGAAAGGCCCATCATGTCTGGAATCATCTTCTAGATACCATTTATTTGTGGGAGTTTGGTTTTCTCATTTTGAAGGTTGTATTCATCTGACACCAGAAAATCCACTGGCGGTGAAGGGAGCGATGTGCTCTCTGTTGGTCCATCCTCCACGATGAACAATGCTACCATGCCCATTGTTAGATGGAACTCATAGTGACAATGCATGTACCATATCCCTATATATACACCGAAAAATAAAGCATTAGATCTAGGGTTACCATAGCTACAACTGAAAATATGAGCACATGTCTAAAGAAATCCACAGTTTAAGTGAAAAGATAATAAATTTTGTACACGAGAATTAATCACGAAATATTTGCTTCTAGAAAAGTTGTTGGTTACTTATGAACTTCAGGCGAATAATTTTTCATGGGCAATGCAATAAGTCTACTCCTTTCTTCCTTAGTATTCGGTTTTAGGCTGCATTGAAACTTGGAATAGGACCATGAGGTGCTTGCGCTTCTATACCATTTCTCTATATATATTTTGAACATTGACACGTGGTAAATGTTATGAATAAAGTTACTACATTGACACGTGGCATTTTGAACATTTTAAGCCTCATGCATGTAAGTCAAACTTGGAAACTCATATACCATAGGACAGATATTAATAGATCTAGTGCCCAAACAGAAATAGCTGTTATGTGGAATAGTTGTTATGTTCTACAGAATTGTATCTTCCTTGGCAAAAAAAAAAAAGTAAATCACATATGCACCTGGATTGTCGGCAACAAATCGGACAGCCACCCATCCAAGCCGTGGCACGAGCACGGTGTTCGTCACTGGCGGATTAACCAGGTTGTACTTCGCCACATCCCTTACCATATCGTAGTTGCCATGGCCTTGCGCGAGCACAAACATGTCATGTCCGTGCAGGTGCATCGGGTTGGAGTCACTCTGCATCAATGCTGTGCTCTGGAACACCACCTCAACTACAGCTCCATACCGGAATCGCCGTGCTAACGCTGCCCTGGACGTCGGCTCCAGCTTTTTCTCCTTGGGTCCTGTTTGGATCAAGGAAATATCAGTGAAGTTGAACACCCGGGGTGGCACGTCCGGGAGTTCTTGCAGCAACTCCATGTTGCTGGTGTTATAGTAGTGGGCTTCTAGCAGTGGTGTGGACACAGTGGGGAGCTGGAAGGATACGTTATTCATGGTTGCCACAATGAGGTTGTCGGTGGTATTGTCGCCCCTTTTGCAGGACTGGCCTTGCCGACAAACGGAGCCAAGGCCAAGAGTTATGAACAGGCGTTCGTCGATTCGCCCTGGGACTGGCAGGTGTCTTGGGTGGTGCAAGCTGGTAAGGTTGCCATGGAAGTAGAAGGATATCATATTGTCATGGTTGTCAGGCATCTCTGGTGACATGGGAACATCACCAGACGAACTTCCTCCAGCTCCTCCTCGCACTAATTCATCATGGCCGGAGCTGTGATTGTTGCTATACTGCACTATGCCTCTGGTGACCAAGACCGGGCTCTGAAAGTCGGGCTTTGGTGGCTGGTTGGGCAGGGCGACCATGTAGTATCTGCCAGGAGATGCATCAGCGACCACAAGGGCGTCGACTGTCTGGCCAGGAGCGATAGCGATGATGTCGGTTGTATACGGGCTGACATAGTTGGCATCCGCAGCAACCACTGTGAATTTGTGCCCGGCTATCTTCAGGTAGTACTCCGACAATAGCGCAGCGTTGATTACTCGGAGCAGGTAGATCTTGCCAGGCTCCACGTCCAGCTTGTAGCCTTCTTCCATGGCACCTACAATGTTCAATGAACTTCTTCACTAAATCAATAAAAATAGGTTATCTCGACGTGAACGTATATTAATTAATCTAATAATTAGGTTACCTGAGCAGTTGTAGAGATCTCCAAGCTTGCCATTGATTGTGGACGCACTATTGTATTCGGCGGTTGTGTCTACGAATGCAAGGTCCTCCACCCACCATTCCCCTGCCATCACCCGGAACACAACAGCTAGTTCAGCCAGAGCATTGTGAAAAGAGTGTTACACATCTGCTACCTATATGTGCAACCATGACAAATGGAGAGTAGTTCATTTTTCTGAAGTCGATTCAAATCTTTCTCCAAACACAATCAAATACAAAACCATTGTGCAGTTTTATGCTTATCATATTAGACTCCGAAATGCCGAACATTTACGAACCTATAACGATAGGGATCTCCTTATGAGGCTTAAGAAATGGTGCCCCATGCCTTGGCCGGATGATGAAGGTGCCATGCACTGTTGCACGGAGTAAGGGGACATGAGCATGCCACCACAGGGTACCTTCCTGCCCGGAAACATCGAACCGGTAGGTGAAGTTGTGGTCTGGAAGGATGGGGTGCTGGGTTATCATCGGCACACCATCAGCCCAGCAGTTGAGCCGCTGCTTCACTCCATGCCTACAAGAAGAAAAGGTCCAAATGATGGATTCTCTGAAATACCAAAAAAGAAAAGAAATAGTGTGTGTCTCATTATCAATAACTAACTGATATTCCGTTTATCCTGTAATGATATTTTCTAATTCCTGAAAACAAACTAATTTTTACAACCATCCAGTATGCAAACAAATCGTTTATATAGGGCTGGTCAAAGCTCATTTTTAGGACTGGATTTAGCAACACCTGCTATGTAATCGGTGCTAAAATAAGATATTATTTCTGGAGCAGGGTATACAGCCAGTCCTCAAAATCTCTGAAAAATAAAAAATAAAAACACCCAGCCGCCGCCTAGCCTAACGCTGCTGGTGCTGCATGGCCACCTTCGCCCCGTATTGTCGTTCTGCACGGAGAGGAAGGAAATGCATGCTTCCCCGGAGCTCCACAGCCGCCGCCGCCGCCCGTGACCTCCTGCGACTCCCTGCGAGCACCGATGCCCACGCCATCTTGGAGCTTCTCCGCTAGAACGCCGCCGACTCCCATGCCTCCCAATGGCCTTGACCATCCCCACTTCCTCGTGGAGCACCACAGGCTGCACTACTTCCTGCCCGCCCATCCTCACGAGCATCCGTCCTCACCGTCGTCACCCTGTGGAGCTCCGATCCTCCCATGATGCTGGATGCTGCCACCACCCAGGGCTGCCCGTTCTGGGTCACCACCACCAGGAGAAAGCTAGAGAGATGGTGGAGGATATATAAGGGAGACAAAAGAGAGATACGGGAGGGTGATGAGAATATATGTGGTTATTTCTTAGATAAGGGAGAGAGAGGGGCGAGCAGTACCCGCGCAAAAATATTGGCTTGATCTTGCTGCCTTACGCATACAAACCTGTATATATTTTTAGAGCCAGTTCTTCTTCACGAAACATGCCAATTTTTAGGGCTGGCATTTCTCTAGGACCGGTCCCAAATTATGACTGGTCCTAAAGAACCAAAGCCTTCTCACAAATTGTTTCTGGCATAGAGATATTAGTCGCAGTTGAATCAATATACTTGGTTTCAAAAACATGAGACAGCAATGGGATCCACGGAACTGGTGAAATTTCTACAGTTTGAAGTGTAATTGCAAGGTTTTTTTCCTTGTAACAAGGAATCATTTGTGTAATTTACTAGTACTTAATTGATTACCAATGGATTGTCATGTTGTAGGGTGACTTGTTCACAACATGAACGACCACCGAGTCTCCCTCCGTGACATCTATCGCCGGCCCAGGGAGCTGCCCATTCACCACAGTGACCAGCGTCTCCCGGCATAAGTGCATCATATTCACCTGGCTCACCTACATATGTACATGTTTGAACAAATAAAAAATGCAAATACATATATGGACGTTGTGGTTTCATTACACTGTCCAGATTAAGAGCAGTACGCTTATGGCTTACCACGAAGGTGTGCTCGACAACGGCTGTGCCCACCGAGAGGGCCGCGACCGAGAGGAAGAAGATGGCAGCAGTGGTGGCTGCCAGTGGAAGGCTCCTGCTCTTCATGGTATGCAGATTTGGCTGGCTCTATTTGCTCTGCAGTGTGCCTCTAAGTAGCAATGTGTATTAGGATAGAGGTAAGCGATCGCTGCGTTGACGATAAAGAGGGTGGCATGGATCTCTAACACCTCATGATTTCTTTATCCTTTTTTTCTTACAGAGACATAAGATATGTCCTTTTACCAGAGTGCCTCGTGCTCACTTTAATTATTTCAACATGTGACAATCCCAAAGGCCCTAAATGGTTGACTTTAATTACTGCAGTCATGTTTAGTTCCTTCATCGATATTTCACTCAATCTTCCTACGGTCTCGCAACATTGGCATGCACGCTCAGGATTAATTGGGGATTTTTGGTAGGGTTAGTATGTCTGCAAAAATCCTTTTTGTAGCAGTGTTCTAGCCCTTTAGACTGAATGTGGGGACTTGTTTTGTTGGTCATATATACTAAATTAATAGAGTAGTATAATAAAAAAATTCCTTTACTTGCAAATTCACTTACGGCTATAGTTCATATGATTTATTCTTACTGAAAATATGACACACTCATGTATAATACTCTCTGCATGTTTCTCCAGTAATATAATACTATTTAAGTACGCATATGCAGCCGATGTGAATGCACTGAGCCACAACTAGTATATTTAATGTCTCCTTCGGGCGGTCAACTTTGGTTTGCTGGCAAGATCCAAAGCAAGATGAAACCAAAAACGCAGATTGGACAAGCTGGATCTGGATGATCAGGGTCTGGTTCGCTAATCCGGAGGAGGAATATCCAAACCAGGTTTCCAACATGTGCGAAGCCCTACAAGAGCTTACCTCATGATTTCTTTATTCTCCATCTGACAATCCCCGTGGTGATCTATTGAAGCAACCATTAACCATGAGTGTTTCGGGGCCTGCACAGTAGATCTCCACTCCATTATCTTAGGGCAGCGCGTGGTACGGTTTACTATAATATATACTTGTATATAAGAAGTCACTGAGAGTTTCACCGACACAATAAAGCAGGTTCCTTGTTTCAAGTATCGGGTTTCCATTGCCACATAATCTCAATCTTCTTTTTTTAGGAGAAAGGATATGATAGTCTATTTCATTAAACTTATCCTTTGTTCCTTGTGAATTGATATAAACCTCAAAATACTCATAGAGAAAAGTTACAACAATACCAAATTACCAAGCCCTTGCAGGGTAAAGAGTTAGCATAGCTGGTGCCAAGACAACCTTTTATGGCGACTATGAGAAATGAAAGTACCCTCTGGTCGATGACTTGCAATACACCCCTAATCTTTAAATTCATGCCGATGCCATCGTTGGTATGGATAACTAGAGTAGTTTATGTTCTAGCCTTTAGTAAGTCCCAGCATGGAAACTATCCGTGCTACCCATCTTTTGCATCTAATACGGATATTCCACATCTGCTATCGGGCTGGCACTGAAGGGCCATTTGTACCAATGTGCTTTGGGCTGGCATGGATGACGTGCTATCCAATAGTGTTTGTCGGATGGAAGAACTAATTTAAGTAATTTTTTTGCATAACTATGGAGGATATGACCCAATGGCTCAGGACTTTAGAGATCTTTGTAATATATGTAGTGATATATAATTCCATTGTCTATTTTTCCTTATTAACACTTTTAACAACTCCTTTTATTTATGAAAAAAATCACAGCGGGTGATTCCCGTCCTGTTACTAATACAAAAACAAATCAAGATTTTTAAAAAAATTATTTGCTCATATAATGCTCCCTGAGGTCAACCATGCATATATTGTATCCTTGTTTTCTCTTTTAGAAAATCATCCCAAAATAGTTCATGAACATAATACGGGAACATTTATTTGTCAGTTCATTTCATCCATTAGCTTAGTATTTAGCAAACAAGAAAAGTTTCCTTGTTTCCTCTATCTTAAGATCTAGAAATTGCCATGTTAATTAGAAAATAAAAGGAAATATATTATGAAGCACTTCCATTGAGAAAAAAGTATAATATAATGCAATGCCTATTTTAAATTGTCCATTGTTGTCAATATGAGGAAATTAACCAAAATATCCATATATCCTTCCGTAAGTTACCTGATACTTCCTTACGCAAATATTAACCTCATATCAAGCATTGGCGTTAGTGAAAAAATAACCAAAGTATAAACAATTTATAAGTTAATTAAGAACCATTACCACTATGGAAATTATACATGGTTCTTCATAGCCCATCTCTGCCATTACTAAAAAAATAACATAATCTAACAATTGCTTATGTTTACTGCATATTAAATGGAGCTTAGAGATTAAAATTGCAATTCACTATGACGTGAAATGTAATGATTAAAAGAGAAGCAAAGGTAGGTGTACAAGGACATAAGGAGATAATGCACAAATAACATAATCTTCTCTCCCTACCGCACATGTGTGGGCCAATGTAAATTGTTCGGGTAGTAAAATAAACTTTTTCTAGCAGAAAAAAAGACCGATTGTAAGATAAGCCTCAAATTATTGATTGATCAGTATAATACATCATTATTTGCATACTTGAATAATGATAGTAGCATCACAGTTGTGTGGGCCGACCAGTTAGTTTCTCTGGAAACTAACTGGAGTTATGTTCACCTTTCATATTTTCAAGGCGCAATTCATATGGCAGGACATTATCACAGTTACCAAAACATGTTGGAAAATCTACAGGTGGTGCCGGGAGAGATGTGTCTGCAGTTGTACCATCCTCTACAATAAACACTGCGGCCATGCCCATGGCCAAATGAAACTCATAGTGGCAATGCATGAACCATACCCCTGCAAGCCATAGAATATTAAGCATTAGATCTCAGGGTTCCTACTTTGGCACCCAACTATAAAGATACCAAAACTTCAAAAAAAATTGTTTTGAATGGATCAAGAGTATAAAAGAAAACGAATTTCTTTGTCATGTTTACGTTAATAGAATTTGAAGTTTTTCTGGCAAAATAAAGAGGGAAAACAAATCTTATACGCACCTGGATTGTTTGCAACAAACCGGATGGCAGCCCATCCCAGATTTGGGACGAGAACGGTATTCTTCACCGGTGGATTGACCAGGTTGAACCTTGTCATGTCTTTTGCTGCGTCGTAGTTACCAAGTCCCTCTGCAAGCAGAAACATGTCATGACCGTGTAGATGCATCGGGTTGGAGTCACCCTGCAGCATTGCCGTGCTCTGGAACACCATGTCCACCACGGCACCATGCCGGAACCGCCGCACCACAGTGGCCTTGGACGATGGCTCTAGCTGCATCTCCTTTGGTCCAAAGGGAATCAAGTCAAGGTCAGTGAAATTAAACACCCTTGGCGGCTGATCTGGAAGTTCTTCCATGGCATTTCTGCCACCAGTGTGGTAGTAGTGCGCTTCTAGTAGTGGCGTTGTCGCCACTGGGTGCTGGAAGGAGATGTTGTTCATGGTTGCAACGACGATGGTCTCGTTTTTATCTCCCCTCTTACAGGACTGCCGGCCATGCTTGCAGACTGAGCCAAGGCCGAGGACGATGAACAGGTGCTCATCAACTCGCTGAGGGACCAGCGGGTGGTGCAGGCTGGTCAGGTTGCTGTGGAAGTAGAACGACGTAATTGTGTCGTGGTGGCCGGGCATCTCAGGCGCTACTGCCACATCTCCGGATGGTCCTTCCTCCTCCTCTTCTTCTTTTGCGCCGTGTGTTGACATTAGTGCCGCTGCACCATTGGCACCAGAGCGGCTGTGGTTCCTGCTGTACTGCACCATGCCTCTGGTGGTGTACTCCGGGGTCTGCGTGTCTGGCAATGGCGCCTGGTTGGGCAGGGCAACCATGTAGAACCTGCCAGGGGGCGCATTGGCAACAACCAGGGCGTCCACCGTCTCGCCGGGCGCAATCGCGATGACATCAATGGTGTAGGGGCTGACGTAGTGTGCATCAGCAGCAACCACTGTGAATTTGTGCCCAGCTATCTTGAGGTAGAACTCGGAGAAGAGCCCGGCGTTGATTACTCGAAGCAAGTATGTCTTGCCGGGCTCAACATCCAGCACGTAGTTATCTTCAGCGACACCTTCAAAGTCACACACTTTGTTCAGAAAAAAGAACATGTTGTTGGCATATATACAGACATGCATTCCGTGATTGCTTACCGGAGCAATTGAAGAGATCTCCAAGCTTTCCATTGATTGTGGAACCTCTAGCGAAGAAATCAAAGGAACCATGCTTCATGTTCCAACCCACCTGTGGAAGGTCCAGCTCCCACCAGTCCCCTACGACATGATCAGGATATTCACAAAAAAGTTAAAAATTCATCAGCTCAGAAACTGGTGCCGAAACTTTTCACATCTCTCTGGTAGCTAGTTCTGCAACCATGCCATCAGAGTCGAAGACAGTTCCAAACAGGACAGCTGAGCCGAATAATTTCACTAACCTATAATGATTGGAACCTCCCTATGAGGCCTTGGAAATGGATAGGAGCTCGCCCCATGTCTTGGCCGGATGATGAGAGCACCATGCAGGGTGGCCCGGAGGAAAGGGACGTGGGCATGCCACCAGAGGGTGCCTTCATGCCCGATGACGTTGAACATGTAGGTGAAGTTGTGGTTCGGCAGGATGGGGCGCTGGGTGACCATTGGCACGCCGTCAGCCCAACAGTTCAGCCATTGCTTCACTCCATGCCTATGCGTCAAACAGCACAAAAGATGGTCATCAGGCACATGAAAACCATGGAATCAGTTGAGTAAGGTCCTCGAGATTAATTACCAATGGATTGTTATGTTGTAGGGTGACTTGTTAACGAGAAGAACGGCCACCGAGTCTCCCTC
Source organism: Panicum hallii (assembly GCF_002211085.1). Taxonomy (NCBI): domain Eukaryota; kingdom Viridiplantae; phylum Streptophyta; class Magnoliopsida; order Poales; family Poaceae; genus Panicum; species Panicum hallii. The sequence continues at coordinate 42,904,337 of NC_038049.1, read as the reverse complement.
TGTGATCTCTATCGCTGGGCCTGGGAGCTGACCATTCACCACGGTGACCAGCGTCTCCTTGCACAAGTGCGTCATATTCACCTGGCTCACCTACATGTGCATGTTCAGACAAATCAAGCTCCATGCTTACATCGTCGCTGCATTGTTCAAATAATCGATAATGGCTCAATGGTTGAGAGCAAAACCATGGAAATGCTTCATGCTTACCACGAAGGTGTGCTCGACCACAGCAGCGGCGACTGAGACGGCCATGGCGGAGAGGAGGAAGATGACGATGATGGCAACAGCAGCCGCCATTGGGATGCCAGCTCCGGCTCTTCACACTTTGAAACTTTGTCTGGTCTAATTTTGCCGATCTCAGACACTCATGGTTTCTTATCTTTCTTCCTTTTACCACACTTGCCTCGTGGTCTCTTTGTTTCACCATGTGACAACCCGCAAGGGAATCTATTGAGTTGAGGGCACGGCTGACTTGCTACCCAGCCCACCTTATGCCACAATGAATCCAAAGATGCGAAGACTAAAAAGACATAAATAAATAAATTAAATGTAGTTCCCTAGGACAATTAAGGACCATAGATCTGCATGCAAGGCATTCCAATGCTCGTTGATCCGGGTGCTAGCATACGTGGTCATTTAATGCCCGGAAAGCAAGATAGATTTTTCTATTCCAACATTCAACACAATTCAAATAAAAGATCCTGAATTTAAAATAGATTCAAGTTCACTATGATAATATTAGAAACTTTGAACTCAGAACCACAAAACTTTCTGCATCCCTAACTTTCAAATCCCATAAAGTCTGCACTAAATTTAGAAGAACTTCCAAACCACATGGTGAAAACTTTCTACATGTCAACTTAGATCATATTTGCAAAACATCACATTATATTTTGAAAAGATTTCAAATGAAAGGTTCCAAACATTTAATGTCCTAGCATTAGACTCACCTAACTTTACTATTTGAAATGCATCCATCGTCGCATTTGCGAGATTGGGAGAATAGACCGATTGCAAACTGGAGACCAGATCAGCTGCAACTACGAGACTAAATTAAACTAGTTGCAACTCGGAGGATGGGTACAGAATACAACCTGATGCATTATATATATATTCTGGTGGGTGTATTATATAGCAAAATATGGATTTAGTTCATCTAGCTAGAGAAAGCTTAGAGTCTTTGGACAGCCTCCTGAAGTTTGTCATCAGTCTTCATCACAGAACAGAGCAGAACATAAATGCACATCAACTAGATGAATAATGAACAGTTTGGCATTGTAAGTCCAGTCCTGTTCCAAGCAATCTGTCGTTCACGGTTGTGAGCTTTACCTCTCAGAAAGAACAAGCTCCTTTTACTTGAAAACGTACAAATCTCAACATTAAAAACATTAAATAACTACAGCCTGACAGCCTCACATTTTACTCTGCGTACTTTTCTGGGAAAAAATCGTTTGCAGTTTCATTTTCTATATTCTCAGCTGCTACATTCTGAAGCCTTTTGTTGGAATCCCAAAATAGTTCTCTAATTATTTTTAAAATTCATATAATCCTTTCTTATTGAAAAAGGACACTTTAATATAATATTTTCTGCATATTTCTACAGTAGTATTGTTTAAGTATATATGGAGCCCGTGGAATGGATGTCAGCACGTGGCCATGGCTAGTAAATACACGTAAACATGTATTAAACCCTAACTTTTCTTAAGAACAGTAATATGAGATTTAGAGGCCAGGTCAATAAAAATGTTCATTTGCATCGGGGGAAACATACCAATAATGTAACAAATATTTAGATCGGCTACATTCATTAAATCAAGATGTCCGAAACACATTTGTTATTTATAAGCATTTTTGGAAACTAGTGGCTGGAGTAATATTTTAAATTCCATTTATGCTTGAGGATTCACTTTTCTTAGTTTGGAGGTAGAATCCATCTGGCATGAGATTATGGTCATTGCCACGTGTTGGGAAGCCCATAGGCGGTGGAGGGAGGGACGTGTCCACCGTTGGCCCATCTTCTACAATGAAAACCGCCGCCATGCCCATGGCTAGATGAAACTCATAGTGGCAATGCATGAACCATACCCCTGTACGCCATTCAAGATAAAGCATCATCAGCATCCAAGTATGCATGATATGTAGACAAACATGGGTGGATATGTAAAGAACACAGTATATAATAGAATAACATCACGTAATGACAATAGAATACGCACTAGATTGCATGCCAAAGGTAATAAACTCTCTTGTTTCTCGTTTTCAATCCTTTTGATTTATAAAATTGTTGAGACTTTCTTATATTGGCTACACTCCAGATATTAGAAACATGAAATTCATTGCTGGAGAGAATAAAACAAGTAATAAAATACAAGTAGGTAACCATTGGTGTTCTCGGTGGTTAAGTGACTAATTATATGGCGTGCTGTTTTAGTTTATTTTAGAAAATTTTCGGTTGACCTAATTGCCCAGAATAAGTGGAACTTGCATCCCTAAATGAGAACTATACATACATCTATTTCACTGATCTACAGCCAAACCAAATGTGGTTTCTCAGGATTCCTGGAAAATGCAACGGATAATAAAACCTTATACGCACCTGGATTATTTGCCACAAATCGAACAGCAACCCACCCAAGGTTCGGGACGAGCACGGTGTTCTTCATTGGTGGATTCAGCAGGTTGTAGCTCGCCACGTCCTTTGCGGCATCGTAGTTGCCAAGGCCTTGTGCGAGAACGAACATGTCATGCCCATGTAGGTGCATTGGGTTGGAGTCGCCCTGCAGCATCGCCGAGCTTTGGAACACCATTTCCACCACAGAGCCGTGCCGGAACCGACGCACCACCGTCTCCCTTGAAGACTGCTCAAGACGCCTCTCCTTGGGTCCAAACGGGATCAAGGCAGGGTCAGTGAAGTTGAATAGAACCGGTGGCCTGTCAGGGAGTTCTTGTGTCTTGTTTATGCTGCCGGTGTGGTAGTAGTGCGCTTCCAGCAGCGGGGTCATTGTTGCCGGAGGCTGGAAGGAGACATTGTTCATGGTCGCCACGAGGAGGTTGTTGCTACTATCAAAAGCGCCTCTCTCGCAGGTCCGGCCTTGCGGGCAAACAGCACCAAGGCCAAGCACAATAAACAGCCGCTCATTCACATCCACCGGCACCGGCGACTGCTGCCGGTGGTGCCGGCTCGTCATGTTTCCGTGGAAGTAGAGCGATGTAACTATATCATGTTGGTCAGGCATCTTAGGCGAAATCGGTGCTGGTGCACCGGTGCCGGGTAAGTGACTATTCCCGTACCTCACCATCCCTCTCGTGGCATGCTCTGGGGTCTGTGTGTCCGGCAATGGCGCCTGGTTGGGCAGCGCAACCATGTAATACCTACCAGCGGGAGCATCGGCGACCACTAGGGCATCCACTGTCTCCCCGGGCGCAATCGCAATGACATCCGTTGTGTAGGGGCTGACATAGTTGGCATCTGCCGCGACCACTGTGAACTTATGCCCGGCTATCTTGAGGTAGAACTCGGAGAAGAGCCCGGCGTTGATTACTCGTAGCAGGTAGGTCTTGCCAGGCTCCACATCCAAAACGTAGCCATCTTCCGGGGTACCTTCATTGTAGAGTCGGCGTGCTTCTTTCATCAGTAACAAATCAAGGAATTTGTCTCCCTCGGCAGGCATCGATTAGTAAGTATTCATATATACAACAATTTCTCACCGGAGCAATTGAAGAGGTCTCCGAGCTTGCCATTGATGGTAGATGCACTGGCAAAATCATCAAACAAGCCATGCATCATGTTCCTGCCCACCTGACCGAGATCCATCTCCCACCAGTCCCCTGCAGCAACACCAAGTTCATCGAAAAACAACACTAGTTCAGATGGGACGATGGTGCGAAAACATTGCACTCCTTCTCGCTAGTTGTATGCAACCATGCAAAATCTATAGGAGCTTAGTTTGTGAAGGAACGAACACACTTTCTGTAATGACATCGTACACTTGTTCCCATATGCTTGACAATCGAAAGCCAAATAACTTATTACGAACCTATAATGATGGGCACCTCTTTGTGAGGCTTAGGAAACGGGTACGAGGCGACCCCATTTCTCGGCCGGATGATCAAGGCACCATGTAGAGTTGCACGTAAGCAGGGGACATGAGCATGCCACCATAGGGTGCCTTCCTGCCCAACAACATCAAACCTGTAGGTGAAGTTGTGGCTCGGTTGGATGGCAGGTTGGGTAATCATTGGCACCCCATCAGCCCAACAGTTCAGCCACTGCTTCACTCCATGCCTACACGTGACAACATGAAAGAAAACATGAACAATAACCATATCAATTCTAATATTCTTCGGCTATCATCCTTGGCCCTTGAATCAACACTAGGTTTCAAGCACTCGACACACCATATTGTTCCATGTATGGTGACACTTTTGCCATTAAAAATTAACTGAATACTACTCCCTTACCCTTAGTTAATGGAGTTGATGAGGGGTAACATTGGAAAAAGGAGGCCAAAACTACCTCAAGTTGTAAAACAAGTGTTGAAAATCCACTTGGAATAGTTAATGGTTGAAAGGGCTTAGAAGAAAGCTTATAAATGGATTGCATGGTAAACAGCAAATGCATGCTTGTACTTAGTTCCACACAAAATTAAACATTTCCCCAGTAACAACTAGATGTAATATAGTATAGTTTTCCATTTTTCCCTGGAATCAAAAAATTGATTTTGTAATGGAATATGCACTAAGTTGATTACCAGTGGATTGTAATGTTGTAGGGTGACTTGTTGATGACATGAACAGCCACTGAGTCTCCTTCAGTGACATCAATCACTGGCCCCGGGAGCTGTCCATTCACAACGGTCACCGGCGTCTTCTTGCACAGGTGTGTCATATTCATCTGGCTCACCTGCATATACACATGTTCCACCAAATCAAGAATGCAAAAACATTGTTGTCACACTGTTCAAATTCTGAACGGATGTCTATCAATGGTATTGCGCAGTAAAAGCTACAGTGTAGATCAATGCCACAAAAAGCACGCGCGCCATGCTTACAACGAAGGTGTGCTCGACGAGGACCGCAGTCACTGGTAGGGCTGTGGTGTAGAGGAAGGACATGATGGTTATAGCAACCGCCGGGAGGAGGCTCTGGCTTGCCATAGTTAAGTTCGTAACTGTCTGGTTTACTTTGCTCCACAATGTGTTTCTATGTGGTTAGCATATATATAGGCCCTTTGGATCTTTAGGTAGGGAACTTCTCTGAATGGCTAGCTGTTGCATGTGCCTCCGTTGATGAAGAAGTAGGATCTGATTCACTCATGATTACTATATCTTTTAATTTTATTCTTTGAAAGTCAAAAGAATCATTATACATACCATGTTTGCCTCGTGGTTCTTTTGCTTCACCAATCACCGGCTATTAGCACCCTTCAGCACTCGCCATTGCAGCTGCCTTTCTGTGCTTGCATCTTCTGTGATGGCTGTGAATCTGTTGTCACCCCTCAACTCTTATTCAGCCCTCTCCATCTGTATGGTGAACTCGTCTTCCTCTCTTAGCTCCCTCCAGCCTGGCTGTGGCTAGTTGCTTCCACCACCACCATTTTCATACCCGTAAGTTGTCTTCTGCCTGCTCATGGACAGTTTGTTCCCCGAGAAGCACCAATAGCTAATCGCACATGCCGAATCATTATTTTTCAAATGTTCATTCTGTACATTCTAATTTTATGAATTAATAACTGAAAGGATTACATGTACGTCCACATGGGTTATGGGTCTCAGGTGACCAGGATGATCAGATCCAGATTAGGAGTTTCGTTGGAATAATAACTAATCGGAAGGAGGAAGGTCTACACGTGCGAAGCCTAGCAAGAGCTTGCAACATGGCTTTAGTGGCATGAACAGGCTGATCTCCCCCGTTGACTTAGTGTGCAGTGCTTCATGTTACTCGCTGAGAGTTTCACTGACGCTATCCATTATTGCCACCGAAGCGCGATCCGGTGATCTCGGAAGCGCTCTTCGAACATGGATATATAGCTAGCGCCTGCTCCACGGGAATCTTTTTTCTTTCCTGTTGATGGAACGACCGGAGAGGGCGCTGAAGTTGTCTATGGGCACCCTTATTGTTTTCTTAAAGCATCCTGTAGTTACCCAACTACTGTTTTCTACTGTTTTTATGCATGTTATTGATCAAAGTTAGAAACATTGACTTAGGAAAAAACCAAGACCTCTCACATTTTAGAACGGAGGGACTATATAAAAAACAAATTACCAAGCAAAAATCATACATGGTGGAAATAGAATTGAAATTGGACTGGTCAAAATTAAAATTGCATAGAGAGTTCGAAGCTAAAATGTAGAGAGGAAAATTGAATCAATTGGCGTGGGCAGTATAGCTAGAAAAAATCAATTGGAGTGGGCAAAAAAATTGAATGAGCATGGCGAGTGACGAATATTAGGATCAAGTACCCATTAATCACGTACTCAAACAGGTACCGAAGCTAGCTAGGGTTCTAGATTACCAAACCATGGCTCAAGATCTGCGGGGTCCAAAGACATTACTCAGATATGATGAGGAGTCCTTACCATCTACAAACAAGATAGGCGGTTCTCAAGTCTCAGTAATAGGCCAGACACTTGCAGTAATGCAGAACAGCCAATCCACCAGAAATCGATCTAGAGAATTATTTCCCACATGAAAGGCCTGAATCTACACACGACAGGCTCTTTTCTAGCTTCATGTGTCTTCTCCATCCACGATATGTCAGTTCATAAATTGCATCTGACTGTGTTCTAAATTTGACATGGTATTGAAGAAAATATCATATGTGTTCAATTTCTTGAACCAACTGTGTACAGGACAGTCCTGTACTAGTGAGAGCCCTACGTAAATCAATATGGGCTTGAGGGGTGGTAACCGATTATCACTACCAGAGAATGCATCTTTACCGAGTGCAAAAATTTTTGCCGAGAGCATTTCGTCGGGCACTTGGCGAATAAGACCTTTGCCGAGTGCCGTACTCGGCAAAAAGAAACACTCAGCGAACAATAGATTTGCCGAGTGTCAAGCGCTCGGCAAACAATAACACTTGACAAAATCTGTTTTGCCTAGTGCCCTACACTCGGCAAAGACAGACACTCGGCAAAGCTCCGTCAGCTGCGAACGACAGCAAACGGCCGTTAGCTTTGCCGAGTGTCGGTATCGCGGACACTCGGCAAATGTGTGATTTGCCGAGCGCTTTTTCTGGGCACTCGGCAAAACATATTTTTTTTCCTTTTTCCACCCAAACTTTTTCTATTGTGATTCTAGATTACCTTGAACTACATATGCAAGTTTGGCACATTACTCGAATTGTTTTCTATATTTAGTCAATTTATTTCATTTGATTGAATTTCTTGGAATAATTCAAATTTGAATTGCAAGTCATTCAAGGAGTGAAAAAAATGAATCGAAAAATGATATTTATATTATTGAGCCTACTTCGACACCTTATCCATGAACAGACAAGAATTTCAAACATCTCATGTTCATGAAGCATGACCACAAACTTGGGATCCGGTTGTTTTTAAATTGTATAAAAAGCAAATTTGGTCAGAAAATTATGAAACTTGCTCAGATGTCATGATATCATATGTGGAGGCTGTGATAAAAATTTGGCTAGGTTTCGTGAAAGTTTGTCAGCTACAATATGCTTCTTAGATAGGGTGCGGGAAATGGATTGCCCGATTTCATTTCTTGGTTCAAACAGCAGGGCCATAGGATGAGTGCCAAGTTGAGACAGGTTGCCGATGGCTTTGCCTATAGAGTCAGGTCATATTTTGTTTATGACGTGAATGGATATCGTTTTTGTACAACAAGCTACGAGGCATGTCGACCCAATTGAAAGACCACAAATACTGGAGTTTTTACTCCTGGCCTTGATGGGGTCGAGTATTATGGAAGAATTGCAGAAATATACGAACTCAGTTTTCATGGTTTCAAACCTCTTAATCCTGTCATATTCAAATATCATTGGTTTGATCCTGAAGTAATGAGACGGATATATTCTAATTTTGGGCTAGTCGAAATTCGACAGGATTCCGTCTTACCAGGAGACGATGTCTATATTGTGGCCCAACAGGCCATACAAGTTTATTATCTCCCATATGCGTGCCAAACCAAAGAGCATCTTAAGGGTTGGTATGTTGTGCACAATGTATCACCGCAAGGTAAAGTACTTGTCCCAAACGATGAAGATTATAACTTAGACCCTAACACATATGACGGAGAGTTCTTTCAAGAAGAGGGGTTAGAAGGACGATTTGAGATAGACTTAACCGAAGCGGACGGAATGGAAGTTGAAATGGTTGTTGATGAGGAGGAGGAGGATGAGGTGCAAAATGCGAAGGAATTACAAATGCTACAATGATTACATTTAGGCAATGCCAATAACGATATTGATTCTTCGGATAGTGTTGATTATGACATGGTTGATAGTGATGATAAGACTTATGATCCAGCTGCTCCCGATTATGAAGATTATTTTTAATCAATGTAATACTATATTATTATGTAATTATTTTTTATTTATTTTGCATCTCTTTCTAAGTACGTCTTGTTTATCTGTACTTATTACTTTACCCTTCTTAATTGCAGGTGATTGAACAAAGATGGTGGGCAGTGGGATGAGGAGCGTTAGGTCGCTTTACCAGAGGGCTAGGTCCGCTGAAGCTGGGTTGTCTGAGAGGAGGAGGGGGAGGAGGAGGAGGAGGAGGGGGACAATGCAGGAGGCCACGGAGGAGGAGGCGCAGGTGGCCTCGTAGGACGACATGGAGGAGGAGGCGCATGTGGCGCAGTAGGAGGACGAGGAGGCGCGGGAGGAGGACGAGGCGCAACAGACCGCCTCTGGTTCCGCGGCCTCTGGTTCATCGAGCGTCTACTTGCGAGGTAAGTAACTTTATATGTTTTTATTGCTTCTTCATGTTATATGTTCAAATTCGAAGTAGAAACTAATATTTTTTCTTAATCACTTGTGCAGATCCCGCGAGTCTGCCTAAGCAACCGATACCTCGTGAGAAACACCCGTTGATTCGACCCGAGAGGGAAAAGTAAGTAAATTTTTATGTTTTCATTGCTACTTCATGTTATATATTCAAATTCAAAGTAGAAACTAAAAGTGATGGCTAATCTAAAAGTGATGGCTAATCATTTATGCAGGTCCTGGAGGATTGTGGAGAGTGCAGGTGCTGCTCACAGATGCTCCGTCAATGGTATCCTCGGTCTTCTGTGCAAGGAACACTTCCCTAGCCTAGTTGAGTACGCTGGAGTGGTGGGGCCGGCCTATACGTTCGACCAATACGCCACCGCCCCCCGATACTGAAGATCGGGATGGTAGGGTATTCAACAATAAGGCGGAGCGGGTGAAGCAGGAGCTATGGGTAAGTTGTAAATACATCGCATTCATTGCACATTCTTGAAATAATGAATGGTATACATCGTGTTTGCATGCATGATTTCTTCAGATGCCAGGATGGGTTTGAGGCCAAGGCTGATGTGGTGGCTACCAGATGCTGTAAGAAACTAGTCGTGAACATGCACTATGAGGCGCGTCTCCAGGCCATTATAAGTTTCCACGCCACCGTCCTTGGAGAGAAGGTCACCAAAACGGACGCCAAAACCATGTCATTGACTGAGGAGCAGTACTTGCAGGTAAATATAGAATATTAATATTTATTCTTTTTACATTAAGTATTCATTCCTTTTTACATTAAGTACGATTAATTTCATCTTCTAATATGTCATATACTTATTATCCTGTAGATGATTCCTTATTGGTGCGCTGCGCATGCCGAGTGCTAGCAACAGATGGTGCAAAAGTGCTGCTCCAACGAGTGGGAGGAGTCGCACAACGATTGCCGGGAGCGGCGTTTGATGATGCCTGGTGTACCACACCATCAAGGCAGCCATAGCCTCAGCGGATACGCAGAAGTATGGGTACACGAATTCATTTATTTAATCCAACACTCAATTATGCATGATTTCTAATTGTCTTGCCGGTTTTCTCGCAGTCGTCATCACATGGTGGCCAGCCTTGCTCCCTATTCAAGGCATTTGCTATGGCCCACAAGGGCAAGGCGACGTCCGATGTCAACTACAACCCGGAGGACGGGCCCGAGGCATACAGCAACACGACCGTCCACAGCCACCTCAGTAAGTACACATCGATGGCAAGGGAGGTCCATGGTCCAGATTATGATCCGAACACCGAGGACCTTAACGGTGAAGTCGTCACGAGGGTCGGAGGAGGTAAGAAGCATGGGCGGTACTGGATTGCTGACAGCGCAATCGACTCGTCCTCTACTCCTACTCTATCTCAGATTAGAGCAAGGAGCACCAGCGCGAGCCCAGCCATACGACCTCAGCAGGATACTTCACAGTACCGGATACAGGCACTCCAGGTTATTCTTTCTTTATATGTCGTTTATTGATTATTATAGATCTTTTTTTTGCATTATGGTAATATTGGGGTGAAAATTTTGCAGGACCAGCTAGAAGAAGAGAGGAGGCTACGTGTGGACTTGGAGGCGAGGATGAGGACCGAGCGTGAGGCCGAGCGGCTGGCCGAGCAGCAGAGGATGAGGGAGATTCTTGCTTACATGGAGAGCCTTGGCGCCACAACGGGTGTTGCTCTGCCAGCTTTGTTGTTTTCACCACCTCAACCTCCACCTCCACTTCCTGATCCATTTTGTACTCCTGTGAGTATGGATAAGTTTTAGTCATGTATGATCATCATTTTTCTTGTCTCACACATGTAATCTCTTCTACTTTGTGCAGAATCAATCGGCGGCCTCAAATGATCCTCATGTTTCTCCAAATCAGTCTAATTGGCCAACTTGGTGATGGTTCTCAAAATCAGTCAAATGATCCTTTGTTGTGCACTTGTTGTAATCAGTGGTTTTGAGAACTGTTTGGGAACTTTGTGAATTTATCCGTTGAACTCTTGTAAAACTATTTTGCATTGCTTGTTAACTTCGTCGTTAAACTCTTATAAAACTTGTGGTCGATCAGCTTGTTTGATGCATTTGTGTAGCTATTGTAAACTTGTAAAACTATTATGTGAGGCTTCCCAACCGGAGAGGGGGAGAAAACAGGCGTTTTCAAAAAAAAATTATACCTTTGCCGAGTGCCTCTGACGCGGCACTCAGCAAATAAATCTCTTTACCGAGTGTCACTCCACCAGCACTCGGCAAACTCTTTGCCGAGTGTTTTTTGTCGGGCACTCGGCAAAGACTTTGCTGAGTGCCTAAGCCTGCTCTCGGCAAACTCTTTGCCATTTCCTCTTTGCCGAGTGCAACACTCGGCAAAAGGTTTGCCGAGTGCTTACGTTGTTTTGCCGAGTACGTCAGACACTCGGCAAATGAGGCCTCTCTAGTAGTGTATGGCCCTACTGCTCTATTCACAATCCAACTTAATGCTTATATATTTTTAGCTCAAAATTGTATTAGATTATTATCTGGTACTTAGATTATCTAGGCTAGATTTAAGGCCTTTTACCACCCCTTGCCTGGAATTATTGAATGAAAATGAATGAGCACCAGATCTAGAGAATACACCCTTGTGGCGCTTAACTCTCAAACAGATAAAATAATGCATGATAATATGGAAACCAATTGCAGAAACCAAAGGAGTACATGTGTGTCCACATGAGTAATGGATCTGTTGTCCTTTTGGCAATTCTGCTTGTGTGTGATGCCAGATCCAAATCAAGATGAATACAATCACAGTAAACAAAGACCTGACAGATCAATAGATCTCGATCTCGAGCCTAGTTGCTTGGAGCCACTGGACAGGAGGAGGAAGATCCAAATAAGGCTTTCAAAATGTGAGATGCCCTGGAAGTGCTTACCTCGTGGTTACTTTTTTATTTCTCCATCTGACAATCGCCATGGCGATCTCTTGAAGTACTGCTGAACGTGAGGGTTTTGGGCCCTACATGCATGGAGCGGTTTACCCTCCATTGACTCAGTGCCGTATTTTACTATAACATACATGTCCCTAGCTGGTTTGGTGTATTGGGAGTATGAGTTACAAAGTGGAGGAAAAGAGGTAGCTAATCTCCCCAAGTCCGGCCTGACCCGAGCTTAGCTTGACGAAAGCACAGAGCAAACCAAAGATGGAGTCGAGAGAGTCTTCAATCGCAGAACCTCCTCCTGGGCTGGTGCTTAATTCTCTGCTTATAGAGATAGGATGAGGGCTGCATGGTTGACACATAAGAGAAGGGAAAACAGCTGATGTAGTAAGAGTACAACACCTATACTTGGACAGGTGGGCAACATGTAGAGTACACATTCTTGCCTACCTCTTATGGCACCTAAATATAAATGGGTTAGCGGTTACGTGAAGCGATGTATCCTCTGCTTGATTGGCTTGGCGTTCGGATGAACGTTTAAGGAGTGCTCGATCAGCTTCCTCGGGACACAAGGCACATCGGTGATTTTCCAATATGTCCTAGTTGGACCTTAGGAAACTAAAGAGCTCGTCTCCCTATTTGTCTTCTAACCCTGCTCCCACTAAGGCTTTCTTGGATAGAGGTCAGCGAGTTAATTTGAGGCCGCGATTGCTTCTGTGTCACTACCCGGCTTCATGCTGGACGAGGCCAGACTTCCTGGGCAAGCTCTTCTTGGTGTCCTTTGCAACCGCCGGCGGGGCAATGATGGCAGGTGAAGTGTTGCGGCGAGGTCAACGCTCTCCGTTCACGATCCTAGGAGATATATGGTGGACGTCAATTTATGGTATGGACTTTGGGACGTGGACCAATCAACTTGCATACTCCCTGTCGGAGACCATGGAACAGAGGGCCGACACCATCTGCCGCGTCTAGCCGGGGTCATCTCTCTCTCCCTCTCTCTCTCTCTCTCTCAACGCGGTCACCAAGTCGCCATCGCATGTTGGCCTACACCACCACCAATGGTGTGGCCGGCCAAGCTCACGCATGCCCTACATGCTCCTCCAGCCTCCCATTTCTATATTCTCAGCTGCTACACTCTGAAGCCTGGGTCGAATCCCAGAAAGCTCTTCACGTCCATAATCCATATAATTTAATTTTATTAAAAAAATTGGCACTTCAGTATAATACTCTCCGCCCGCTTCCACAGTAGTACTGTTTTAGAGCATATATATGCGGCCTATATATGAGAACGCACGAGGCCACGACTAGACAGTAGACGTTCACACATATTAATTAAACTGTAGGCCTCGTTCGTTTGCGTCAGATTGGCCCGTTCTGGGTGGATTGCTGCGGTCCGTTTTCAATACAGATGTGAATTGGAATGGTTGTTCGTTTTGGTCTAGCCTGGAAAGAAACCGAAAGCCCGGATCAGAGCCTCGCGTCTTACCCTCCGGATCGGATTTGAAGCAGATCAGGATCGAGTGAAGCAAGGGGATCCACTCAATCATGTTCCAAAGCAACCGAAGGAGGCCTTAATTTTTCTTAAGAACAGTAGCATGAGATTGACAGGCTCAAGTAAAAGTCCACTTATTTACGCCGGACAAAATTAACATACTAATAATGTAAAGAATATTTAGATGGGCTACATGAATATCAAGATGTGTACATTTCATGTCAAAAGAGCATTCATTGTTCATGAGAGTTTGATTGGAAACTAGCTAGTGCTTGGAGTTAGACCCTGGAGGTATCTTTCAGATTCCATTAATGCTCGAGGCTTCACTACTTTTGTTAGTTTGGAGGTGGAAAATCCACAGGCGCCGGGTGGAGGGGGGAACGTGTCCTTCGTTGGCCAATCTTCTACAATGAACACGGGCGCCATGCCATGGCCAGATGAAACTCATAGTGGTTTGTTTCGGAATCTTTTTTTTTTCAAACTTGACATGGCTCATGGCACCATGCAAGGCAAAACTAAAATGTGCAAATGAAATTAAGATTGGAACAGGTGGAGGCACGAGGTAACGAGTAATGACTCCATAACCAAAGGTTTATAGCATAGTGATTACAATTTAGAAGCACAATTTATATCATTCACGGCATCAAGCGTGCTTCATCCATTAACTAGAAAAATGCAAGCTTAAGAGGGTATCCAACGTTGTAATTGTGTATCATATCATGCTGGTCAGGCATCTCAGGAGAAATTGGTGCTGGTGCACCGGTGCCGGCCAAGTGGTTATTCCCGGCCGTACCTCACCATTCCTCTCGTGGCATGCTCTGGGGTCTGTGTGTCAGGCAATGGTGCCTGGTTGGGCAGGGCAACCATGTGATAAAACTTACATTAGTACGTAGATTTACATTTACAGGATCTACTAAGCACCTAAATGCGTAAGCACAACTTAAACAAAACATGAACAAGGCTGGGCGACTCGGCGAACCGCCGCCGCCACCCAACAGCCCGCCCTCCTCGCTCCCTACCTCGCGCCGCCGCCGGAGAGCTCCGCCGGAAGCCCGCGTAGACTCGAGAAAGATGGCGGCCGGGCAAGTGTTTCTCCTTTCCTCCCCCCTCCTCTCCAGCCATCCCATCTTACTATTGAGCCACAGTGCCATGGTGATCCATCTGAGCCTCGATCTGTTCCCCTCCTGCCCGAATCCGGTGATCCTGCTAGCCGGGATAGCAGATCCATGCGTGGGGTAGGGATTCACCTTCCCGAACCGGCACTAGCATCGTACGGATCGTCCGGTGGTGGCTGGGTTCGTGCAGGCTCCTCCCCACCCGCCCGATTTGGACCCTGCTGGGGGCGCATCGCCGTCGAGGCGCAGGCGCTCTATCCGGACGGCTGCTACAGCGGCAGCAGGGCTCCTTTTGCCTCCCCCTCTCCGCGTGCTTGATGGCGGTGGCGGGCCTCCTCTCTGTGAGGCCGGCGGTGGTGAGGCATGTGGTGCTGGTGAGGCCGGCGGTAGGGTGGCTGCGCATGTCAACCCTGCATCCTCGGTGCGTCCTCAGTGACCACGGTGCCGACGGAAGGGGTCGGGAGGCTGATGCCTTGATACCCCCTTCGCGTTATGAGGCGGTTGGTTGACAGATTTCTTGCAATGATGATGATGTGGTCATGCAGGAGCATCGGGCGAAAGCTTTACCCGGATGTATATCAGTGTCAACAGCGACGGCGTCGTTTTCCTCCCTTGAGGCGATTGTTGTGATGCGTTCTACGAGGTCAGAGGTCTTCTAGGTGAAAACTTTACCCCAGCTCGTCGGATGGGCGATGACAGCTCGTCGGATGGGCGATGACAGCGTCTTGACGGCGTGTCCTTCTTGAAGGCGTCGCCTTGGAAGTCCTTTGGCTCGACATTCATTACCTAAGGCGGAGTCTATTGGGTGAGAGATAAAAGTAAGTCCGACTTCAAGTTTCTAAGCAAACGAAAAATGAAATGGACTGAAGATGCATGACAACGCAAGGTCGACGCATGGACAAAGAAGAAGAACGAAGCTTAGTCTTCTAATTTTTTTCTTTGTCTTAGAGTTTTTTATCTTATGTTTTTGAGCTCCTCATAGTTGAAGATTAGAGTCTAAGAAATTTTTGTAACGTTTGGATGTATATATCCACAATGTGTATATAGAAGGCCGGATTTTATCTTTAATCTAAAAAAATATGAACAAGAGCTAAGAGTTGGACCGGGAGTGACATCCGGCCATGGTTCGTGACAGGGTTGACGTAGGCGTTCCCGTAGTCATTCTCGGCATAGTTGAAGAACGTCGCGGGTACCGCCGTCCTTCAGGCGTCCACCTTGTTTGCTCGACAACGGCGACGGCGGGTTGGCGGCGGACTTCAAGTCACTCCAGCGCCGCCAGAGTTGGGTGGCTGTAGGGTGGCGGATAGAATTTTAGCTAGGTTAGACTAGATTCTAGAAATGTCGGGTTCCACTATTTGTTTTGGCACTGGGCGATCTGGACCTCAACCACGAGTCGGAAACCTTCTTCCGATAATATTCATGGAAAAAGCGGAGGTAGTGCTGAAGTGGAATCTAGTCTCCCGTTTTTATACATTTTATTGATCAAACTTAATCGGGATCGGGAGCCTGCATCGAATCACTGAATAGGAGGAAGATTTAAACCTGACTTTCAACATGTGAACGGACCTGCAAAAGCTTATCGCATGGCTTCTTTATTTCTCCATCTGACAATCACCATAGTGATCTACTGAAATATTGTTGAACGTGAGCGCTTCAAGACCTACCCGCCTCCGTTGACCTAATGTGGTCACTACTAGTACCGAGAGCGTTTGTGTTGCATTGGCTGACAAAATTGGCTTGAGCTGGTGGTTCTGCCAGCACAAATGGCCTTTTGTGTTGGCTGGTGCCTGACCGCCAGTTGTAGACATTCAACGAGCGCTCCTCCAACCCAACAGCAAGGGCAACGGATACCCTGCACCGAGATCAACCATGTCAACATCCAACGGCCACAATTTTTTTACAACTCACATATATGCGAAACCCATGACCTCATGGTTGACGGGCCATGAAGTCCATTCGCAGGTTGTGATCGCCTAGAGCATTTGTTGATCCATCCAAATCTGACGATGTCGTTACATCTATTCACAGTTTTGATTGGCGATCGAAGCCCGTCCATTGTAGACATCGTCCAAACACACACAAACACGCGGATCGTCGACACGCACACACTCGATGAGAGAGCATTAAGCGCATTGCAGCGGCGAGCGGTGCTCCGGCCGGCTCATCGTTCACTTGTCCGGCGCCGCCTTGCCGCCGCGGCCGCCGAAGCCCCTCCTGCGCTCCTCGATGAAGGTGGAGGAGCGCTCGTTGATGTTGGACGGCACCCGCAGCACGGGCGGCATCCGGCTCCGCCTCGGCACCCGCTGCTCGTCCCCGCCTCCTCCCGAGGCCGACGCCTGCCGCTTCTTGAACAGCGACGAGATCTTCCGCTCCAGCGTCGCCGCCGGGGCGCCGGCGCCCTCCTGCTCGGGCCGGTCCTCCTTGATCCTCACCGTCTTCCTCACCTTCGTCGTCTCCTCCACCGCCACCGGACCGTCGTCGGCCGCGGCTCCCGTCTTCTGCTCTGCAGGAACGTCCCTTGCCGTCGTCGTTGCCACGGCGCTCTCTTCCAGGATGGTCGCGGCGCTGCCGTCGCCATGGCCGCCGAACTCGTAGTCGAACTCGGCCCTCTCGATCGGGATGGCGAACTCGTCTTCCTCCCCGGCCTCCTTTCCCCCCTCCGTCGGCTGGTGGCCGCCGCCGGCGCCGTCCTTCGGGCCGTCGGCGATGCTCTTCACCCTGCTCATCGTCAGGTTCTTGGCCAGGAACGTCAGGAACCGGTCGCACATGCCACCGGCCGCGCTCGTCGCCCGGTCGCCGCCGCCGCCGCCGCCTCCTTTCTCCATTTCTGCTGCTTGTGTACTACCTGATGATTCTTGATGCCAAGATGGACGACGTACACTTTATAGATGCCTCGACATGGATGAGTTCAGATAAGGAGCAACAAAGTAGCCGAAAGCGTAGGGACGAAGCAGGCAGTGAGCAGCAAAGAATCCATGCGTTCCTTGCAGCTGCAAGAGACGTCTGATGTTACCTGACGAACATGTCTCAAATGGGAGACAAAAGACAAGAAGCGATTCCAGATTCTACAGACGGCAATCCGTTTGGAATAATCACATGCCAAAGCGATACAAAGAAGCAGGAAGGATCTCGTTGGCCACTGGAATAAGGCAAGCCGGCAACTAGCCCCTCTGGTGAAAAGCACTTGACATAGTTAATAAAAATCCCATCAAAGCTTCAAAACTTTCATTTAACTATTCAGTGTACAATGGAGGTCATACCAGTTTATTCATCTGGTTTTATTTTCTGGGTAAATAGTTGGTACAGCAATTTTATTCTGTGCAACACTTGTGAGTAAAAAGTTCATACAACACTTTTTGAGGTAAAGATGCTATTGTATACAGCACAGCAACACAACACAATGCAAGCTTTTTCCGGTAGGGAGTTGATACTGCACACAGATTTATTTCCATTCCGAACCTAAAGCCCGGTACAGAGGAAGGACAAGACGGGTCCTGCTCTCCGCCGGGTCCTCTCGCTCACCTTCCACTCCTCGACGAGGAGCTTCTTCAGCCTGGAGCAGCCTGAGATGATGGTTGCCACACCAGCGCTGGTGATCTGCCGGCAGTAGACCATCTGGCATGACTCCACCTGCAGGCACCCTCTGGCTAGATGGCCCAGACCGACGTCAGTCACCTCAGGGCAGTGGGAGAGCGCGATTTCTTTGAGCTTGGGGCAGCCTTCGCCTATCTCAGCAAGTGCTATGTCACCTACGACCTGCATGTTGAAGCAAGATGACGAGTCATCAGACAAGAGGATGGAATAAGGATGCTCATGTTGCTAAGTGTATGCACATAGAACTGTTTATGAACACGCTGCTATATCAGAGCAAACAAAAGTATGTATCCTATTTCGCTAACTGTGGTTGGTTAACAAAGAACTGTTTATCAAAGCAACTTAAGAATATTCAAGAAAAATTTAAGGGGAATGTATCATGAGGTAAACATGTTCTTTCAAAATGAATAGTTTCAGTTAGAAGCTACAAGTTTTAAACAGCTAGACACTGATGACATTGCTGTTCCATTGCATGAAAGCGACTAGTCCAAGGCAAGATGTGCTTGTTGGCCTGTTGGGTGATGCAGAATAAATCATTTCTTGACAAACTTTTTATTTGCATAGCTGTTATATTTTGTCTCATAATTCTTGTATTTTACAGGGACAAAATCCTTTTGTGTTTCCATAATCTTCATTCGTTATGGATCCCCTATAGATGTAAAGGTAACAATTCAAATTCTATATTTGTGGGTTACTGTATACCAGAGCCAAGATATAAAACTTGTGAGTTGTACCAGGTCTATTACAGTGAAATGTGCTTCAAGTATTCTTTGGGGCAAAATGGAGGCAATTTTCTAATTTGAAATCCAAACAGCCTATTTGGTTGCCGCATAGACAGCTTAGTCAGAGTAAAGTGAAGCAGCGTTATTTCTTTTTACTCAAATTTTGGACAATTTTCGAATAAAGAATGCAGTGACATAGATAAAACACATACCCGGAGAACACTTATATCCAGGAAGACTAGATCAGGGCATCCTCTGGCAATTGCAGTCAGCCCACTATCAGTAATTAGCGTGCACCCACACAAGTTTAACTTGTGCAGAGAGCAGTTTTCTGCGATTGCAAACAGCCCAGCATCAGATACCCTGAAAAGGGAGTTGAATATTCAAAATTAAAATAAAGTGGACGATACACATCAGAATGCCAAATAAATAAGACACGACACATCATATATTCATGATTATATTTACCTCTCACAAAATTGCAGTGTTAACTCTCTAAGAGATTTACAATTCTCAGCAACAGATATCAATGCTTTGTCTCCTATCTGCATATCAAATACATAAATTTTAAGAATACAAACAGAAAGTCGTTTAAAATTCCAAAGTGAACAGAACCAAACACAGACTGTAATGAAAATATTGCTATTTATCACCATGTTTTCTGAGCTTGCACCAAATCAATGCAAACTTGGAAAATTACCTCATAACCACGCCGAATAGAAAGTTCTGTTAAGTTCTTACAGCCTTGAGCTATGTGGCACAAGGCACCGTCACTTATTCTTGAACAGTCAACCAAATAAAGAGTCCTGAGAAGGGAGCAGCCTCTACCAATCTCCAGAAATGCGCTATCTTGGATCCTTGGGCAAAAAATTAGAGAGAGCTCCAAAAGGCCCCTGTTTGAATTGGACTTTGAATCATATATCGTTATTGAAACAAAAGTTATCAATATTGATAAAAAAAATGCAGCTAAACAAATGAAAGAACTGTAGAAGCACAACAATTACATTTTCACTCACATTCAAAAATGTATGATAGCCTATGTGCAGTTTTAAACTTGATAGGAAGCCAAACTGTGGTTACATTATGGATCCATTCTTTTAACATATTTGTTTAGTCAGTACCTTCTTCCACTTACTTTAACTACAGCACATCTTGTTAATATAGGAGGAACTGTTCCAGAATAGGAGAATGAATGCCTAGGAGTGTTAAGTGAAGTAAGGAAATTCCAATATATCAAGTTATCACCAAGGAAATTGCAGACAACTTCAACTAAAGCAAATATATTAATATAGGAGAACTGTTCCAAAGGAAATTTCAATATATCGAGTTATCACCAAGGAACTTACGGACACCATCGTCCAATATGCTCCAATGCAGCAGTTTCCATGTTCTGACAACCATTGATCTTCAACTGTGCTAACTTTTTGCAGTTACGAGCTACAAATTCAAGGCTGCTGTCAGTTAGTAACTGGCAGTCATTGAGAACAAGATCTGTTAGATTCTTGCACCCTTTCGCAATGGAAGAAAGGCTCCTGCAATTGAAAAAGTTGGTCATCAAATCATTAAGAGAACTCAGAAATTAGTTGATGCACAAGGTACAACAAAGAAGTTTTAATGGATCATCAACACCTCCAATTGCAGAATACTTGATTCCATGAGAAGCATTAAATAGGGATACCTAACATCCTAGTTGCTTTAGATCAGTTCTACTACCATGGTTCACAATGTTTTATTCTCACTCATCTTGTAATTCTGGTGTGTGTGTGTGTGTGTTTTTACCCTTGTTGGCTCTTGTGTAGTTATCCTTGAGGTTTGTTACTAGCCCTAGTAAAAATGGTTTTGCATACCTTCAAACATTGACTATACCTATTAATTCATTTAGTAAGATAAGCCAAGCTTAAATTTAATGTACATCAAGATGGGAAATTGTATATATGAATTTCTTTACTGTAGCATATAGAGATCAGTAAAAGTTGATACAGGAAAAACAAAAACGGACTTCAGGCATTTATAAATCATAACATTACATTAGAGAGTGCAACTAAATTGACTACCTGTCTGTAAATCGTTCAAAGTTGTTGAGCGACAAGCTTTCTAAAAGCGAACAAAATAAGCCAATAGCATCTAGGGCCTCATCCCCAGCACCAATACATTGTAGCTTTAACTTTTTTAACTGTCGGCAACCTTTAGCAATAGATATCACTCCGTCGTCTCGAATACGATCTGATTCCACTGACAGGATTTCTAGGTTAGGGCAGTGGGATCCAACAGCACTCAACGATGCATCAGTCAACCAAACACAAGTTGCAACAGAAAGAGAGACCAGTGATTGCCCACAGCTCTTTACTAATCCAATCAAGCCTTCATCTGTGGTGCCTTCAACAAATCGCATGTTTAAATTCTTAAGTAGCTTGCATCCTTCCCCAATAGCAATGAGTCCTGGATCTCCAATATAGCAAGCCTGCAGTTAAAGTTTTCCTCAAGTTTCATCCAAAAATATATTATAGGTCTACTTAAGAAAAAATATATGGATTGAGATTTGAGATGAATAGCAAATTGTGGACGGAACTAGACAAAAGGACCTTCGTAGCAGATTGCAAATGCTGTCATGCAAATAACTCTTTTGACTTAACTAATAAATAATAAGGAAAAGCAATAATCACCATGTCACCAGGAACAAAGTCTCCAATCAAATATTTCAAGATAATGGTCCATCATACATATCATTACATGGATACACTACAATAGATATTAACCCTTGATTCATAGTAATAACGTTTGATGTCCCTAGAAGAAGAAGAAAAAAAAGACCCGAACTTCATAACACAGCAAAAGCTGTAGAATAGATAATATTGAATTACCTGAAGCTCCAAAGAAGTCAAATTCTTGCAGTTCTCCGCTATCCTCACCAACCCTGTTGAGGATATGGCAGAACACCATATTAGACTTAATTTCTCAAGCCCTCTGCAACCCCTTGCGAGATGTGCCAAGCCGACATCAGTCAAACAGCTGCGCTCTGATCCATCATCAATGGCTGGCTGGTCCAAAGGGAATGGGGCTATATGAACAGCACTTGATGCGACGGGAAGCCTCCTCCTGCGCCGAAATGGGCTAGTTCTATGCACCTGCATTCGAGACAAGTACTGAGTGTATCATAACAAGGGAGTTGAATAGCTTTGGCAGAGACTTTATTAAAAATTCTAACTGTACTGCACAAGACTTGGAGACCTTTTAAAGAAAAAAGCAAACTAATTGTACTAAAAAGATGCCAGTAAATTAAGGTAGTATCTCCCAATCTTATGGAGCAAAGTAGTTTCTACTCTAGAATTGTGGCGATTTTTCGACAGCCAAGGCACTTTCAAGCTAGTTAGTGAACAGATACCAACGATACCGTAATCTGAACAAAGTGCATTACTCTTACACAGTCATTATACATTACAAATTCCCCTGCCGAACCATTGAACATACAAAGTCACGGAAATACTACGATATTTGGGGAACTGGTGCCAATTTCTGGCAAAATCCACTACATTCGCCAAATTTATCTAAAATACGATGCAGCAACAGCTCAAAATTCAGAAGTTCCTATGGATCCTGATCCGTATCACTATATCATCGCCTGAAAGACACAACATTTCTCACGCCCCGCGCGCGGCAGCACCAGCGGCAACCAGGATCCAGGGGTCTCCACGGGGGGGAGGAGGGGGGAGGGACTGACCGGGCGTGCCTGGCGCGGGCGGCGCGACCTGGGCACGGCGCCGACGACGCCCGCGGCGGTGAGGCGCTCGTCCACCGACACGTCGGCGAGCGCCGGGAAGCGCTCGGCGACGAGTCGGAGCACCTCGTCGGCGCGCTCCCCGGACGCCGCGAGCCGCGCGGAGCGGCGGGAGGCGCGCTCGAGGCGGCGCCAGCGGCGGCAGACGAGCGCGCAGGCGTCGAGGTCGCGCTTGCCGCCGCCGGGCCCCGCGCCGACGCGGCGGATCACGTCGTCGAGGAGCTCGTCGGGGAGCGCCGGGTTGATGAGGTCGGCGCCCCGCATCGCCGGCGGCCGGAGATGAGGGGTGGGGCGGTGGGCGGTGGGGGATCAGGGGGTGGGAGGAATTGGGAAGCGGTGGGCGAGGGTGTGGAGTGAGGTTCCGAGGAGTTGGAGGGGGCGAAGTGGAAGAGGCGTGCTCGCGCGGTAACGCACTTGGAGGTAGTTTTGCGGTTTGGTCCTCGAGGCATGCGGAAACTCCCTTCCGAGATGCTTGGAAGACTCGGTGAGGGCGTGAATGGAATATAGGGAAACACGTGTGGCTGGAATGCTACATAGTAATAACTTGCATGTTTAAACGTTGTTACTACTGTTTGGGAAGGAAATTCAACAGAGCTGGTTTGCCCGAGTGGTTAAGGGGGAAGACTTAAGATCTTCTGCACATAAGTGCGCGTGGGTTCGAACCCCACAGCCAGCACATGTGTTCTTCTGAATGAATTTTAATCTTGTTTGTTTTCTTAACATTTTTGTTCGCCAACATCTTTTGCTTTTCAATTACCATACTACGCGCGAAGCATCGACGCACCCAGATGGAGACAAACCACAAGTTTCAACTAGCGTACGTACCACGCACATAAACAAAATCATCTGTGCTACTTTAATGGTTTACGGTCGGTTATTATGTTTTCTTATATCATATTGTACAATTTCATGAGGCACCAATTAGTCCATACTTGTTACAATTCAATTCTAAGCGGAATGAACAGCAAAACTAAACTAAATGGTCATCCATGGGCGGCAAAAGAAAATATAGCGCCGTCGTCTCCAACATACGACGCACCTGGATCAACAGCTCTTGATCCAAAATTTGTTGCGACTGACACCAAAATCGGAGCACCTCTAAAAAAGACATGCAAAAATGTTTTAGGTTCGGTTGTATCAAAAGCAGTATCTTTTTTTTTGTATGTTGGAACTATCATCAGGTTGGTCATAAGAAGGAGTACCTGTTAATATTTTGTTGCTGTTGTTGTTGATCACGTGCACTGACTTTTTACGGCCTTGTTACTCCACAATTTCGCTCTGATTGTTTTGGTAGTCAGCAGTTCCAAAGAGGGCCCCCATCCATCCATCCATCAAGCTGCCCAGGAAAGCGTTGTTCTGTCAAAACCGGCCCTCCTCCGGCGTACTTAGTTTGAGTTGGGCTTCGCCGTCCCCTTGGGCCGACCTCTGTCTTGGGCTAAACCTCCCTCTACAGCCACCGTCTGTCTAACTGCAAAGTCCTGCCGATCAGCACCAGCTAGCATTCCTTGTTCATCAGACTGTCGTAGCCTGTCGATCTTCGGGGTTCGTCAGTCTTCGGAAGTGGCCAGAAATAGGTAGTGGAGTTGCATAGGTTAGAGTGCATTGACAATTTAGGTTTATTATTAGAAAGATGGCACGCTACTCCGTCTGTACCAAATTATATGTCATTTTAGCTTCTTATTTAGGTATATAATTTTTTCTATACATCAAGACGTACACGTTATGTTTAGATATATAACAAAATTAATGTATCTAGAAAAATTAAAACAACCTATAATTTAGAATAGAGGAAATCAGAGTAGCAAAAATTAGACGGAAGAAGGGAAAGGTGAGGGTGGTGCTCGGTTGCGGCGTTGTTTTTCTCAGCGAGCTGGCATCCCAAGCTGTTGAAAGTACGTGCTCCATATTTACTGTGTGCATGTGTGAACCGAGTAACACACGGTATCAGGATATAGAAAAAAAAAGTTAGCTACGTAATTGCGTTAGTCACGTACTTACTATATATATCTAATTAATATATAATTTAGAACGGATTGAGTATATTTTTTGTCGATTCAGTTAGAACGACGTGTAGTACCAGGTAATAAGAGAGCATTTGACATTACGTGCATCCATCGTCGAGCACGTCTTTGTTGTAAGCATAAATGCATGTTTGGTCACCATTAATTTCAGCGACAGTACACCTTCAGAAAGATGACATAAATTTTTAGGTAGTGGAGTCACGTACGTTAGAGAGCATTGACAATTTAGGTTTATTACGAGAAAGATGATATGCTATTTTTACTGCTCCATTCGTTCCAAGTTATATGTCATTTTAGTTTTTTAGGTACATAATTTTTTGCTATACATGCATCAAGACAAACGCTTTACATGTGATTTTCTTGGGGAAATTAAATAATTAACATTTCTTCTGAGTAGAGTGATTCTGTGGCTAAGAAAAGTCGAACAAACTATATAGGAAATGAATCGGCCGGGAGTGAACAAACTATAGGTTAGAGTGCATTTTAGTTTGTTTCAGGGAATCATGCATTGCACGTGGTGATTCGACCAGCACAGCCAGGGCCCATCGATGTGGTAGCATAGTAGTGCCGTAGATGCCTCGATCTGGCTACCACGACACTGCAGATCGATGCATGGTTCCAATTCAACGTACGTAGCGAGGTGACAGTACCATAAAAAAGGGTTGCGCGCCACCATTGCTGACTAACCGTAATAAGATCAATCAGAGGACAACACTGCAACAGAACAGACCGGCAAGCAAGGCTCACTGCCTGCTGCGACGGGGACGGCACGCACGGTGGTCGTCGTGGCGGAGGACGGCACGGTGGCCTTACATCTGAGAGGCTTACGTACTGAGATTGGACATGCACTCTTCTGCATGCATTGATAATTTAGGTTTATTACTAGAAAGCCGACGAAACTTACTACGTTAGAGTGCATTGATAATTTAGGTTTATTACTAGAAAGATGACATGCTATTTTTACTTTTACTGCTCCATTCGTTTCAAATTATATGTCGTTTTAGTTTTTTTAGTACATAATTTTTTGCTATGCACATGCGCATTACATGTGATTTTTTTGGAGAAATTAAATAATTAACATTTCTTCGAGTAGAGTGATTCTGTGGCTAAGAAAAGTCGAACAAACTATATAGGAAATGAATCGGCCGGGAGTGAACAAACTATAGGTTAGAGTGCATTTTAGTTTGTTTCAGGGAATCATGCATTGCACGTGGTGATTCGACCAGCACAGCCAGGGCCCATCGATGTGGTAGCATAGTAGTGCCGTAGATGCCTCGATCTGGCTACCGCGACACTGCAGATCGATGCATGGTTCCAATTCAACGTACTAGCGAGGTGACAGTACCATAAAAAAGATTGCGCGCCACTATTGCTGACAGTGTTGGAATATTTGGCTCTAGTCCACGTAAATTCAAATAATTTTTATAAAATTTTAAAGGTCTATTATTGTATAAGTGCATGGTAACAAGTTAGTCCCACGTTGCTAGTGGAGGTGGAGGGAACCTAGCTTAAATAGTTGGATACTCTCCATGCTCTTGCAAGTGTGGGTGAGAGGAAGAAAGAAAAACACGCGCGTGCTCGCTCGCCTCGCTGGGCTCGGGCTCGGGCGCGCGATGTGCGCGTGAATGGTCCGCCAAAATCCGGGTCCAACTCTTGCGGGAAATCGGCTTTCTTTTGCAGATTTGTATTCTGTTACGGCTGTAAAAAATCGATTGTTCCCATGATCGGCTCTCCGGTCTCGTCGAGCGAAGGGCGCGCGACGTGCGCGTGAAAGGTCCCGAAATCGGCTGTAGAAAGCCGATTGTTTCCCGGCGGCTTCCTTTTGCCACTTTGAATCTGTTACGGATTTCACGCGCGGAATTTTTGGGACTCGTAACCGACTAGGTTTTTGGGACGCCAAAAACCCTAGCGGTTCTCCTTATAAATACGCACGGGTGCTGGCACAGAATTGATATACAGAAAACCTACAACACACAACACGCCTCAACCTGCCTGCTGCATCGCCGCGTACGCTACTTCATCCCGTTCGTCAGTGTGCACCGGCGATCGGGAGAGCAGGTCTCCGGAACCTCATCCCTCAGCGATCCTGCACTAGGAGAGGGCGAATAAGGTTTTTGGAAGCGCGACTGCTCGAACGCTTCCACATCGCCGTCCTCTACGTCCTCATCACCACGGCTCGTCTACCTCCTCGTCAGTGAGGCGCGACTCGGCGGCGTCAAGCGCGTAAAGGTGCTGATCGTCGCCGTCGTCTTCTTTGCCTGGTTATTCCGGTCGAACAAGAAACGTACAGTTTTCTGTCCTTAACTATGCCTTTCGTACCTAGTATGATCTGGTTAGGGTTGATCTTGCTGCTGCAATATTTTATCTTAAATTACATTATGAGCATGTTTAGATCTATTCGTTTTCTGTACGCTATTATCGTCATGGTCATGATTTATCTTCAGATTAATTTAAAACTGAAACTCTTTTTTTTCTTTCAATCCAAAAACCTTATTATAGGAACTTCAGTTTCATAGCTGGATTTGTTGATGCTCTGAGGCCCGAGAAGTTCTCTAGCGAGCACTTTAAGAGATGGCAAACGAGAGTGATTCTTTGGCTCTCTGCCATGAACGTGTTGTTGGTGTCTAAGGGCAAACGTGAGGGGACTCTTACCCCTGATCAGGAGAAGGCCTTTACCGAGGCCAACACACTTTTTGTGGGCGCTGTGATCAGTACACTTGTAGATCGCCTACAGGATGTGTACCTTCATCACACAGACGCTAAAAAGTTGTGGGACGCCCTGGAGGCCGACTATGGCGGCACAGATGCTGGTGCTGAACTGTACATCATGTAGCAATACCATGACTACAAGATGATCGATGGGAAATCTGTAGTCGAGCAGGCTCATGAGATACAGTGCATGGCTAAGAAGCTTGAGCACCTCAAGATCAACCTACCCGACAAGTTTGTGGCTGGTGGTATCATTGCCAAGTTGCCTCCTTCAAGGAGGGATTTCGCCACTACTCTCAAATATAAGAGGATGGATATATCGGTGTCTGATCTGATAGCATCTCTTGATGTTGAGGAAAAAGCTCAGGCTAAGGATGAGCGATGCAAGGCTGTTGAGGGCCAGACTAGTGCCAACATGGTGCAGAAGTCTCACGGTAAAGGCAAGGGCAAGGGAAAAAAGACCAAGCCGCAGCCTACCACTACTTTCAAGAAGAAGAAGTTTAAGGAAGGTCAAGGCTGTTTTGTGTGTGGATCTACCGATCATTGGGCAAAGAAGTGCACACACCGCAAAGGAAGGAAGCCTTCACCTGAGCAGAAGACTGCGAACACGGTCACCATGGCTGGAGTGGAAACCAGTGGGTATAATTCTTTACCTTCGGTTTTTTCAGTATTTCAATCTACTAGTTGGTAGCTTGATACTGGTGCAAATGTTCATGTGTGTTCTGATGCTACCTTGTTTTTTCTTACCAGACCACTCGGGATTCTACAGTGATGATAGGCAATGGGTCGCATGCTACTATTTATGGTGTTGGCACGGTCAATCTGAAACTTACTTCGGGAAAGATCGTGCAGCTGAAAAATATGCAGCATGTCCCTACTATCGGCAAGAATCTAGTTAGTGGATCCCTTTTGTGTAGGGATGGTTTTAAAGTAGTGACTGAGTCCAATAAATTTATCGTGTCTAAGTGTGGACAATTTATCGGTAAAGGCTATGAGTGCGGAGGCTTGTTCCATTTTTCAGTTTCAGATTCTGCAATAAGTCCGTGAACTTAATTTCTCATGGTATAAATGAGAGCGATGCATCTGTTTGGTACTCGTATTTATGTCATCTGAATTTTGGCTCAATGTTTCGACTTTCCACCATGAGTTTAATTCTGAATTTTTCCATAGTCAAAGGTTCTAAGTGCCATAGTTGTGTGCAATCTAAGCAACCTCAAAAACCTCACAAGGTGGCAGAGGAGAGACATTTAGCACCTCTATAACTCGTCCATTCAGATATCTGTGAGATGAATAACGTGTTAACAGAAGGTGGAAAAAGATATTTCATGACCTTGATTGGCGATGCATCTAGATTTTGCTATGTGTACTTGTTGAAAATGAAAGATGAGGCTCTTAACTACTTTAAAATCTATAAGGCTGAAGTAGAAACCCAACTTGAGAAAAAGATCAAACGACTTAGGTCCGATCGAGGCGGTGAATATTTCTCTAACGATTTTGACTTATTCTGTGCGGAACACGGCATTGTTCATGAGAGGACGCCTCCCTATTCACCCCAATCAAACGGGGTTGCCAAAAGAAAGAATCGCACGTTGCCTGACTTGGTTAACGCCATGTTAGACACCACTGGATTATCTAAGGCATGGTGGGGGGAGGCAGTATTGACTGCATGTCATTATCTGAATAGAGTTCCCATGAAGAATAAGGAAAAGACTCCTTACGAGGAGTGGATTGGGAGAAGATCTTCCCTCTCTTACTTGCGCACATGGGGTTGTTTGGCCAAGGTGAATGTGCCAATCAACAAGAAGCGTAAGTTGGGATCTAAAACTGTAGATTGTATCTTTTTGGGTTATGCACATCATAGTATTGCTTATAGATTTCTAGTAGTTAAATCTGAGGTGCCTGATGTGAATATAAATTCACTACTTGAGTCTCGTGATGCTACTTTCTTTGAGAATATTTTTCCTATGAAAGACTCGCATGTTATATTTTCATTACCTATTTATGAAACAGTGAATACAACTCCTGAATCTGTTGAATTTTCTGAGCATGATGAACACACACTTGAATCAAATCATGAGGAGATTCACAGTGATCCTCCTAGGAGGAGCAAGAGGCAAAAGATTGCAAAGTCTTTTGGTGATGATTTTACTGTTTATCTTATAGATGATTCTCCCAAAACAATCACTGAGGCATTCTCATCTCTTGATGCGGATGATTGGAAAGAAGCTGTCCGTAGCGAGATGGACTCCATTCTCTCCAATGGAACTTGGGAGCTGGTCGAAAGACCGTATGGTTACAAACATGTGGGTTGCAAGTGGTTGTTCAGGAAGAAGCTTAAGCCTGATGGTACTATTAATAAGTACAAGGCTCGTCTTGTGGCTAAGGGTTACACCTAGAAAGAAGGTGAAGTTTTCTTTGATACTTACTCACCTGTTGCGAGATTGACCACTATTCGTGTTCTACTCTCCCTGGCTGCCTCGCATGGTCTTCTCATCCATCAGATCGATGTTAAGACAGCTTTCCTCAACGGAGAGCTGGAAGAGAAAATCTACATGTCTCAGCCTGATGGTTTTGTAATAGAGGGTCATGAGGACAAGGTGTGCAAGTTGTATAAATTTTTGTATGGCCTGAAGCAAGCACCTAAGCAATGGCATAAGAAATTCAACTCGACACTCATATCAGCAGGCTTTAGTGTCAATGAGGCTGATCGATGTGTGTATTACCGCTATGGCGGGGGTCAAGGAGTTATATTGTGTTTATATGTCGATGACATACTGATCTTTGAGACTAGTCTTGATGTAATCAATGAGGTCAAGACATTCTTGTGCCAAAGTTTTGATATGAAAGATCTTGGTGAGACTGATGTTATTCTCAACATTAAACTAATCAAGGGAGAGAATGAGATTACTCTTTCGCAATCCCATTATGTGGAGAAAATATTGAATCGGTTTGGCTATAAGGATAGCAAATCTAGTCCAACTCCCTATGATCTGAGGTTGATCCTTCGAAAGAATAAAAAAATTGGCAGAGACCAATTGAGATATTCATAAATGATTGGTTCACTCATGTATCTTGCGAGTGCAATGAGGCCTAACATCTCTTTTGCTGTTAGCAAGTTGAACCAGTTCACTAGTAATCCGGGAGATGATCATTGGCGTGCGCTTGAGCGCGTAATGCACTACTTGTTGGGTACTATGGAATACGGGATTCACTATTCCGGTTTTCTTGTAGTACTGGAAGGATACAGTGATGCTAATTGGATATCGGATCCAGATGAGCTGTATGCCACTAGTGGATACATTTTCACTCTTGGCGGTGCTGCTGTTTCATGGAGATCATGGAAACAGATGATCCTGACAAGATCTACTATGGAGGCTGAACTCACAGCACTAGATACAGCTACAGTGGAAGCCGATTGGCTTCGTGAGCTCTTGATGAACTTACCTATTATCGAGAAACCATTGCCGGCAATAATGATGAACTGTGACAATCAAACTGTAATTGTTAAGGTAGACAGTTCAAAGGACAATATGAAGTCTTCAAGATATATCAAGAGACGATTAAAATCAGTTAGGAAAATGAGAAACTCCGGAGTTATCACTGTGGGTTATGTGCACACTGAGAAAAATCTAGCTGATCCGTTCACTAAGGGGCTGTCATGCAATGTGATAGACAATGCATCCAAGGAGATGGGTTTGAGACCCGTATAAGCTATTCCCTAGTGGAAACCCAACTTATGTGATCGGAGATCCCGTGAATCAGGATCTGCGAAGAACAAGCTAGAGGTTAGCATGAGAGTAATCTTTTAACTCACTCGAGAAGGATGCAATACTCTCGATTACTGCATGGTAGGTTGGCATTAGCCTTAATGTATTCTGTTGGCTTTAATTAGCAAAGACGTTATCCTGCAGAACGTTATTGAAAGAATACACCTATACGAGCCCGACTATTGAACCGTCGCAGTCTGTGAGATTCAGGTGATCTCTATTAAGCTCATGAAGAGACTAGGGAGTACGACCTATATGCTCCAACTGCGAAGTAGCCTACTGGAGATCAAGTATCAGTTTGACTATAAGTGAAACTCATTTGCACAAAAGTTGCAATTCAAGACTTAGTCCATTGTTAAAGTTGTGAATAAATGTAACTTGCTGTTCTAGATGGAAGTTCAACTTAACAGTCTCCATTGAAACACTGGTATATCAAACAACAGTGGATTGAGGCAAAACTATAATGAGACTTTCAGATCTGGTGGGGGATTGTTGGAATATTTGGGCCTAGCCCATGTAAATCCAAATAATTCCTATAAAATCTTAAAGACCCATTAGTGCATAGGTGCATGGTAACAAATTAGTCCCACCTTGCTAGTGGAGGTGGAGGGAACCTGGAATAAATAGTTGGATGCTCTCCATGCTCTTGCAAGTGTGGGTGAGAGGAAAAAGGAAGAACACGCGCGTGCTCGCTCGCCTCGCCGGGCTCGGGCTCGGGCTTCGGGCGAAGGGCTCGGGCTCGCGATGTGCGCGTGAATGGTCCGCCAAAATCCGGGTCCAACTATTGCGGGAAATCGGCTTTCTTTTGCAGATTTGTATTCTGTTACGGCTGTAAAGAGCCGATTGTTCCCCATGATCGGCTCTCCGATCTCGGGCGAAAGAGCCGATTGTTCCCCATGATCGGCTCTCCGGTCTCGGGCGAAAGAGCCGATTGTTCCCCATGATCGTCTCTTCGGTCACGGGCGAAGGGCGCGTGACATGCGCGTTAAAGGTCCCGAAATCGGCTGTAGAAAGCTGATTGTTTCCCGGCGGCTTTCTTTTGCCACTTTGAATCTGTTACGGATTTCACGCACATAATTTTTGGGACTCGTAACCGACTAGGTTTTTGAGACGTCAAAACTCTAGCGGTTCTCCTTATAAATACGCGCGGGTG
The DNA here is from genome assembly GCF_002211085.1 of Panicum hallii. Classification (NCBI taxonomy): domain Eukaryota; kingdom Viridiplantae; phylum Streptophyta; class Magnoliopsida; order Poales; family Poaceae; genus Panicum; species Panicum hallii. The sequence goes on along the minus strand of NC_038049.1, from coordinate 42,872,108 downwards.
CCGTCACAGAATTGATATAGAGAAAACCTACAACGCACAACACGCCTCAACCTGCCTGTTGCGCCGCCGCGTACGCTACTTCATCCAGTTCGTCGGTGTGCACCGGGGATTGGGAGAGCAGGTCTCCGGAACCTCGTCCTCAGCGATCCTGCACTAGGAGAGAGCGAATAAGATTTTTGGGAAGCGCTCTGCGCCACTGCTCGAACGCTTCCACATCACCGTCCTCTATGTCCTCGTCACCACGGCTCGTCTACCGCCTCGTCAGTATGGTGCGACTCGGCGTCGTCAAGCGCGCAGAGATGCTGATCGTCGCCGTCGTCTTCTTTGCCTGGTTATTCCGGTCGGACAAGGAACCTACGGTTTTATATCCTTAACTATGCCTTTCATACCTAGTATGATATAGTTTATACCTTTCATACCTAGTACGATATAGTTAGTGTTGATCTTGCTGCAATATTTTATCTTAAATTATATTATGAGCATGTTTAGATCTATTCGTTTTCTGTCATGGTTATGATTTATCTTCAGATTAATTTAAAACTGAAACTCTTATTTTTTTATTTCAGACAGTACCATAAAAAGGGTCGCGCGCCACCATTGCTGACTAACCGTAATAAGATCAATCAAAGGACAACACTGCAACAGAACAGACCGGCAAGCAAGGCTCACTGCCTGCTGCGACGTGGACGGCACGCACGGTGGTCGTCGTGGCGGAGGACGGCACAGTGGCCTTACATCTGAGAGGCTTACGTACTGAAATTGGACATGCACTCTTCTGCATGCATCGCTGGCATGCATGCTTGCCAAGCTCAGATGCTGTCGAGATGGTAGTCGTCGTAGAGCCGTGTACATGTTTAAGCACGGTTGGCGTGCACTGTCATCATCCAATCCATGGGAGGTTTCAGTGACCCTCTGCTTGTACCAAACATCAGGTTTGCCAATGGCGTATTAGGTGGGATCTCAAAACTAAAGCGACATGTGAGGTGTTTCTCGCAGTTTTTTTTCCATGCAAAGAATCACACCCTCGATCAGTCACTCATAAACCTCATCTTTTACTGGACAACGCAGCCACACGTTCAGGCTGTGCTTTACCTTGCCTGCTCGCGTCGTCCTATATGCAGCTACACAGAGAAGACATAGTAGAGCAAAGAAGACAGATCGATCGATCAAGTTGCAAACAATGAAGACCCGGAGCCTCAGCCTCGCCGTTGCAGCTACAGCGGTTGCCGCCGCTGTCATCTTTGCTCTCTCTGCTACAGTCCTCCTGGGAGCAGCCGCTGCCGTCGTCGAGCACACGTTCGTTGTAAGCATGATATGATACTGATCGATGCTCTTCCATGTTTTAGATCTCCATGGTTCATTGTTGTTTAATTTCTTCGTATTACTAGTCAGCGACTCAGCGTCCTTATGAATACATGGCTACAACTACAAGAAAGAATCTACATGCATGTATGGATACAAGCAAGCACGCTTGATGATTTAACTTGTTCGAGCATGTACATGTGTGTAGGTGAGCCAGATGAATGTTAGACACTTGTTTACAGTGGAGTCTACGGTCGAGCTCATGAATGCAGCTCTTTGTTTGTTTTTAAACAAGTTATAGCCTGAATAAACAATATGACGTGATAACTTGGTCCGATCCGGGACCAGCCGTATCAACTATGTGTACCTATCCATACACACTACACTAATTTCGTGGGCCACCTCTAATTTTGTCGGCGGCAAGCCGATGAAAATTACCAAATTACTTCATCGGCTTGTGTAAGCCGACGAAATTGGACGTATTTTTATCGGCTTGGCCCGGGCCGACGAAACAAAATCTATATTTCCGTCGGCCTAGCTCGGGCCGACGAAACAAAGTCTATATTTTCGTCGGCTTAGCTGAGGCCGACGAAAATACGTCTAATTTCGTCAGCTCAAATCAGGCCGACGAAAATAGCGGTGCCCTAAGTAGCTGCCTCCCCACGTTTTGTTTGTCTGCCTTACCTGCGCCCGCCTGCTCCCCCGCCACCGCCGCCCCAGCGCCCCCCGCTGCCGGCCCTGCGGCCCACCACCTCCGGCCCCGCATTGTGGTATGGCTCAGCAGTTCTGTTTAGTACTGTTGTTTGTTTTATAGGTTATGCTGCGTTTTGCGATATCTGCTTACATTGAGATATTGGCCCACTATTTTGGCAGTGTGAATGCTTCTGTATTCTTTCTCAACCCCCGCGCGCAGCATTTTGCCAGCCGAGCGCATCCTCCAGGTATGCCTGCCCCTTCTCTTTCCTGCTAGTTTAGAGATGGAGGTGGAGAGGGAGATGGGTGCGAGGAAAGAGAAGAGTGCGAGGAGAGAGATGGAGATGCAGAGGAGGAAGAGGAGGATACTGCTGCTCAACCTATATTCAGATACTTATGATCATTTTATTAAAAATTTTATATGAGCTAGCTAACTAATACGATACATTTAGATTTAGAGGCAACAATGTGATAGCTCCTGCAGCAACCAATCCGGCAAATCGTCGACAGATTAGGCCATATGGGGATTGGTAAGTAATCTATTTTATTGTTGTGATTGTTTCATTCAATATATTATATAGTTTAAGTAAGAAACATGATGGGTATCATATTCTAATTGTAGGCAGTGGAATGATATTTGTTGGGAGGGATGAAATAGGTTAAGACCTGTGAATGCAATATTGGGAACACTTTGTCGGTTTCAGTACCAGGAATGGTCACTATTGGAGGTGTACTTCAGCCTGCATTGAAGTGCGAGCACTATAAGCTGCAATCGGATGATCAGGGCGTCATGACTACCACGAGGGTTTGGAATAAGTTCTGGGTACATTTTTATCATAACTTGTATAACTTGTATAACTACTATCTATTTGATTCATTTATAAGTTGTCTAACTAATTTATTTTTCTTTTTATGAGAGGTATCGTTTGCCGGAGGTGGAGGAGCAGTGCCTACAAGTTAGGGCTTGTTCTGTGTTTGACAAGGCAACGACGAAGGTGGTTAGGGATATGATATCCAATGCTCGTATACAGTGTGTTTGCTTATACTATAAGGAAATAAAACTGCAAGACATGAACAAGAAACTGGGCGCTTCTGAAATATATCTCCGAGAGGATGAGTATCTTCAAGTTGATATTAGCGGTTTGCCTTGGTTGAAAAAGTGTCCAGATGCTTGGCGAGCACTTTGTGCTTATTGGGCTTCACCCACCTTTGTGGAAAAATCCAAAATGAAGAGAGCTAATCGTCAAGCAGGACCACAGGTTAAACAAAGATATGGGGCCGATGGACACCTTCGTTTGGCTCGTTGAATAGTATGTGTTTATTATTTCAATTTGATTATAATGTACTTGCTTGCAATATCGCAATTTCTTTTTTGCCAGGAGGCACAAAGTGGGATGGCCCCAAGCTATATTGAGACATACATTCGAGGCCATCACGGCGCAGATCCTACACAGCCAGAGTTGCTTTGCAGTGAGAATGCCATACAGACTCTGGTTAGTAAAGCAATTTGATTTCAATTAAGCGATGATTCGAATATTATCTTAATATTGCTTGCTTGAATGGTAGGTGAGATATGGTGATGAAATGGTGGCATGTCATCAGGAGGAGTACGATTGGAGGAGGAGTGATGTGGATGTTGGTGCCTTATACTCAAACGGGGGAGGGAAGAAGCATGACAGGTTCAGCATGTTGAATGACATTACTGATACAAGTGGTGCTTTGAGTGAGGCAAGATCTTCTCAGTCCTCTCGGAGTTCTCAGGGCTACGAAACGGAAAGTCGACTGCAGGAGGAGATAAGGCAGCATAGAGAGGGGATGCAGAGGCAAGAGGAGTGGGCAAGGCAACAACACGAGTACATGCAAGATTTTTTCGCTCAGCAACGACAGCTTCAGGTACAATACAAGTTGATATTTTTCAAGTCGTTGTGCACTTTTCATTCTATAAGATACTTAATCTATTATCGGTTTTTAGGAAATGTTAGCTGCTACCCTTGGATCACAATTTAATTTGCCACCTCTTCCTTCGCCTCCTCCACCACCGCCGACTTTTGTACCATACATGCATCTATCATCTCTACAAGTGGTAATTTTTTCGTATAACTAGTAATGCTCAAATTTTCTTATATATAAGGACTATATACATTTAACTTTGTCTATAATCAGGGTTCGACGAGTAGTCATCCTCAAGGAGTTTCTGGCAGCCCGTCCACGCCACCATCGACAGCGCGTAACATTTATGAAGGTGACGGCGGCAGCGGACATAATATTACCCCTTATTGAATTGTGCTTTTGCATTTCGTTGATATATATAGATGTCATTTAGACTATGGATTTCACGATTGCACGTATTTGATGTATTTCATGATTGTGTGATGATGTATTTCATGATTATACTTATGCATGGCTATTTTTATGTTAGTTAACTGTTATTTATAATTCTGGAAAACTATGGAAAATGCAGCAGCTGTTTTTTAGCAGGTGGCCGACGAAATTACTGGAGCGTATCGAATATTTTCGTCGGCTAGGAAAGCCGACGAAACTTACTACGTTAGAGTGCATTGATAATTTAGGTTTATTACTAGAAAGATGACATGCTATTTTTACTTTTACTGCTCCATTCGTTTCAAATTATATGTCGTTTTAGTTTTTTTAGTACATAATTTTTTGCTATGCACATGCGCATTACATGTGATTTTTTTGGAGAAATTAAATAATTAACATTTCTTCGAGTAGAGTGATTCAGTGGCTAAGAAAAATCGAACAAACTATATAGGAAATGAATCGGCCGGGAGTGAACAAACTATAGGTTAGAGTGCATTTTAGTTTGTTTCAGGATTCATGCATTGCACGTGGTGATTCGACCAGCACAGCCAGGGCCCATCGATGTGGTAGCATAGCAGTGCCGTAGATGCCTCGATCTGGCTACCACGACACTGCAGATCGATGCATGGTTCCAATTCAACGTACGTAGCGAGATGACAGTACCATAAAAAAGGGTTGCGCGCCACCATTGCTGACTAACCGTAATAAGATCAAACAGAGGACAACACTGCAACAGAACAGACCGGCAAGCAAGGCTCACTGCCTGCTGCGACGGGGACGGCACGCACGGTGGTCGTCGTGGCGGAGGACGGCACGGTGGCCTTACATCTGAGAGGCTTACGTACTGAGATTGGACATGCACTCTTCTGCATGCATCGCTGGCATGCATGCTTGCCAAGATGCTGTCGAGATGGTAGTCGTCGTAGAGCCGTGTACATGTTTAAGCACGGTTGGCGTGCACTGTCATCATCCATTCCATGGGAGGTTTCAGTGACCCTCTGCTTGTACCAAATATCAGGTTTGCCAATGGCGTATTAGGTGGGATCTCAAAACTAAAGCGACATGTGAGGTGTTTTTCGCAGTTTTTTTTTCATGCAAGGAATCACACCCTCGATCAGTCACTCATAAACCTCATCTTTTACTGGACAACGCAGCCACACGTTCAGGCTGTGCTTTACCTTTCCTTCTCGCGTCGTCCTATATGAAGCTACACAGAGAAGACATAGTAGAGCAAAGAAGAAAGACCGATCGATCAAGTTGCAAACAATGAAGACCCGGAGCCTCAGCCTCGCCGTTGCAGCTACAGCGGTTGCCGCCGCTGTCATCTTTGCTCTCTCTGCTACGGTCCTCCTGGGAGCAGCCGCTGCCGTCGTCGAGCACACGTTCGTTGTAAGCATGATATGATACTGATCGATGCTCTTCCATGTTTCTGATCTCCATGGTTCATTGTTGTTTAATTTCTTCGTATTACTAGTCAGCGACTCAGCGTCCTTAGGAACACATGGCTACAACTACAAGGAAGAATCTACATGCATGTATGGATACAAGCAAGCACGCTTGATGATTTAACTTGTTCGAGCATGTACATGTGTGTAGGTGAGCCAGATGAATGTTAGACACTTGTGCAAGGAGACGCTGGTCACCGTGGTGAATGGTCAGCTCCCAGGCCCAGCGATAGAGATCACAGAGGGAGACTCGGTGGCCGTTCTTCTCGTTAACACGTCACCCTACAACATAACAATCCATTGGTAATTAATCTCGAGGACCTTACTCAACTGATTCCGTGGTTTTCATGTGCCTGATGACCATCTTTTGTGCTGTTTGACGCATAGGCATGGAGTGAAGCAATGGCTGAACTGTTGGGCTGACGGCGTGCCAATGGTCACCCAGCGCCCCATCCTGCCGAACCACAACTTCACCTACATGTTCAACGTCATCGGGCATGAAGGCACCCTCTGGTGGCATGCTCACGTCCCTTTCCTCCGGGCCACCCTGCATGGTGCTCTCATCATCCGGCCAAGACATGGGGCGAGCTCCTATCCATTTCCAAAGCCTCATAGGGAGTTTCCAATCATTATAGGTTAGTGAAATTATTCGGCTCAGCTGTCCTGTTTGGAACTATCTTCGACTCTGATGGCATGGTTGCAGAATTAGCTACCAGAGAGATGTGAAAAGTTTGGGCACCAGTTTCTGAGCTGATGAATTTTTAAAATTTTTGTGAATATCCTGATCATGTCGTAGGGGACTGGTGGGAGCTGGACCTTCCACAGGTGGGTTGGAACATGAAGCATGGTTCCTTTGATTTCTTCGCTAGCGGTTCCACAATCAATGGAAAGCTTGGAGATCTCTTCAATTGCTCCGGTAAGCAATCACGGAATGCATGTCTGTATATATGCCAACAACATGTTCTTTTTTCTGAACAAAGTGTGTGACTTTGAAGGTGTCGCTGAAGATAACTACGTGCTGGATGTTGAGCCCGGCAAGACATACTTGCTTCGAGTAATCAACGCCGGGCTCTTCTCCGAGTTCTACCTCAAGATAGCTGGGCACAAATTCACAGTGGTTGCTGCTGATGCACACTACGTCAGCCCCTACACCATGGATGTCATCGCGATTGCGCCCGGCGAGACGGTGGACGCCCTGGTTGTTGCCAATGCGCCCCCTGGCAGGTTCTACATGGTTGCCCTGCCCAACCAGGCGCCATTGCCAGACACGCAGACCCCGGAGTACACCACCAGAGGCATGGTGCAGTACAGCAGGAACCACAGCCGCTCTGGTGCCAATGGTGCAGCGGCACTAATGTCAACACACGGCGCAAAAGAAGAAGAGGAGGAGGAAGGACCATCCGGAGATGTGGCAGTAGCGCCTGAGATGCCCGGCCACCACGACACAATTACGTCGTTCTACTTCCACAGCAACCTGACCAGCCTGCACCACCCGCTGGTCCCTCAGCGAGTTGATGAGCACCTGTTCATCGTCCTCGGCCTTGGCTCAGTCTGCAAGCATGGCCGGCAGTCCTGTAAAAGGGAAGATAAAAACGAGACCATCCTCGTTGCAACCATGAACAACATCTCCTTCCAGCACCCAGTGGCGACAACGCCACTACTAGAAGCGCACTACTACCACACTGGTGGCAGAAATGCCATGGAAGAACTTCCAGATCAGCCGCCAAGGGTGTTTAATTTCACTGACCTTGACTTGATTCCCTTTGGACCAAAGGAGATGCAGCTAGAGCCATCGTCCAAGGCCACTGTGGTGCGGCGGTTCCGGCATGGTGCCGTGGTGGACATGGTGTTCCAGAGCACGGCAATGCTGCAGGGTGACTCCAACCCGATGCATCTACACGGTCATGACATGTTTCTGCTTGCAGAGGGACTTGGTAACTACGACGCAGCAAAAGACATGACAAGGTTCAACCTGGTCAATCCACCGGTGAAGAATACCGTTCTCGTCCCAAATCTGGGATGGGCTGCCATCCGGTTTGTTGCAAACAATCCAGGTGCGTATAAGATTTGTTTTCCCTCTTTATTTTGCCAGAAAAACTTCAAATTCTATTAACGTAAACATGACAAAGAAATTCGTTTTCTTTTATACTCTTGATCCATTCAAAACAATTTTTTTTGAAGTTTTGGTATCTTTATAGTTGGGTGCCAAAGTAGGAACCCTGAGATCTAATGCTTAATATTCTATGGCTTGCAGGGGTATGGTTCATGCATTGCCACTATGAGTTTCATTTGGCCATGGGCATGGCCGCAGTGTTTATTGTAGAGGATGGTACAACTGCAGACACATCTCTCCCTCCACCACCTGTAGATTTTCCAACATGTTTTGGTAACTGTGATAATGTCCTGCCATATGAATTGCGCCTTGAAAATATGAAAGGTGAACATAACTCCATTTAGTTTCCAGAGAAACTAACTGGTCGGCCCACACAACTGTGGTGCTACTATCATTATTCAAGTATGCAAATAATGATGTATTATACTGATCAATCAATAATTTGTGGCTTATCTTACAATCGGTCTTTTTTTCTGCTAGAAAAAGTTTATTTTACTACCCGAACAATTTACATTGGCCCACACATGTGCGGTAGGGAGAGAAAAGATTATGTTATTTGTGCATTATCTCCTTATGTCCTTGTACACCTACCTTTGCTTCTCTTTTAATCATTACATTTCACGTCATAGTGAATTGCAATTTTAATCTCTAAGCTCCATTTAATATGCAGTAAGCATAAGCAATTGTTAGATTATGTTATTTTTTTAGTAATGGCAGAGATGGGCAATGAAGAACCATGTATAATTTCCATAGTGGTAATGGTTCTTAATTAACTTATAAATTGTTTATACTTTGGTTATTTTTTCACTAACGCCAATGCTTGATATGAGGTTAATATTTGCGTAAGGAAGTATCAGGTAACTTACGGAAGGATATATGGATATTTTGGTTAATTTCCTCATATTGACAACAATGGACAATTTAAAATATGCATTGCATTATATTATACTTTTTCTCAATGGAAGTGCTTCATAATATATTTCCTTTTATGTTCTAATTAACATGGCAATTTCTAGATCTTAAGATAGAGGAAACAAGGAAACTTTTCTTGTTTGCTAAATACTAAGCTAATGGATGAAATGAACTGACAGATAAATGTTCCCATATTATGTTCATGAACTATTTTGGGATGATTTTTTTAAAAGAGAAAACAAGGATACAATATATGCATGGTTGACCTATGGGAGCATTATATGAGCAAACAATTTTTTTTGAAATCTTGATTTGTTTTTGTATTAGTAACAGGACGGGAATCACCCGCTGTGATTTTTTTCATAAATAACAGGAGTTGTTAAAAGTGTTAATAAGGAAAAATAGACAATGGGATTTATATATTACTATATATATTACAAGGATCTCTAAAGTCCTGAGCCACTGGGTCATATCCTCCATAGTTATGCAAAAAAATTACTTAAATTGGTTCTTCCATCCGACAAACACTATTGGATAGCACGTCATCCATGCTAGCCCAACGCACATTGGTACAAATGGCCCTTCGGTGCCAGCCCGATAGCAGATGTGGAATATCCGTATTAGATGCAAAAGATGGGCAGCACGGATAGTTTCCATGCTGGGACTTACTAAAGGCTAGAACATAAACTACTCTAGTTATCCATACCAACGATGGCATCGGCATGAATTTAAAGATTAGGGGTGTATTGCAAGCCATCGACCAGAGGGTACTTTCATTTCTCATAGTCGCCATAAAAGTTTGTCTTGGCACCAGCTATGCTAACTCTTGGGCTTGGTAATTTGGTATTGTTGTAACTTTTCTCTATGAGTATTTTGAGGTTTATATCAATTCACAAGGAACAAAGGATAAGTTTAATGAAATAGACTATCCTTTCTCCTATCTCCTAAAAAAAGAAGATTGAGATTATGTGGCTTTGGAAACCCGATACTTGAAACAAGGAACCTGCTTTATTGTGTCGGTGAAACTTTCAGTGACTTCTTATATACAAGTATATATTACAGTAAACCGTACAGTAAACCGTACCACGCGCTGCCCTAAGATAATGGAGTGGAGATCTACTGTGCAGGCCCCGAAACACTCATGGTCAATGGTTGCTTCAATAGATCACCACGGGGATTGTCAGATGGAGAATAAAGAAATCATGAGGTAAGCTCTTGTAGGGCTTCCCACATGTTGGAAACCTGGTTTGGATATTCCTCCTCCGGATTAGCGATATGAACAGATAAACCAGACCCTGATCATCCAGATCCAGCTTGTACAATCTGTGTTTTTGGTTCCATCTTGCTTTGGATCTTGCCAGCAAACCAAAGTTGACTGTCCGAAGGAGACATTAAATATACTAGTTGTGGCTCAGTGCATTCACATCGGCTGCATATGCATACTTAAATAGTATTATATTACTAGAGAAACATGCAGAGAGTATTATACATGAGTGTGTCATATTTTCAGTAAGAATAAATTATATGAACTATAGCCGTAAGTGACTTTGCAAGTAAAGAAATTTTTTTATTACACTACTCTATTAATTTAGTATGTGACCAACAAAACAAGTCCCCACATTCGGTCTAAAGGGCTAGAACACTGCTACAAAAAAGATATTTTCAGACATACTAACCCTACCAAAAATCCCCAATTAATCCTGAACATGCATGCCAATGTTGCGAGACCGTAGGAAGATTGAGTGAAATATTGATGAAGGAACTAAACATGACTGCAGTAATTAAAGTCAACCATTTAGGGCCTTTGGGATTGTCACATGTTGAAATAATTAAATTGAGCACGAGGCACTCTGGTAAAAGGACATATCTTATGTCTCTGTAAGGAAAAAAGGATAAAGAAATCATGAAGTGTTAGAGATCCACGCCACCCTCTTTATCGTCAACGCAGAGATCGCTTACCTCTATCCTAATACACATTGCTACTTAGAGGCACACTGCAGAGCAAATAGAGCCAGCCAAATCTGCATTCCATGAAGAGCAGGAGCCTTCCACAGGCAGCCACCACTGCTGCCATCTTCTTCCTCTCGGACGCGGCCCTCTCAGTGGGCACAGCCGTTGTCGAGCACACCTTCGTGGTATGCCATAAGCGTACTGCTCTTCCATATGCATTTGATCCCCAGCATTGACCTGTTCTTAATCTTGACACTGTAATGAAACCACAACGTCCATATATGTATTTGCATTTTTTATTTGTTCAAACATGTAAAGCTGTTACTCCACAATTTCGCTCTGATTGTTTTGGTAGTCAGCAGTTCCAATGAGGGCCCCCATCCATCCATCCATCAAGCTGCCCAGGAAAGCGTTGTTCTGTCAAAACCGGCCCTCCTCCGGCGTACTTACTTTGAGTTGGGCCTCGCCGTCCCCTTGGGCCGACCTCTGACTTGGGCTAAACCTCCCTCTTCAGCCACCGTCTGTCTGACTGCAAAGTCCTGCCGATCAGCACCAGCTAGCATTCCTTGTTCATCAGACTGTCGTAGCCTGTCGATCTTCGGGGTTCGTCAGTCTTCGGAAGTGGCCAGAAATAGGTAGTGGAGTCGTATACGTTAGAGTGCATTTTACAATTTAGGTTTATTATTAGAAAGATGGCATGCTATTTTACTACTCCATCCGTTCTAAATTACATGTTATTTTAGCTTCTTACTTAGGTATATAATTTTTTCTATGCATCAACACATACACATTATGTCTAGATATATAACAAAGTCAATGTGTCTAGAAAAATTAAAACGACCTATAATTTAGAATAGAGGGGATCAGAATAGCAAAAATTAGACCGAAGAAGGGAAAGGTGATGGTGGTGCTCGGTTGCGGCGGCGTTGTTCTCAGCGAGCTTGCATCCGAAGCTGTTGAAAGTACGTGCTCCATATTTACCGTTTGCTTGTGTGAACCGAGTAACACACGGTATCAGGATATAGAAAAAAAAAGTTAGCTGCGTAATTGCGTTAGTCACGTACTTACTATATATATCTAATTAATATATAATTTAGAACGGATGGAGTATATTTTTTGTCAGTTTCAGTTAGAACCATGTGTGGTACCAGGTAATAAGATAGCATTTGACATTAAGTGCATCCATCGTCGAGCACATCTTTGTTGTAAGCATAAATGCATGTTTGGTCACCATTAATTTCAGCGACAGTACACCTTCAGAAAGATGACATAATTTTTTAGGTAGTGGAGTCACATACGTTAGAGAGCATTGACAATTTAGGTTTATTACGAGAAAGATGATATGCTATTTTTACTGCTCCATTCGTTCCAAGTTATATGTCATTTTAGTTTTTTAGGTACATAATTTTTTGCTATACATGCATCAAGACAAACGCTTTACATGTGATTTTCTTGGGGAAATTAAATAATTAACATTTCTTCTGAGTAGAGTGATTCTGTGGCTAAGAAAAGTCGAACAAACTATATAGGAAATGAATCGGCCGGGAGTGAACAAACTATAGGTTAGAGTGCATTTTAGTTTGTTTCAGGGAATCATGCATTGCACGTGGTGATTCGACCAGCACAGCCAGGGCCCATCGATGTGGTAGCATAGTAGTGCCGTAGATGCCTCGATCTGGCTACCACGACACTGCAGATCGATGCATGGTTCCAATTCAACGTACGTAGCGAGGTGACAGTACCATAAAAAAGGGTTGCGCGCCACCATTGCTGACTAACCGTAATAAGATCAATCAGAGGACAACACTGCAACAGAACAGACCGGCAAGCAAGGCTCACTGCCTGCTGCGACGGGGACGGCACGCACGGTGGTCGTCGTGGCGGAGGACGGCACGGTGGCCTTACATCTGAGAGGCTTACGTACTGAGATTGGACATGCACTCTTCTGCATGCATTGATAATTTAGGTTTATTACTAGAAAGCCGACGAAACTTACTACGTTAGAGTGTTCTTCTGAATGAATTTTAATCTTGTTTGTTTTCTTAACATTTTTGTTCGCCAACATCTTTTGCTTTTCAATTACCATACTACGCGCGAAGCATCGACGCACCCAGATGGAGACAAACCACAAGTTTCAACTAGCGTACGTACCACGCACATAAACAAAATCATCTGTGCTACTTTAATGGTTTACGGTCGGTTATTATGTTTTCTTATATCATATTGTACAATTTCATGAGGCACCAATTAGTCCATACTTGTTACAATTCAATTCTAAGCGGAATGAACAGCAAAACTAAACTAAATGGTCATCCATGGGCGGCAAAAGAAAATATAGCGCCGTCGTCTCCAACATACGACGCACCTGGATCAACAGCTCTTGATCCAAAATTTGTTGCGACTGACACCAAAATCGGAGCACCTCTAAAAAAGACATGCAAAAATGTTTTAGGTTCGGTTGTATCAAAAGCAGTATCTTTTTTTTTGTATGTTGGAACTATCATCAGGTTGGTCATAAGAAGGAGTACCTGTTAATATTTTGTTGCTGTTGTTGTTGATCACGTGCACTGACTTTTTACGGCCTTGTTACTCCACAATTTCGCTCTGATTGTTTTGGTAGTCAGCAGTTCCAAAGAGGGCCCCCATCCATCCATCCATCAAGCTGCCCAGGAAAGCGTTGTTCTGTCAAAACCGGCCCTCCTCCGGCGTACTTAGTTTGAGTTGGGCTTCGCCGTCCCCTTGGGCCGACCTCTGTCTTGGGCTAAACCTCCCTCTACAGCCACCGTCTGTCTAACTGCAAAGTCCTGCCGATCAGCACCAGCTAGCATTCCTTGTTCATCAGACTGTCGTAGCCTGTCGATCTTCGGGGTTCGTCAGTCTTCGGAAGTGGCCAGAAATAGGTAGTGGAGTTGCATAGGTTAGAGTGCATTGACAATTTAGGTTTATTATTAGAAAGATGGCACGCTACTCCGTCTGTACCAAATTATATGTCATTTTAGCTTCTTATTTAGGTATATAATTTTTTCTATACATCAAGACGTACACGTTATGTTTAGATATATAACAAAATTAATGTATCTAGAAAAATTAAAACAACCTATAATTTAGAATAGAGGAAATCAGAGTAGCAAAAATTAGACGGAAGAAGGGAAAGGTGAGGGTGGTGCTCGGTTGCGGCGTTGTTTTTCTCAGCGAGCTGGCATCCCAAGCTGTTGAAAGTACGTGCTCCATATTTACTGTGTGCATGTGTGAACCGAGTAACACACGGTATCAGGATATAGAAAAAAAAAGTTAGCTACGTAATTGCGTTAGTCACGTACTTACTATATATATCTAATTAATATATAATTTAGAACGGATTGAGTATATTTTTTGTCGATTCAGTTAGAACGACGTGTAGTACCAGGTAATAAGAGAGCATTTGACATTACGTGCATCCATCGTCGAGCACGTCTTTGTTGTAAGCATAAATGCATGTTTGGTCACCATTAATTTCAGCGACAGTACACCTTCAGAAAGATGACATAAATTTTTAGGTAGTGGAGTCACGTACGTTAGAGAGCATTGACAATTTAGGTTTATTACGAGAAAGATGATATGCTATTTTTACTGCTCCATTCGTTCCAAGTTATATGTCATTTTAGTTTTTTAGGTACATAATTTTTTGCTATACATGCATCAAGACAAACGCTTTACATGTGATTTTCTTGGGGAAATTAAATAATTAACATTTCTTCTGAGTAGAGTGATTCTGTGGCTAAGAAAAGTCGAACAAACTATATAGGAAATGAATCGGCCGGGAGTGAACAAACTATAGGTTAGAGTGCATTTTAGTTTGTTTCAGGGAATCATGCATTGCACGTGGTGATTCGACCAGCACAGCCAGGGCCCATCGATGTGGTAGCATAGTAGTGCCGTAGATGCCTCGATCTGGCTACCACGACACTGCAGATCGATGCATGGTTCCAATTCAACGTACGTAGCGAGGTGACAGTACCATAAAAAAGGGTTGCGCGCCACCATTGCTGACTAACCGTAATAAGATCAATCAGAGGACAACACTGCAACAGAACAGACCGGCAAGCAAGGCTCACTGCCTGCTGCGACGGGGACGGCACGCACGGTGGTCGTCGTGGCGGAGGACGGCACGGTGGCCTTACATCTGAGAGGCTTACGTACTGAGATTGGACATGCACTCTTCTGCATGCATCGCTGGCATGCATGCTTGCCAAGATGCTGTCGAGATGGTAGTCGTCGTAGAGCCGTGTACATGTTTAAGCACGGTTGGCGTGCACTGTCATCATCCATTCCATGGGAGGTTTCAGTGACCCTCTGCTTGTACCAACCATCAGGTTTGCCAATGGCGTATTAGGTGGGATCTCAAAACTAAAGCGACATGTGAGGTTTTTTTTCGCAGTTTTTTTTTCATGCAAGGAATCACACCCTCGATCAGTCACTCATAAACCTCATCTTTTACTGGACAACGCAGCCACACGTTCAGGCTGTGCTTTACCTTGCCTGCTCGCGTCGTCCTATATGCAGCTACACAGAGAAGACATAGTAGAGCAAAAGCAGACAGATCGATCGATCAAGTTGCAAACAATGAAGACCCGGAGCCTCAGCCTCGCCGTTGCAGCTACAGCGGTTGCCGCTGCTGTCATCTTTGCTCTCTCTGCTACGGTCCTCCTGGGAGCAGCCGCTGCCGTCGTCGAGCACACGTTCGTTGTAAGCATGATATGATACTGATCGATGCTCTTCCATGTTTCTGATCTCCATCGTTCATTGTTGTTTGATTTCTTCGTATTACTAGTCAGCGACTCAGCGTCCTTATGAATACATGGCTAAAACTACAAGAAAGAATCTACATGCATGTATGGATACAAGCAAGCACGCTTGATGATTTAACTTGTTCGATCAGTATAGATGGGATGGTGGGATACAAACAAACAGCCTTAAGGTGAGCCAGATGAATGTTAGACACTTGTTTACAGTGGAGTCTACGGTCGAGCTCATGAATGCAGCTGTTTGTTTGTTTTTAAACAAGTTATAGCCTGAATAAACAACATGACGTGATAACATGGTCCGATCCGGGACCAGCCGTATCAACTACGTGTGCCTATCCATGCAGCCAATGCATACAAATGGCTAAACAAAACATTGAAAATATAGAGCTGTGGGTTGTTAGGGTGACACTCAATTAATCGTGTGCTCTCACCGTCAACGCTGATGAGGATCACAACATTCATTGGCCACAGATACCATACCTATCTATTGTATTCTTCTTTACGTAGCAAAGAATCCATGGTCAGGCCACTTCACCTGCCAAGCTGCTATAGTACTACTCCTACATACAGGTATACCTTGGAAAGCTTTCAGTGCTAGCTGCAGCATTCCGTTGAAGAACTTCACAGAGCAAAGTAAGCAGCCAGGGCGAGCATGGAGGGCCGGATCAGTCGTCAACAGGTCACCCTACAACATTACGATCCACTGGTAATCTTCGATGGCTTAAAAATAAGCTCCTCCGTTTCAGAAAATACGGCTATATATTGTGCTGTTTGTAGAATTATATTGTTAAGACAAGTTAGTTAATTGTAGGCTCCCTCCGTTTTAGAGTATATGAATTTTAAGCTAAGTTGGTTAGTTAATTTTCTAAACTACTTAGCCAGCTTTAAGTGTTATATATCTTTGTAAACAGAGGAATTATATACATAAGGATTAACATAACTAGTTAGCAATTACATAATCAGATGTTAGGGTAAACTGCACAAGTTTTTTTATAGTAAGATATTAAATTTTTTCTAGATATTTATAGTGATTTGGATGGTCAAACCTTCTTGTACAAAAAGGTACAGCACTCCATGAGATCTAAAAGTTTGTAGTTGACAATTGACAACATTTGAATCGAAGTCATTTAATACCCAATTAATAGTAGCAAATAAGGACCCTAAAGAATAAAACTTAGTATGCAATGTTTTATAAGAAAGATAATAAAAAGGACCGTGTGAGGGATATGGTTGTGGGTTTGATTCCTGGGAACACATACGTGTGTATTTCGCATGAAAAAACAATTAATGACTTGCGGTACTTGCCCGTGAGTAGTTTGGTGGCGGTCTGCAGGTCTAGATTTTTTTACTAATAACCTTTTGATGCTTGGGCACTAATTTTTGCAAAAAAAAACCTGGTGATCGTTCAAACCTCAAGCTGTGAGAGGTATGAGTTTCTGTCATAGCTAGTTATCAGAATTAGAAAGAATGGGTTATCACTAGTTACCTTATAGAAGAGAAGAGTTGCGACCCGTGGGAGATGACACTAGCTACATTTATGCACCGAGAGATTAAGAACAAAAATAATATAGTTGTACAAATGCTAAACCACTCGATCAAACAGGAACTTGTATGCTAATTTGTCTTGACCGCAGTAAAAATAAAAAAGAGAAAAATTCGCTTAGGGAAGCAGTCCGACCCCGCATGAAACACATTCAAGCAACGTAACCCAAATGAAGGACATTATTTTCTGTATACTCTAATCATCATAATCCTCTTTCCACAATACAGAGTTGATAAAATATAGACAGAGACCATGTTTAATTTCTTTTGGTCAGGTGGACTTTCCCGGGACATAAACATTAGCATCTGTTGAGCTGGTTTGCAGCGTAGATTAAGGTGCTCTGTGTATCTCAATTTCTTGTCCGTTGGGCTCACAACCCAGCAATAGCAACATCAAACTGGGAACACATGGCTAATGTGGCTACATGTTCGCCTTGAATTTGATCCTGTACTTCCTACAAAGACAAACGGTGTAGATCTATTTGTCGATGTGGACTCTGTTTTTATTTGAGGTGTCCAGATGGACTTCTATCTCACAATTGATCTTCACCATCATAATCTTGATCCATTGGTTAACATGGTAAATTCTAGCCTTTGGTATTAAACTTCAAGCTGCTTTTTTTGGCCAAATACAAAGACGATAGGTCTTTTCAGATTACTTCAACACGTTCTGTGTGGTTCCTGATGCAGGCACGGAGTGAAGCAGTTTCGGAACGGTTGGTTCGATGGGGTGCCGATGATCACCCAATGCCCTATCATGCCGAACAAAAATTTCACCTACCGGTTCAATGTCGTCAGGCAGGAAGGCACCCTATGGTGGCACGCTCACGTCCCTGGCCTACGGGCAACTCTCCATGGCGCATTCGTCATCCGGCCAAGGCATGGGGCCGAGTCGTATCCATTTCCTAAGCCTCATAGGGAGGTCCCAGTCATTATAGGTTTGTGTGCCGCCATTCAGAAATCGATTGCCTACGACATGGGAACATAAACTTTCTTGTGGAGAAAATTTTCATTGGGCCCTATTTATTTGGAGAAAAGAAAATATGTCATATTCTATGGGAATTGAATTGTTTTTTAAAATTTTCCATGGTTGTCCATGCAACTATCTAGTAGATGCACGTGAAATGATCCAGATGATTACAGGGGACTGGTGGGAGAAGGACCTTGTCGAGGTGGCCAAGAACATGACGAAGAACATCTTTACGGCATATGCCAGGGCATCCACAGTCAATGGCTTGGTAGGAGATCTCTTCAATTGCTCCGGTAAGCAAGTATTCTGTTGGTCTAATAATAAACAGCAATTTAGCCTGTTTAAACACCATTTAAACGCTGCACAATAGCAAACTGGTGGTTCTGTTTAAATGCTCGTGTTGCCCATTTAAATGGCAGTTCAGACACCATGGTTAAACAGCCGTTCTGTCTGATAATTTGATAAAAAAAATGGGTGATCGACTGTTTACAACTGTGTTAAGTAACCGATTACCGATATTTTTTTTATTGAACCAAGTGCTTCAATGCAACTCTCAGGTGTCGCTAAAGAAGGCTATGTTCTGGACGTGGAGCCTGGCAAGACCTACCTGCTACGGATAATCAATGCTGGTCTCTTCTCTGAGTTCTATCTAAAGATCGCTGGGCACAAGTTCACTGTGGTGGCTGCCGATGCTAACTATGTCAGCCCCTTCACCACAGATGTCATCGCCATCGCACCTGGCGAGACAGTGGATGCTCTGTTGATTGCTGATGCACCCCCTGGAAGGTACTACATGGCCGCCCTGCCCAATCAGGCACCATTGCCTGACACCCAGACTCCGGAGTATGCCACAAGGGGGATGGTGCAGTACAAGGTCAGCCAAGGCCCCTGCAGTGGCCCAACGTCAGTGAGCTCGAGCCGGGGTACAGAAGAAGAAGGATGCCGAGGTCCATCATCAGGAGATGTGCCGATAGTGCCTGAGATGCCTGATATACATGACACAGTTACATCCTTCTACTTCCACAGCAACCTGACCAGCCTGCGGCACCATGCGCGCCTTCCGGTGCAACGAAGAGTCGACGAGCGCATGTTCATTGTGCTTGGCCTTGGCACCATCTGCAAGCAAGGCCACAAGTTCTGTAAGAGAGGCGACAGTAAGGAGGACATCCTAGTGGCTACCATGAACAATGTCTCCTTCCAGCCCCCTGCAGTGACGTCGACACCACTACTAGAAGCACACTACTACCACACTGGCCCCTGTGGAAAAGTGCAAGATCTTCCAAAGATGCCACCAAAATTATTCAATTTTACTGATGAAGCCTTAATCCCGTTTGGACCCAAAGAGATGCGGCTAGAGCCGACTTACAAGGCGACGTTGGTCCGGCGGTTCCAACATGGCGCCATCGTGGAGATAGTCTTCCAGAGCACCGCAATGCTACAGGGTGACTCAAATCCAATGCACCTACACGGGCATGACATGGTCGTGCTTGCACAAGGGCTTGGCAATTATGATCCAGTGAAGGATGGGGCCAGGTACAACCATGTGAATCCACCAGTGAAGAACACTGTGCTCGTCCCAAATCTTGGGTGGATCGCCGTCCGATTTGTTGCCAATAATCCAGGTGCGTATAAGATTTAAATGCTCGTTTTTCATGTGCATGGAAAGAAAATATTCTGTGGAGGAATCGCTTACCTTAGTTTGAAAAAACATGTTCATATAGAGGAAATAAAAACTGGCAGCATCCCACATAGGGGTTTGTAGAAAAGTCGCTGCCAGGAAAGCTTCAGAGCCGCCCAAAAACACTTCTGGTGCTATGAAGTTTGGCAAAATCCTACTAATAAAAAAGAGAAATATTGGTCTCATCGGCATTCTCCATATATCAGAAGAGTGTAGTGAACTCGTTTCTATGATGTTTAGTGAGAATCTTGGTAAAATGAGAAGTTTGGGCCTTGTTGACAGTACAGAATTATGTTATTAGTTCCTTTTGTTTATTAACCATGAATTTCATCATGACATTCAAAGTCCCTCTTGTTAGTTATTATGCCGTGCAATATCATGCTTGAACTGGGTCTGGTAGGACATGAAATTCTGAAACAAAAACAATGTGCGAATAGCCACATACATTTATACTTGGGATCTGAAGTCAACCTGATAATTAACTTCATATAGTGATAAAACAGGAAAGTTAAGCAAAAAACATGTCTCGAAGTTTCGACTTCTATTTGGTGCACTGTGACAATAGTCACAAACATTTACACTTGGGGTCCGAAGGAGTCAATTTCTGAGGATTCCACGACACTTGAATCAAACTAATTCCAGATTTGTTTTTCTAGAAAATTGTTTACTGATATTTATGATGTTGTCTACTTTAGATTGGCATCCGTATTTATTTGTATTTTATGGTATGCAGGTGTATGGTTCATGCATTGTCATTACGAGTTTCATTTGTCGATGGGCATGGCAGCTGTGTTCATTGTAGAGGATGGGCCAACAATGGACACATCTCTCCCTCCGCCACCCGTGAATTTTCCTACTTGTGGCCATGACATTGATCTCATGCCAAAGATTTCTACCTCCGTACTAAGGAAAGTGAAACCTAGATAGCTCAGAAACGGAGTATGAACAAAAATATCTGACCACTTGTTTTTAAATAAATGAGTATGAATAATGAACGTGTGGTATGAGATAAAATACGTTGCATAGATCTACTACCGCAGATATCTGTGCTGGATCTTGAAAAAGCCCGACACAAATAGTGGTGCTAATGAATACGATGGAGTCATGTAATTAAGTTTTCTGGTGATGATAATATATGACTATTGTAGTGTTAAGTTATTTGATGACAATATGTTATATACCATGTTAAGATATTGCTGGCTACTGTGGCATATATATGACTATAATATTTATGTTGTATTACTGTTTGCTTTCTGTATCTATGTTAACTATCCGTGTCCGTGTGCTACATGGACCGGTATGGATAAGAAGCTATATGTCCGTGTGTCCGTAGCCTGTCGATCTTCGGGATTCGTCAGTCTTCGGAAGTGGCCAGAAATAGGCAGTGGAATCGCTTACGTTAGAGTGCATTGACAATTTAGGTTTATTATTAGAAAGATGGCACGCTATTTTACTGCTCCGTCCCTTCCAAATTACACGTCGTTTTAGCTTCTTACTTAGGTACATAATTTTTTCTATGCATCCTAAAATGATCTCAAGATGCCTAGAGGGAGGTGAATAGGCTAATCTGAAACTTAAAACGCTTTACACACTGTCAGTAGCACAGGTGTCCAAATACTCTGGATATATGTCCGGATACTTCGGATTTTGTATCCGGAGTTTCCGGAAATACTGTCCAGAGAGTCCGGGTATGAAACAATGTATGCACTAACAAGATATTGATGCTGCAATTTAGATCGAATAAATTTAGGCAAGCTAGTAGTACCTTAGGAGTGTTCCTAACCAGTTGTCTTGCTCTAGAGACTAATATAATTGTAGATCGACCTCAAACCCTAGAAAGTTAGTCTCACAAGCATATATCTAATAAAACTAGTAAGGAGCACAAAAGAGAGACATAATTTGTTTTCCGAAGTTCACTTCCAGAGGAGCTACATCTCCGTTGAGGAAGGATTCAAGAGACGGTGCTCAAAAGCCCCTATGCTCCTCTTCCAAAGGTGAGACCAACGCTTAAACCCAAGGTTACTTACTATGTGTTCCTCCGAGAGGAATGAAGATCACCAACTTCTTGTGGTGCACACAACTTGCTTGAACACTCACAAGCGACGCCTAGCCATCTAGGAGCTTGAAGCTCCAAGAGTAATAAACTTGAATCCACTGGCTAAGGGTGTTGTGCTCAAGAGATGGAATAAAAGCTTACTAGCACGAATCTTTACTCTCGCAACAATCTCACTTGAATCCCCTAAGAAAATCACTTAAGAATGAAAGAGGGGAAGTGAGAGAGCTCTCCTTTTGCTTGCTGGCGTGTTCTGGTTCATGAGTAAGAGAGAGAGAAATGGAGGGGTATGGGGGTATTTATACCCCGTCTCACAGAAAACTAGCCGTTGGGTGAAGGGTACTCGGATACTCCGGGTATATGTCCGGATACTCCGGACATAAGGTCCGGAGACTCCGGTCCCAGAGAAACTTCGGAGGAGTAACAGTTACCCGGAGACTCCGGGTGACTGTCCGGATACTCCGGATCACAATGTTTGGACATTCCGGATATTGAACCGGAGAGTTCGGATAAACATGGATTTTCACAAGAATGCTGTTTTTAGTGGTAGGTTTGATTCTCATGGCTTTTGTAGGTTCTCTTAAGTACAACTACCACATCAACACCTGTGGATCAAAGTCTCTCTTAATAGTACGGTGTTCCTATACTCAATTTCAAAATAAAATCTAATTCTTCAAGTAAATTTGAAACACCGCTTTTCATTTCCCTTTTTGAGGGGTCATATTTTTGTAATACGCTTTGCTTCATCATTCTTAGCCCCTGCACACATGCTCGATAACATGATTAGATATACATGTACTTTGTCATCTTCCACCAAAACCCACTAAGGGGCTTAGATATCTTTCAATCTCCTCTTTTTTGATGATTGATGACAACCCACATGTATTTCATTTAATAATAATAAAAAAGTAAGCTTAAGCATATAAAGAGCTCCCCTTAATGTATGCCATGAATTTAAATTTCAAATTGACTTCTCAAAAGTTAAAGTTGGCACATTATGAAGAAAACATGAAAAACTCTTTATACATTTTACAGTGGGGTGAGCAAGTGTGTGCTAAAATAATGTGTGATGCAAATGACAGGTTATGCACTCAAGGAGAATTTGTGTTGGCTGCAAGAACCCCGGAGACTCCGGGTATATATCCGGAGACTCCGGACAGGATGTCCGGACAGGATGTCCGGACAGGATGTCCGGAGTATCCGGCTAAGTATCCGGAGTGTCCGGACCTTCTGCACAGACACAGAAAACAGCAAGTCATCACAAATTAAAAAACATCACACTATCATTCAACTCTTAGAACAGTTTTAAATATGACAATCAAACAATTTTGAACATAGAGTAGCACACATCACAAGTTTTTAAATACGATACAAGTTTAATATGATAATACAAGCCCAAAGGTACATAAATGGTCATCTTCACTCCCCCTTTGTCCTCAAGTGCCAAAAAGGGAATGAAAAGTGCAAAATGGTCTAGTCCACATCATCATCTTGGGCGCCGTCATCAGATATCTCTTCATCCTCATCCGAGTCGGGGATCTCACGGTAGTTGTGAGGTTCTTCTTCCTCGGTCTCCTCTTCTTCATCAAAAATCTCTTGGCCACGAGGAGGAGAGCGATGAGAACGGGTCGGGGCACGAGCGCGTCGACGTGGGCGAGAAAGAGGGGCATGAGCAGCAGCAACAGCAGCCTCATCCGCAGCATCCCATTCAGCGAACGGGTCATCAAATTCTGGCAACTCATGGTAGGGATCTGCCGGAAGTCCTAAGTGACCCTTGATCTCAATAATGTCATGGTGGTTTTCATTGATCTCATGAGTAGCAGTCTTGCACATGCTAAAGATGCTCCTGAGTGCCCGCTTGAGGAAAGAATCATGATGACCATGGCGAGAGGAAGAAGATACACCGGAATGAGATGGAACAGGATCAAATCTCGGATTCCTTGTAGCACCGACATGAAGAGGAGGTGCTCGTGGTGCATCACCGGACTAAGGATGAAGGTGAAGTGCTGCATGCTTGCAGTTCTTAGGAAAAATGACCTTGGTGACCCTTTCGATCATGTACATGAGATATGGAGCAGATGGTAGAAATTTCTGGGGTCATTCATCGTCCTCCTCAACTCATTCCAAATGAAATTCATAATTGAGAAGGGTCTCCCACTAGGCATGACACGAGCAAGAAGGTTGCAAGCAAAATATCTTAGTGCCGTAGCATCTCCATCCTTTGCATCAATGGTGGCACGAAAGAACTGATTCATTGTGTAGTAAAAGGGTTGAAGGGTGCTTGCGTTACCGGCTTCAGCTAGAATCGGATTGTAGAAGAGGACCGGTAGTTGATTTGGCTTCAATTGATTTTCCACATAAATTGGATCTCTCTTCTCATCCTCTGAGCCAAGTCCAAGAAGTCTAGAGAAGGTCATGTAATCCACCCCATACTTCACTCCCTCGGTTGTCCAAAAGAAAGCAATCATCCTTGCATCATAAAAGAGAGATGAGTGAAATTGAGCAAGGATATCCTCATTCCAATCATACCTAAACCCCATGATGTCATAGAGCCCGAATTCCTTGCACTTTGCAATGGCTTGATTGAAGAATGGATTGTTGAGCTTCTCAAAGTATGCCCAATCCACATACTTGCAAGGGACAATTGGAGCCTTCCCTTGCGCGTGACGACAGAGGAGTAGAAATCCTGATGCAACTGACACCAAAATCTTCTTTCCAAGTTTTCGGCCTTCTCATACTTATACACGTCCTCCTGCGTGCATTGGTTAATGCTACAGTTTGTTTGAAGTAATTTCTTCCCATTTCAACCGCAAACCCGGGCAGAATAAGAGGATGGGTGAGCTTCGGGCACCTGGGATATTGGCGTTGATCTTCTTTAAACTCGATTTGAAGACGTGGAGGTGTGCGAGGGCAGATTTCCCAAGCAATTCCCCTTCTTGTTGGATTGGCTCAGAAAGGAAGAGGCACAACCATGCTTGGCATCATGTAAGGAACCTGACGAGCTGCAGGAGATGGAGCTTGGCTGCTGCTTGCAGGTACCTTGCCGGGGCGATGGTCAGGTCGAAGCTCCCTTGGAGGAGGGCTCAGAGGGGAGTCCTCTTCCACTTGATGTTGTGGATCATGGAGATATTTTTGCTGTCGCTGCCCTGTAGGAGCATTTGCACGGTCTCTTCCCATAGCCTAGACATATGATTGAGCAATTAGAATCAATCTAGAAACAATAGAGGAGAAACGTGCTGGTTGGAATTCTTGAAATCCGGAGAGTCCGGGTATATGTCCGGATACTCCGGCCAAACTGTCCGGAGTATCCGGACAGTGTATCCGAAGTCTCCGCCATCGAGTTCCAAACCCTAGGTTCAAGAAATCGAAAGATTCTACCATGGGATTTGAGTAAAATTTGGGCTACTAGTTGCTAGACATGAGTGAAGATAATGCCCTAAAGGATATTCAATTTCATCAACTACATTGAGAGATTGGTTGATTTGAAGTTTGAATACCTTAATGGAGTTGAACACACGAGAAACTTCAAATCCAATGCTTTCCTCGGAGTTTTCGGAGGGGAGAATGCTCTTCCTTCAAAGATTTGTAAGATTTATGCGCTTGGATGATCGCCCCTTGGACGAGAGGGAGGAAGACGGAGGCGGCGGCGGTGAGAAAGAATTTTAGAGAAGGAGAACATTTTAACCGACCCCCTCCTTGGTATATACTGGATGGATTTACCATCTGGAGTATCCAGACAAATATCCGGAGTATCCAGACAAGTATCCGGATGTCCGGAGTATCCGGACAAAAGACCGGAGTATCCGACTCATCCCGAGCAGAATTTTAGAGAAGGATAGGATTGAATTTTGATAGAAATATCTCATGATGTGAGAGGCTCACTTAGCTTGAGACTAGCCAACAATCAATAATGGAAACAATAGTCTTAAGTAAGTAAGAAAAGATTCAAATTTTCTTTGAAAATTACTCTATAGTAATCAAACATGTGCATGATCTCAAACTAAGTTACGAGAATCCAATATATTTAGCTCACTCCTCAAGGTACAAAACCTTGCTCATCAAGTGGTTTAGTGAAGATATCGGCTAGTTGTTTATCGGTGCCTACATGACTCAAAACGATATCTCCTTTGGTCTCATGATCTCTCAAGAAATGGTGTCTTATATCAATGTGTTTGGTTCTTGAGTGGTTTACTGGGTTATTAACTAGCTTGATTGCAGTCTCGTTGTTACACAAGAGTGGAATCTTACTAAACTTGCAACCAAAGTCGCTTAAAGTAAATCTTATCCAAAGTAGTTGTGCACAACAAGCACCTGCAGCAACATACTCGGCTTCGGCAGTGGATAAAGCAATGGAATTTTGTTTTTTAGAACTCCAAGATACAAGGGACCGACCAAGGAATTGACAAGTCCCGATGTACTCTTCCTATCTACTTTGTAACCGGCATAATCCGAATTGGAGTAGCCAAGTAGATTGAAAGTGGAGCCCTTGTGATACCAGAAGCCAAAGTATGGAGTGTGAACCAAATATCTTAGAATTCTCTTAATAGCAATAAGATGACATTCCTTAGGATTAGCTTGAAACCTTGCACACATGCACACACTAAGCATGATATCGGGCCTAGATGCACAAAGGTAAAGAAGGGATCCAATCATGGAGCGATATACCTTTTGATCTACGGCCATGCAATCTTCATTTAGATCGAGATGTCCATTAGTTGGCATGGATGTCTTGATAGGCTTGGCATTCTCCATGTCAAGCTTTTTCAACATATCTTTAGTATATTTGGTTTGACAAATGAAAGTGCATTCCTTGAGTTGCTTAATTTGAAATCTAAGGAAGAAAGTTAACTCGCCCATCATGGACATCTCAAATCTCTTTATCATGACCCTACTAAAGTCCTCGCACCAAGATTGATTAGTAGAATCAAATATAATGTCATCGACATATATTTGACATACAAAAATATCTTTATCAACTTTACGAGTGAAAAGAGTAGGATCGGCTTTGCCAATCTCAAAACCTTTCCTTAAGAGAAAATACTTAAGACATTCATACCATGCTCTAGGAGCTTGCTTAAGCCCATAGAGCGCCTTATGGAGCTTGTAGATATGATTAGGAAACTTGGAATCTTCAAAACCCAGTGGTTGCTCAACATATACCAATTCGGAAATTGGTCCATTAAGAAAAGCACTCTTCACATCCATTTGGTATAGCTTGAAATCATAGTGAGTTGCAAAGGCAAGCAAGATACAAATTGACTCAATGAAGCGTCCCCCCATCAGGGAAGACTAAAAGTGTTGATTTATCAGTCCCAGGAGGCTGATAACACTTTTATTACATCAGATGGTACATCACCGTACAACTCTACGCGGTAATGGGCAGTGAAGCGCCACTATCGCGAGGATTACAACCAGAACCCACACTACTACACTAGCTACGAAAAGAGAATCATCAGAGTCTTGCACCATGCGGAATCCAACGGTGGCCTCAACCATAGGCAAGACTGGGTGCAGGACGAAACCCTACTCGTTGTATTCGGGGACGTAGTCTGGGTCTTCCACTGTAAAAGTAAGAAGGGGTGAGTACAAACGTACTCAGCAAGTCCAATCACACCCACGGAGGGGGGTTATAACAGAATTTAATGCACAGGATAATCCAAGGATAAGGTTATAGTTCATTTACGGAAAACTCAGTTGTGTGCAAGGTTTGTTCAAAAACAACTTTCAAAACGAGTTTTCTAATACCAAAGAGCACACGGTGTCGATCCACACAGGATCCAAGTTTTAAACTGCTACCGGACTCCCCGTCTGCCGTAGCACACGGCACAACTGCCGGACACTTTCCAAACAACTCACACCAGCCCAACCATTCCCAAAGAGAAACACTAGTTATGTGACCACACCATAACTTGCCCAATACCGTGGGCACAGCTATTCGAATAGATTTTAACTCTGCAGAGGTGTGCAACTTTACCCACAGGTGGGGTACCACAGCACGAACACCTTAGTGCCGGTGCAGATCCCATCAAAGCCATTACCCACCTTAGCTAGACCTGACTAGCCATCACGGGATCCATCAAGGGGTCATTCGACCTATCTCCGAGGTTTAACCGGGGCATAAGTCACACAGAGCTTGTCCCTTCTCCTTGATCACCCGTTGCTCTCAGCTCTCCTGATGGCTATCAGACTAACTAGTGGGATTTATGCTAAGCCGTTGCCCATACAACGGTCAAGTGGTTTGCACGACAGGAAGCTAGGTGAGATGTCACATCAACTCGGTCCTTAGGGGTGACAGGATGGATATCTCCCTTCCTTGCCCTACCACACAGGTACGAGCACACCGACGGCAATTCACACAGAAATGCCATCCATCCCGTCCGACTCGTCTTTCAAAACCACATTTTATCCCTTCCCACACACACACATTTTCTTTATAAAATCAGGTGGTCAAAGTATGGTTGTCTCAAGCAAGGGTGGCTATCCTACCATGTTTTCAACTCGCAAAACCATGCAACTTTATAAAACAGGCCGCTGGGTTGTGTTTATAAAAACTAGGACAGAAACATGCATCAAAGGGCGGGATTGAACTTGCCATCGTCTAGTCCTTGCGGGAGGTCCTGATCGAAACAATGTCCCTCGGGTTCGGGGTTGCAGTACTGATCCTCGTTTGCTTGGTCACAGTCGGGACCTTCCTCGTTCACTCCGTGTCCTACGACGCAAACAAACAGACATACAATCAAGCACAAGAACTAAAAGCTTTTATCGTTAAGCTTGAATCGGAAATAATTTAGCTACGGAGGTAGGGGTAATATTTTTGGGTGGTTTCTTAATGGCAGGGCTAGAACTAGGCTAGAAAGGGTGTGGTAAAGTTTCGGGTCGATCGGAGGTCGTTTCGCGCATAAAATGACGCGCTAAAGAGGGTTTTAGGGCTTAAACGGGGGTCCAGGGACTTGTTCGTAATTATCTAGAGGGGGTAAGGGCTTATTTGTGAATCTTAGAAATATTCAGGATATACTAAAGAGTGTCAGGTGTATCTAGGTTTACGTGACGAAGGGCTCGGGTTGAGATAATAAAAAGAGCGGGGTTTCTTTTGTAAAAAAAAGGAGTGTATAGGGGTGCTCCTAGAGAGAGGGGGGTTTCTTGGGGAAAGCAGGAAAACAGAGGGGGTTTTGGGCAAAACGGCCCCCCTTTCTTCCTCCCCTCGCTAACAGGAACAGAGGAGGAGTGGGGGGGCGCCGGCGGCCAAATCCGGCCACCTAGGGCCCGGGGCGGCTCGGGTGAGAGGAGAAAAAGAGAGAGGGGGTCACGGGAAACTCGTTCCCGTCCTCACCTCGGGCCGGGGTGGTGCGTGGAGGCGGGGCGACGGCGGGCCGTGGGTGGCGGCGGAGGTGTTCGCGGCGGCGGCACTGTGAGCCAGGGAAGGAGCGGGCGGTGGCAGTGAAGGCTGTGGGGAAGGAAGGAGCGGGGTGGGAGCCTATTTATAGGCAGGGGAAGGCGGTGGGGAGGCGGGGCCGCGCGGTGACCGACCTCCGGGCTCGGCGGGGCGCCATTAAAGGCGTTCGTCTGCTTGCCCGCGTCGTGACGCGGCGTGCGTGCAAGCACAGGACGGTGAGGCGGCGGCGCGCGCGGCGGGGCGGGACACGGCACGGCGGGCGGCGCGCGCGGCGGGGCGGGACACGGCACGGCGGGCGGCGCGTCGTCGCAGCTCGGCATGCGCGTGCAGGCGGCGTGCGGCACGGCGGGCGGCGCGCCACGCGGGGAAAACAGGGCGTGCGCAGGCGACGCGCGGCACGGCGGGCGGTGCGGCACGCGGCGCACGCGCGCGCGGGCGCGGGTGGCGCGACACGGCGTCGCGCAGGCCAGGGGCGTGGCTCGGCACGGCACGGCGCACGGCCAGGGGGGCGTGGCGCGGCGCGGCGCAGTGCACGGCTGTGCGTCGCGGCGCGGCCGGGCAGGGGCTGGCGCGGTGGTGCGGCAGGGGTGCGCGGCGCGCACGGGCACGCGCGCGTGGGTGCACGAGGGAGGAGGGGCCGAGGCTCAGTGCCAAGCAGGAGGGGCGGCGCTCGGGAGCAGGGGAGAGGAGAAGGAGAAGAAGAAGGGAGGGAAAAGAAGAAAGGGAGAAAGAAAAGAAGGAGAGGGAAAAGGGAAAGAAAAGAAAAGAAATAGAGGGAGAGAAAAGGAGAAAGAGAAAGGAGAGAGAGAGGGAGAAAGGGAGGGGCGCGCCGGCGCCGATCGCGGAGGCGACCGCGGTCGGTCGGCCGCGCGCGTGCGTCGTCTGCGTGTGGCGGGATTCGCGTGCGCGACGCGCGCACGCTGCGCGAGGAGATCAGCGAGGGGGGGGGGGGGGAAAGGAAACGCGTCGGCGCCAATCGCGGCGGCGGCCGCGGCTGGTCGGCCACGCGTGTGCGGCATTCGCGCGCTGAATCGCGCTGGCGCTAATCGAGGAAAGCGGTCGCGCGCGTCGACAAGCTACCGAGCGGTGCAGGACGGGACAGTGATCTGGTTAGGGTTAGGGTTTTGACGTCGAGTGATTTCTAAACGAAGCACCCTAGCGCGTGTTTTAATTTGGTGGATTTTCAGGGCGTTACAAACCTACCCCACTTAAATGAATCTCGTCCTCGAGATTTGGCTGACTTCTAAACAAATGGGGAAATTCCTTCTTTAGAGCCTCCTCGCGTTCCCAGGTTGCTTCCTCTACTCCATGTCTGCTCCATTGAACCCTGCATATCCGTACTTCGGAGTTTCTTGTCCTTCTAGTGACAGTGTCTAGAATCTTGACCGGCACTTCCTGGTATCGCAAATCCGGCTGCAGGTCTATTGTTTCCACCGGCACGTGTTCTCCCTCGGGTACTCTCAAACACTTTCGTAATTGCGAAACATGGAATACTGGGTGTATATCTGACATTTCTCCTGGTAACTCCAGTTGGTATGCCACGGCTCCGACTTTCTTCAGAACTCGATACGGTCCAATGTACCGAGGGGCCAATTTTCCCTGTACCTGAAATCTCCGCGTTCCTCGGATAGGCGAGACCTTGAGATAAACAAAATCCCCTGGGTCAAATCTTATTTCTCGCCTTTTCTTGTCTGCGTAGCTCTTTTGTCGCGACTGGGCTGCTTTCAATTTCTCGCGGATTTCCGCTACTTTTTCTTCTGCTTCTTTTATGAGTGCGGGTCCTACTAAGGCACGTTCTCCAACTTCTGACAACATCAGGGGAGTTCTGCACTTCCTTCCATAGAGGGCTTCGAATGGCAACATGCCCAAGCTGGCTTGGTAGCTATTGTTGTATGAGAATTCTGCATAAGGTAGACTCTGTTCCCAATCATTTCCATAGGTCCGGACACATGCTCTCAGCATATCTTCCATGACCTGGTTCACCCTTTCGGTTTGACCATCCGTCTGTGGGTGGTATGCGGAGCTGAAATCCAACTTAGTGCCCATGGCTTTATGTAGGCTTTTCCAAAACCTAGAGGTGAATTGAGTTCCTCTATCTGAGACAATTCTGCTAGGCACTCCATGTAACTTTACTATATTTTCCACATAAAGCTTTGCTAGCTTTTCCCCGCTGTAAGTGGTTCGTACGGGTATGAAATGAGCCGATTTAGTGAGTCGATCCACTATTACCCATATGGAATCGTGTCCCTTCTGTGTTCTGGGCAGTCCCACTACAAAGTCCATGCCTACCTCATCCCATTTCCAAACTGGAATGGGTAGGGGTTGCAATAACCCTGCTGGCTTTTGATGTTCGGCCTTGATCCTTTGACAAGTATCACAATGTGCCACAAATCGTGCAATAACCGCTTTCATTCCATTCCACCAATACTTTTGCCTTATGTCCATATACATTTTGGTGGATCCTGGGTGGATGGAGTAGGCCGAGTTATGGGCTTCGTCCATGATCATCTGCCGGAAGTCTCCATTCTGGGGCACACAAATCCTATCCTCGTACCATAATGTCCCCTTATCGTCTACTCTGAAACCCGGCGCTTGGTTTTCTCCAGTTTGTTTGCAAATCTTCA
Organism: Panicum hallii; assembly: GCF_002211085.1. Lineage (NCBI taxonomy): Eukaryota > Viridiplantae > Streptophyta > Magnoliopsida > Poales > Poaceae > Panicum > Panicum hallii. Next base: position 42,840,327 of record NC_038049.1, on the reverse strand, counting down.
TTAACTCTTGATCCAAGCTTTGAGCCTCTCTAATTCCATCCTCTAGTGTTGATTGGACGCTTAGCACATGGCTGGATCCTCGAGGAACAATGTGCACGTTTAATCGTGCCATTTCCTCGCGCAGATTATCATTCTTGGGTCCATAGGATTTCCGGCTTAAGGCATCGGCCACCACATTTGCTTTTCCGGGGTGATAATGGATTTCCAAATTATAGTCCTTGACTAACTCTAACCATCTCCTTTGTCTTAAGTTCAAATCCGGCTGGGTGAAGATATACTTCAGACTCTTATGGTCGGTGTAAATCTCACACTTATTCCCAATCAAGTAATGCCTCCAAATCTTGAGGGCATGCACTACGGCTGCTAATTCCAAGTCATGGGTCGGATAATTCTGTTCATGAGTCCTAAGTTGGCGGGAGGCATATGCAACGACTTTCCCGTCTTGCATCAGCACACATCCTAATCCTTGTCGGGATGCGTCAAAGTAAATGACAAAGTCCCGATGAATGTCCGGTAGGGTTAGCACTGGGGCGGTTGTCAACCTTTGCTTCAATTCTTGGAAACTCCTTTCACAAGATTCCGTCCAGGCGAACTTCTTCTCCTTCTTAAGAAGTTCCGTCATGGGTCGGGCTATCTTGGAGAATCCCTCGATAAATCTCCGATAGTACCCAGCTAATCCAAGAAAACTTCTGATTTCACTAACATTAGTCGGTCGCTGCCAGTTGGAAACTGCTTCGACCTTCTCTGGGTCCACTGCTACGCCTTCCGCGGTTAGGATGTGACCAAGGAAAGCTACTCTTTCCAGCCAGAATTCACACTTGCTAAACTTGGCATATAGCCTATGTGCCCTCAGCTTTTCCAATACTACCCGCAGATGTTGCTCATGTTCCTGAATACTCTTGGAGTAGATAAGTATATCGTCGATAAAAACCACGACAAACTTATCCAGCTCGTCCATAAATACCTTGTTCATGAGATTCATAAAATAAGCAGGGGCATTGGTTAGTCCGAAGGACATTACAGTGAACTCAAACTGCCCGTAGCGGGTGACAAAAGCGGTCTTAGGGATGTCACTTTCTCTAATCTTGAGCTGGAAATATCCTGACCTTAGATCGATCTTGGAAAAGTACTTGGCTCCTTTCAGCTGATCGAAAAGGTCATCAATTCTGGGGAGAGGGTACTTATTCTTAATGGTAACTTCATTCAGTGCTCGGTAATCCACACACAACCTCATACTCCCATCCTTCTTTTTGACAAACAGCACTGGGGCTCCCCATGGTGACGAGCTTGGTCTAATGAAGCCAATTCGTTGCAGTTCTTCTAGTTGCTTCTTTAATTCCGTTAACTCAGAAGCCGCCATCCTATAGGGTCTCTTGGCTATCGGAGAGGTTCCGGGAATAAGGTCTATGACGAATTCTATATCCCTGTCCGGCGGCATACCGGGAAGCTCTTCGGGGAATACATCCGGGTATTCGTTTACTACCGGGACTCCTTCTAAGGGCTTGGCTTCCAGGCTAAACACCATTGGGTCGAACTTACTATCCCGGGTATGGCAGATCACTTGTATTCCTTTGGGGTTTGTTAGGTGTACCACTTTGTCAGTGCAGCCTATGAGACCATTGTGTCGGCTTAACCAATCCATCCCAAGGATCACGTCTATTCCCCCAGGCTTAAGTACTACCAAATCTGCTAGAAAGTCTACCCCACTTAAATTGATCTTTACCCGTGGACAACCTAATTGACAATCAATGTCGCCTCCAGGCGTCCGGGTTAATAGGGGTGTTTTTAGTAGTACTGTAGGTATTTTGTGTTTCTCCACATAGTTCGAGGATATAAACGAGTGTGATGCTCCAGAATCAAATAATACTATCGCCAGAGCTGAGTTGACTAGGTACTCACCGAGCACTACGCCCTGAGCTTCTTGAGCCTCCTGCGCATCGAGGTGATTGACGCGGGCTCGTCCAAACGACTGCAGGGGCTGCTTCGTCTGCTGACTGTTGTCATTGTTGCGGACGGGCACACGGTTGGCACCAGTTAGGGCTGGTCTGGGTCCATTCACTGTGTTGGAGAAGGCTGATGTGGCCGGCTTGTTCTTGGCATAAGGGCAATTGGCAATGTAATGCCCTATTTCACGGCAGTTGAAACAGGCCCTAACATTGTTGTTGTCGGAGGCGGCCAGGCTTGTGTTGCCCTGCGGGGCCCTCATGGTATTCTGACTCTTGGGCTGAGCTTCAGAGGCTCGTGTTCCTGTCACTTGGGACTGAGTCCTATATTGCATTGGGGCCTGAGATCTTGGTGCCGTGTAGCCGAAGCTCCTCGGCTTTTGGGAACGGTCCTGCTGGCGGGCCTTACTTTCCAGGAACTTGCGTTTGTTGTCCTTTCTTTCTTCAGCCTTGGCCCTTTCTGTGAGGATAGCCTTGTTCATCAGGGTGTTAAAGTCCGGATAGATCTGGGGAGTAAGCAAGGTCCGGAGTTCTGGGCTTAACCCCTTCTTGAACATATCTTGCTTCTTATCGTCGTCGTTCACTTCTTCCGGCGCGTACCGGGCCAATTCTATGAACCGGTGGGTGTATTCTTCCACCGTCATGCTTCCTTGTTGTAGTGCGCGGAATTCATCCGCCTTGCGTTTCATGGTGGCCGAAGGGATGTGGTAGCGGCGGAACTCCCTTACGAATTCTCCCCAGGTGATGGTAGAGGCATCTTCGGCTGCGGCACAATAGTTTTCCCACCAGGATAATGCTGTTCTGGTGAGCTGGTGGGCTGCCAGAAGGACTTTGTCCCGGTCCTGGCATTCGAATGGTTCGAGCTTCCTCTGAATCACTCGCAACCAATCGTCTGCATCCAACGGGTTGCAAGATCCGGCGAAGGTAGGTGGCTTGGTCCTTAGAAAGGCCGTCAGCTTGTCGTTCATATTCTGCCCTCGTGGCTGCCGGTTAATGAGGGCATTCGCCAAAGTCTCCAGTATGAGGGTCTGATTGTGAATTATTTGTGCCAAGTCTCCGAGGGGTGGGGGTGGTGGCAGTTGCTCTCCTTCTTGATTTTCCCCTTGGTTCTGGCTTATTTCTTGTTCTGCCTGAGGGGGATTTCGTCCAGCAGGCTGTGCTCTGGCATCAGCGGCTGCGGGGTTCCGGCCACGGGAGGCCCTCGTGACGCTTCGGGGAACCATCTGTCGATTGGGTAGAGTGGGGTTACTATTATGTGATGTTTAAGTTGTTTAATTCGTATATATGGCAGAATCTACCTCCTGCCAGTAATTATATAAACAAGCAGCACAAAACAGCACACAACATCGCAAGCAAGAGCACAGACAACTTTATTACTGCCAGGGGGTACAGCTTAGGGTGAGACTAGGTCTCGTACTACTCGTCCAGGGTCATGTCCAAGGGCACGACTTAAACAAAAGGGGCTGGGGTGTACATTGCTAGGGTGGCGCCGGTCATTCTACTCGCGGGGCGTGCCTTCTTCTGGGGCGGGAAGCGTGAGTGATCCTTGCTCGCCGTCCTGTGGATTTCCATTGGTCGAGGGTTGCGCGGCAGCATCTTCTTCGGCGGCAGCAGCGGAACTCTCAGGGTTCTCGGGTGGGGCTTGTGTGTTTCTGAAGAGTGTCCCCCATCCTATGATGGGTGTCCCGAGTAAAACATGGTTTTCCCCAATTGCCGGGACTGGCGTTCCACTTCGGGTCCAATCTTGCATACGCCGGTCTCGTGCTTGCCTGAGGCTCTCTTGGGCTACTGTTTCGCTGCTAACCGCGGTTGCGGCTCTTGCCTCAGCATGGGCGGCTCGGATCTGCTGCAGCCTCACTGCGAGTTCTGCTTGCTCGGCTCGATGGGTCTGCTCCCTCAGAAGGTTGGCTTGCTCATCAAAGAGTTGGTCCAGGGCGGCTAGGTAAGTAGCCACTTGGTACAGGGGGCCTTCTTCGTGGCGGCGTCGTTCCAGGTTTCTCATGCGTGCTTCCCAAACTGGGGTTCTGATGGCCGGCGGGAAGAACTTCGCCGGCGTGGGGGCGAGGTGTTCTTCAAAAATCCGGCACAAATAACGGAGTGCTTTTTTGATGGCCAAGGGGTAGGTGTCTTGGTGTCTAAACCCTGTGGCGGTCGCTCGCCAAGGTTGGATGTCGGGGTAGCGGTTGCTCCTGGCGATGACCAGGATCACCCTGCAGCGGAGGGTACCATGGTGCTCGTACTCTCGGCTGTAGTACCTTGGTCGCTCTGTAACGCCAAGGCCTTCCAGAGTGTCGATCAAGAGGCTGGGGAATCCAGGTGCAGCTTGGCAATCGCTCTGGGTCCATCCTTCCTCAGCCATCTGAAAAAGCAACAGGGTAAACAATCTGGTACAGGTGCTAAAGGGAGTGGATGATATTTATTATTAGAACAAGGGTGATACAGTTTTCATGGATACGTGGTCATTAGGGTAGGGTTCTAGCTCAGGGTGCTAATCCTATCATGGGGATTCTTCCTCGGTCCTGATAGAGCGCTTCTTTATTGGAAGGAACCGATCCATCTCATTTTCGGTCTGAGTACCCTTATCCCAATGGGTTTCCATGGGTTCTTCTTCTTCTTCCTCTATCCATCCACCTATTCCGTTGCGGCTCTCGTACTCTTGCATCTGGGCTTGGAGGGCGGCTAAGGAATACTCGGCGTTTGCAGCTCTTGTCCGCTGTTCCTCCAGCTCCTGGGTTATCTTCTCAATCCCATGGATTAACTTCTTCAATTGTGCCGCCTGCTCGTCGCAGAGTGCATCCAAGCCCGTAAGGTAAATGGATAGGTGGGAGACCGTATCTTCTAGATCTTCTTCTTCACGTCCGAGTCCTCTCATTCGGGCAATCCAGGTGCGTCCTCTACCTCCAGTGGGTGGGAAAAATCCCATAGGAGTCCGCTGAAGGTGGTGCCTATAGAGCACTCGCAGTCGGCGCAGGGCTTTACGGGCGGCCTTTCGGTAGGTGTCGGGGAATCGGAAGCCCTTTGTGGAGATGAACCAAGGGTCCACTTCAGGGTAGCGGGCGCTCCTCTCCACAAAAACCATCATGTCGCACCGGAGGGTGCCTCCGGAGGTGTATTCTCGGTAGGCATACTCCGGCGGTTCCATAACCCCAACGCGTTCCAGGCTGAGCAACAATAACATAGGAAGGCCAGGCTCTGCGTGGCAGATTCCGTTGACCCATCCGTTGTCAGCCATCTGGAACAAGGCAAAGACCAGTGGTGAGTGTTTGTGCAGAAAGTTTCTAAACCGGGATAAGTTCTAGGGTCTGAAAAGGGGTCTCGTTCCTAGGGTCACGTCCTACGGCCAGCCTACGGCTCTGATACCACCTGAAGCGTCCCCCCATCAGGGAAGACTAAAAGTGTTGATTTATCAGTCCTAGGAGGCTGATAACACTTTTATTACATCAGATGGTACATCACCGTACAACTCTACGCGGTAATGGGCAGTGAAGCGCCACTATCGCGAGGATTACAACCAGAACCCACACTACTACACTAGCTACGAAAAGAGAATCATCAGAGTCTTGCGCCATGCGGAATCCAACGGTGGCCTCAACCACAGGCAAGACTGGGTGCAGGACGAAACCCTACTCGTTGTCTTCGGGGACGTAGTCTGGGTCTTCCACTGTAAAAGTAAGAAGGGGTGAGTACAAACGTACTCAGCAAGTCCAATCACACCCACGGAGGGGGGTATAACAGAATTTAATGCACAGGATAATCCAAGGATAAGGTTATAGTTCATTTACGGAAAACTCAGTTGTGTGCAAGGTTTGTTCAAAAACAACTTTCAAAACGAGTTTTCTAATACCAAAGAGCACACGGTATCGATCCACACAGGATCCAAGTTTTAAACTGCTACCGGACTCCCCGTCCGCCGTAGCACACGGCAAAACTGCCGGACACTTTCCAAACAACTCACACCAGCCCAACCATTCCCAAAGAGAAACACTAGTTACGTGACCACACCATAACTTGCCCAATACCGTGGGCACGGCTATTCGAATAGATTTTAACTCTGCAGAGGTGTGCAACTTTACCCACAGGTGGGGTACCACAGCACGAACACCTTAGTGCCGGTGCAGATCCCATCAAAGCCATTACCCACCTTAGCTAGACCTGACTAGCCATCACGGGATCCATCAAGGGGTCATTCGACCTATCTCCGAGGTTTAACCGGGGCATAAGTCACACAGAGCTTATCCCTTCTCCTTGATCACCCGTTGCTCTCAGCTCTCCTGATGGCTATCAGACTAACTAGTGGGATTTATGCTAAGCCGTTGCCCATACAACGGTCAAGTGGTTTGCACGACAGGAAGCTAGGTGAGATGTCACATCAACTCGGTCCTTAGGGGTGACAGGATGGATATCTCCCTTCCTTGCCCTACCACACAGGTACGAGCACACCGACGGCAATTCACACAGAAATGCCATCCATCCCGTCCGACTCGTCTTTCAAAACCACATTTTATCCCTTCCCACACACACACATTTTCTTTATAAAATCAGGTGGTCAAAGTATGGTTGTCTCAAGCAAGGGTGGCTATCCTACCATGTTTTCAACTCGCAAAACCATGCAACTTTATAAAATAGGCCGCTGGGTTGTGTTTATAAAAACTAGGACAGAAACATGCATCAAAGGGCGGGATTGAACTTGCCATCGCCCAGTCCTTGCGGGAGGTCCTGATCGAAACAATGTCCCTCGGGTTCGGGGTTGCAGTACTGATCCTCGTTTGCTTGGTCACAGTCGGGACCTTCCTCGTTCACTCCGTGTCCTACGACGCAAACAAACAGACATACAATCAAGCACAAGAACTAAAAGCTTTTATCGTTAAGCTTGAATCGGAAATAATTTAGCTACGGAGGTAGGGGTAATATTTTTGGGTGGTTTCTTAATGGCAGGGCTAGAACTAGGCTAGAAAGGGTGTGGTAAAGTTTCGGGTCGATCGGAGGTCGTTTCGCGCATAAAATGACGCGCTAAAGAGGGTTTAGGGCTTAAACGGGGGTCCAGGGACTTGTTCGTAATTATCTAGAGGGGGTAAGGGCTTATTTGTGAATCTTAGAAATATTCAGGATATACTAAAGAGTGTCAGGTGTATCTAGGTTTACGTGACGAAGGGCTCGGGTTGAGATAATAAAAAGAGCGGGGTTTCTTTTGTAAAAAAAAAGGAGTGTATAGGGGTGCTCCTAGAGAGAGGGGGGTTTCTTGGGGAAAGCAGGAAAACAGAGGGGGTTTTGGGCAAAACGGCCCCCCTTTCTTCCTCCCCTCGCTAACAGGAACAGAGGAGGAGTGGGGGGGGCGCCGGCGGCCAAATCCGGCCACCTAGGGCCCGGGGCGGCTCGGGTGAGAGGAGAAAAAGAGAGAGGGGGTCACGGGAAACTCGTTCCCGTCCTCACCTCGGGCCGGGGTGGTGCGTGGAGGCGGGGCGACGGCGGGCCGTGGGTGGCGGCGGAGGTGTTCGCGGCGGCGGCACTGTGAGCCAGGGAAGGAGCGGGCGGTGGCAGTGAAGGCTGTGGGGAAGGAAGGAGTGGGGTGGGAGCCTATTTATAGGCAGGGGAAGGTGGTGGGGAGGCGGGGCCGCGCGGTGACCGGCCTCCGGGCTCGGCGGGGCGCCATTAAAGGCGTTCGTCTGCTTGCCCGCGTCGTGACGCGGCGTGCGTGCAAGCACAGGACGGTGAGGCGGCGGCGCGTGCGGCGGGGCGGGACACGGCACGGCGGGCGGCGCGTCGTCGCAGCTCGGCGTGCGCGTGCAGGCGGCGTGCGGCACGGCGGGCGGCGCGCCACGCGGGGAAAACAGGGCGCGCGCAGGCGACGCGCTGCACGGCGGGCGGCGCGGCACGCGGCGCACGCGCGCGCGGGCGCGGGTGGCGCGACACGGCGTCGCGCAGGCCAGGGGCGTGGCTCGGCACGGCACGGCGCACGGCCAGGGGGGCGTGGCGCGGCGCGGCGCAGTGCACGGCTGTGCGTCGCGGCGCGGCCGGGCAGGGGCTGGCGCGGTGGTGCGGCAGGGGTGCGCGGCGCGCACGGGCATGCGCGCGTGGGTGCACGAGGGAGGAGGGGCCGAGGCTCAGTGCCAAGCAGGAGGGGCGGCGCTCGGGAGCAGGGGAGAGGAGAAGGAGAAGAAGAAGGGAGGGAAAAGAAGAAAGGGAGAAAGAAAAGAAGGAGAGGGAAAAGGGAAAGAAAAGAAAAGAAATAGAGGGAGAGAAAAGGAGAAAGAGAAAGGAGAGAGAGAGGGAGAAAGGGAGGGGCGCGCCGGCGCCGATCGCGGAGGCGACCGCGGTCGGTCGGCCGCGCGCGTGCGTCGTTTGCGTGTGGCGGGATTCGCGTGCGCGACGCGCGCACGCTGCGCGAGGAGATCAGCGAGGGGGGGGGGAAGGAAACGCGTCGGCGCCAATCGCGGCGGCGGCCGCGGCTGGTCGGCCACGCGTGTGCGGCATTCGCGCGCTGAATCGCGCTGGCGCTAATCGAGGAAAGCGGTCGCGCGCATCGACAAGCTACCGAGCGGTGCAGGACGGGACAGTGATCTGGTTAGGGTTAGGGTTTTGACGTCGAGTGATTTCTAAACGAAGCACCCTAGCGCGTGTTTTAATTTGGTGGATTTTCAGGGCGTTACAGTCAAGCCTAACTACGGGGGCATAAGTCTCACCAAAATCCAAACCTTCAATTTGTGTGAAGCCTTGAGCAACCAACCTTGCTTTCTTCCCTGTCACCACGCCATGTTCATCTTGTTTGTTTCGAAAAACCGACTTTGTTCCAATAATATTTTGCTTGGGTCTTTCTACTAAGGACCAGACTTCATTCTGTGTAAAGTTGTTCAATTCTTCTTCAATAGCCATCACCCAATCCGGATCATCCAGAGCTTCTTCTATCTTAAGTGGTTCCAAGGAAAAAACAAACGAGTAATCTTCACAAAAAGTTGCCAAACGAGAATGAGTAGTTACCCCTTTGCTTATACTTTCAAGGATGTTATCTACGGGATGATCTTTTTGGATAATTTGATGGATTCTTGGATAAGGAACTTGAGCTTCATGTTGTATTGGCTCAACTTCTTCTAGAGCCTGAGATTGATCTTGATGTAGAGTTGAGGGTTCAACTTCTGTAATCCAGATAGTCCTGTCCACAGTCCGGATAGTCCGGATAGTCCGGATAGGGGATCCGGAGTCTCTGGACGTATGACCGGAGTTTTCAGGTTGCGCGGCGGAGGTGGATGTAGATAACCCTCTCAACATCAACATATCATCATCATCATCATCATCATCATCATCATCATCATCATCTTGATCTCCTCGTTCTTGAGGCTTTATTTCATCAGTGGCTAGTTTCTTGATTGTCTTGCTTGGTGATTCCTCCATACCTACAACACCATCAACTTGCTCCCCTTGAGAGCCATTAGATTCATCAAATGTCACGTCACACGCAACTTCAACACAACTGGAGGTTTTGTTGAAGACACGATAGCCATGAGCATTTGAGGCATACCCAAGAAAAAAATCTTTATCAACTTTAGGTGCAAATTTAGAGTTTTTGGACTTCTTGTTAAGAATAAAGCACTTACTTCTAAAAACTTCAAAGTAAGATACGTTCGGCTTTTTACCAAGTAGGAGCTCGTAAGCTATCTTGTTCAAGATCTTGTGTAGGTAAAGGCGATTAATAGCATGACATGCCGTGTTGATTGCTTCCGCCCAAAATTGATCCGAGACATTATATTCATCAAGCATTGTCCTTGCGGCTTCAATGAGAGTTTTATTTTTCCTTTCGATAATTCTATTTTGTTGTGGAGTATATGAAATGGATAACTCATGACCAATGCCCTCTTCATCTAGGAATTTTTCAATATTGGTGTTCTTGAATTTGGTGCATTGTCACTTCTCACTTTCTTGATCTTGGTGTCGAATTCATTTTGAGCTCTCTTTGCAAATTTCTTGAGTGTATCTTACACTACACTTTTGTCATGCAAAAAGAATACCCAAGTGAAACGAGAATAATCATCAACAATGATAAGACCATATTTGTTACCACCAATACTCATTAAGCCACCGGACAAAATAAGTCCATGTGTAGTAGTTTCAATGGCTTGACGGTGGTGACAATGCTTTTTGATGGATGAGAAACACAAACTTGTTTTCCGGCTTGACAAGCACTACAAATACGATCTTTCTCAAAAGAGACATTGGTTAGTCCTAGAATGTGACCCCCCTTTAAGAGTTTGTTGAAGTTTCTCATCCCAACATGGGCTAGTCGGCGATGCCATAACCAACCCAAGCTAGACTTTGCCACCAAGCATATATCAAGTTGAGCTTTTTTTTGTGAAAAATCCACTAGATAGAACTTTCCCTTGAGTACATTTTTGAAGGAAACGGAGCCATCGCTTCTCCTAATGACGGTCACACCTTCATTAGTAAAATAAACAATTGAAGCCCGACGCACAAAGTTGTGATATGGACAACAAATTATACCCAAGTGATTCAACTAAGAGAACCTTTGAAAGTGAGAATTTCGAGTTTAGATCAATGTTACCGGTGCCAAGCACTTTTCCCTTTTAATTTCCGGCAAATGTAATGTAATGATCACCATCGGATTCTTTCAAAGTTTCAAACATACTTCCTTCTCGAGTCATATGATTTGTACATTCGCTATCAATCACCCATGTAGATCCACCGGAGAAGTATTCCTACAAAATAAGATTATTCCTTCTTTTTAGGTACCCAACAATATTTGGGTCCTTGAGTGTTAGTCACAAGAACTTTGGGTACCCCCACATGGGTTTTCACCTTAGTGTTCCATGAGCGGTGACCCACAAATATAGCAACCACTTTACCACGATGGTTCCTAGCTAATACATAATCCGCATAAAAGGATATTTGAGAGGATGACTTTTGTGTCTTAGGAGCTTAGAACTTGTCTTGCTTTAATGAAGATGCGACAATTTTGGCACCTTCATCACATGTTGTGCCTCTCTTGATAAACTTGATATGACTTGTCCCTTGTGTTTCACCAATTCCCTCGTAGATTGGAGTAGTCATGTTCACTGGACCTCCTTTTGCTCTTAAGTCGTCCTTCTTGTTGTTCTTGACATATGAGATGGTTTGAGATGCACCATCTTCATTCTTTTTAAATCCCTTACCTTTCTCAAATCCATATTTGCTCAAGTACTTTGATCCAAATCCGTTGGTATGCTTCTCAAATTCACCTACTCTTGGTGAGGGATTTGTCTTGAGTACTTGCTTGTGAGATGGTGCTTCTTCTTGCACTAATTGAGTAAGTCTAGTAATCTCTTTCTTCATGGCTTGCATTTCGGCATGGTTAGTAGCACAAATTTGAATATAAATATTAAAGCATCGTGCACAACCGTTACTATTTGAAGGACTAGATGACTTTGATGACTTACAAGCGTTAGAGGAGCTTTCCAAGAGAGTATTAACTTTAACTTCAAGTGCCATGTGAATGGCTTGCAAGCTTGTTAAGCTTTCTTGAAGTTTTTCATTGTCTGTCTTCAAGTTAGCATGAGTGTCTTCAACTAAGGAAAGTTCTTTAGTTAAGTCATTCATTTTCCTCTTTTTACTAGTAAATGACTCTTCTACCTCAAGAAGTATGCTATCCTTAGCTTTTAGGGACTCCTCAAATCTCTTGTTTTCCTTCCTTTCATTGGTAAGGTGCTTTTAAAGAGCTTCGGATTTTTCTCTCTCAAGTCTAAACAATTCTTCTTGTGATTCAAGAGTCTCATCTAGGTCATCTAGTTTCATTATTAGTTTTATCATTCTATTTGCCGAACTCTTGCCATATTGTTTAATGAGACTAGCAATTTTATCTTTCTCATCTATTTCATCATCCGATGAGTTTGGGGATGTTACCTTTGAGTTTTTTGCCATCAAGCACATGATTGGACCTTGATCCTCATCATCGGTGAGATCTTCAAACAAACTTGGTTGATGCGATGAGGAGGTCTTGAATGCCATAGTTGCAATATCTTCATTACCGGAGTTGCTCTCTTCATTTGAATCCCATTCGTGACCAAGATGAGCTTCACCTGCACGTGTTTTGTATCTTGGTTTGTCCCTCTTGAATGAGCTTTCCTTGACGTCCTTGTTCTTTTTCTTTTCTTCCGAACAATCCGCAATGAAGTGCCCAATTTTCTTGCAACCAAAATAAGGCTTGCTTGATCTTCTTCTTGACTCATATTTGTTCTTGCCAAGGTTTCGGAAGTTGCTTTTCCTTAAAACCCTTCTAAAGTTCTTGATGAAGAAAGCCATTTGTTCATCATCAAGCTCATTATCTTCATTATCACTAGAGTCATCATCTTTTGAGGATTGGGTAGCCTTTTCCTTACCCTTCAACTTAGCCTGAAGAGCCAACCCATTGTTCTTTGCCGCTTGCTCTTAGAGATCGGCCAAATCTTGATTGATCTTGACCCTCTTTAATTGATCATGGTGAGCTTCTATTTTTCTAAGAACATTCTCGGTGGTTAAGTGTTTAAAACCCCTTTCAGCTCTTATCAAGCTAGGTAGCGTGGCATCCCTAGCCATGTAGACGGTCAAGAGCTTGTCCACTATCTCACGATCATCCCATTTATCTCCACCAAGTGACTTGATTTGATTGGTGATCTTCTTCATTCGATTGTACATTTCTTTGATGGTTTCATCTTTCTTCATGGAGAAGAGATTTAGTTCATCTTCTAATGTTTTGATTCTAGACTCACGAACTTTTCTTGATCCTTGATGGTTCACTTGGAATGTATCACAAATATCCTTGGCGGTGAGAGTATCTTCAATCTTATCAAACTCTTCGGCACTTACGGAGGAGTGGAGGATGTTCAAGGCTTGGTAGTTGCATTGCAAAATATAGGCTTGAAGCGGTGTAGGAGTTTCATCATCATCCAGAATATCACAACCAACTTCCACAATCTTCCAAAGATCCTTATGAATAGCACTCAAGTAACCAAACAATTTTGTCTTCCATTTATTATAGCCCGTGCCATCAAAGTGAGGTGGTTTTTCCATGTGAATTGAGGCATTGTGTTCACTTGGAATTTGAAAAGTGTAGTCATGACCCACTTGACGATAGTTGGCTCTTTTCTTCACTTTTGATGAGCTTGAGGATCTTTTCTTATAATCGATGTCCGAGGCATCACTTGACTCGATTATAATCTTGGTGCTGAATTTTCCTTTCTTTCTTTGCAGTTTTTTCTTCTTTTTCCATGCCTTCCACTCTTGGAATGACATCTCATCATCGGTTGTTTCCAACTCATCTTCTTCTTCGTGTTGACTATTCTTTTTCTTGTCCTCAGGTTTCTCAAATGACTTCTCCTTGTCAACTTCATCGATTGGATTAATAGGAGCCTTTGATGAAGTATCACTTGACATCTTGATTCTCAAAGCGGTTAAACTTCAAAGATGGAGAACCTTGCTCTGATACCAATTGAAAGGATCTCAAGATGCCTAGAGGGGGTGAATGGGCTAATCTGAAACTTAAAACACTTTACACACTGTCAGTAGCACAGGTGTCCGAATACTCCGGATATATGTCCGGATACTCCGGGTTTTGTATCCGGAGTTTCCGGAAATATTGTCCAGAGAGTCCGGGTATAAAACAATGTATGCACTAACAAGATATTGATGCTGCAATTTAGATTGAGTAAATTTATGCAAGTTAATAGTACCTTAGGAGTGTTCCTAACCAGTTGTATTGCTCTAGAGACTAATATAATTGTAGATTGACCTCAAGCCCTAGAAAGTTAGTCTCACAAGCAAATATCTAATGAAACTAGTAAGGAGCACAAAAGAGAGACAAGATTTATTTCCCAAAGTTCACTCCCAAATGAGCTACGTCTCTGTTGAGGAAGGATTCAAGGGATGTGTGACGCCCCGAAAAATTCACTTAATTAAATCATGCGCTAGAGTAATTCGTAAAAACGGTTCGACGTCAAAACCCCAACCCTAATTGGATCGCTGCCCCGTTCCGCATCACTCGCGACCACCCGCCGTGATTTGCGCCGGCGCGACTCCTTTCTTTCTCTCCTCGCGCGAATACCGCGCGCGTGGCCGACCAACCGCGGTCGCCGCCGCGATTGGCGCCGACGCATTTTCCTGTCCCCCCCGCCGTTCTCCTCGCGCAGCGCGCACGCGCCGCGCGCGCGAATCCCGCCGGCACGCGCTATTCTTTCTCCCCTTCCCTTTTTTTTTCTTTTCTTCTTCTCTCTCCCATTTCTTTTCCCTTTTCTCTTTTCTTTTTCCCCTTTTCTCTTCTTCTTTTCCCCTTCCTCTTTTCCTTCCTTCCCTCCTCTCCTCCCTGTTTCCCCCTCCTCTTCCCTGCTCCCGAGCGCCGCCCAGCTCCTAAGCACCGGCCGCCCCCCTGGCCCGCGCCACGCCGCCTGCCCGCGCCCACGTGCGCGCATGAGCGTGCATCGCGTGCCGCGCCGCCCGCCGTGCCGCCCGTCGCCCCGCGCGCACGGCCGAGCCGTGGCGACGCGCCGCCCGTCGCTGCGCTGCCCCGGCCTCGCCGCCCGCGCCGTGCCTGCGCGCGCGCCCCGCTTGGGCCCGCGCTTCGCCGCGCCACCCGCTGCGCCACGCCACTCCCCCGAGCGCGCTGTGCCGCGCGTGCCGCGCCGCCCGCTGCGCCACGCCACGCCCCCGCGCGCGCTGTGCCGCGCGTGCTGCGCCGCCCGTCGCTGCCCGCTCCGCCGCGCGCGCGCGCCGCTGTGCCGGCACAGCACCCCCCCCCCACGTGCCTCGGCGCCTGCGCCCCGCCACCAAGCCGCGTCACGACGGCCGCGGGAAGCCAAACTCCATTAATGGCCGCCCGCGACCGCCGCCGGCCGAGCTCGCCGCCCCGATGCCCCGGCCACCTATAAAAGGGGCCGAGGGGTACCCCGGCACCCCCCACAACCTGCCACGCCGCCTAGCCCCTCGCCTCCACCGCCCTAGCACCGCCCCCGCCGTGCTCCCGCACCGCCGCCGCCCCTCCCCGTGGACCCGCTCCCTCACCGCGTCCCAAGCCGAGGTGAGGCCGGGAACCAGTCTCCCGTGACCCCCTCCCTCTTTTCCCCCTCCACCCCGAGCCGCCCGGGCCTCGGCCGCCGAGGATTGGCCGGCGCCGTACCCCCCCTTCCCTCCTCTGTTCTCTACTGGCAAGAGGAGGAAGAAAGGGGCGGTTTTACCCAGAGCCCCCTCCCCTTTCTTGTTTTACCCAAAGGACCCCCCCCCCTCTCTCCTTTAACTACTTCTTTTGCTAATAAGACCTCACCTTTTTTATTATTTCAAAACAAACCCTCCAATACTTGAACCTAGATACATTTGACACTTTTTAGCATACCCCGAGAAATTCTAGGATTTACAAAAAGGTCCCTGCTATTTCCAGATACTTACGAATAAACTCCTAAAGCCCTGTGTGACCACCCGAAACCCCTTTAGCTCGTCATTTTATGTGCGAAACGACCTCCGATTGACCCGAAACTTTACCACTCCGTTTCTAATATAGTTCTAGCCATGCCATTAAGAAATCACCCAAAAATATTACCCCCAACTCCGTAATTAAATTATTTCCGATTCAAGCTCGACGATAAAAGCTTTTAGTTCTTGTGCTTGATTGTGTGCCTGTTTGTTTGCGTCGTAGGACACGGAGTGAACGAGGAAGGTCCCGACTGTGACCAAGCGAACGAGGACCAGTACTGCGACCCCGAACCCGAGGGACAGTGCTTCGATCAGGACCTCCCGCAAGGATTTGACGATGGCAAGTTCAATCCCGCCCTTTGATGCATGTTTCTGTCCTAGTTTTTATAAACACAACCCAGTGGCCTGTTTTATAAAATTGCATGGTTTTGCGTGCTGAAAACATGGTAGGATAGCCACCCTGGTTTGAGATAACCCTACCTTGACCACCTGATTTTATAAAGAAAATGTGTGTGTGTGGGAAGGGATACAATGTGGTTTTGAAAGACGAGTTAGACGGGATGGATGGCATTTCTGTGTGAATTGCCGTTGGTGTGCTCGTACCTGTGTGGTTGAGCGAGGAAGGGAGATATCCATCCTGTCACCCCTAAGGACCGAGTTGATGTGACATCTCACCTAGCTTCTTGTCGTGCGAACCACTTGACCGTTGTATGGGCAACGGCTTAGCATAAATCCCACTAGTTAGCCTGATAGTCATCAGGAGAGCTGAGAGCAACGGGTGATCAAGGAGAAGGGATAAGCTCTGTGTGACTTATGCCCTGGTTAAACCTCGGAGGTAGGTCGAATGACCCCTTGACGGATCCCGTGATGGCTAGTCAGGTCTAGCTAAGGTGGGTAATGGCTTTGATGGGATCTGCACCGGCACTAAGGTGTTCGTGCTGTGGTACCCCACCTGTGGGTAAAGTTGCACACCTCTGCAGAGTTAAAATCTATTCGAATAGCCGTGCCCACGGTACTGGGCAAGTTACGGTGTGGTCACATAACTAGTGTTTATCTTGGGAATGATTGGGCTGGTGTGAGTTGTTTGGAAAGTGTCCGGCAGTTGTGCCGTGTGCTACGGCGGACGGGGAGTCCGGTAGCAGTCTAAAACTTGGATCCTGTGTGGATCAACATCGTGTGCTCCTTGGTATTGGAAAACTTGTTTTGAAAATGTTTTCAAAATGAACCCTTGCATATAACCGAGTTTTCCGCAAATGAACCCTAACCGTACCCTTGGATTGTCCTTTGCATTAATTTCTGGTATACCCCCCTCCGTGGGTGTGATTGGACTTGCTGAGTACGTTCGTACTCACCCCATTCCTATTTTTACAGTGGAAGACCCAGACTACGTCCCCGAAGACAACGAGTAGGGTTTCGTCCTGCACCCAGTCTTGCCTGTGGTTGAGGCCACCGTTGGATTCCGCATGGCGCAAGACTCTGATGATCCTCTGTTCGTAGCTAGTGTAGTTGTGTGGGTTCTGGTTGTAATCCTCGCGATAGTGGCGCTTCACTGCCCATTACCGCGTAGAGTTGTACGGTGATGTACCATCTGATGTAATAAAAGTGTTATCAGCCTCCTGGGACTGATAAAGCAACACTTTTAAGTCTTCCCTGATGGGGGGACGCTTCAGGTGGTATCAGAGCCGTAGGCTGGCCGTAGGACGTGACCCTAGGAGCGAGACCCCTTTTTAGGCCCTAGAACTTGTCCTGATTTAGGAATTTTTTTTCACAAACACTCACCACTGGTCCTTGCCTTGTTCCAGATGGCTGGCAATGGATGGGTTAGCGGAATCTGCCACGCAGAGCCCGGCCTCCCCAAGTTACTATTGCTCAGCCTGGAACGCGTCGAGGTTATGGAACCACCGGAGTATGCCTATCGTGAGTACATCGCCGGAGGCACCCTTCGGTGCGACATAATGGTTTTTGTGGAGAAAAGCACCCGCTACCCTGATGTGGACCCTTGGTTCATCTCCACCACTGGTTTCCGCTTCCCCGACACCTATCGAAAGGCCGCTCGTAAAGCCCTGCGACGACTGCGTGTGCTCTACAGGCACCACCTTCAGCGGACTCTTATGGGATTTTTCCCACCCGTTGAGGGAAGAGGGCGCACTTGGATTGCCCGAATGAGGGACTTGGACGAGAAGAAGAAGACCTGGAAGACACGGTCTCCCACTTGTCCATCTACCTCACTGGTTTGGACGCACTCTACCGCGAACAGGCGGCACAACTGAAGCAGCTAATCCATGGGATCGAAAAGATAACACAGGAGCTGGAGGGACAACGGACAAGGGCCGCAAGCGCCGAGTATTCCTTAGCTGCCCTCCAAGCCCAGGTGCAAGAATACGAGAACCGCAACGGAATAGGTGGATGGATAGAGGAAGAAGAAGAAGAACCCATGGAAACCCATTGGGACAAGGGTACTCAGACCGAAAATGAGATGGATCGGTTCCTTCCAATAAAGAAGCGCTCTATCAGGACTGAGGAAGAATCCCCGTAATAGGATTAGCACTCCAAGCTAGAACCCGACCCTAATAACCCCGTGCCCCTGGAAACTGTACCCCCCCCCCCCCATGTTGCAATAATAAATGTTATCTACTCCCTCGTTGTACCTGCACAAAATTTGTTTACCCTGTTCATGTTTCAGATGGCTGAGGAAGGATGGACCCAGGGCGATTGCCAAGCAGCACCTGGCTTTCCCGGCCTCTTAATCAACACCCTGGAAGACCTTGGCGTTGCAGAACGCCCAAGGTACTACAGCCGAGAGTACGAGCACCATGGTACCCTCCGCTGCAGGGTGATCCTGGTCATCGCCAGGAGCAACCGCTACCCCGACATCCAGCCTTGGCGAGCGACCGCCACAGGATTTAGACACCAAGACACCTACCCCTTGGCCATCAGAAAAGCACTCCGTTATTTATGCCGGATTTTTGAAGAACACCTCGCCCCCACGCCAGCGAAGTTCTTCCCGCCGGCCATCAGAACCTCAGTCTGGGAAGCACGCATGAGAAACCTGGAGCGACGTCGCCACAAAGAAGGCCCCCTGTACCAAGTGGCTACTTACCTAGCCGCCCTGGACCAACTCTTTGATGAGCAAGCCAACCTTCTAAGGGAGCAGACCCATCGAGCCGAGCAAGCTGAGCTCGCAGTGAGGATACAGCAGATCCGAGCCGCCCACGCCGAGGCAAGAGCCGCAGCCGCGGTCAGTAGCGAAGCAGTCGCCCAAGAGAGCCTCAGGCAAGCCCGAGACCGGCGCATGCAAGATTGGACCCGAAGTGGGACACCAGTCCCGGCAATTGGAGAAGACCATGTTTTACTTGGGACGCCCATCATAGGATGGGGACCCCTTTTTGGAAACACACAAGCCCCACCCGAGAACCCTGAAAGCTCTGCTGCCGCCGTCGAAAGGGATGCTGCAGTGCAACCCTTGCCAGATGGAAACCCCGAGGACGGCGAACGAGGATCACTCGCGCTCCCTGCCCTAGAAGAAGGCCTGCCCCGCGAGTAAAATGACCAACGTCACTCTAGTGATGTGTCCCCAGCCGCTTTTGTTTAAGTTGTTCCGGATCCCGGACGAGTAGTACGAGACCTAGCCTTACCCCAAGCTGTATCCCCCGTTACAGTAATAAAGTTGTTGTGCTTGTTGTTTGTGATGATGTGTGCTGGTTTATGTGTGCTGCTTGTTATATAACTACTGGCAGGAGGTAGATTCTGCCTTATATACGAATTAAACAACTTAAACATCACATAATAGTAACCCCACTCTGCCCAATCAACAGATGATTCCCCGGAGCGTCACGAGGGCCTCCCGTAGCCGGAACCCCGCAGCCGCTGGTGCCGGAGCACAGCCTGCTAGACAAAACCCTCCTCAGGCAGAACAAGAAGTAAGCCAGAACCGAGGAGAAAACCAAGGAGGAGAGCAACTACCACCACCCCCACCCCTCGGAGACCTGGCACAAATAATTCACAACCAGACCCTCATACTGGAAACACTGGCCAACGCCCTCGTTAACCGGCAACCACGAGGGCAGAACATGAACGACAAGCTGACGGCCTTCCTAAGGACCAAGCCGCCCACCTTTGCCGGATCTTGCAACCCGTTAGATGCAGACGACTGGTTGCGAGTGATTCAGAGGAAGCTCGAACCATTCGAATGCCAGGACCGGGACAAAGTCCTTCTAGCAGCCCACCAACTCACCGGAACAGCATTATCCTGGTGGGAAAACTATTGTGCCGCAGCTGAAGATGCCTCCACCATCACCTGGGGAGAATTCGTGAGGGAGTTCCGCCGCTACCACATCCCTTCAGCCACTATGAAGCGCAAGGCGGATGAATTCCGCGCACTACAACAGGGAAGCATGACGGTGGAAGAATACACCCACCGGTTCATAGAATTGGCCCGGTACGCGCCGGAATAGGTAAACGACGACGATAAGAAGCAAGACATGTTCAAGAAAGGGTTAAGCCCAGAACTCCGGACCTTGCTTACTCCCCAGATCTATCCGGACTTTAACACCCTGATGAACAAGGCTATCCTCACAGAAAGGGCCAAAGCTGAAGAGAGAAAGGATAACAAACGCAAATTCCTGGAAAGTAAGGCCCGCCAACAGGACCGCTTCCAAAAGCCGAGGAACTCCAACTACACTACCCCAAGATTCCAGGCCCCAATGCAATATAGGACCCAGTCCCAGGTGACGGGATCGCGAGCCTCTGAGGCCCAGCCTAGGAGCCAGAATACCACGAGGGCCCCGCAGAGCAATGCAAGCCAGGCCGCCCCTGACAACAACAATGTTAGGGCCTGTTTCAACTGCCGTGAAATAGGGCATTACATCGCCAATTGCCCTTATGCCAAGAATAAGCTGGCCACATCGGCCTTCTCCAACACAGTGAATGGACCCAGACCAGCTCTGACCGGTGCCAACCGAGTGCCTGTCCGCAACAACGACAACAGCCAGCAGACAAAGCAGCCCCAGCAATCATTTGGACGAGCCCGCGTCAATCACATCGATGCGCAGGAGGCTCAAGAAGCTCAGGGCGTAGTGCTCGGTGAGTACCTAGTCAACTCAGCTCTGGCAACAGTACTATTTGATTCTGGAGCATCGCACTCGTTCATATCCTCAAGCTTTGTGGAAAAACACAAAATGCCCACAGTACTACTAAAAACACCCCTATTAACCCGGACGCCTGGGGGCGACATCAATTGTCAATTAGGCTGTCCACGGGTAAGAATCAATTTAAGTGGGGTAGAATTTCTAGCAGACTTGGTAGTACTTAAGTCTGGGGGAATAGACGTAATCCTTGAAATGGACTGGTTAAGCCGACACAATGGTCTCATAGGCTGTGCTGATAAAGTGGTACACCTAACAAACCCCGAAGGAATACAAGTGATCTGTCATACCCGGGATAGTAAGTTTGACCCAATGGTGTTTAGAATGGAAGCCAAGCCCTTAGAAGGAGTTCCGGTAGTAAACGAATACCCAGATGTCTTCCCCGAAGAACTTCCCGGTATGCCACCGGATAGGGATATAGAGTTCGTCATTGACCTTATCCCTGGAACCTCCCCTATAGCCAAAAGACCCTATAGGATGGCGGCATCCGAGTTGACAGAATTAAAGAAACAACTAGAAGAGCTGCAACGAATTGGCTTCATCAGACCAAGCTCGTCACCATGGGGAGCCCCAGTCCTATTTGTCAAGAAGAAAGATGGGAGTATGAGGTTGTGTGTAGATTACCGGGCACTGAACGAGGTCACCATTAAGAATAAGTACCCCCTTCCCAGGATTGATGACCTCTTCGATCAGCTAAAAGGAGCCAAGTATTTTTCCAAGATCGATCTAAGGTCAGGATATTTTCAGCTCAAGATTAGGGAAAGTGACATCCCTAAGACAGCTTTTGTCACCCGCTACGGGCAGTTTGAGTTCACTGTAATGTCCTTCGGACTAACCAATGCCCCTGCCTATTTTATGAACCTCATGAACAAGGTATTCATGGACGAGCTAGATAAGTTTGTCGTAGTCTTTATCGACGACATACTTATCTACTCCAAGAGTATTCAGGAACATGAGCAACATCTGCGGGTAGTACTGGAAAAACTGAGAACACATAGGTTATATGCCAAGTTCAGCAAGTGCGAATTTTGGCTGGAGAGAGTAGCTTTCCTTGGTCACATTCTGACCGCGGAAGGCGTAGCAGTGGACCCAGAGAAGGTCGAAGCAGCTTCCAATTGGCAGCGACCGACTAATGTTAGTGAAATCAGAAGTTTTCTTGGACTGGCCGGGTACTATCGGAGGTTTATTGAGGGATTCTCCAAGATAGCCCGACCCATGACGGAACTTCTCAAGAAGGAGAAGAAGTTCGCCTGGACGGAGCCTTGTGAAAGAAGTTTTCAAGAGTTGAAACAAAGGCTGACAACCGCCCCAGTGCTAACCCTACCGGACATTCATCAGGATTTTGTCATTTATTGTGACGCATCCCGACAAGGATTAGGGTGTGTACTGATGCAAGACGGGAAAGTCGTCGCATATGCTTCCCGCCAACTCAGGACTCACGAGCGGAATTATCCGACCCATGACTTGGAATTAGCAGCCGTTGTGCATGCCCTTAAGATTTGGAGGCACTACCTGATTGGAAATAAGTGTAAAGTTTACACCGACCATAAGAGTCTGAAGTATATATTCACCCAACCGGATTTAAACCTAAGGCAAAGGAGATGGTTGGAGTTGGTCAAGGACTATAATTTGGAAATTCAGTATCACCCCGGAAAGGCGAACGTGGTAGCCGATGCCTTAAGCCGAAAAACCTATGGACCCAAGGATGACCACCTATGCAAGGAAATGGCACGATTAAACGTGCACATCGCTCCTCGAGGTTACAGCCAGGTGCTAAACGTCCAATCGACACTAGAAGATGGAATTAGAGAAGCCCAACGATCGGATCAAGAGTTAGTAAAGATTTGCAAACAAACTGGAGAAAACAAAGCACCGGGTTTCAGAGTGGACGATAAGGGAACATTATGGTACGAGGATAGGATTTGTGCACCCCAGGATGGAGATTTCCGGCAATTAATCATGGACGAAGCCCATAACTCGGCTTACTCCATCCACCCAGGATCCACCAGAATGTATATGGACATAAGGCAAAAATACTGGTGGAATGGAATGAAAGCGGATATTGCACGATTTGTGGCGCATTGTGATACTTGCCAAAGGATCAAGGCCGAACATCAAAAGCCGGCAGGATTATTGCAACCCTTGCCTATTCCGGTTTGGAAATGGGACGAGATAGGAATGGACTTTGTAGTGGGCCTGCCTAGAACACAAAAGGGACACGATTCCATATGGGTAATAGTGGACAGACTCACTAAGTCGGCTCATTTCATACCTGTACGAACCACTTACGGTGGAGAAAAGCTGGCAAAGCTTTATGTGGAGAACATAGTAAAGTTACATGGAGTGCCTAGCAGAATTGTCTCAGACAGAGGGACCCAATTTACGTCTAGGTTTTGGAAAAGCCTCCATAAAGCTATGGGTACTAAGCTAGACTTTAGCTCCGCATACCACCCACAGACGGATGGTCAAACTGAAAGGGTGAACCAGATTATGGAAGATATGCTGAGAGCATGTGTCCTGACCTATGGAAATGATTGGGAGCAAAGTCTGCCCTATGCGGAATTCTCGTACAATAATAGTTACCAAGCCAGCTTGGGCATGTCGCCGTTCGAAGCTCTCTATGGAAGAAAGTGCAAAACTCCCCTGATGTGGTCAGAAGTTGGAGAACGTGCCTTAGTAGGACCCGCACTCATAAAAGAAGCAGAAGAAAAAGTAGCGGAGATCCGCGAGAAATTGAAAGCAGCACAGTCCCGACAAAAGAGCTATGCAGACAAGAAGAGGCGGGAAATAAGTTTCAATCCGGGAGAGTTTGTTTATCTCAAAGTCTCGCCCATTCGAGGGACACGAAGATTTCAGGTACAAGGAAAATTAGCCCCTCGATACATTGGACCGTATCGGGTTCTGAAGAGAATCGGAGCAGTGGCATACCGACTCGAGTTACCAGAAGAAATGTCAGATATACACCCGGTATTTCATGTCTCGCAATTAAGGAGGTGTTTAAGGGTACCCGAGGGAGAACACGTGCCGGTAGAAACAATAGATCTGCAACCGGATCTGCGGTACCAGGAAGTACCGGTCAAAATTCTGGACACTGTCACTAGGAGGACAAGGAACTCCGAAGTACGGATATGCAGAGTTCAATGGAGCAGACATGGAGTAGAGGAAGCAACCTGGGAACGCGAGGAGGCTCTAAAGAAGGAATTTCCCCATCTGTTCAGAAGCCGGCCGAATCTCGAGGACGAGATTCATTTAAGTGGGGTAGGTTTGTGACACCCCGAAAAATTCACTTAATTAAATCATGCGCTAGAGTAATTCGTAAAAACGGTTCGACGTCAAAACCCCAACCCTAATTGGATCGCTGCCCCGTTCCGCATCACTCGCGACCACCCGCCGTGATTTGCGCCGGCGCGACTCCTTTCTTTCTCTCCTCGCGCGAATACCGCGCGCGTGGCCGACCAACCGCGGTCGCCGCCGCGATTGGCGCCGACGCATTTTCCTGTCCCCCCCGCCGTTCTCCTCGCGCAGCGCGCACGCGCCGCGCGCGCGAATCCCGCCGGCACGCGCTATTCTTTCTCCCCTTCCCTTTTTTTTTCTTTTCTTCTTCTCTCTCCCATTTCTTTTCCCTTTTCTCTTTTCTTTTTCCCCTTTTCTCTTCTTCTTTTCCCCTTCCTCTTTTCCTTCCTTCCCTCCTCTCCTCCCTGTTTCCCCCTCCTCTTCCCTGCTCCCGAGCGCCGCCCAGCTCCTAAGCACCGGCCGCCCCCCTGGCCCGCGCCACGCCGCCTGCCCGCGCCCACGTGCGCGCATGAGCGTGCATCGCGTGCCGCGCCGCCCGCCGTGCCGCCCGTCGCCCCGCGCGCACGGCCGAGCCGTGGCGACGCGCCGCCCGTCGCTGCGCTGCCCCGGCCTCGCCGCCCGCGCCGTGCCTGCGCGCGCGCCCCGCTTGGGCCCGCGCTTCGCCGCGCCACCCGCTGCGCCACGCCACTCCCCCGAGCGCGCTGTGCCGCGCGTGCCGCGCCGCCCGTCGCTGCCCGCTCCGCCGCGCGCGCGCGCCGCTGTGCCGGCACAGCACCCCCCCCCCCACGTGCCTCGGCGCCTGCGCCCCGCCACCAAGCCGCGTCACGACGGCCGCGGGAAGCCAAACTCCATTAATGGCCGCCCGCGACCGCCGCCGGCCGAGCTCGCCGCCCCGATGCCCCGGCCACCTATAAAAGGGGCCGAGGGGTACCCCGGCACCCCCCACAACCTGCCACGCCGCCTAGCCCCTCGCCTCCACCGCCCTAGCACCGCCCCCGCCGTGCTCCCGCACCGCCGCCGCCCCTCCCCGTGGACCCGCTCCCTCACCGCGTCCCAAGCCGAGGTGAGGCCGGGAACCAGTCTCCCGTGACCCCCTCCCTCTTTTCCCCCTCCACCCCGAGCCGCCCGGGCCTCGGCCGCCGAGGATTGGCCGGCGCCGTACCCCCCCTTCCCTCCTCTGTTCTCTACTGGCAAGAGGAGGAAGAAAGGGGCGGTTTTACCCAGAGCCCCCTCCCCTTTCTTGTTTTACCCAAAGGACCCCCCCCCCCTCTCTCCTTTAACTACTTCTTTTGCTAATAAGACCTCACCTTTTTTATTATTTCAAAACAAACCCTCCAATACTTGAACCTAGATACATTTGACACTTTTTAGCATACCCCGAGAAATTCTAGGATTTACAAAAAGGTCCCTGCTATTTCCAGATACTTACGAATAAACTCCTAAAGCCCTGTGTGACCACCCGAAACCCCTTTAGCTCGTCATTTTATGTGCGAAACGACCTCCGATTGACCCGAAACTTTACCACTCCGTTTCTAATATAGTTCTAGCCATGCCATTAAGAAATCACCCAAAAATATTACCCCCAACTCCGTAATTAAATTATTTCCGATTCAAGCTCGACGATAAAAGCTTTTAGTTCTTGTGCTTGATTGTGTGCCTGTTTGTTTGCGTCGTAGGACACGGAGTGAACGAGGAAGGTCCCGACTGTGACCAAGCGAACGAGGACCAGTACTGCGACCCCGAACCCGAGGGACAGTGCTTCGATCAGGACCTCCCGCAAGGATTTGACGATGGCAAGTTCAATCCCGCCCTTTGATGCATGTTTCTGTCCTAGTTTTTATAAACACAACCCAGTGGTCTGTTTTATAAAATTGCATGGTTTTGCGTGCTGAAAACATGGTAGGATAGCCACCCTGGTTTGAGACAACCCTACCTTGACCACCTGATTTTATAAAGAAAATGTGTGTGTGTGGGAAGGGATACAATGTGGTTTTGAAAGACGAGTTAGACGGGATGGATGGCATTTCTGTGTGAATTGCCGTTGGTGTGCTCGTACCTGTGTGGTTGAGCGAGGAAGGGAGATATCCATCCTGTCACCCCTAAGGACCGAGTTGATGTGACATCTCACCTAGCTTCTTGTCGTGCGAACCACTTGACCGTTGTATGGGCAACGGCTTAGCATAAATCCCACTAGTTAGCCTGATAGTCATCAGGAGAGCTGAGAGCAACGGGTGATCAAGGAGAAGGGATAAGCTCTGTGTGACTTATGCCCTGGTTAAACCTCGGAGGTAGGTCGAATGACCCCTTGACGGATCCCGTGATGGCTAGTCAGGTCTAGCTAAGGTGGGTAATGGCTTTGATGGGATCTGCACCGGCACTAAGGTGTTCGTGCTGTGGTACCCCACCTGTGGGTAAAGTTGCACACCTCTGCAGAGTTAAAATCTATTCGAATAGCCGTGCCCACGGTACTGGGCAAGTTACGGTGTGGTCACATAACTAGTGTTTATCTTGGGAATGATTGGGCTGGTGTGAGTTGTTTGGAAAGTGTCCGGCAGTTGTGCCGTGTGCTACGGCGGACGGGGAGTCCGGTAGCAGTCTAAAACTTGGATCCTGTGTGGATCAACATCGTGTGCTCCTTGGTATTGGAAAACTTGTTTTGAAAATGTTTTCAAAATGAACCCTTGCATATAACCGAGTTTTCCGCAAATGAACCCTAACCGTACCCTTGGATTGTCCTTTGCATTAATTTCTGGTATACCCCCCTCCGTGGGTGTGATTGGACTTGCTGAGTACGTTCGTACTCACCCCATTCCTATTTTTACAGTGGAAGACCCAGACTACGTCCCCGAAGACAACGAGTAGGGTTTCGTCCTGCACCCAGTCTTGCCTGTGGTTGAGGCCACCGTTGGATTCCGCATGGCGCAAGACTCTGATGATCCTCTGTTCGTAGCTAGTGTAGTTGTGTGGGTTCTGGTTGTAATCCTCGCGATAGTGGCGCTTCACTGCCCATTACCGCGTAGAGTTGTACGGTGATGTACCATCTGATGTAATAAAAGTGTTATCAGCCTCCTGGGACTGATAAAGCAACACTTTTAAGTCTTCCCTGATGGGGGGACGCTTCAGGATGGTGCTCAAGAACCCCTATGCTCCTCTTCCAAGGGTGAGACCAATGCTCAAACTCAAGGTTACTTACTATGTGTTGCTCTAAGAGGAATGAAGATCACAAACTTCTTGTGGTGCACACAACTTGCTTGAACACTCACAAGTGACGCCTAGCCGTCTAGGAGTTTGAAGTTCCAAGAGTAATAAACTTGAATCCAACGGCTAAGGGTGTTGTGCTGAGATGGAATGAAAGCTTACTAGCATGAATCTTTACTCTTGCAACAATCTCACTTGAATCCGCTAAGAAAATCACTCAAGAATGAAAGAGGGGAAGTGAGAGAGCTCTCCTTTTGCTTGCTGGCGTGTTCTCGTTTAAATGAGTAAGAGAGAGAGAAATGAAGGGGCATGGGGGTATTTATACCCCCTCTCACAGAAAACTAGCTGTTGGGTGAAGGGTACCCGGATACTCCGGATATATGTCCGGATACTCCGGACATAGGGTCCGGAGACTCCGGTTCTAGAGAAACTTCGGATGAGTAATACTTACCCGGAGACTCCGGGTGACTGTCCGGATACTCCGGATCACAATATCCGGACATTCCGAACATTGAACCGGAGAGTCCGGATAAACATGGATTTTCACAAGAAGGCTGTTTTTAGTGGTAAGTTCGATTCTCCTAGCTTTTGTAGGTTCTCTTGAGCACAACTACCACATCAACACCTGTGGATCAAAGTCTCTCTTGATAGTACGGCGTTCCTATACTCAATTTCAAAATAAAATATAATTCTTCAAGTAAATTTGAAACACCGCTTTTTATTTCCCTTTTTGATGGGTCATGTTTTTGTAATATGCTTTGCTTCATCATTCTTAGCCCCTACACACATGCTCGATAACATGATTAGATATACATGTGCTTTGTCATCCTCCACCAAAACCCAGTAAGGGGCCTAGATATCTTTCATATCAAGACATACACGTTATATCTAGATGTATAACAAAATCAATGTGTCTAGAAAAATTAAAACAGCCTATAATTTAGAATAGAAGGGATCAGAGTAGCAAAAATTAGACCGAAGAAGGGAAAGGTGAGGGTGGTGCTCGGTTGCGGCGGCGTTGTTCTCAGCGAGCTTGCATCCCAAGCTGTTGAAAGTACGTGCTCCATATTTACTGTGTGCATATGAGAACCGAGTAACACACGGTATCAGGATATAGAAAAGAAAGTTAGCTGCGTAATTACGTTAGTCACGTGCTTACTATATATATCTAATTAATATATAATTTAGAACGGATGGAGTATATTTTTTATCGGTTTAAGTTAGAACGACGTGTGGTACCAGGTAATAAGATAGCATTTGACATTAAGTGCATCCATCGTCGAGCACATCTTTGTTGTAAGCATAAATGCATGTTTGGTCACCATTAATTTCAGCGACAGTACATCTTCAGAAAGATGACATAATTTTTTAGGTAGTGGAGTCACATACGTTAGAGTGCATTAACAATTTAGGTTTATTACTAGAAAAATGACATGCTATTTTTACTGCTCCATTCATTTCAAATTATATGTCGTTTTAGTTTGTTAGGTACATAATTTTTTGCTATGCATGCATCGAGACATACGCTTTACATGTGATTTTCTTGGGGAAATTAAATAATTAACAAACTATATAGGAAATGACTCGGCCGGGAGTGAACAAACTATACGTTAGAGTGCATTTTACTTTGTTTCAGGGAATCATGCATTGCACGTGGTGATTCGACCAGCACAGCCTGGGCCGATCGATGTGGTAGCATAGCAGTGCCGTAGATGCCTCGATCTGGCTACCACGACACTGCAGATCGATGCATGGTTCCAATTCAACGTACGTAGCGAGGTGACAGTACCATAAATAAGGGTCGCGCGCCACCATTGCTGACCAACCGTAATAAGATCAATCAGAGGACAACACTGCAACAGAACAGACCGGCAAGCAAGGCTCACTGCCTGCTGCGACGGGGACGGCACGCACGGTGGTCGTCTTGGCGGAGGACGGCACGGTGGCCTTACATCTGAGATGCTTACGTACTGAGATTGGACATGCACTCTTCTGCAAGCATCGCTGGCATGCATGCTTGCCAAGATGCTATCGAGATGGTAGTCGTCGTAGAGCCGTGTACACGTCTAAGCACGGTTGGCGTGCACTGTCATCATCCATTCCATGGGAGGTTTCAGTGACCCTCTGCTTGTACCAAACATCAGGTTTGCCAATGGCGTATTAGGTGGGATCTCAAAACTAAAGCGACATGTGAGGTGTTTTTCGCAGTTTTTTTTTCATGCAAGGAATCACACCCTCGATCAGTCACTCATAAACCTCATCTTTTACTGGACAACGCAGCCACACGTTCAGGCTGTGCTTTACCTTGCCTGCTCGCGTCGTCCTATATATATGCAGCTACACAGAGAAGACATAGTAGAGCAAAGCAGACAGATCGATCGATCAAGTTGCAAACAATGAAGACCCGGAGCCTCAGCCTCGCCGTTGCAGCTACAGCGGTTGCCGCTGCTGTCATCTTTGCTCTCTCTGCTACGGTCCCCCTGGGAGCAGCCGCTGCCGTCGTCGAGCACACGTTCGTTGTAAGCATGATATGATACTGATCGATTCTCTTCCATGTTTCTGATCTCCATGGTTCATTGTTGTTTGATTTCTTCGTATTACTAGTCAGCGACTCAGCGTCCTTGTGAATACATGGCTACAACTACAAGAAAGAATCTACATGCATGTATGGATACAAGCAAGCACGCTTGATGATTTAACTTGTTCGAGCATGTACATGTGTTTAGGTGAGCCAGATGAATGTTAGACACTTGTGCAAGGAGACCCTGGTCACCGTGGTGAACGGGCAGTTCCCAGGGCCAGTGGTAGAGGTCAACGAAGGAGACTCTGTGGCCGTTCATGTCGTCAACAAATCACCTCACAACATCACAATCCATTGGTAATCAGATCATCAGTACCTAGCTATTCTTTCTCTCCATGGATCCCTTGTGTTTGTCCCCAAACAAGGAAAGGCCTGCCTATATTTTACATGCTGAAATGCATGGCACACATTCAAACTTTTGGATGAACGACGACAAATATGATTTATTGATCTTTCTATGTTGTTTCTTTCATGCTTTCCGATTCAGGCATGGACTGAAGCAGAGGCTCAACTGTTGGGCGGACGGGGTGCCGATGATCACCCAATGCCCCATCCCGCCAAACTACAACTTCACCTACCGGTTCGACGTCGCCGACCAAGAAGGTACCCTGTGGTGGCATGCTCATGTCACCTGCCTCAGGGCAACCCTGCACGGCGCCTTCATCATCCGGCCAAGAACCGGGGCCAGCTCGTATCCATTCCCCAAGCCTGACAAGGAGGTGCCCATCATTATAGGTTTGTGAATTATTCGAGAGCGTGATGTAGTCGACCCTGATACGTTGGAGGTTACGTAGACTTTTACCTAAGACATAGCAAAGTTATATTCAGCTTATTCCCGAGCTAGCTGATGTGTTGTTCGTTGTGGCAGGGGAGTGGTGGGAGCTGGATCTTGATGAGTTGGACAGAAGAATGGTAGACGGTGACTTCGATGATAACCCTAGTGGAGCCACAATGAACGGCAAGTTAGGAGATCTCTACAGCTGCTCCGGTAACCATTAGAGGATACGTGTTGACCGACGTGCAAACAAATAAAATGACATTTCTTTTATACGACTAATTAAGCAGCACACCATCTTTAACTCTGATGAAGGGGCCAAGAAAGAGGGCTTCGTGCTAGACGTTGAGCCCGGCAAGACCTACCTGCTGCGAGTAATCAACGCTGTTCTCTTCTCCGAGTACTACCTCAAGATCGCCGGGCACAAGTTCACGGTGGTTGCCGCTGACGCAAACTACGTCAGCCCCTACTCCACGGACGTCATCACGATCGCGCCCGGAGAGACCGTCGACGCCCTCGTGGTTGCCGACGCGCCGCCTGGCAGGTACTACATCACCGCCCTCGCCAGCCAGTCGCCGAAGCCCGACCCCCAGGTCCCAAAGTTCGTCACGAGGGGTATTGTGCAGTACAGCACGAGCCAAAGCTCCGGCAATGGCACAGCACCTCCGTGCTCGAGCCATGAAGGAGTAGGAGATGAAGCTCCATGTGTTGATGAGCCAGCAGTGGCACCTGAAATGCCCGACCAACATGACACGATGCCCTCCTACTACTTCCATGGCAACTTGACCAGCCTGAACCGTACGGGGCTGCCACCGGTGCCGAGCCGTGCCGATGAGTCCATGTTCGTCACTCTTGGACTGGGCTCTGTCTGCCGGCGAGGCCAGTCCTGCAAGAGAAGTGGGAGCAAAGAGTCCATCATCGTGGCGACCATGAACAACCTCTCCTTCCAGCTCCCCACCACGACCATGCCACTGCTAGAAGCACACTACCACCGCACCGGCGACATGGACGCACTACAAGAGCTTCCCGACAGGCCACCAGCGACATTCAACTTCACCGACCGTACCTTGATTCCATGGGGACCCAAGGAAGGGCGGCTAGAGCCGACATCTAGGGGTAGCTTGGCGCGGCGCTTCCGCCATGGCACCGTGGTGGACATTGTGTTCCAGAGCACAGCGGTGATGCAGAGTGACTCCAACCCGATGCACCTGCACGGGCACGACATGTTCGTGCTCGCGCATGGCGTCGGTAACTACGACGCGGAGAGGGATGTGGCCAAGTACAACCTGGTTAACCCGCCGGTAAGGAATACCGTGCTTGTTCCGAGGATCGGCTGGGCTGCCGTCCGGTTTGTGGCGGACAATCCAGGTGGGTATAGGGTTTCATATCAATTTCAGGTTTACATTATTCAACTTTGAGTTGTAACAAATATAGGACAAAATTATATAGAAATAAATTCAAAAGGGAAAAGGGAGCAATTTTATTGTTCATAGCAAATTATCCACCTTGAACTTGAAGTATAAATATCAAGGGTTGAATGGCACTCAAATAGAACTGCATCCACAAGTTTTATTAAGAGGATTATGCCATGCATATTTATTTATTAGTAAATAAATTGTATGAGGCATGTTGCTGTAGTTAGGGTGTTCAACTAGCACCCCAATAAGATCTAATGCTTTGTCTTGTATGTGTGCAGGTGTGTGGTACATCCATTGTCACTATGAGTTCCATTTGTCGATGGGTATGGCGGCAATATTCATTGTAGAGGATGGGCCGACAGAGGGCACGTCTCTCCCAGCACCACCTTCTTCAGAGTTCTTGCCATGTAACCATGCCCATCGTCTCGTGCCCAATGATGAACTCTACCTCAAAAACACGAACACTACAGGTGCACGCGTCAACGAAGCCTAAGAGATAAACACTGCCGCGAGCTTCTTAAATAAAGCAAACATTATTATGAAATATGAGCACTTGTGTCAGCAGAAAATAATGACTATCAAATAATAGAGCTTGCAGCTAGCAGTGTGCCTAACGGTACGGTGGAGGACAACGTTTGAGCTCGTCTTCAATTCCTGACCGCACCTTTGTGTTGTGGTGCATGTCATTCATGAAGCTCAACTGGAAGGATGGCAGCTGCGGAGCCTTTATCGAGGTCCTGATGAACATTAGGAAACAACCATGCACGAGCTGAGTTAATGCATTTATTAGTCACTACGTCATGGTGAGAGTTGTGTGTCATCTGCTTGTGCTTCTAAGTATGTTGGAGTCCTTGACGATCTTTTATCATACTTGATCGGTATTGCAGTTCTCATATGCCTCATACTCTGATACGATCCACGTTGATGCCATCTAGGCATTCAGTATTAATTAATGTTTACAACTACATTATGAGAATGTGCGATTTTATCTAACTATTACCAGAATGTGCGATTTTATCTAACTATTACCAAGATAACAGTATACACTACTAGAGAACAGCCTATCAGTGCAGGTCAAAAAATACCGGCTGCAACGGCCATATTACCTGAGAGGGCTTTTATCGGGTCGTGCCATGACTTGGCACTAGGTGGAGAGCTAAGTAGACGTGGATGGGCAGCGACCCGCCGGCACCGAGGACAAGGGCGCTGAGTATGACCAGCGGTGGCGCGGTTGGTGCACTAGCGGCCATTGTGTTTGTGTTGGCGCTATGATCTGTCGTGTCTCTTGTAGCTCTAACTTGCAGGATCTCTCAGATCAGATGATGCTTACTACAGAGATGACAAATCAGGTGGTAGGTTGCTGCTCTAGTGGCCTTAACAGTCTAGCACTTTCTTATTTTTCTATTTGTTTTATCTTTCCTTTTGTAATCTTACCACCAATTTACTAGAATTTCTTTTAATTTTCATATGCATTCAAAGTCTTGAATTCAAGAAAGTACACTACTAGAGAACATCAGTTACAACCAGTTCCAAACTGCATGCAGTTCCAGTTTTGGTGAGCCTAACCAGTCTCGCCCGGCGGATCTTCCTCTTGGCCGGCGGCCTGCGCAAGCCATCTTCATTGTTTTTCTTTTGATTGAAACTAGGCAGCTTTTATCACATGAAACAGCCAAGTGACAGAAAGACTTACAACAGAAAACTAGCTACAGAAAGCATAGACCTCTCGATCCAGCCAAAACACTGATGATGTAGACAAAGAAAATAACGTTGCTGAAAAAGTCCTTCAGTGTGACACTAACGCAGAGCCAGAAGTAGTCATACTTCTCTTTTCTTTGAATAACAGGCATCTGTCCCAGAAAGTGAATACCCAGATAAGTGATGCGATAATGAAACAACACTGGCACACATAATTACGGACAGCGCACCTATACTGACTTAAATTAAAGCATATCAATTCCGAAATTGCAACGAGTTGCTACTCCATTACTAATGGGTTTGTTGCAAGATCCGTGCTTTAATTTTTCCCCCTCTGAAGAGCATGGAAGAGCCTTCTGATCTTTTGTAGTCACTAAAGATGATCAGATCACGGGAACATGCCTTCCAGGAACTCCTCGAAACCTTCATCATTGTTTCCTGAACTCCTTGAAGAAGCTCCCTTCCGATCTGCAGAATTTTGGCAGGAGTAAGTTCCAAGCCACTGGAATTTATGGCATCCCTAAATCCCTAGAAACAAAACAATATGCATGCAGGAGCACAGAATAATCGATAAAGCCCAAGGCTATCGCAGGTTCTGGTGAGCCCACTGCCATAACATTTGACTATATGAATAAACACAAATATCTGATGTTTCAATTAGGCCCTGTTTGCAAAGCTTGGGGTCAGCCATGATCTGGGACCATTCCAAGGTGGAAACCACACACAAAGTTACTCTGAATCAAGTGAATTCAACATTTAGGCCAAAAATCGAAAAGGTGCTGTTTGGATTTCGGGAAAAGGATTGTGGGAACTGCTAGGATAGACTTAGGGTATGTTTGGAGGAGCTAAAGTTGAGTGCTAAACTTTTGCACATATTAGCACTCATGCACATGCTAAAGTTTTTGAGTCTTGGCTAAAGTTTAGCCCACCCCATTAGCACTTCTATTTGGATGAGCTAGGGCTGAAGTTTAGCACTTTCATCCATTAGCACTTGGATCCAAACGGGGCCTTAATCCTATGTTTGGATATGGGGAATGTTATCAGAGGAAGGTTTGCAAATGGGATATGAAGTGCTCATATCCCACTAACTGAAACCCTGGGAGGGGTGTGCTTCGATTGGGATTGAGAGAGAATATATTAGATCAGGTTAGTCCTTAATTCTGGAGATTTTTTCTTAATTGTCAAGCCTCCTCGGAAAAAAAATATAAGGACGTCATCGTATCTCCTTTCAAGCAATCAATGAAGAAGAATTAATACCGAGTCCCCCAATAGTCTAGTCTCCAAGCCGAATTCACCCAGCTATCGTCCTGGCGGTGTCTACCCCTTTAGCATTTGACCCATCTCTTAACCAAGCCTAACAAATCCTAACTTGACAAGGTGCCTAACAATGCACGTCAGTTTGTACACTCCAGATATATGGCACCTTTGCTACCACGATTGGCTACCAGACACCAGAGCCATGCCATTTTTTATAATTTTAACTTTCCTAGCTTTTTTTCTGACCAATATTGTATACTGTTCATTTTCAGTGGAGGGATTTTCACACCCAAAACTCCAAAATGATCAAAGGGAACATACTCCCATGTGGTTGATTAGGCCACAGGGATGTTAATAAAACCCCGTTTTGAGGTTTCTGCCTGAGGAATTTTTACTCTGGTAGCCAAACAAGCACTTAACTTCATTAAGCCCCTGCCCTCCAAACCCAGCAAAATGCTTGACCACACATAAAGGTAACTGCAATCATATGTACCTTTTTTCTTTCTTCTATCTTTCTCGGCCTCATCATCTGAGGTATTGTCACTTTCCTCATGTTCTCTGCAGTTTGAACAACCAACTCAAAGAATGTAGGTAGGGTAAAAAATAGTGGGGTAGTGGGGGTGGACAAGAACTAGAGGTACCTCTTTCTCTTGTCCCTGTCTTTCAGTTCGATTTCCTTTTCGCCAGGGAGTTCTTTTTCCTTCTCTTTCTCTTTCTCCCTTTGCCTCTTATAAGCAAGCTTTTCTGCACATCTTTCATAATGTACTATAATCAGGCTAAATAATCAATTCGGCACTTGCTTTGGACAAAAGAAAGCACAATAGACACAGCAAGATTCAGTGGTCCAAGGAAAAGTTTAAGAAATACAAATATCATGATAAGCACAGCGGTGCCAGTGAAAAACTGGTTCAAACAAATCCTATCATGGAACAGTGGATTGACTAACCTCTTGCAAGCTACCAACTTCACTAGTGCTTGTTTCTGCTCCCCTGCTTCAACATAAGAAAAATTCACCTGAAGACGAGAAGGAAAAAAAAGGGGTAAGGGCTATCGCTACAGCTGAAAACAGCTTACAAAATGTGTTTTACACATTATAGGATCAGCAGCTAGATATTAGCAAAGAACATGCCTCATAACTACCTAGCCCTTGTTTTTCATCACAATGCCTATTGCCACAGATAAATTGCCCTGCAAAAGAGCATATTCTGGTCATTCCTGAAGATTTTTGTATTGATTCAGATCAAGGAATAACTGATCTTGTTTAATAGAATACACAATTTTCAAGAAAAATCAGCATTCTCTGATATCTTACTATAATATGAGGAGAAAACTACAATGATGACTTTCAAAAACTAGAAACTCAGTTCTGATTTCTTTTGGAGTTTGGTGGTTGTTTGGTGCAAGCACCCCACCTTGCACTGAAAGACATAAAGCTAAAATAAAAAAAAGATAAGTACGCCTAATAGTGTAAACAAATGAAGCTTTAAGCTCTGTAACCTTTAATTGCATTTTCTCTAATACCTTTTTATGTTCTAGATTTCCATTTGAAAGGCCTGTTACTAGCAAAACAATACACTTTTCAGGGAAATCATTTAGATGGAATTTAACAGACAGGGTTACTGGAGAATACCTTTGCCAGATATCACTTCCTTTTCTGTTCTCCACCTCAATCCAATCTGCAGCAGAAGATACCCTTATGAGATGCAATTCAAATTCAATACTACAACTGATTTCAGGGGGGAATAAACTAGTTGGACATCCATTCATCATCCCATCACGAGTATGCATGACTGCCATATCATTAATACTTGTTCACTTCTGAACTACAAGGATAATCAGTATTTGTGCATGCCTGCCAGAACTTAATAAGTTGATATAAAAAAATGGGTGCGCTGGCAAGCATGGTTCTTGCATATGCACATTGATGCAAATCCCCAACCAAGAAGAACAATCATCTTGTTATTCCTGCCCAAGCATTAATTTATGAAATGTAAAATCAAGGTCACAAGAGTATCACAATTGGCAGGATGCCATTATTGACTTTAGATGAATGTCCCTCTTAAAGTCATGCCACAAGCATTCTTCTATAACATTCAAGAGCAAAGGAGAAATTACATGTTTCCATCACGAAATCATATTCATTGATGCAGGGTTAAAGAACCATACCTTGCCTTTTTTGTACTGGGTCATGTCAGCTATGCAATACCTGCCTCAAGTTAAGGACCCTAAGCACAGTTGTGTTAAGTCTTAAAAAAATTACAAAGTATAATAGTACAGAGCACATGACATACAGCTCCCTTTTGTACAGGCACTGATCAATCCTGGTTGACAGAAAGCATGAAATGCTCAAGTCTAAACACAGGCGAGCGTACTAATACAGTTATACAGAGGACACCAACAGATATATGTCCTTTATAGGAGTAAGATCCATTCACGTAAGTATTTATATTTTGTGAAGTGCCCGATGCCTATTTATATTACCAAACTATTAAAAAACTTCATGTAATATTAGCTTCAGCATAAATGAACCTGTTACTTCACAAAATTATCTGAAACGAATGCCATGTACTGACATATCATCATAGGAAGAACAGTGCAATATAAAATTTACCAAAACAGGATACTCTTTAAAAAGCTTGTCATAGTAACGTTTGACCAGCCTCTTCTCCCAAGTTGAATCCATGTCATCGTCCTCGGAAAGAATGAATCTTTCGCATAATAGAAGAAGAAGATAGGTGAGGCACTGAGGCTTTTCTGAGTTTCCCAAAAAACACAGGCACACGTTAACAGCACATGGTTCTGACCTGTATCCTTCTCTCAGTGTATCTTTATCAGTTTTGATGGGTAAACTATTATCCATATTTTTATCATGGCCATAAAACTGAACTGTTGAAAGGCAGGACATGTATCAGTGGCAACATAGATACATTATACAGAAAGGAAGAATGGATATCATCTATGTAAAGGTTAAAAAAACCGTAAGGTAGAGTGTCTGATCTCCAATATTCTGGGAGACTGGAAGTATTTAAGTAGTAGTATGCCAGCCAAACCAGTGCTAAATAAACCCGACAAAATCCAAGCAACCTGAATTAAGACTCTACTTTTTAGGCTTTTGCCCAAACGATTTATACTTCAACTAAAAAATGTACTTTTAGTCAGGTATCAGTATATCACTAGACTGGAAAATACCAATTCCTATGTGAAGGAAACAAATGCATACTTCAATGTGTTTTGTGATCAGCTAAGCGGGGTGGCAAGTTATACATAGAAGTATATGATCAATGTATGGATGAAGGTAGCCCCCAATTCTTTCTACAGTAGAGGGGACTGTTCATCATCCCCTTGCTTTTGGAAACAAAGAGTAAGCAAATAAATAGCTCATTATATGCCACTATCTCAGTTTCCTTTTCAGAATGAAAGGACCGTTCTGTGATCTATCAATGTGTTGACATTGGGCAAAAGAAGTACCATTGCACCAGGATTGGATATCAATATACTGGACTAGAGACCAGGACATAAACCCTATGTTAAAAAATCCATATTAGAATGTTATCTATATTAAGCTACGTGACAAGTTGCACATAGAAATATATAATCCATGTATGGATGAAGGTAGCCCCCAATTATTTCTTAAGTAGAGGGGACTGTTCATCATTCAGTTTCTTTTGGAACCCAAGGCCAAGCAAATAAATAACTCACTATATGCCAGAGCCCCAGTTTCCTTTCCACAATGAAAGGGCAACTCAATCATCTATTCACATGTTTGCATTGTGACAACGTACAATGTATCAGACTTAAAGCTACTATTAAAGCAGGCTAACCAGCACACTGTATGATTGTGATCCACTACAAAGGCAGAGGAGTACACAGGTAACCAGATCTTAGCATGTTTGTTGCTCAACTCCATACAGAATTCAGCACTTGAACTAATTAGCAATAACAGAAGAGTGAGAAAGTTTGCAGGATCAATTTTGGAGCATCATACTAAGTAAGTTTGTGTGTGTGATTATAGCAAACCTGCAAGTCTTTTTGTGGACTTGCAAGTTACAAGTATTCCCTGTTCTTTGAACCACATTAGTGCCACCAAGTATAATCTGGTTTGCCTAACCAAGATTTCATTACCATGATATTTCAATCCAAAACCATTATGCTCAACTGTAGATAATACTTTTACCAACACAATCCCGAATCAATCAGGAAAAAAATGGGGGCAGAGGTAATAATGGCATGCTTTTGCCGGAAACAAACACAGCAATGGATTATACCATAATCCTTCATGAACTTCTTATGGCGTTCGTATGCATTGAGCCCCCGGATATGCGACTGGTACTGCCTGCATCGATCAATCCACTATTCAGAGTTGCGAAGCGACAATTCAGCGTAAGAACCCCAAGCAAACTAACAAAATCAGGGTTCAGTCACTGCCTTCAATTAGCATACTAGCCTACTCTAGGTACTTCTACGAGCAATCATGAGCCAAGAAATAAATCAGGGTTCACAGTCACTGCCTTCAATTAGCATACTAGCCTTCTCTAGCTACTTCTACGAGCAAGCATCGGCCAAGAAGTAAATCAGGGTTCACAGGCATGATTATTTCCATATCCCAAAGAACTAAAAAATCGTAAAACCATGCAGAACCTTGTAGAGCGCGGCATACTTCTTCCAGGCAAGGCAATTAATTTGCATATCCTCAGTCAAGAACTAAAAGGTGCTAAACCATGTGAAGCATTGCTCGTTAACAGTTATAGCAGCAAGGGATTTAGAGGTAAAAAGCTAGGGTTTTTATAGCCGATTCGAGCCGCAGAACTCAAATAATAGAAGACACCAAAACGACAAATAAATCGAAGGTGAAGAGAGAGACGCGAAGAGACGGGGCGAATGCCGCGCGTGAGGGGCTTACATCTTCCTCTCCTCCCTATCGAAGATGGCGGACTTGAGCCGCCCCAGCGACGCCATCGCGCTCGCTCGCCCGCTCCGCCTCGCCTCGCCTCGCCTCGTCTGACCCCGTCGGCGGGCGCTCGAGCACCAGCCCACCGTTAGGATCCGCACTGGGGTTTCAGCGGCGGCGGCGGCGGCGTCGGTCACCGGCTCACCGCAGGGCGCTGGAGCCTTGGTTGAGAGGTGGGAGAAGGGAACCACGAGGTGGGCCGCTATGGCCTTAGTACGTGGGCTGAGCCCAATATCCTTGGAGGGGTCCATGATACGGGCCGGCTTTCTCAGCTGAGAGCACGAAGGCCCGCGACGCCTTCAGGCTTTTTTCCTTTTTTTTTGAGAGGATTTTTTTCCTTTTTCCCGGCTTTCGGTGTAAAACTGAAAGTAGGACACCTGCAGAGCAAGTTTGCATGAACCCTCAGGAGAATGAAAGGATCGTGAACAGCTCTGATGCAAGGACAACCATTCAGCCCTTCCGAATAACAAGTTGAATCATCATAGTATTGTGAGGTACTATAAATAAAAAACAAGTCAGTTACATACCCTGCGCTTTGTCATATTCCTCACCTCTATGAAGAGAAGAGGCAAAAGACAAGAAGAGAGGAGACAAATGAGAAGAAGAGAGGAGAGAAATGCTTGCTCGGCAATTGGTACTGTTGCACCCTTGCGCAGTGGCAAGCATATGTGATATTGGAAGCAAACAAATTGTAATAGAAAGAAAATCATGTTTTGCGAGATGAGCGACGGCTACTACCACCAAGGAAAGAAGAGCGCCACCGTTCTCGCCATGCTTTTAAGTGCCAATGAGTTCGGTCGAATTCAAGAACTGGTAAGGGGAATACTTGAATTCATTCATCAAGATCAAACAGTTATGATAGTAGTAAACCCTGAAGTAACCGCAATATTTTTTTCACTCATTCTGAAATTGACCTGGTACAGTAAACGAGAGACTTGAACTACAC
Source organism: Panicum hallii (assembly GCF_002211085.1). Lineage (NCBI taxonomy): Eukaryota > Viridiplantae > Streptophyta > Magnoliopsida > Poales > Poaceae > Panicum > Panicum hallii. The sequence continues at coordinate 42,799,709 of NC_038049.1, read as the reverse complement.
TTCTTGAATGGTGAACCAAGTTGAGAAGACTGAACCAATTCAAGACTTGTAAGGTGGACCTAGTTGAGGAAAGGTGAAGGAATTTAAGAAGGGGTGGATACTCTTCTCAATTGCTCATGAGGCATATATGGAAGATACTTCTAATACAAAAATACTTCATTTTGTTTTATTTTATTGCAAAGGGCCGGGAAGTGTATGATTGATAGGAGTAACGGTGGAGACTTTTCAAATGAAAAACTAAATCAATGCAATTTGTGGAGTACTAAATCTCTCTCCTTTTTCTAATGTTTCCACTTTTTTTCCTTTTTTTCGATGAATCGCTTTTTTGTTCTTACTAAACTGAATTGGCTACTGTTTCGTTGCGAAGTTCAGACCTGAGTCAGCAGATTGTTCTTATAAAGATGAAAAAGAGGCAACGACTGCAGATTGAAACATCGAATTAAGTGAAAAGAATTGGCATTTAGCAGCCTGTTGAGAAGAACACAGACTTCCGCTTGGTAAGGTTAATGGATCCACCAAAACGCCAAGACGCCAGCGCTGTTGTCGGCTACAGGTCGCCTCGCCGTGTTGCGTCCAATCCGTAGCTAGTACCATCCCTTGCCATCTCTCACCACTGCGCGAGACGCGCCCTTGACCCCGCCGGCTAGCTCCGCCGCGGCAACATCTGCAGCAGAGAAGGGCGTTGGGTGTGGGCTGGGGGCGCGGGATGCCGGCAGAGATAACGAAGGAGGAGCGACCGAGGCTTGCGTGGCGGCGGAGGCAATGGAGGTCACAAGGGGCACTGGCCGAAAAATATGGGTAAAAATCGTAACCTTAATATTTACGTATAGACCCTCAGAAATTTTCATTTTACCCTCTAAATTGGATCGCGATCTAAATATTTGCAAATGATCCCTCTAATATTTTCAAATACCCCCCTTACCCCCCTTATTCGGATCATGATTACTAATCGCGATCCGAATTTGCCGACCTGGATCGGCTTATCTTCCCGCCCGCCGCCCGCACTTGCCGCAATCCTCCCGGCTGAAACCACGAAAGCGGCACCCTTGGTTCAGCCCCTAGCGCGATCCCTGGCGATCCAAGACGAGTCTACCGAGCAGCCACGTGCTTAGCTTCACGAGGATGCCGGAGCCGTTGTCCTCCCGTACCACGGCCGTCACCGGCGCCTGTGCCTGCGCGACCACGGCAGCGACGGTGGTGGAGCCCTCACCATGTTCGAGCGCCTGATAGATCGCTGGCAGCTCAGTGTTGCTGCAAACATCCGTGCACACACGCCTGATATATGTTTCCCTTTTGTTTGCCTAGATGCTTGCATGTTAATGCATCATCTTACGTTCTGTTCCTCTAGTAGCATAGAATTGAAACCTGTGTGGTTGTCCAGTATAATTGACACAAATTATTTCTTCTGGACTTTCAAGTCTTCCGCTTGAACCAGAATTCAGACTTAGGTTCAGTTGTTGCAGTCGCGCTCATGGTTAAAATTTTGCTTCTTGAAGAATAGTTCTGTTGTTCACAAGGTTAAGGAATTTGATGATATAGTTACTAGAACAAACATCCAACAATGCAAGAATACGAGCCATAGAATTATGAAAGCTAACAAAAATATTGGTGGCGTTTAATACAAACTAAGAAGACTCAGTGTTGAGTGCCTGGTAGATCGCTGGCAGCTCGGTGTTGCTGCAAGCATCCATGCATACTGACACCATCCTGCTCTCTGCTTTTTCTTTCCTAGATGCTCGCGTCGAATGTAATCGTCAGAAATTATCTCTTCGGAACTTTCAGGTATTTCATTTGAACAAAGTTCAGACAAAGGTGGGCTCATCGTTTGTTCTTTTCTGCTTGTGCTCCTCTTGTTTACTCTCTTCTCTTGAGAAACTATCGTGTTATGTCACATGAAAGATGTTCTTGCTAATGATTATGAACTCGATTAATGGGTGATCTGGAAATTCTCAATTATATCTAGGACAAAGAGTAGCCCCATTCATGTGTACCAAAGCAAGGAGTAGATGATGATTGGTACCTCAGCATCAGCTCTTTCAAGTGACTAGCTAAAAGGTCATCTCAATAGTGTGAAGCAACATCAGAGTATTTATCGCTTAATAAATACCACACATGGTCTCATTTCCGATCCGCTCATCTTAGCGGAGTGAGATGTTGGTTCAGGTGGCTATACACATGAGATATTGTAGGAAAACAAGTCATGCCAATGTTTATAGTTTCTTATACATAATAAAATAGAACAAAGGAAGCAGCATACCTGATCGCAATCTCGGCACTAGCTCTAATCAGTATGCCGAAGTGTTTCTCTCGATCCAAAGTTGCCAGCTCCAAAGACTTATAAATCGGATCATCAGCATTATCTCCAAAAAGTAGTTTGTAGAAGGCTTGTTTGGTGATTTCAACCTACCATCAAATGATATGGCGGAAGTTCCACTTGCATTATTGGCAGGATTTTTCAATGTTTGAAATGGTGTTACATCATGAATCCGTTGGATGCTCTTGAAAGTACCAATTAGGTTTCTATTAGGTTTACGATTATTACTTCATGTGTCTTGCATGCATAGCCATGCATGTCTAGCCTAAATTGGCATGCTTTATCATGGAGCTGGGATATAAAAATCTCATATTAGATGGAGCTATGGTCCATGCTGCTTGTGCTCAATAAAAAGGAAAAAAAAACATACAGCACAAAAAGGGAAGAGAATAGAAACATTTAAGGGACGAACCTTCTGCCCTGATCATTGATGTATGGGTCCGGTTCCACGCATCAGTGATCCAATTGCGTTTCTTCACAAAAATGACCCAATTACAAAGAAGCTAAAGTTACAAGAATCATGTTCCGTTCGAGTAGTAACAATAAAAACACGCCATAAACTGACCAACACATAAAAAGAACATCATTTCCAAAGGGAAATCACAAGGTGAAGTCCACGCGTAAAATGAGATGAAACAATTATAGAAGAAAAAACAACAAAACCAGGTCAAAAACACCATGGTGCAAACAAACAAAACCAAAGGAACTACAAAAATAGGTGCACAGGTCAGCACATCCCTGAACCACCAACCCAAGTTCATTTCGGCGGCCGCCTTCGTGAAAAAAAAAATCTGGCAAAAAATAAATGAGAAGACAACTTCAAAATTTCTACAAAATCTGGTCCCAATGATTTCACCAGCTGTCCCACCTCACATACACACAGGCTCACAGTAGCCACCAGCTCAAAACATATAAAAAATTGGAATAACACATTATTAAATTCCACGTGGCGACACCTCATTGGGTCGTGCCCCTGGCCCACCCACCATTTCTCCATCACCATCCCCCTCTTATAAACACCAACCAAGCACAAAAATTTGGCTAAAAATACCCAAAAAATATCAATTATTGCATAAAACACCTCTCGGCCACCTCCCCCCCGACCCTCCCAGATGCCGGCCACGGCGAGCGGCGGCGCGCGGCCGGAGGAGGCGGCGGAAGCGGCGTCGGCGCCCGCGGCCTCCTGCATGGGGACGAGGCCGGAGGAGCTGACGGCGAGGCTGGCGGCCTCGGGGCCCGCTGCCCCCGGCGCGGGCCGCGGCGGTTCCGGCGCCGGCGCCGGCGCGGGCGGAGAGGAGGCGGAGCACGACCGCGTGCGGGCGCTGCGCGAGATCAAGAACCAGATCATCGGGAACCGGACCAAGAAGCTCCTCTACCTCCGCCTGGGCGCCGTGCCGGCGGTCGTGGCCGCGCTGGCGGAGCCCGGGGCCTCGCCCGCGGCGCTCGTCCAGGCGGCGGCCGCGGCGGGGAGCTTCGCTTGCGGCGTGGACGACGGCGCGCGGGCCGTGCTGGCCGCCGGCGCCGTGGGACACCTCACCCGGCTCCTTGCGCACCACGACGAGAAGGTAGGGCCAGCTGCCTTCACTTGCTCGTTGCTTGTGTCTGCGGGAATCTGGTTGGTTTTAGGATTGAAAAAGAGTTTGTTCTGCGGATTTTTTGCTTAATTGGGAAAAGATCTGTTGCGTCCAGAACAGTTGACGGAAACTAGCAGCAACCCTAACTGCTTCTTGCCTTGTTTCCTGGTAGAGATTTGGGGATGTGTTAGTAATTATATTTGCAATTTGAGCCAGAAACGGCAGAAATTTCATCAGTTATGTGAGAATTGGTGAAAAAAATCGACTTTACCTAGGTATCAGCGACCACCGATTTGAGATGAGGTGTGAATGACATCATTCTTTTCCCCGTGAACATATTCTGTAGTATAAGGGTTTTGAGGTAGTTAGAATACGGAAATAAATCGTTGTAATTTCGATGGCAAATAATTATGGGTTGGTGGAAAAGAACTTTGCATTAGGAAATCATGATTGGTGGTTTGTGCTAAAGCCTTGGAATGAGACCAATTATTTGAGGTGAACTGTTGGAGAATCTGTTGGTTTAGTTAGGGTGAGAGCTACCCTGGTGGTTGTCATTTCCTTTTCTCTTCTTTTTGCGCTTCACTTTTATGCTATCCTCATCTTTTGGTTGAAGTAGTGAAATTATTGTTCATTTGTGCTTGAAATCAGGAGATTTGGTAGCGGGTCAATGGTTAGGTTTGGTGGTGGGGAGGATGTGCTGGAAAGTTGTCTTTTTTTTTGTGTGTGTGTTGAATTCTGTTGAATTTCTAAATTGATTGGTTGGAATTTGTCTTCCACATTTTGAGCACAATCTAAAGATATGTGGGAAATTGTCTTCTGATAGCTTATGGTAAAAAAAATTGGAGCTTGTGATTTGTGGTTGAACTTAGAATTTGTAAGGGTTCAGACTTCAGATTGCTAGCTTTCTCACCCAGTCCGCATGGATTGCAGTTTGAAAACCTAAAAGGCATTAGACAGAATTTTGCCTCAAATGCATTAGTCAGAATTTTGCCACCCCAAACAACCAAACAACTCCAATCAAAACATAGTCCATCACATGATCTATAAACTGACGTTGCATCAATATATGAGGTTGAATGAATTGTGGAGGCAATTGCAAATGAACTAACTGTTTAGTTTGGTGAACGCTATTCATCATTCTACTATACGAGGCCAAGGGTCGCTATTTGTGGTACATAATAACTATTTCGGAGGGAATAAAACACGGTGGTTGAGTAAGAAAAGAAAAAGGAGATGAAATGAGTACTTTGGTAGCTCTCTATTGTCACATCTCAATGTTGTTTCATAACCCCCACTTTTGGCCATTAATAATATAGGGATACTTATTAAAGTGTGATCATGCCAATTTATCTGACGTAATGATTTGGCAGTTGTTGGTTTTCTCCTCTTTTCTTGTTTACATGGGACAAAATAGTTTTGTGATATTTGTAATTTGAAAACGGTTTTGGTGCATATTCAGAATAAACATGGCTCTATTCAGCCAATTTAGCTAATTTCGTACCTGCCACTTTCTGATCAACTAGCATGCGCCTGATCTTTTCACTTTAAAATTCTCGTTCAGAAATATAACTCATTCATTACTACAGAAAACTTCAAAGTTCTCCATTATGTCTCATGACTTCATTGTTATCTCTTTGAAATGTTAATTATTTATTATCACTTAAATTCAACATCATTTTCTTGTAAGCTATAGCACTATAGCACATTGAAAAATGTAAGAAAGTTGGACCCAAGCAACCTTCTTTGTTGAATACAGGTTTCATATTTTGTGCTTAGGTTCCATTGTTCCAATTCGGATTAGTGATTATGCATATTGTTTCGTATGATATGTTTTTAAGCAATAATGCTGCACATATTGATATGATATTATCATCTTGATTACAGGTTGTGGATGCAAGTGCTCGTGCTCTCAGAATGATATATCAATCAAAACTAGCTCCAAAGTTTGATGTTAATAATGGAAAAAACATGGATTTTGTTCTTTCCCTTTTGAACAGTGAGAACGAGAATGTCACCGAGCTGGCTGCTACTATTATATCTCACTCTTGTGAGAACAGCTCAGAACAATTGTCACTATGCAGTGCTGGAGTTCTACAGAAACTGGTTAGCCTTTTTGGAGGTTCTATGAATTTGCGGGATGCTTGCTTAGATTCTGTTACTGCAGTCATTCGAAACAACAGAGAAGTTGCTTCGAGATTTGCATCAACGGACCATGGAAAAGGTTTCCGTTCGGTTGTTGGGTTAATACATGATCGGAGTCCACGCACACGACTACTCGCTTGTCTGTGCTTGATAGCACTTGGGCATGCTTCTCCCTGTCATTTCCTGGACAAACAGATTAAGACCAAGTTGATTATGGTCTTACTTGAGCTAATTGAAGAACCCGGTCAAGTAGGAGATGAAGCTCCCTTGGCGTTAACCACCCTAATTAAAGACAGCTTGGAACTGCAGAAACAAGCCCTTACAACGAATGCAGTTGAGAAGCTCAGCAACCATCTGCTAGCAAATTCACTGGAATCAAGGCGAGCAGTGACCATATTGCTTGCATTATCTGAACTTTGCTCAAAACTGGAAGAATCGAGATCTCAGCTCATGTCAGTTGAGGTATGTCAACTTCATAACACGGTTTTAAATCGCCGGCTAAGGCGTTTAGCGGCAGGGCTGCCATTATGGCGTTTAGTGGGCTATAGCCGGCTTTAGCGGGCTAAAAGCCATAGCGGCTGCCCTTCCTAGCAGCTATAGCCGGGTTTAGCGGCAGCTATAGCCGGCTATTTAAAACCTTGCTTCATAAGTTGTTATTTCTAGTTCAGTACTCTATAGAGTCCTTCTATTGTTATTGCTAATTTCAGATAGGTTGGTAACATAATCAACTGTTTCAATGTCAGCTCCCAACATTTAATTTGAATGTAATGGATGAATATGGTTGTCCATTGACCAATAACTTACGACTAATAACATAATCTCTTAAATAGGCATCAACCTTAATCCTTGAGGGATTGAAGCATGATTGGGTGGATATCCGTGTCGCAGCATGTTCATGTCTGAAGAATATCTCCAGGTCACCAAAGGTAAGGTTCATGCATCTGTCCATCTTGACCTTTATTGTTCATCCCAGATGATTCAGTTAATGTATTTAATCTCCAGGTACTCAGTGGAGGCCGATTATCCTGTGATACAGTTATTGGTCCCTTGGTCCAGCTTTTATATGACTCATCTACTTCAGTCCAGGTAGTGTGAATCTTGCAAAATCTACCATAGTGTTGTCCTGTGTTATATATATGTCCTGGAAAGGCTCAGTGTGGCTGCTTCCAAGTTCCTGTTCTTCTTATTTGGTAATTTGTACCTTGGGCACCGTTTCCTTGCTTTATGTGTGGAGCGGTCTTTCTGTCACCAAAAGTGTGCAAAATTTGGTGTTGATTAGGGCAATTAGCTATATTTTCAAACATCTGTACTTCAAGCTTTTAAGCCATTAAGACACAACAGAAAATCTGTAATCAATGCAAAGTTGCAGAACAATTATTAAAAGCTAGCGCCAAACTTCCTCTTTTGGTAATCTACACCCTGGTACCATTTTTCAGCTTTATTGTTCGACCAACCTTTTCTGTCGCCAATTAGCCGTGTGGTGAAACATGATGGTTTAGGTCTTTAATCCATTATTACTCTAGAAGTTTCCAAATTTATCTCTCACCTATTGACCTGTTCTTGTCACAGGTTGCTGCCCTTGGTGCCATTTGCAATATTGCCGTTAATTTGACACCCAAGAAGTCAGTTCTTCTTCATTCTGGGGTTGTCTCACAACTTGTTCATCTATCGAAGTCCATGGATCCAACATTGAGGCTAAAATCTGTATGGGCTCTCAGAAATATTATGTTCCTTCTGAGTCCAAAGGATAAAGACTTCATTGTTAAGGAGTTGACTTTATCTACTCTTTCAAGCCTCATATGTGGTAAGTCTAATGCGTAAATATGCTATTATGGAACTGCTGGACTATCTTCATTGCTAATTATGAAATGTTATGCAGACTCCGAACATTTTGTTCAGGAACAGACCTTGGCACTTGTTCACAATCTTGTTGATGGATATGTCGACTCTGCTAATTATGTCATTGGCGAAGATGGAATGGTTATGGATGCTATTGCAAGACAACTGAACAATGCATCTGCCCCAGGAGTGTGCATTCAGGTGAGTATTCTTCAAGCTTTATTCTATTTATTTACTTATATTTTCTAGATTTCTAATATAACTGTGTGTCAATTCATATACATTTTTGAATTTGGAGAGACAGGAGAAGAGAGAAACATATATTCTGTTGAACTGCATACTCTTGTGTCCCATTCTTTGATAGTTTGGAACATATGCTTCTTTATGGCTTAGCATTTATAGAAGATTGGAACAAACATTGCACGACAAGTCACTGATATTGCTATTTCCTCTCTTTAGGGTATGTTTGTGCTTGCAAACATTGCTGCTGGAAACGAGATGAACAAGGAAGCTGTGATGAATGTTCTTCTTCCTCACCGAGCAGATCGTGTTAAGCCATCCTTTGTAGTGAACTTTCTGCAAAGCAAGGATAAACAGTTGCGGGTTGCCACTCTGTGGTGTCTTCTGAACTTGATTTACCCAAAATGTGAAGCCTCATCTGGTCGAGTTGTCAGACTACAAAATGCTGGAGTGATCATACAAGTGAAAAGCATGATAAATGACCCCTGCTTGGATTGCAAGGTACATCTTCTCTCCTTAAGAAATTCGACCTGTGATGATCAGCATCGATGTTATCTAGCCCGTGGTGGTTGACAGAAGTACTGGAAATTAATCTTGCTGTGTTGATAAACCTAATGTGCAACATCGGATCTCTTCTGCAGCTTAGAGTACGTATGGTGCTTGAGCACTGTGTGGACAACGCCGATGATTGTTTCATGTGAGCAACCGGTATTGCATCTACGCCACGGAAAGTTTACGGAACCATATTCAGACTGGGCAAGAAGAAACCAGTGTGCTATGGATCCAATACATGCCTTGAACTGTGGAACATGAGCGCCTGCAGGAAGCTGCTTCTGCTGATCTCTCCGGGTCCGCTCAAGCCAACTGCTGCCTTTTTGCACCATGAGAACCCACCAACCAGGATCTGTTGTGCATATTGTCGATCAACTTGTTGTAACCGTGCCATCCTCGAGAACTTGAGCTGCCTGATGATTTAAGCACTAGCTACAGGAATCCCATTTTTCCTAGCGCCTTCCGAACCCAGTGCTTGCATCGCGATGCTGAGTGTATAATTGAGGGTCTGCTGTTGGTGTTGTCACTTTGTACAAAATCTGTAATTTTTGTTCCAATAAGGCCGTTTTGCATTCATGGGTTAGTTGTTGTTCATGGATTCCCATGTTCCTGAAAAAAAATAAGAATATGCAAAAGTTTGTCATGTTTGGGTTGCAGATCAAGATTTGCGCTCAGTATATGTATATCCCCGCAAAGGCCATGTGACAGCAGGCAAGTTTACTGTTTTGTTTTCTTTGTTTGATAAAGTTTACCGCTTTGTTTTGAATTTTTGTGCCTTGCTTAGAGCATCTCAAAGAGACTCTTTATCTTTATATATTTAGGAATAGAGATTTTGGTAAAAAATTACCCTCCAATGGGCTCTTCAATTGGATATGATTTTCTCTATTCCGAATTTTTCGCTAACTAAAGATGAACTAAGACTACGCTATGCACAAGATGTAGAAAAACTGTTGGAGAGTAAAAAATATACAAAAACAATTTTTACTCAAATAAGAGTACATTTTAGAAAGATTTTTGGAGATATTCTTACACACGTTTTAAAGTGAGAAAGCAACAAAATAAAATACTTGTGCCAGGCGTTTTAATTGTCAAAATACCACGTGATTGAAAACCTTATAATTAAGTTGACGCATAAGGGTTCATATCTCATGTTTTAGTTTTAACCATAGAAAAATCACGTCTATTGGAATTTCTCTTTTTTATGGTCACAGGGCGGAGAGAATCTGCTCGCCCTGTTCGTCGGTTCAGCAAAATCGGATACTAGCCCGCAACTGACCCAGAAGGACCCGTCGTCCCGATCCCAGCGCGGGTTGAAGCCGGACCGGTGTGGACCTATACGATGGAAACAGTGGTACGCTGGTTTGCGGTGTGGACCCGTGAAAACCACCGAGACCATAATACATTGAAAGAAAAAAAAGATCAGCTGCGGCGGGCGACGGCCGGCGGCCGGGAAGAAGATGCTGCGCGACGGCCTCGCTCGAGGCCTCGAGGTGGAGGCTGCGCTCGCGGCCGAGGCAGCATGGGAACTGAAGGAGGCTGTTGCATTCATGGCTGTTGGGTCTATGGACATGGATGTGGACTCACCACCGCATCTCCCCATAGAGAACTCTGCTAACAAAGTTTCCCTTCTATCCGTATCATTGGTTCCATTACTCTTTTCATATCTATTCATTTTTTTCTGGATTATATTCAGTCATAAACCCCAGCTCAGATCGAGATTACGCTTAGTTTGCAAAGAAAGGGATGGGTGCAAGATTCAATCCATAGTAATCCCTGCCATGTTCTCAGTTCTTGTTTGGGTAATTGAACACTTGAAGGGTGTGTGCGAAGACTGGAATGGAGTTGTGTTAAAGAATAAATTTCTTCATGTGAGGTGCTACGCCCATATAATTAGTCATATAGTTAGTCGTGAAGAGTGGACTCGAGGAACACAATCACTCTATCGAGAACGTAAGAACTAAAGAGTTCGACATTTTAGATTACTGGAAAGTAAGCTCGAATAAGTACCCCGTACTCTCCCTTTTGGCAAAGGATGTGCCAGCTGTTCCGGCTTCAACGGTTCCTTCGGAGTCACACCGTTGAAGCTTTGATTTGCGTGCAAAGTTGGCTACAGACATCTCAAAGTAAAGTGAGTGCAAGAGCGGCTGCTGAAGAGATTCAAACCTGAGAAGGTATAGTTTTCGTAATTGAGTAGAAGCGGCGGCAGGGCGGGAGGAGGAGCGGACCGCGATCGGGGGGTATGCGTAAATAACTAGGGGGTAAATGAAAATAATCGGATCGCGATTATGAATCGCGATCCGATTTAGGGGGGTAAGTGTAAACTACCAGGGGGTAATTTGAATATATTCAGATCACGATTAATAATCGCGATCCAAATCGGAGGGCCTTTCCAAAAATGTTTCGGGCCGACGAGGTCAGGCGCGCTGCCGTCCGCTAGCTCCGCTGCTGAGAGCGTCCGGCACTTGCCTCTATTGTTTCATCAGAATCACGAGCCTGTCCATCCGCGGGCCGCGGCTCTAGTGCGTCCGAAGACGATGCTCCTGCTGCAGCACCCTCGCCTCATCGTTGCGGAAATCAGCAGTGGACAGGGACGGTTTGGGATGCCACTCGCTGTCGCTGCGTTTGAACCACCGCACGGCACGGCCGGCTCCGCCGCTCCTCGTCGCCGTGCAACTCGACGCCGCTCATCCTGCTCGCGAGGTGGGAGGTCGTGACCGGACTTATCTGAGCTTGGCAACGATGACCGGCTGCGGCCTCGTGCTTTGGACCCGTGGTTGGTGGCTTGTGGGTGGCCTGGCATCGGAAGTCGGAGCTACCGGTAGACAAGGATGATCTCTGGCACTGCATCGTGATTGTGCTCAACCGTGTCATATGGGGTGGTTAGCCACTCGCATGCTCCGTGGACATCTCTTTTAACTAACTTTCTTGTACATAAACTCTTTCTTTCGTGTTAATTGAGCGGCAGAGCCTGCCATTGGTTTCTTGTGCATATTCAGGATTACTACTTCAATATATCCTCACGTGCTCGCCAGCACACGGTCCGCTGCCGGCCGCTGGTGTACCCATCATCATGGCCGGCCGGCGAGCCCAGGACCGGAGCACGCGGCTGCCCCGGCCCCGCCATAACTGCGACGGTGTGGTCGCCCTCACGGCCGGTGACTCACCACGTGGCCGTGCCGCCAGTAGGCCAGGCCCCCCTCGCCCGCCGCCCCGCGGGGCCCACCACGGCCAAACCGGTTTTACCTTAACCGCCGGTTCATACAGTTTCACGCACGCTAGCACTGTAGTCTACTGCAACTGTGGAAAACAACGGGTGTGGTAATAACTAGCTAATCCAGCGATGATTAGCCATCAAGCTCCCGCACGCTCAAACGCCGGGACCTACTTCTGCGCAGCACGCAGTGAATGTAGTTGGCGCCGTACTAGCCCTTGAATCGTGGTAATTAAATATGGGACAGGTGGTCGTGGTGGCCCCAGCCCCGACGACCTTGACTTGCGCCCCCTTTGCCCAGCAAGGTGGTCCACGCAGATCTTTTTACATTAATATTTAGACTTTTACTTTAAAATAACTTTATTCAAATTATTTTTTTATTGTTTATTCTCAATGTTCTGTACAAATGGCTTATATCATGGTATCATCCTTTTTTATTATCATAATTTGTGGCACGAAATATCCATTTGTGATAAAAACTGATACTTTATATGCAAATACAGTTTCTATATTTATTGAACGTGATATTGGACTTTTTTATTTGTTTTATATACAAAAACCTAGTTGGTTCTTTTTTATTTTGTTTGTGATGGTAGCATGTGTTATTATTAGGTTATAATAAAAATAGTGTATTTTACTGTGTTTCGCAGAAAATAAAATTGTTCACAATGATATTATTCTATCCATTCATTGAGGTGCTCATATCCATCCAACGTTTAGTCAACTGTTCGGTTAGCATCTTTTCTCACAATTATTAATATATCTCCAGAACATAATACAGTACTTCTTTAAGCTAGTCAACGGAATGCGATATTGGACCATTCAACAAATAAAGGAACCGTCCATTGCTGGTGACTTTGACATACATAGCATCCTACTACAATAGGTTTCAGTAATCAAAGATTTGTGTATTATTGCACTGCAGTTTGAAATAGAACAACCCTAGCTTGTTCCCGGAAACTGATTTATTGTATCATCGCGGGGAGGATTATTTAATTTTGGCATCAATTATAGGATGTGTCAATGTTCACAAGTGGAAATATCCAAACAAAACCGTGCCGTTCGGTTAGCATCTTTTTCACAATTAATAGTACGTGCTGACCTAGCTACTGTATATGTTAGTCAACGGAATACATACTGCTAGTATATACATGCAACTAAATGCCAAATTAATTAATTAATCAAATCCAACCCACTGTTCGATGTAGATCTGACTGGTTTGCATGCATGCATGCCCATGGTAGCTGGACAGAGGCGGTCGCAAGCAAGTGCATGGTCAGTCAGCTACCTACCACTTGGTACTGTCGCCTTAATTTGCAAAGAAGAAGATTCAAAGACACGGTGACACGACGACCTGGATTCAGAAGTGATGGCTACTTCATTCATTCATTCATTCAGGTTGTACAGTAGCTAATGTACTGCCAAGCTGAACCGGGGACAGCGCCTCCCGGCCTTGCTTAATGCACACTTGTGTATTTGATCCACACTCATCAAATTGTTATGCTTGTGGCATTAGAACCCTCGTACATTTTACCACCTTTGAAGAAAAGAAAATGAATACTCACTCCGTTCCAAATTATAGGTCATTTTAGCAAATCTAGCAATATAATTTTTTGTTACGTATCTAGACATAGCGTTTATCTGGATGTATAGTAAAATCTACATATTTAGATTTATCAAAACGGTCTACAATTTGGAACGGAGGGAGTACAAAAATATAATGGACATTGTCTAAAAGTAAAGTTATAATTTCTCCCAAAAAATAAAGTTATAATCCAATAATCTGTCTTCTCCACCACGATCATGGCTCATGCGATCCTGTCATTGTTGGAAGGTGTGGAAAAACATAAAGCCAAGCAAAGATCTAGATGAACCCAATTGAATGGTACGCAGCTTTTCGAAGCTCAATCATGCATGCTTTTCTATACCCAATCTAAAGGGGCCACAAACAACCCCCTGTCTGGTGACTTTATTCCCACAACAGATATTTTTATTTGGGAGTGAGCTGTATTTTTTTCTTGAATACGCAGGATATCATTACATTAAAAAAGAAGTAGAAAGGATAAAATAGCTATACAAATACACACGCACCCCCACACACCCTAGGTTTAAAATACAAACACGACCGTATCAAACATGAGTCGACCACAACCACCGCATAAAAACCATACAAGAGTCGAGCCCGTACGTCCTCTCTTCCCCGTCTCTCCATAATCCATCGGATCCACCGCGACGATGTTCGACCCTATCGTTCTTGCTTCTTCTACGGCGACATGGGTGATCAACAAACTGCTGGACAGCCTCACCAAAGCTGCCATCAAAGCGCTGCTGAAGAAGGAAGATCTCGATCAGGAGGTCGAGAAACTCAAGAACGCGCTGCAGCGCACAAATCTCGTCCTCGGCGCCGTGCCCGTTGGAGTCGCCGCTGGGGTCAAAATTGAGAACACGAATTTGGAGGAGCCGATCCAAGAGGTGCAGCAGCTGGCCACCGAACTCACCAAGTACCTCGACGAGCTGGAGTACTACGACATCAAGGACAAGGTAACTTGCACAACTTTTGGAGGGTAACTTTTTTCTAAGAAAACTAAAGTATATTGTGGGTGGACTCATGCATCGATGGGATTTTCCAATATAATTGTTTGTGCTTCTGTACTGCTAAGAAAGCAGCACAATAATGATGGCAAATTCTTGGCACTGCATGCCATTAATTCTTGAGCTCTTTGAAGGAGTTACCGAGCAGTATTGGGATTTTCTTCGGTTCCCGGTGCATATGGTTTCTAATTTCTATGGATGAGCTGCAGCACGCAAGAGGAATGGCAATGGTAAAGTGCTGCTCGAGGCCCCAAGGCTGCTATGGATTGCAGGATAGAAATTCATCTTGATTTTAACTAGTTAATTGTTTTGTGAGTTTTTAATCTGTTAAACACACACAAAAAAGTATATGTAAACCTACGGTGACTCGATTATTTTTTTAAAGAAACCCCACGAAAACTTGTTTTCTGATATTGACTTTTAATTTGTGAGATTCAAACAATAATCATCTACCTAATTTGTGAGGGTCCCAAAGCTTTGCACGCCATACTCCAAGGCCGGTTGAAGGTGAGGGCCCTTGAGTGAGAAAGAACACAATATCCTCACTGCATTTTAGTGTGGTACATGTGAAATCCTACATGCACCAGCACACGAAGACTTATTAGAGCACGTACAATTGGATAATCCGTGGTGCTTATACAAGGAACCAGTTTTTTCCCCACCAAAACTTTGTTGGAAGCCGAATACTGAACCGAAACAAAACATGGTGTTGGTTTTTTCTTGTGGCATGAACCGATCGGTTTTGGTTTTACGGAGACCAAAGTTTCTAAAAGCCGAAGAAGCTGAACTTAATAAACCGTTAAAAGCCGAAGAAGCTGACACCGAAGTTTTTATGGACAAGTCGGAAGCAATGTTTCATGGATGAGGAGGACCAATAATGGCGCTAGCTCAGTAGAGGAGAGGACGAGGGTGGTGCAGGACGGTGGTGGCGACACGATGCCCTCATGGAGGGGATGCATGTCGTGGGGATGAGAAAGGATGACTGCTGGCCATGATATATCATCACGGAGGAGGTCCTGGGTATAGTGGAGAACTGTAAAGGATACTCTTGCTAGGAAGAGTAACCATGTTATAATCTCTAAAGGATATCAAATAGTGGAGAACTGTAACCATGTTATAGTGTAATAATCTCATCTGTTTGTAATAACATTTGCTAGGAAGACATGAGATTTAATTCTTGTGCTTCCATTTGCATTGAACAGGTGAAACAGAATATTCCGAAGAAAAGCTGGATGAAAACTATTACTCATGCCGTCGGACATTCGAATCCAAAGAATGACAAGGTTTACATAGCACGTATAAGGGCTATAGTGGAAAAACTGCATAACATTTGTGGGAATGTTTATGAGGCTCTCTATGCAGATAAACTTGCTGCAGTTATCCAAGCAATTAAAATAACAAGCACAGACATGCGGGAAAATGCACAATACTCCACTCAAACTAAGGTATTCTCCAGGGATAACGTGAAGAACAAGATTTTAGAAGTTATCAGTACCCGGGCATCAAGCGATCAAGTATCTGTTATTCCAATTGTTGGTGACGGAGGTGTTGGAAAGACAACACTTGCTCAACTTGTGTACAATGACCCAGAAGTACAAGCTAAATTTGACATCATGATCTGGATATACGTATCTGCTAACTTTGATGAAGTCAAGCTTACACAAAAGATTCTGGAACAAATACCTGAATGTGGGCACAAAAATACCAAGAGTCTTGCTGGGCTTCAACATGATATGAACAAATTTTTGAGCAAAAGGTTTCTACTTGTGTTGGATGACATGTGGGAAGAGAGTGAGGGTCGTTGGGACAAGCTGTTGGCTCCTATCAGAGCTACACAAGTCAAGGGTAACGTGATTTTGGTGACCACTCGGAGCTTATCGGTTGCCAGGATAACTACCAGAACAGAGGCCGATCACATCAATTTGGATGGATTGGATGAACAGGACTTTTTCCCCTTCTTCAAAAGATGCATATTTGGCGATGAGAATTTTCAAGGCCAAAGAAAGCTACTAAAGATTGCAGAAGATATAGCCAGTAAACTGAACAGAAATCCATTAGCTGCAAAAAGTGTTGGCTCACTTTTGAGAAGAAATGTCAATGTGGAGGACTGGATAAGAATCCGAGACAGCGATGAATGGAGGTTTAATGAAAGGAAAGATGCCATTATACCTGCACTAAAGCTCAGTTACAATCACCTTCCCTACCACCTTCAGCTGCTCTTCTCTTACTGTGCTATATTTCCAAAGGGGTACAAGTTTGACAAAGAGGAATTGATACGTACATGGATTGCTTTGGGCTTTGTTGTGCACGAGAGAAAGAAATTGGAGGATCAAGGAAGTGATTGTTTTGATGATCTGGTAGACTGGAGCTTCTTTCATAAACATGAACAGTACTTCGTTGTGCATGATTTAATGCATGATGTTGCACAAGAAGTCATGGTGAAGAAATGCCTAATTATTGATTGCTTAGATCTTAGAAAAGTTTTCCCCTCCACTTGCCATCTTGGAATCTGGACTGAGCTGGCATACAACGAACAAAGCATTGAACGGAATGAGGACTTCGAAGAGAAATTAGATTCCATCCAGGATAAGGATATCCTGAAACGCTTGGAGAGTTTAATTCTTGTAGGGCTATATGATGAGAATTTCTCTGCCAAGTTGGTGACTATTTTTGAGCAACTACACTATGTCCGGGTTCTCCGGTTGCAGTTCAATGATGTTATGTTGTTGTCCAGTATAAAAAAGTTCATCCATCTGCGGTATTTGGAACTAAGATATACTTCTGACAAGCACAAACCTTTGCCTAAGCATATATGTAAGCTTTACCACCTACAAACATTAGACGTCAGACATTGGAATGGTCTAGATGATTTACCAGAGGGTATGAATAATCTTGTGAACCTACGTTATCTGCTTGTTCCCGGGTCAGGATCATTGCACTCAAAGATATCAAGAGTTGGAGATCTTGAATTTCTACAAGAACTGAAAGAATTCCGTGTTCAAAAAAAAGATGGCTTTGATATTTCACAGCTGGGGAACTTAAAAGAGATCAAAGGGTCACTTAGTATCCTTGATCTTGAGAATGTCACGAACAAGGAGGAGGCGACTCGTGCAGGGATTAAACAGAAGAAACATTTGAGGTCACTTTCACTCTCATGGGGGAGTGCAAGCGCAAGTCCAGCAACTAT
The DNA here is from genome assembly GCF_002211085.1 of Panicum hallii. Classification (NCBI taxonomy): domain Eukaryota; kingdom Viridiplantae; phylum Streptophyta; class Magnoliopsida; order Poales; family Poaceae; genus Panicum; species Panicum hallii. The sequence continues at coordinate 42,782,058 of NC_038049.1, read as the reverse complement.
CCAGGATAAAGTAATGGAGGGTCTTAAACCGCATGAAAATCTTGCCCATCTTACTGTTGTCAATTATGCAGGTGCTACTCCATTATGGTTGGCTAAAAATCTTTCACTCACCAATTTAGAAAGCCTCCATCTCCAAGACTGTCCAGCAGTGAAAATCCTTCCACCATTTCAGATTATGCCATTCCTCAGGACTTTGTCCTTGGTTGGTTTGTCCTCTCTAAATGATTGCCAGATTGACTTCCAATCCTGTGAGGAGGAAGAGCTCGAGTTAAATGAAATTCAGATATTGAAGTGCTCAGCTCTAACATCGATAAGACTTCATTCCTGCAAGGCACTGACTAAGTTGAGCATTAAAGACTGTGGAGCATTGACAAAGTTGAGCATTACAAACTGTGGAGCACTCGCTTCCTTGGAGTTGGAGGGTATGCCATCTTCTGATCAATTGATGATCAATATCCAAGGATGCTCTCAACTTCCATCTGGCTTCATCTCAAACTGATAATTTTGTTGGCAAACCACTACGGAGACTATCTGTAAGTATGGCTTTAATTTGTCAAATCTACTGCAGCATGTTTTCCAGATTAGATAATCTGTTCTAAATCATAGTCCCTGATGCTTGTCATTATACATCATGGAGACAATTCATTTCCTGACAGTGCACCATAATTGTGCAACAATGGTGTACTACTTATTTAATAAATGGAATTTATGACCGAAAACTTTTTCTTCTGATGTATATTAAGGTCCCTTAGGGAGTTTGTTTGAAACATAATTCTATATTTTTTGCTTTTAATTTTTCACAATCCTGCTTTTGAGGTCGTGTTTTGGAAAGGTTAGATACTTCAAAACTGATTATGAATTTGACTTTTAATATGAATAAAGAGAATAGTTTATGTAATACTCCAAATGGCAGGTATACAACATCATTTCTCCAAAACCACAAAGGGGATTCGAGTAGTATAACATTGGATTTTGGGAGTAGTACTTCTCACACTGCATATATACTGAGTTTTAAATACTAGTTGTTAAACAACTTCAGATTCTGACAATCCGCTTCAAGAATGAAGCTGTTTGTTTTTTCTTTTGATTCTGGGGCAGAATTTAGAATCAATTGTTCATCGTTTAATTTAAAAAGCCTTACAAATCTGTTGAAGCAATTTAGTAATAACTACTTGCCTGTAGCATTTGTGCCAAAAAAAAGAGGTTGCCTGTAGTTAATATTCTGAAACCAACACTAGTACGGAATAGGGATGTAGTTCCGGTTGGGCGGTTGGTTTCCCAATTGGAACTAAAAGGTCCTGGATTTTTAGTCCCGATTGTAGCAACCGGAACTAAATGGTCTGCAATGTTAAAAAATTAATTCGTGAGCCCCACCAATTCTGGTGGTCCGCGAGACTCTAAACCCAAGATCTCTCGCTTTGCGTAAAACTTCCTTGCCACCCAAGCACATGTGACTCTAGGTGAGATGTCTTTCTTTTAAATTAGACCGCGAAGGGCTTTTTAGTCTCGGATGGTAACACCAATCAGGACTAAATAGTTCCGGGTGGAGCCTCCAACCGGGACTAAAGGGTCACCTTGTAGTCCCCGTTGGTGTCACCAAATGGGACTTAAGCCTGTTTGAGGCTCCAACCGGGACTAAAGATCCCTCTCGCCCTCTAGCCGTTGGAACCGGGACTAATGCCTACATTAGTCCCGGGCCCGATATCATCCGCGATAAATATCAAAGACGAAAGAAGTGCAACTAGCAAATTAAGCCTCCAATTCTTTTTTTGGAACTCCTGTTCAGCTACTTGATAAAGCCTTGTGTGGTGAACGTCTTGCATCCTGGTCAAGGTTTTTTTTTTGCCATTGTTTTCTTATATACGCTGTGTACAGAGTAGTCTGAAGGAATCTCAATAGATTTGGTTCGGATGGACACTTTGTGCTAATCTTACGTTGTTTTTGTCTAGTGAGACTACTTATAAGAAATGAATGTTGCTAATTTTGCATTTGCTTAGGTTGTAAACCATTTTAGGAAATATATGATCAGTACATGATGCATTTCAATCACATCCTTTATATGTTTTGCTTGTTTCGTTTCCTATACACTTACATTCCGCATTTTTTTTGTCCATCAAACAAGATGTCTTTTGTCCATCATTTCCAATACATTATTTCCTTTATTGATAGTAAGTTCTTGTCTCAGAATACATAAGCGTGGAGAGAATAATTGCGGCATGCATGTGATGCTTGGATGTGGACAACCTTTATTTTTCTCAAAATATATTATGTCATTTCTACTCTTCGGAGGTCATTGGGACACTTTTGGTGGTACTGCAATTTTCTTTGTGGTTTTGGAAATTCTTGTCTAATATGATTCATTGTCATTTTCTTTAAAAGCATAAAACTAGTGTGGTTGGCACACCAATCAAACACTTCAATGTTTGAATAATTTGAACAGAAAGCAGTATGTGAAACATCATGTCGCAGAAGATTCCTTGAGAACCCTTGTATGAAAACGATTGTAACTATTACGGATATGTGCATTACCGGTTGAGTGTCCTTACTGTCGTCTTTGGCTGGGGGCCCTCTTCCTCCACATTTACTCTCGTTGAGCGCTGATGTTTTTTCTCTTCGGTACACCTGTTATTTCCTCCTTATTTTTATAAAAGCTGATAGAGGAAATGACCAAGATATCCATGATTTGTATGAGGAGACCTTAGACTAAGTAATAATTAACAAAAGAAAATGTAGGATAGTAGATGGAATAACAACGGCAATAAAGGGGGTGAATGATGATTGTGAGATATTAAAACCAAATCCAAACTCAAACATAGTAAAAAAAAAGTAGAACCATATTCCTGTGGCTACCGGCCGGACAGGCTTGTGCAGTGTGATCAGCAGAGCAAGAACAGTAACAGAACTTCGTTCGAGTACCACAAAGATCTACCAAGACTCCTTGACAAGGTTCTTGATGGATCACGTTGTGTGCAAAACCTCGAGGATTACAAAAGCACAATTCGAGCCAAACTGCGTGAACCAACGAACAAGCAACATCATAAATAAGCTAAGATTTAGACAACTACTTGTGGATGACAATTGACAAGGCACTTTGTTTATCTATCGTGTTCGTAAAGTCAATCCACTTGTAAAAGAGAGAATCAAATATACACATGTGCTATACACTAGGTAGCTACTAGCTAGCTAGTTGTGCCTGGGACAAAACAATGACATGGTTCTCCTGTTGGAGACGCCATTAGGGCATGTACAATGCAGGGAGAAAGAATCTTGCATGGGTAAGCATCACTATAATAGTTTGCTTCCTACAATGCAAATTGGCGCTCAAATTGGTTAACTACATTGTTAGCCCACCATAATTAGGCACTTGTCACTACCGGACGCGGCTGATTTGCCGAGTGCCCCGAGCACTCGGCAAAGACGTAAAGGCACTCGGCAAACATTTTGCCGAGAGCCCCACTCGGCAAAGGGCTCTCGGGGAAGCCGGGGTCGGCAAAGGATACTTTGCCGAGAGCTTCTCCTCGGGCTCTCGGCAAAATGTTTACCGAGAGCCAAAAGCGGCCCTCGGCAAAGAAAAGTAGCCGTCACGGCGCGCCACCGTGGACGGATCCTTTGCCGAGTGTCGCCGTCAGACTCTCGGCAAAGGACCGCGTCAACGCCCACCCTGGACGCCTTCTTTGCCGAGAGCCCGGTCAATAGCACTCGGCAAAGAGGGCATCCAGAGCTGCGCCGTCCTGCCTCTTTGCCGAGAGCCACTGGAGGCAGCACTCGGCAAATATTTTTTTTTATGACCTCACTATTTTCTCTTTGCTTGATTAGAAGGAGAAGTAACGAAAGAACGGATGGAGACAAACACAGAATTATGCAGTAACAATCAGGCCTGAGAGTGCCTGGCGGACAGTCCGCCAGGCCTGGCGGACTGTCCGCCAGGCACTCTCAGGCCTGATTGTTACCGCGAAAACTAGTGACGTCAAGAATTAATCCACTGGGGCTCAAACTTTGTAGGCACATTCACTGTAGCCAAGTATATCACAAAGTACACAATGAACAATCAAAGTACATTCAGTCTAGCTAAGTCTCAAATGCAAATAACTCCATCATCTATGCCGAAGGTGGCTAGTTGTTCTGGTTGGTCTGATTTGGAGAAATATACGGATCATTGGAGGCCGCCGACTGATTCTGCAACATATAGATGAAATGTATGAGTGAAACGACAAAATAAACGACATATTGAACATTGCATACTCACTGAAGTAGAAAACGGATCGGTGGGTGGTCTAGGTGGGGTGACGAAGGGAGGTGGCGGAGGTAGACCCGTCGCGGCGCCAAGACTCTGAATGTACGCGAACATGCTCGCCATCCTCTGTCGGTCAGCCTCCCGCTCGGCCTCCATCTCCGCCCTCATCCTTGCCTCCAACTCCATACGTTCTCTCCTCTCTTCTTGCAGCTGAGCTTGCAAAATTTTTACCCCAATATTACAATAATACAAAAGCGAAGTTATGTAATATAATAGAAAAAAACGTATGAACAAGCAACAACCTGGAGTGCCTGGACTTGGCTCGTCGAACTGTCCGGACGAGGTCGGATGCCTGCGCTCGAGCTCGTTTGCCGTGCTTTTATCTGAGATAGAGTCGGAGTAGAAGAGGAGTCGATCGCGCCGTCGCAAATCCAGTACCGTCCATGCTTCTTTCCTCCTCCGACCTTCATGACAATTTCAGCGTCAAGATCCTCCTGGGTCGGATCGTACTCTGGCCCGTGCACCTCCCTCGCCATCGATGTGTACTCATTGAGGCGAGTATAGATGCTCGGGTTGCTGTACGCCTCGGGCCCGTCCTCCGCGTTGTAGCTGACGCTGGATGTCGCTTTACCCTTGTGGGATAGAGCATACGCCATGAATTTGTTGCACTGCTGCCCTCCATGTGCCGCCGACTGCGAGAAACAAGATGATGAGAAATCATGCATAGATGAATAACCACAAAACAAGTAAAGTCGCGTACCCATGCTTGGGCGTACTCGGTCAGGTTACGGTTGCCTTGGTGGTGTGGCACACCGGCCATAGTCAGATGGTGCTCACGACGCTCCTGGTGCACAGCGTTCCAGTCGTCGGATAACCACTTAGCAACTATCTGCTGCCAGCACTCAGGAAAGTGGGCACACCAATGAGGAACCATCTACATGACATCAAGTAGAAGACATATTAGTAGAGGACATTAAGCCAACTTAATGTTCAAATAAATCAAATTTTGGTATTTACCTGCAAGTACTGCTCCTCAGTCAACGTCATAGTTCTTGCTTGCGCCTTGGTTACCTTCTGTCCAAGGACGACGGCGTGGTAGTTGATGATTGACTGGAGGCGCTGCTCGTAGAACATGTCGGTAACGAGCTTTTTGCAGCGATACTCGGCAACCACATCCGCCTGCGTGTCCATCCCGGCCTGTAGTCTGTAGAAATCCTGCAATAAACACGATATCATTATTTCAATCATATTATCAAGGATGTGCAACGAATGCGATATATTGATCACTTACCCAAAGCTCGCCCTTCACTCGCTCAGCCAAGTTAGGCCACTGTCTGCCGGCAACATCCCGCATGTCGGGGACGGCCCGGTAGTGCTCCCACGTATAGGCCGGACACGGCTCTCCAGCCAACGTGACCAGGCCAGGGAAGTGATCCCTAACCAGAAGACCCAAGATGCCATTCACATGGCGTCTGTGAGCACCAACGGGCCTCTCCACAACTATCCAGTTCCTGCACAGGTGATTGATAAAAAATTTTAATTTCTACCACAAAATTGAAATTATAACGTAAGCATGTACTGAAAACATGTAAATTTACTTACTTATCCCCTTGGGGAGCTATGATCGGGCGTTTTGCTTCAGGAATCGGTCGCTGGGGGAGACTCGCCGGACCTCGCTGGTAGACGGTTGACGAAGCAGAGGCCTCCGTGCTCTCCTCGTCCGCCTGCTCGTCGTCCCCTGGCCCCTCCTGGTGGACCACCTGGTCCGCCTGCTCGTCCTCCCCTCCGGGAGCGCCTGCTCCTCCTCCTCCGGGAGCGCCTGCTCCTCCTCCTCCGGCGGCACCTCCTCCTCCGGGAGCGCATGCTCCTCCTCCGGCGGCGCCTGTGTCATCGCCCTCCTGCCACTCCCCCTCCTCCTCCTGTAAGACGGTCCCTCAGCCGCCCCGGACGTCGGCTCACTGCTCCCCCCCGAAAACCTCTTGTGAAGGGCCGCTACACTCTTCTTCATCCCGCGGCCCACCATCTCTGGTGAATCCCCTGCAATTAAAAGAAAATTAATTAGTACAGATAAATATATAACACATACTTAGATAAATACATAAAGAAAATAGAACATAATTATATAATAATTATGTGGATGAAGAGAGATAGAGGAGCTTCATCCAAGATAAATACATAAAGAAAACCGAGTTGTGTTATGTGGATGAATAGAGATAGAGGAGCTTCATTCAAGAGGTATAGGGGGTTTTGGACAGCCTCCCACGGACATAAGACGATGGGCCCACGAAGAGATACTTTGGATGAAAGAAAAATGATCAGTTCTGCTGGCTGATCCCGAGCTGTCCTGGCGGACTGTCCGCCATCCTGGCGGACAGTCCGCCAGGACCTCTCAGCCAGCCAAAAAACCTTCTTTAATTCCAAGGGATTGATCCAAACTTTAAGATATCTTAGAGGGATGATTGGATGTATATGAGACAAAGTAGAAGACAAATAAAACACAGTTTTCAAGACATAAAAAAAAGTTTACCACTTTAGATCAACAACCATAATTACGTAATAAGTACAGATAAATATATAATACATACTTAGATAAATACATGAAGAAAATAGAACATCAATACGTAATAATATAGTCTTACATTGACTAAAAATATTCATCGTAGTCGGGATTAGCTGGATCATAGTCCTCATCATCACTATCAATCATGTCGTAACCAATAAGATCAGAAGACTCGGTGTCTTCATTTGCATTGTCTACTTGTAGTCGTTCTAGCATGTGTAAATCCTTAACGCTCTGCACCTCTTCCTCCTCCCCCGCATCATCAACCGCTTCAACTTCCATTTCGTTTGCCTCGGTTAATTCTATCTCGAATCGCCCTTGTAGCCCCTCTTCTTGAAAGAACTCTCCGTCATATATGTTTGGATCTAAGTTGTAATCATCATCGTTAGGGACAGGTACTCTACCGTGCGGTGATGTCTTGTACACAATATACCAACCCTTAAGATGCTCTTTGCTTTCACACGCATATGGGAGATAATAAACTTGTATAGCCTGTTGAGCAACAACATAGACATCGTCTATGGTCATGACTGAATCCTGTCGAATTTCGACTAGCCCAACATTAGAATGCGTCCGTCTCATTGCTTGAGGGTCAAACCAATGACATTTGAATATCACGGGATTAAGTGGTTTCGAACCATAGTAGCTGAGTTCGTATATTTCTTCAATTCTTCCATAATACTCAATCCCATCAAGGCCGGGAGTAAACACCCCAGAATTTGTGGTCTTTCGATTGGGTCGACAATCCTCATGACTGCTTGTACAAAAACGATATCCATTCACGTCATAACCAGAATATGACTTGACCTTATATCCAAAGCCACCGGCCACCTGTCTCAACTCGGCACTCAAGGTCGCATCGCTAACGCCCTGCAAGTTCAAGTACGATTGGACAAACTAAGTAAAAACAACTTAGAGTGAAAAGCTAAGTACGGGCCAGATTGGACCGTACCTTCTGTTTGAACCAAGAAATAAAATTGGGGGATCCATTTCCTGCACATTGTTTGAGCAGGGTATCTAATTCCTGCTCCGTGATATCCCTTGATTGACGCCAGAATTCTTGAATAAATTGTTGCATGTACGGTGTCACCTCGTCAAGGTTGGTCAACACATACAGCATGATCCGACACCACTCTTGATGACTCAACCTCTTGGTGGTCGAACCACTTGCAGTTCCAAGCTGACCTTGAAAAAGGCTGAGTCTCGAGTCATTTTCGCTAGCATTGTAACGAGCCGGTGGATTATGCACACCAGGTAGGTTGTCACCATAGTATACTGATGTAAAGTTCGACACCTCCTCCAGAATGTATGCCTCGGCAATGGAACCCTCAATTTTGCTTTTATTTCCACATTTCTTTCGGATAACCTTTAGGCATCTCTCAATTGGATAGCACCACCGACCCTGCACGGGACCCCCCATTCGTACCTCATACGGGAGATGCAATATCATATGCTCCATCGGATTAAAGAATCCGGGTGGAAAGATCTTCTCCAACTTACATAACAACACCGGTGCGATTCTTTCCAAGTCTGCAACTAAGGTCCGTGATAACTCCTTTGCACAAAGTGTGCGGAAGAAGTAGCTCAACTTTGCAAGTACCAGCCAGACATGCTCAGGGACATAACCTCGAACCATCGCTGGAAGAAGCCGCTCAATCCATATGTGGTAGTCATGACTCTTCATACCTAAGACTCGCAAAGTAGACAAGTTGACTCCTCTACTCAGATTAGCTGCATAGCCATCAGGGAACATCAACGCCTTGATCCATTGTAGTACTTCTATCCTTTGGGGCTTGCTCAAGACATAATCCGCCTTAGGCCTTCTCCATGTCTTTCCTCGTGCAGGAGGCCTCATTTCTAAGTTTGGTCTGTCACACAATATTGCTAGATCCAACCTAGCCTTAACATTGTCCTTTGTCTTCGTGGGAATATCCATGATTGTTGCCCAAAGTGCTTCAGCAACATTCTTTTCAGTGTGCATCATATCAATGTTGTGTGGAAGGAGCAGGTCGTCATAGTACGGGAGCCGAGTCAAGCCCGACTTATGAGTCCACATATGTTGCTCACTATATCCCACAAAGCCACCCTCTGGATTGATCAAGAGACCATCTATCTGCTGACGAATCTCGGCACTAGTCCTCATCGGACTTGCGAGGTCTGTCACTGTAACACCTTTTGTAAAGTTTTTGATGTCTCGTCTGAATGGATGGTCAAGAGGTAGGAACTGTCGATGTTTGTCGAACGCAACATACTTACCACCCTTCTGCAACCAAAGGAACCTAAGACGTTCCTTGCATACCGGACATGGGAATTTGCCGTGAACACACCACCCGCAGAAGACCCCATACGCCAGAAAATCGTGCAGAGAGTATTGATACCAAACATGCATCTTGAAGTTGGTTTTTGTGGCCCGATCATATGTCCATACCCCTTCCTCCCAAGCATGGACCAATTCATCAATCAGCAGCTCCATGAACACACCCATATTTTTCCCCGGGTGTCCAGGAATAATCAATGATAACAACACGTTCTGTCGTTGGAATGCTATGCCTGGGGGGAGATTGAGGGGAATCAGAAACATGGGCCAACATGTGTATGTGGCAGCCATCACTCCATACGGATTGAATCCATCAGTTGCCAGCGCAATACGAACATTACGAGCCTCACTGGCTTTGTCCCGATGAATGCTATCAAAGTAGGTCCATGCTTCACCATCTGATGCATGTACCATCTTGTGAGGATTGTATCGTTTCCCTTTCTTATGCCATGTCATCTGTTTCGCGGATTCCTCAGTCATGTACAACCGTTGGATCCTCGGTATGGCCGGCAGGTGACGTAGGATTGTCACGGGGATATCAAGCTGCCTCTTGTTGCCATCACCAGAGTCAACCTCCAAGAACCTAGAGGATTTACACTTCGGACAGTACTTTTCTTCCGCGTATTCTTTCCTGAACAGGACACATCCGTTCGGACAGGCATGTATCTTGTCATACGGCATCTTGAGTGCACGAAGAAGTTTCTGTGACTCGTACATACTCTTTGGCAGGATGTGACCCTCTGGAAGCAGGCTGCCAATAACTGTCACTATACCATCAAAGGTGTCTCTGCTCAGGCTGTACCGCGACTTCAACGCCATTACTCGTCCAATGGCATCCAGCTGAGAAACTTTTGTATGTCCGTGAAGGGGTTTCTGTGCTGAGGCAAACATATCGTAAAACGCCTTTGCGGACCCCTCAGGCTCCTCCTCTACAAGTTCTTCAGCAACGTGCGCCTCATGATAGTCATCTAACATGTCCACTAGACCAGCCTCAGCATCACAATCCTCGACACGTGGTCTCACCACGTCCTCTCTCCTACGATGGCCTTCACCATGATGGATCCACCGGGTATAGTTTGGCGTAAATCCATTAAGGAAGAGATGTTCCCCCATGACATCCTGTGTTTGTCTTTTCCTGTTAGCACACTTGCTGCATGGACAGAAAATTCTAGCCGCTCCTTTAGCATTCTCGCCCCACGCCTGTTCCAAGAATTCATTGGTGTTCTTAATCCACTCAGGGCTGACATCTCTCTTACTACGGTGACCAGTGTACATCCACCTACGGTCCTCCATCGTCTACTATACACAACGAAAACTAGTTAATATCAATTATATATGATAAAAGTCTAGTAAAACTAAATTAATACGAAGTCTCTATAGACGATGGGCCCACGAAGACATACGTTGGATGAAAGAAAAATGCTCAGTTCTGCTGGCTGACCGAGACATGAAAGAAAAAAGTCTCTATAGACGATGGGCCCACGAAGAGATAATGTTTAGCTCACTTCTTAACTCACAAACTCCGAATCATTACTATAATTAAGCAATTGTTTCCTTTTAATATCCTTTTCAAATCTCCAATCCACAAGGGGTAGATCTATCGGGCATACGCGAACACATACTTCACAAGCATTGCAATCATCTTATGTACTAGCAAGGCGGGGTCGTCACCTATACTGGAGGCGACGTTGCCGGCGGCGGACGGACGGTCGGCGACAGCACCCGAGGAGCGCTCCCCGGCGAGACGACGGCGTTGGGAAGACTGCTGTGTCGGAGCAGCGGCGTCGGGGTGTGAGCAGCGGCGTCGGTGGCCTCGGGGCGGCGAGCCCGCGGCCTCGGGGCGGCGAGCCCACGGCCTCGGCGGCGGGCGGGCGTGGGCGTGGGCGGGCGCGGCGTGGGCGGGCGCGGCGGCGTGGGCGTGGGCGGCATGGGCGGCGTGGGCGGGCGCGGCGGCGTGGGCGTGGGCGGGCGCGGCGGCGTGGGCGTGGGCGGCGTGGGTGGCGTGGGCGTGGGCGGCGCGGCGGGCGGGCGGGGGCGGCGCGGCGGGCGGGCGGGGGCGGCCGGGCGTGGCGTGGGCGTGGGCGGCGGGCGCGGGCGGCGGGCGGCGGGCGCGGGCGGCGGCGGCGGCGGCCAGGCGTAGGCGTGGGCGGCGGGCGCGCGCGGCGCGCGGCGGGCGCGGGCGGCGGCGGCCAGGCGTGGGCGTGGGCGGCGGGCGCGGGCGGCGTGGGCGGGCGCGGCGGCGTGGGCGTGGGCGTGGGCGGCGTGGGCGGGCGTGCGGTGGGCGGGCGAGATAAACCCGCTTGTTTGCCGAGTGCCCTAGATCTGGCGCTCGGCAAGACCCCATGTTTGCCGAGTGCCTCCGATCCGCGGCACTCGGCAAAGCCCCCGCCCCCGGCCCCGCTATCTTCGATTGAGCCGCCGCCCCCGCCCCCGGGCCCGCTGCGCCGCCACCGCTCCCCCGCCCCGCGCCCCCGCCCGCGTTCCCGGCCGCCGCCCGCGCCCGCGCCGCGCGCCGCCCGCACGCGCCCCCGCCCGCGCCCGCCCGCGCCCGCCCGCCCGCCGCGCCCCCGCCCGGCCCGCGCCCCCGCCGCCCGCGCCCGCGCCGCCCGCGCCGCCCCCGCCGCGCCGCCGCCACTCCCCCGCCCGCGTTCCCGGCCGCCCACGCCCGCCGCCGCCCGCGCCCGCGCCGCGCGCCGCCCGCGCGCGCCCCCTCCCGCGCAGCCCGCGCCCGCCCGCCCGCCGCGCCGCTCCCCCGCCTGGCCCGCGCCCCCGCCGCCCGTGCCCGCGCCGCCCCCGCCGCCCCCGCCGCCCCCGCCGCACCGCCGCCGCTCCCCCGCCCGCGTTCCCGGCCGCCCACGCCCGCCGCCGCCCGCGTTCCCGGCCGCCGCCCGCGCCCGCGCCGCGCGCCGCCCGCACGCACCCCCGCCCGCGCCGCCCGCGTTCCCGGCCGCCCACGCCCGCCGCCGCCCGCGTTCCCGGCCGCCGCCCGCGCCCGCGCCGCGCGCCGCCCGCCCGCGCCCCGCCCGCGCCCGCCCGCCCGCCCGCCGCGCCGCGCCCCCGCCCGCGTTCCCGGCCGCCGCCCGCGCCGCCGCCGCTCTCCCGCCCCGCGGCCCCGGCCGGCCCCGCCCGGCCCGCGCTGCCGCCGCTCTCCCGCCCCGCGGCCCCAGCCGGCGCCCCCGCCGCAGCCGTGCCCCCGGCCTACACCCCCGCCGCCGCCGCCGCCGCGGCCCCGCCCACGGCGTGTGCTGAGAATGTCTGCCTCTGACTTTTCAATGTAGTTGCACACAAGTCATTCATTTTAAAGATCTCGGTACTTGTTTCTCCATTACCACTCGCATCCCACCTTATGCATGTTGATTTCAGGTTGATTATCTAAAAAAGGCTGATCCAGCAAGAAGCTATATTATTCAGTGACTGATTGGTAACCAAGGCATGTTGATTTTTTTTAATAACCTCCCTATTTTCTCTTTGCTTGATTAGAAGTAACGAAAGAACGGGTGGAGACAAACACAGGATTATGCTGTAACAATCAAAACTGAGAGGGCCTGGCGGACTGTCCGCCAGGCCTGGCGGACTGTCCGCCAGGACGCCTCAGTTCTGACTGACCGCTATTTCTTTGTGCTGTGCAGAGAGTGCTTGTTGTCTGTTACCTTTGGCTGTCATGTTGCTCTCACAATTTTCGTAACTTGTGAGACCGAAAGAAACTTACCATAGGCATGTCTTGGGGCTTTTAGTCAACAATTAACACCCCTTTCGCACTTGTGATATCAGCTGAGTGCTCCTTGTGGCCAACTACATGATGACTTTCCAGAATTAAGTAGGGTTGGCTTACACCTTGAGTAACTGGGAGAATAGAGCAATCTGGGACTGTGATCTGTACTTGTTCAATATATAGGTATTGCTACTTGTATTTTTTGGGGGGCAAACAATTTTGAGCTGATAAGCTTTCGACCATATGAGACCCTAAATCTGTGTTTTCGACCATATGAGACCCTAAATCTGTGTTTTCGACCTACGCCATTACACGTTGTTTTGTTCATAAAAACTTGTATCATATGCAATTGATATTATTCTTGGCTATGTATTTAGAAAATAAGACATCTCTTTTTTTGTGCATTGATCCATAATGTATATGGATTTTATTTCCTTCTTGGCAGGACTTCGTTCCATCAGTTTCAACAACTAGCCATTGTATGTCCGGTTCAGTGTCAACTGAGGAATCGTGTTCGACTGTACCGCCGCTCTCAGCTCGAAGGCCCAGTCCAACACAGGTTTGTTTTAGTTGAATTGAGGTGTTCCAAAGTTAATCGGTCCAGTTGGCTTGATTCATGGCGGGACTAAATCAAATATCCAACAAGTTTTTTGCATACAAATTTCCCAATGACTTATTGACTCATTCTTTCAGTTGAACACCCGGTCGAAAAGAAGCTCACCTGCAAGGGTTAAGGAAAACACCCAGTCGGAATCATGTGGAAGCTCACCTGCAAGGTTTAGTTGTCCTTATAATTTGTATACGAAATTATTTGCACATTTCCAAATAGTTCTGACGCAAGTTTTTTTTAATATTATTAAGTGGACCGATAGAGCTGGAGTATGAAATGTAAGTTTGTCTGCATCCTTATAATTATTTTTGAATAGGAAAGTCAAAAGTAAGCTGGATTATAAATTGTAGGTTTCCAACTGATCCGATGGACACGCGAAAAAGAATCCTTCTTTCTTTGCATAACATAAAGTTTGCGGATAGTAAGGATCAGTGGAGAGCTACTGATCCTGATGTACTGGAAAAAGTTGCACGAACTCTACAAGTTGTGGGTTGCAACTTGAGTATCGATGATATAAAAGAACATGTTACTGCATTGGAAAATGATGTCAAACTCCATTTGGTAAGCATTGCAATCCATATCATAATCCGAAACTTAGCTTAATCTTAATACCCTTCCAATCCACAAGTTTTTTTTGGTTTATGCAGGCGGGTGAGCACTATATTTCAGAGCATTGGCTCACATATGCGGCAGTGTTTGACTATGTTACGCCTGACTATGTCGTCGAGACCCCGCCGACACATCTTGTAGACAATGATAATGTAGCCAATGAGCCTAATCCCAGAAAGAAGATGAAGATGAAGATGACATGCAACGCAGAGTCCACCAGCAGTGGCAAGTCAGATTCAAGCATTGGTGAACGTTTTTCAAACCTGATGGAAGATAAAGAATTTGCCGCACAACTCTTCATGGGTCGACTGAGTATGGAAAATTGTTGTGACAAAGCTATGAGGTGTGGTTTCAAAGGCAAAGAACTTCGTTCTGTTCTAAATTTATGCAGGTTAAATTGGGAGCAGCGTCAGATATTCTTGAAACTTGAAGATTCTGAAGCAAAGGACTATGCCTTAGAAGCTATTTACAGGTTTGTCCCGCCGCCACCGCCTCCGCCGCCGCCGCCGCCGACCCAGTGAGTTGTATGAACGTTTCCAAACTTGTATGGACTGTATATGTTCATTTATGCTGGCTCGGGACATTTGAACTTGTATGAACTTTGTATGAATTTGTATGGACTTGTATGAGTATTGTCATATATGAAATGTGTGTAATGTGTATTGTCATATATATATATAAACTGCATGTGATGTCCGTTGTGATATATATATATATATATTATTGGACTGGATACGAGAAAAAAAATAGTCATAACTTTATCACGTGAGCATCCAATTGGCAAGCAAGTTGCACAACACAACATCACACTCTCTATCCAGGCAATGAATAAAGTTTGTCCGTGTCACTAGTGAATTTCACACTCATCTGTTACTAGGAGCGATAGAAGAGGATGCGTTGTTAATCAGGAAATATTGTGATAATAAAGCCATAAATGGAGCAACCCTTTACCCAAAAGCTCTCACGCACAGGAAGCATCTAGCTAACGCGACGTCGATGGAAAAACATGAGCATCTTGGTCGCTGCGGCAGTTCCTGCTGCACGCGTGCGCGGGGTGCCTGGGCCTCCATGGCTACTGAGGCTAAGAAATTTGGACTCCTCATTTGCTGATCAGCCAAAGCGATCACAATGGCTTAAAAAGTGATAACAATCACTTAAATCTTGCTTGGATCTTGCTCCCTCGGCAAAGCTGGTGAATCTCTTGGGAAAGAACCTGAATCTTGCTTGGATCTTGCTCAAACCCAACCCTAGACCAAGGATTTGGAGTGGAGAAGCTAGGGTTTCACTTTGGGGAGTTTTGGAGTGCTTAGAAGGTGCTTGAGGCTAAGCTTATGCAGTTTGGCAGGGTGGATTTCCCGTTAGGGTCGAAGAGATATATACAGAGCCTCACTAAAAACTAGCCGTTAGGCTGGTTTTAAGTGTCCTGGCGGACTGTCCGCCAGGACTGGCGGACAGTCCGCCAGGACCACTCGGGTTTGCATTTTTCTGTTCAATGCATGGGTTCCGGATTTGGTTTATTTGTGTTCTACCACACACTTTCCACATCCCCCTTGATAGTACGGTATACCTAGACTAAAGAAAATATAAAACAAAGAATTATCTTCGCTTGAACCACATTTCTTGAACTGGTACCGTTCTCCAATTTTAACGAATCGTCGGGTTTGCATTTTTCTGTTCAAGGCATGGGTTGGCTTCATTTCATAATGAGCAAACCAAATAAAGTCAAAGCATCATGATGAGATAAAACCAAGATTATGTAATATCACATGATTTCACAAACATAGAAAAGCAATAAGATCACAACCATGCAAACATCATCCATAAAAAGAAATTAGAAATTACAAGCCAACTTAGTTCAAATACGATACAAGCCAAGTCTCACATAGATCCAAAGTCTCACAACGACTCTAAAGGATGGAAAGATAAGAATGCTAGGAATGCTAGGATACAATCTTCTCCCCCTTTGGCATCAAACACCAAAAAGAGAAAAGACAAATGGAAGCTCGGAGCAGTAATCACTCATCATCCTCATCATCATCATCATCATCATCATCACCTACATCATAATGCTCCCACGCAGCTGGAAAGTCGCTAGGAGGAGAAGGCGGAAATGAGGGCCAATCCGTCTCCTCAATGCCAAGGTGGCGCTCAATCCTGTTGATACTCTGCTGATTTGCCTGAGCGTGAGCACGAACTACATCGTTGGTGTTGCGGCATACTTTGAAGAGAGCTTTCAAGCTAGAAATAAAGGCATTGCCTTTCCTGCGAGGACGAGTCCTAGAAGAGGAAGGCATCGCCGAGGTGGAGGGCATATCCATAGTGGGCTGGGGTGGAGAGTGAGCTGATGGGGGAGACTCGCCCTCTGGTGGAAACTCTTGCTCCTTGGGAGGCTGTGGGCAATATGGGGCATGGACCGCATCATATCCAAACTCCATTCCAGTCACGGCATTAATCATCCTTTGAATGTATGGAGCATAGATAACTGGATTACTGTCATGATGGAGCATGTACCTCAACTCCGTCCAGAAAAAGTGAAAGACACTAAAGGGCGGGTGATCAAAGTCCATAGCTAGAAGAAGGTTCTTGACCGTACCATGAATCTTGGTGCGATCACCACTCTTGGGAGTCAAGGTCTCCCGGAATATCCTGTTCATGATCTCCATATATGGACGTAGTCCATGAGTCGTCGCTATATCCGGATCCTCATCCCGATAGAGAGTCATAAGAGCTTCATCCGTTGGATTGATGTCATCGTGAATTTCCATCTCATCTAGAGTGTCATCAAGCTTAAGGATAGTAGCAAATTGCTTGTATGAAACCCAGAAGGCGCGCCCTTAAAGATTGAAGTGAATAAAGGAATTCTTGCCCTCACCTTCAAACCAAGCAGTGGAGCAAAATTGAGCAACCAACTCATTGTTCCAATCTTGATTGAGGGCCAAGAATTCATAGAGGTGTTTCCTCTCACATTCACGTATGACCAAGTCAAAGGTTGGATTATTTTTCTCACTCATTTCATCCCAATTGATGTACTTGGAGACGGTGATAGCATTCTTCTTCTCAATAAAGACGGATATGTACCGATCAGCTTGAAATTTGCTCCAAAACCTCCTATCCGTGATGTACTTCTCATAATCATAAGGATTTTCCTTTCTTTCCTTAAATGCAGCACCTCTTTGCTTTGTGGTGTAATCCACTCGCTTCACTCCAGGGTCACCGAAGTTGATCCTTGTGTACTCCGGTCTGTGCATGATATACTTCCGGTAGGGTTGGAGTGGAGGGTACTCATCAAAGATAGGAACCTCCTCTTGAGGCACATCACCTTGTGGTTGAGCAGCTCTTTGGTAGCTACGCCTGGGTGCCGCATGGCTAGGACCGCCCATTTGCCCAGCTCGACTCATTGAAATTTTGGGCGTTGGCTTCCTTTTGCGCTTAGGTGGAGGAACGACTTCAATTTCATCGGAATCGGAGTTGGAGACGGGATCATGCAAGAACTTGGTCCTCCTCTCATGCACCATCTGTACATGTATAGGAAGTATACTGCTTGATTAGAAGTAATGAAAGAATGGGTGGATACAAACAAAGGATTATGCAGTAACAATCAAGACTGAGAGGTCCTGGCGGACAGTCCGCCAGTACTGGCGGACTGTCCGCCAGGACCTCTCGGTTTTGAATGTTCCCGCGAAAACATGTGATGTCAAGAATTAATCCAATGGGGCTCAAACATTGTAGGCACATTCTAGATGATAATGAAAGCCTAGACTTAAATTTTGAACAACAATGAGTGGATAGATTGGGAGATCGACTTGAATAAAGGTTTAGGTTATAAAATGAACATGAACATGTGAACTAAAGATTTAGCCATCCATTCTTCAAGATTTTCAAGGAATAGCATGCTCTACCTAGCAGGAAACAATAGCTAAAAGCATTCCTCAAGATATGCATCGAGTAGAGAGATCGATGGAGGATTGCATATACCTTGTTCTTGCCCTAGGATGAATGGAAATGCTTCCAAAGGATTGGAAACGAGGGGAGAAGGTTCTTGCAGCCTGTGGAGGGGCTCCTTCGCCGTGGACCTTGCGGAGGAACCGAATCCTTGGCTCCACGGACAATGGGGGGCAATGGGGGGTGTTGTCCGTGGGGAAGGAAGAGAGAGTGAGAGAGGAGCTAGTTGTGTTATGTGGATGAAGAGAGATAGAGGAGCTTCATCCAAGAGGTATAGAGGGTTTTGGACAGCCTCCCACGGACATAACACGATGGGTCCACGAAGAGATAGTTGGATGGAAGAAAAATGATAAGTTCTGCTGGCTGACCCCGAGAGGTCCTGGCGGACTGTCCGCCAGTACTGGCGGACTGTCCGCCAGGACCTCTCAGCCAGCCAAAAAAATATTTTATTTGCCGAGTGTCGGTCAGCTGACACTCGGCAAATACACCCTTTGCCGAGTGTCAAAAATCAAGCACTCGGCAAAGATAACGGCGTTTAGGGTTTAGGGTTTAGGGTATCTGTTTGCCGAGTGTATCTGTTTGCCGAGTGTTAGGCTCTCGGCAAAATATTTTATGCCGAGTGTTTTTTTTTGCCGAGAGCGACACTCGGCAAAGAATATGTTTGCCGAGTGCCCGAAATATAGCGCTCGGCAAACCTTTTCACCCTCGGCAAATCTGGTCTCTCCGGTAGTGTGTGCTAATAACTTAACTTTATAAGCATATGTGCTTCTGATGTCAATGTTCACATGGACATTCTACCAATTAATGGAAGGGTTCATATATATATATATATATATATATATATATATATATATGTATATATATATCCAAACAATGTTAAGTCAACTGTTCGGTTAGCATCTCTCTCACAAGTATTAACATATCTCTGGAATAATACTGCTCTAAGTTGGTCAACAGAATACTAGCTCTGTCTATTTTGGATGCTAGCTGGAGTGGAGAGTGGGTTGGATTTGATTAATTTGGCATGCGTCCGCTTGCATGCTAGCTAGCTAGCTGGAGAGGGGACACAAGTGGGCTGGCACGGACGGCTACCGTAAGCAAGTTACTAAAAGGTACTAAGCAAGTTAGCATAAGCAACTGGACGCAACTACCGTGTGCGATTACTGATATTCTTTTATTGAACGTGATTCGGTATAGAAACTCAGTTTGGTAACTTTTGGTCAGTTCGATCGGTTATTAGTTTAGTAATACACATAGTACGTAGTTTTTATTGAAAACTTATTTAGTAATTAGTTGAGTGTAGCTACACCTAAAGTGTAGAATAGCACGTGGGTATATATTTTCAGTAATAACCGTTGTATGCGATTACTGAACACCCTTTTACTCAACGTGATTCAGTAGCTCGGTTTAATAGTATTAGGTCAGCTTGTTTAGTAATTTAACTGCCCGGTGTAGAATAAACGCTACACTTAGGGCGTAGAATATGTGTATTAGAAAGAGTGATAATAACGCTACAAAAATATTGTCTTACATATCTTCTGCAGTAAAATGACTACCATGGTATGAGTGTGAGATAGAGACGAGTGTTATCGGCCGTATTTGACCTGACCAACACTGACTGTGGCCGGTTTCCTTGGGCTTAATAACAAAGCTGCTAACGCATCCATCTTCGTCTGTCGCCTTTCCTCTCCCACCCGACGCAACATTGAGCCGTTGACCCCGCGTTCTCTCGTCGTCGTCCTCCACCTCCGGCCAGCTCGTAGTTGTTGTCCCCCGTCGTCCCTGATCCCAGCGTCGTGAGATGGATAAGGCGATTGTTCCAGGCGTCGACGACGACTCCAAGCTGCCGCTATGGGCTTCCAGCGTCGGTTTACGGGTCGAGGTGGTGGAGCGACTCGTTGCTGCCCGCCGAGATCTCCACTCGGTGCTCACGGAGGCTCAGGAGAGGGAGATCCAGAACCCGGCGCTGGTTCGGCACCTCAGGGAAGCCGAGCACAAGGCATCCCTTGCCGAGGACCTCCTCAGCGCGCTGGAGTACTACCGCATCCAGGGCGAGGTGGAGCAAGACGAACACCACCACGACGACGACAGTAGTAAGGTCAGCTCATAACATATCCTGTCAAAATTCCGTCCGGTGGGATTTTCTTTTTTCACTAAATGTCAAATTTTCAAGAGATTTCAACTTGTTTACAGATATCATCCTAGCTAATAAGCTTCACTAGGGTTATCATTGTGACATCCCGGCCCAACAAGGATGAATTTGAGCCTACTAGTGATCCAAGTGCCCAACAAGGATGAATTTGAGCCAACTATTAGTCTAAGTGTGAGTGGCATGACATATGTGAGAAGTTATCCCATGTTGCTAGTTGAAGGTGAGGCTCACCAATATATAAACTCAAATGCCAAATATATTTCAACCCTCGGGTTAATCTTTTTACGCGAAGCGAGGACGAAATCGTAAGCGGGGTTGGTGCGAGTACACTGGAGCGTTACAACCATGGCCCGCTCATTCAATTTCTTCAGCACGCGAGGTTGATCCCCACCCCCTTCTTCTATGGTTCTTTTAGAAAATTTCAGACACATTACTTATATCCTAAGAAATAATCTTTTTGCTCCTAATTATTATAGCAATTGTGATTGAAAACCGTGTTGTTTATTGGTTTTGTAGATACTCAATAATGCATATGCATTGGAAATAAAATCTACTAAGCATTTAATTGGCTCTATTCTCTTTGCTATACAATTTTTTTCTTGGTACTTGACATTGCTTTTGACATTGCTTTAGTTAGATGAATTTTACTACAAACTAAACAAACATTTTGTATGGACAAATTCTAAAGTTAAAGTAACATTCTTCTTGGGATGGAGGGAGTAAGAAACAACTTTATTGGTCAGTTCATAATTCATGGTTAAAAACGGAATTAGTTACAGTACATTATTTGATTGTAGCCTATCTATATATAGATTACTAATTTAATAAGCAAAAAAATCTATTTTACAACTTGGAACTATTAACAAAAATCTCAAATTAACTAAAACATTATACTGGATATTTGTCACCCCTAAGCGGTCTGTTTACCCCCATTGATTTGAAACTAAACAGTGTAGTCGGCGTATTGTTTCTCCCCCACTCCCGACCCTCAGTCTAATGCCAGCAGCAGCAACACACCATCATATTCTGAAGCGCCCGGTCAACACCGATTTATGCCTCATTTGAAGCAAAGGAAAATCATATACAGACACTTTGAAGGATTCCAATTAGTCCTATGCATAGGAAATTTTCCTATATGCTCCTTCGGGACGTGATTTTATTTCCTTCTCACTTGCGCCTCACACTAAGTACATCCACAACTTTTCTTGTTTGAAAAGGATCTTTGTGTGCATGCAATTTTTTTATGTGAAAAGATTTTTGCATGCGTCCGGATAAGTCTTATCATGGGCCACCCGACAGCTTCACCAGCATGATAATACCCCAACCCGATCAGTACATCGCGTGGGCTTGAGCGCCCGTTATTTTGACCCAAAAACAAAAAAAAACCATGAAATTATCTGAAAAGTAACTATAGATCTGGCCCAACCAATTGTCGGGCCAGGTGTGGGCTCAATTTTTCGGCGTGACATTGGGCTTGGACCATCAAAAACAACCATGGTTTTTCCGGCACGAACCAGCAAATGATCAGGTCTACCTGAAGATAATAAAAAAAAACTTGCCCGTTTTGATATGTCAAATGTTTATTATCTTTCAAATACTCCAAATGGGCATATCTCTATAATAAGGTGGCAACTTAGATTAATGCTTGTACCATTTTTTGCAACAAGATTAACTTGAGTTCTTATAAACTTATGTGCAAAAGTATCTGCCTTTTCTATAGCTCTATTTAATAGTTTTACGAGTCAGGATATGATATCTAACAACCTGAGGTTTACTAGCAAATTGTAGACCTAACTAGTAGGGGAAATACAATGTCATGTTGCCAGCTTTTCTAAATTAAAGATACTTGCAAAATTACTAACATTGAATACCTAAAATTACTAACTAATAGTGCGAGTTAGTGATGTTAGGGAAATAATTGTTAGTAGGAACAAAATTTAAACCTACTATCTCTGTACAGGTTTGAAGTACATATCATGTATGAAATCTCAAAGCTTACACTGCAATTAGAAAAGAAAAAAAATTCCATTTTACTATCCTCACCAATCCGTTTTAACCTTAACCACCTGAATAAAATTTAGGCTCGATTTACTCTCTCGATCTATTTCAATTGATCCAATCTACCCTCTAATGAGTTTTTTCCTCTTTTTTTGTTTCTCTATGTAGAGGTTGAGTTTTAATTAAAACTTTGTGAGCGGATAGAGAACATGATACTTTATGCTGGAAAAATACATTAAGAAACTTGCAAATAGTAATAGCAGCAAGCAAACAATATTTCATTACATCAAGTTGGCTTTTATAGCACAAGCTACTAGTAACAGATACTAAATTACTAACAGGTTTTATTAAAAAGGAATTCATCAGAATATATCAAATATGTGTCTTTTTTCATTAAAGGTCTTGTTAGTTGAAATGCATGCAGGGGTGGAAATGGAATATAGATTGGATATTTGTGTGGAGAAATATGGCCATCCAAAACTTTTTTCAAGGAAATAGAAATAATGTTCCAAAAAGTAATCATGTTATCCTCATTTTGCAAGCAACCAAATTAAACTGTTCATATTGCCACCTAACAAGTTCTTATGCATTTCAGTGCTACAGGGTAGAGTGGGAATGTATGGATCCAGATTATTGTTTACAAACACATGTCGCATTACCACACTACATTCCCTGGAATTATAATATATTGGTTTTGATGGGAAATACGGCCATACCATATAAAGTCATCAAATGCTTTGCTTTCCTGAATATACATGTTATAGTCAAAAGTGACACGCACATATATACTCCCTCCATCTAAGATTAATATGGAGCGAATTTTAGTCTTGACATAGTCTTCAAAGTTCAACTCTGACTACTAGTATTTCTTATAATATAGCGCTTTCATCCACAAACTAATTTGATACAAATGTATTTTGAGATTGAAATATAGTGGAATAATTTCTATGCACAAATAAAACATACCTATTATTTGACTGATTAGTAATAGCTAAAGCATAAAAAAGGAACATTTCAATAAGATGCATGCACTGCCCCTATGTTCTTGAACAGATGAGGTATATGTATTGTTTGGCTATACATACACATCTTGTAAGACTTAGAATGTTGATTCAGTTTTTCTGAATACAAGAATCCATTTTGCTTTGTGCAGCTTGTGCATGACATTGGCGATGGGAACCTGCTTCTCTCGATACCAGCAACGGACATCCAGTTGTTCCACAAAGCTGACAGAGAAGTTAGTAACACTTGTCTGTTACCGCATCCTGAAGGAGCTGAGGAAGATATCTCACGTGCGATAGAAGAGCACGTTGCGCATTGCCACAGGATAGCGAGTGATGTGCGCTGCTTCCTTGAGCTTGAAAAACTGGATGACAAGTGGCTACAGATATACCGGAGCACGTCATCATGGACAGATCCTCGAGAGATGTCACCTTTCCCCACGGAGCACAAAGTTCATGGGAGGGATCAAGACCGGGATTGTATAATAAGCAAGTTAACAAGCGAGGAGTCTGCTGCGCAGAACCTCTCCGTCCTCGCCATTGTTGGTAATGGAGGCGTGGGGAAGACAACCCTAGCCAAAGTGGTGTACAACAATCCAGTAGTGAGGGAGCATTTTGACAAGGCTCTGTGGCTTCACGTTTCCGTCTATTTCAATGAAGCTAAGATCACACGTGAGCTGTTGCAGCTGTTGCGCGGGGATAGGCACGAAGATATCAGCGACATGAAGGAGCTCCAAAACATTCTTGGATATGAGATAAAGTCAAAACGCGTTCTTCTTGTTCTGGATGACATGTGGGAGGACAATAAAAAGGAGAATTGGGATGTGCTGCTCACACCACTGTGTACCAATGATGCCAAGGGAAACATGGTTATAATCACAACAAGAAAATCATCTGTAGCAAGAATGACAGGAGCAAGACACAACATCAACCTACACGGTTTGAAGGATGAAGAGTTTTGGCCTTTGTTCAAAGAATGCGCCTTTGGGGACGAAAACCATAAAGGGCATTTGAAACTGCAGGAAATCGGGCGAAAGATAGCTGACAAGCTGAAGGGTTATCCTTTGGCAGCAAAAAGTGTAGGCAAACTATTGAGCAGGAAGCTGGACGATGGGCACTGGACTAGAATTTTGGATAACAGTGAATGGAAGGACCAAAAAGGTGATGATGATGTCATACCAGCGTTGAAGATCAGTTACAACTATCTACCAAGGCACCTCCAGAAATGCTTCTCGTACTGCTCCGTATTTCCAAAGAATCAGAGGTACCATGTACAGTGGTTAGTTAATATTTGGATTGCCCAGGGTTTTATATCTTTGGCTGACCAGCATACACAAGCAGAGGAAACTGGAAGAAGATATCTAGCAGACTTGATCGACTGGGGATTTTTCCTAAGTGAACCTCCAAGACCATCTTTACTCATGCATGATCTAGTCCATGATTTAGCCCAGATAGTTTCATCTCATGAATCCTTCACCATAGAAGAGTTGACGCCTCCTGCAGGTGATTTGAACCTCATTCGTCATGTCACTGTAATCACTGAGTCAGCATATTATGGGCAATTCGATGGCACCGTCCTACCGAATAACGAGTACTTCATGCAAGAATTCGCCAAGACCTTCTGCACACTGCCAAGAAAGGACCTAAGAACGTTGATGCTGTTTGGTGCACACGACTCGAGTTTTGCCAGCACATTTCATCACGAACTGGGTAATGAGATAAGAGCGGTTCGTGTACTGAACATGGAAGTGGTATATCCGGACCTGAACATGTTGATACCCAATATCTCGGCGTTTATAAATCTCCGGTATCTCTGGCTACGCTCCTTCTACAGAGGCCTTAGATTGCAGCTGCCAGAAGCTATATGTAAGCTGTACCAGTTACAAGTCCTAGATATTAAGGACTTCAATTCTGAAACAGTTGTGCCGAAAGGCCTGCACAAACTGCGCAACTTGCGACATTTTTTTGCAAGTGAGCAGCTGCACGCACAGATAGCCAGTGTTGGAGATCTGGTTTTCCTTCAGGAGCTTGTGGCGTTTCGCGTCAGAAAGGAGCATGAGTTCAGCATCGCACAGCTGGAAAAGTTGAATGAGATAAGAGGATCAGTTAGCATCTACAATCTTGAGAACATAGGAAGCAAGGAAGATGCCAGCAAGGCTAGGCTCAGTGACAAACAATACCTGACTAGTTTGCGGCTGTCATGGGATGGTATGCCAACATCCTTGCGCAAACTCAAGATCATAGATGGCCTTGAGCCTCCCATGTGCCTTGAGAAACTCCATATAGAAGGATACAATGGTTCTGCTCCGTCATGGCTGGGTAGCACTGCTGTCTCTCTTACTTCCTTGCAGTCACTACATCTTGAAAAATGCCAATTCTGGTCTACCCTTCCATCCGTCGACGAGTTGCCGCTCCTCCGAGAACTGCATCTGATTGATATGCGTCGCCTCGACAAGGTACCACTAGGCCGTGGTTTGAAGGTGCTAGAACTGCGTAACATACCAAGCCTGAAGCGATTTGTTGAGATGGAAAGTGACCAGCCGTACGAGAACCTTGAAGTCATTGAACTGAAGGATTGCAACTATCTAGAGAAATTGCCGTTCCAGCTGTGCTCTTCTGGCACACGGACTGAGCATCTGTTCCCTAAACTTCGCCGGGTTCAGATACGCGACTGCATCAAAACTAAGCTGCCTCCCTTTCCCACTGCGGATACCACAACCGATATAGATGTATGGAATGCATGTTTGGACTATATGTCGTTTCAACTTAGCCCTGCCGCAGATGATGAGAGTAGGCTATGCCTCGAATTGGAGGGACATAGAGAAGGCAACATGGAAATTTTAGACGAAACAATATTGAGATTCAGCAAACTGAAGAACCTGCAAGAACTGGAAATTAGATGGTTTCCAGAGGTGAGATACCTGCCATGGGAGGGACTCCAACACATGACAGCTTTGAAAAAATTTAAAACAGAACAGTGCCCGAAACTGTTTTCAAGCAGTCCGAAACTTGTTATGCCGACGTCAATTGAAGAGATGGAGTTTGGTAAATGTGATATTACAGGGAAACAACTATCCATTCTGATGTCAAGCCTGCCATTCCTTAAAATGGTCAAGGTACAATACTGCGAAGGAATAAAATGCTTATCTGTGGGAATGTTCGTTGATGCTTACAGCGAAATGG
The DNA here is from genome assembly GCF_002211085.1 of Panicum hallii. Classification (NCBI taxonomy): domain Eukaryota; kingdom Viridiplantae; phylum Streptophyta; class Magnoliopsida; order Poales; family Poaceae; genus Panicum; species Panicum hallii. Next base: position 42,755,740 of record NC_038049.1, on the reverse strand, counting down.
AAGAAGGTTTGTGGGATATCCCTCCAAGCAGTTTGGCCACTCTTGAGAAATTAGATGTATCATTGTCAGACATCCGGTTTTGTAGCAAGAATGGCCTCGGAGAGCTGGGCTCTCTTAAGGACATTGTCATATGGAAGTGCCCTATGCTTCTCTCTTCCATGGTTTCAGAAGCAGCATCAATGGTACCGGATCCTAGCCTCCTCCCACCATCACTTTTGAAGCTCGACATTACTGACATGGTAGATGGGCTATTGGCATGCTCGAAGTTAGCCTCCCTCGCTGAATTATGCATTGGCATGAGTCGGCTTTTGATATCTCTCGATTTGTGTTCGTGTACAGCATTACAAAAGCTCAAAATCAAAGACTGTGAGCAGTTACAATCAGTTGAAGGTTTACAGAGCCTCACCTTGCTTGCCAAGCTGGAAATTTTAAGGTGCTCAAAACTAACATCAGTGCAACTGAATCTCTGCGCATCGTTGGAGATACTGAATATTGACGGATGTGATGCATTACGTACACTTGAAGGCTCAGGTTCCCTAACATCCCTGAAAGAAGTGTGGATATCAACAAATCCAGTTCTATCGAATGTGCAGTTCCATTCCTGCTGGGCATTGGAGAATCTCTGCATTACAAAGTGCCCTGCGCTGGCAACATGGCAGGGTTTCAGGTCACTCACTGGTATCAGGTCCTTGCAAGTTTCTGAATCCCCTGGATTCGTATCGGCCTGGAAATCAGCTGCAGAAGAGATGATGAGCGAGGGTCACTACAGTTTCTCAATGCCACTTGAATGCCTGGACATTGATGACATCGACGTTCTTTCCATGCCGATATGCAGGCAGATAACATCTCTGGAGAGCCTAAAAATCCGCGGTGCTCTTTACAGATGGTCCAACAAAGTGGACATCTTGTTGGAGCATCACGAGCAGGCGCTGCAGCTCCTTACATCCTTGAAGGAGCTGACATTGTCGCAATTTAAGCATCTGGAGTCATTACCCTCGAAGATCCATGCCTTGCCGTTACTTCAAAGACTGACTATCGAGAAATGTCCATGCCTGACTTCACTCCCGGAGATCCATGCCTTGCCGTTACTTCAAAGACTGACTATCGATACATGTCCATGTCTGACTTCACTCCCGGAGGAAGGCCTGCCGCGTTCACTGGTGGAGATGGATCTTATCTATGGCACGGTGGAGTTAGATGCACTTTGCAGGAGCATCTGGAAAGATGGACACTTCCGTCTATATATCAATAGAATTGAGCATCTGGGCGCTCCCGCGCCTCATAGCATAGAGGCGCAGCTAGATTGATCAAGGCACGGGCACGGCAGAGGCTGCGTGCGACAAGCTTGGAACATGTACTCCTGTTTCATGCAAATTATACTGGCGTTGGTTTACCTCATGTAAATTATTAAAATTATAAGTATGTCTAGTGTACAAAATATACTTTTAGATTTATACTAGAACTCTGAGTAGCATTTCTAAGTTTTATGTTTCATGAACCACGCTCCCTTGAATCAAGAGTAGCATTTCTATGTTTCATGAACTCTATAAGTTTTATTGGGCTAAAACTCCCGAAAAAACAGCTTAGCTATTCAGGTAGCACTTACCTTGGAGCCATTTCCTCGAGCAGTTGCTAGGCATAGTGCATACCGATGCACCATCCATCTTTATGGGCGCCTCCCGGCGTGCTCTGGCGGCGTAAGAGGTCCCGCAGGGCGTGCAGGGAGCCGCGCAGCGCTGGTGCCGCTTGCCTTCTTCGTCGCGCGAGTCTTGGCATAGACACCGCGCAAGCCGGGAGTGGACAGCAATCGTGGAGGAGGCTGATGGTACTTGAGGATGGAGGCAGAGCAAAGGTAACGGGGACTGCTGGAGGGATGGACGGGTGCAGAGGTAGGGTGAACGCTTGACCGGTACCACACCATGGACGACGCTCCCCGGAGAAGTGAAAATTGCTGGCAGTTCAGAGAGCGAGGAGAGGAAGACGAGGTGGGGCTACGCGGCGGGCGAGCCTGAATCTGCTAGCTGGAGAGTCTGAATTTGGGGACTTTTGACCCATCCTCTCCGTCCGCACGTGCTCGGCCGGCGACGCCGTTTGATTGCGCACCCACCGATCAGAGGGCGGCGAGCACTGTTTTCCATGCAGCTTCAACTTATCATAAACCGGCCGGCGGCCTCTGCAACCACCGGAAGGAATAATGCAACTACTATATATCTTAGGTTATTAGCATCATACGTCGATGCCATGTGAACAACCACGCTCTCGAATCTTACTGAACCAATGATTTGCGCAACGCTACTCAAATCATATCTTCTTCCTCTTTTACATCAAACGACAGCGGAAGAACGAAAGTAAAGGAGAAAAAGAAAACTTGAAAGAATCCCCAACAAGGCAACAACAACAACAACCTCCAGTTAATCTCCAGGAGAGAGGCATGCGAGCAACAACGGGAGAAGCTGCTATGGCTAGCTGGCTACATGACGGCGCAGGCGTTGGGGTTCTCGTCGCTGAACGCCGCGGCGTACCTGGCCTCGGTGGACGACGCCCTCGCGAGCGGCGCAGCGCCCGGGTCCGCGACGGCGGCGGCGCTGACGTACCCGGGCGGCGCGCGGCGGTCGTAGGCCCCCGGGGCGTAGGGCCGCGCCACCGCGGAGTACGGCACGTACGGCCACGGCTCCACCCGCTTGCCCGTCTTGTACGCCACCCGCCGCATCACCTTGCCCGCGTCGACGTGGCCCGTCACCGTCACCCGGTGCTCCCGCGGCGCCACCTCCACGGCCGTCACGCCCTCCATCCCTTCCAGCGCGCGCCGCACCTTGCGCTCGCACCCGTCGCAGTCGATCAGCACCTTCATCTCCACCGTCTGGAAGTGCTTCCGCCGCCTGAGGTGGCGGCGGGTCCGCGGCAGCGTGCAGAACTCGGAGACCACGTCGACGATGCCCATCGATCTGCCGCGGCGGCGTTGCTCTTGGTTCAAAGGACTAGCTGGCTGCAGCCTGCAGTGGTGTGAGGAGAGGAGGAGGAAGAGGAGCGCTGGGGGAGCAGGCTGGCTGGGAGCTGGAGGGACGTCCGGTGGGGTTGATATAGGGAGCCTCGCCAGCGCCCGCGTCCAATGCGGACGCGACACGTGGGGTTTTCATTCTTCCTCCTTTCCTTTCGGATCCTGCTCCCTGGTTGTACCCGCGGCAGCCGTCCGACGGAGCTGTCGGCGCGCATGGCGCTCGCCGCACCTCAGCCACCGCCGGCGGACAAACTGTTTGACAGCAGGCACGTGGTTAATCACAGTTTATTACCACAGTTGTACTTGTGCTAGCGTGAAACTGTTTGACCCGGTGGTTAAGTTTTAAACCAGTCTGGCCGCGGTGGGCCCCACATGGCAGGGGCCACGTGGGGGCGGCGCGCCTACTGGTGCCTACCTGCGGCGGCACGGCCACGTGGTGAATCACCGGCCTCGAGGGCGACCTCGCCGTCGCAGTTATGGCGGGGGCGCGGGGCAGGTCTCAGGGAAGGGGCAGCTGCGTGCTCCCGGGCTCGCTCGCCGGCAGGCCAAGAATGGCTGGGCTCATCGGCGGCGGCAGACCGTTTGCCCGCGAGCACGTGAGGATAGATGTAAGTAATCCTGACTCGCTAGATTCAGGGTCACCGCGTAGATCCGCTGTGTTTTGGGAGAAAGTAATACTTTGACTCTTAATTGAAGATCAAATTAAAGTGATTAAAATAAAGGGCAAGCTCTTTCAGCTCCTACTTTTAGCTTCTTTTACTATTTTGGGAACTAATGGGACTAGAACGTTTTTAGTCACTTTTGATCATTTTGTTTGAACTTTAGTCCCTAAACTAATTAAACTTTAGTCAATTTGTTTTAGCCAGTAGGAACAAATATGGCCTTAGTCACTTGATCCAAACAGCAGGTGACTAAAATTTAATCACTACTTTTAGTCATTTTAGTTTTAATCACTTGATCCAAACAGGCACTAAGATATTCCATGGGCACCCTTCTTTAAAGAAAAAAGAAAAATGCATTGCATATTTGCATAGGCAAAAGCCTCAGTCAAAACACGCCGATTTGGGTGGCAAAATTACCGCTAAATACTATAACGTGCTGCCCATCTCGGGACAATGGAAGGAGTGATGGCAGGACCCGTGCCTCGTAATCACCCTGGGTGGGTGGGTGGTTCGGTTGCCGGTATTCGCGGGAGGAGGCGAGATGGCCGGCGCCTCGATCTGCCTGCAGCCACCCCCCATGCTGCCGCCTGCTTCCCTGACCATTCCCTCCCCATTCGATGCCCTCGCATTCGTATCAAGACCTGGACGGTGCTCACTGGTGACGCCATGCATGGCTGCCCGGCGGCGCGTCGCCCACGGGGACACACGGCGGCGCGCTCGCTCTCACGTGCGCCGGGATCGGTCCCAGCAGGCAGAGACAGCGGTGCCAGGTGGCGCGGTCACGTGCGAGTTTCCTTACTAGCACAAGTCGCGCCGGTGAGGCCGAAGGGCCGGCGGCCATACGGATGGATGCAGCGCACTCCCCATCTGCATCGTTTCACCACGGTTTTTTCCTTTCTTGAGCCACCGGCGCGGCCGGCTGGTCGTGCGAAGGTGACCGCCGCCGGCCGGCCGCCTCAACCAGCTGGTACCTGAAAGCGCGGCGAGGCAGGCAAAGGGGACTCTGAATAATCTTCCCAGTTCGGTAGCGCGTGGCCTAACGTCCATGGGGGTCGGCTGAAACGAAAGCACCCAACTCGATCGGTGATGTGATGCTGCCAGGCACGTGCGCCGGCAGCTTCCCCGTACTTTGTTTTCTTTCCCTCAGCTCTGCTTTCGTTTTTCTTCAAAAAAAAAAGAGACAAAGATAACAGGGACGATGTCGACTGCATACGCACATCTAGCCAAAAACCAAAGGAAGGTTTTTGTGTAAGGTTTCACCCAAAGTAGGCTAGCATTTTCCAGTTCCTCGTCTCCCATACAAGGTTTCACCCAAAGCCTCGCGCTGCAACCTGTCCTGTCCCTTACCACGCAGCTTGCATCCCAGCAGCCCCTCCTACACAAACGCGAAGCTGTTCTGGAACCTCTCATGACACACCACACCACAGCACACCATCCCATCCCATGGAAGATTTGGGATCCTCAGCGGTGATCTCGTGCTGCATACATGCCCACCATTCTCGTATCCACCATCACCACCACACTGATCTTTCTAGCTTCCTCCGTATGATACTATCTTCCACATCATCCGCGCCTTCCACTTCAATACTAAGTTGCCCCTGCATCTCCTCCCACTCTGACATTTCGATGTCCCAAAAGTTCATTCTGAAACTCAAACTCCACTCCACATGTTTCGCATCAGCCACGGTTGTACTCAAACCTGAACAGAATCTATAAAGGTGGCTCGATCAGGCCGCCACAACCATTCTGCTAGGGGCTCCTGGGCTCTGCAACTTACTATCTGCAGATTTACCTGCAAAGAAGAAATGTAAAAAAAAAATGTGAGTATCAGTAGTCTTGTCGTGTCTAACGCAGAAGGATACCACAAATTTGCAGCAGAAGCTAAAGATGGACATGTGAATTGAAGAAGCTACGTTAGGTACTTGACTTTCAAGCAACATGAATGAATCCCACAAGTTCATGCCACAAATGGAATTGTATGTACTACTAATCATAGCTATACCAATATCTGACTTGAATCGAAGCTAGCAATATATTCACTATCTGCGTGTTTGTTTTAACTACTCAGAGCAAGCATCTATTCAACTGAAATTGTGCATCAGCATTTCTCTCACCTCGTTTATCCGGCCGCCTTCTGCTGCGCCACAATAACCGAATAGGGGTGCCTGGAAATCCAGCATCCGACCGGAGTTTCTTTTCCATGTAACGTCGGTATGTATCAGAAAAGAGCTTTGCATCGTTTACAAATAAAACAAATGTTGGAGGACCCACGGCAGCCTACAAATGGTCAAATAAATTTCCTTCAGATGCCAAAGATTGCAAAGAGAGTTCTGCGGTATTAGTTTCAAAACAAATCTCAGAGCAGTAAAAATCTTCTCTAGTGCTCTTCTAGTTTATTTCTAGATGTTTATTCCTTTCAGGGAACTAATCATTTTTATTGGCAAATAAAGATAGTTCCTAAATCATCAAATAACCGGACATGATTTTAGGACTGTTGTTGATTCTTTTGTCTGCAAGCTGGGAAATATAAACTTGATTGCAGAAAAGATGAAAAAAATCTCAAATATTGTTGATTTCTAGATGTTGATTCCTTTTCAGCATGGATCAAATACCCGTTGGCTTATAAAAACAAGTTTGTTGGCTTGAGAAGAAGTTAGGAAATTACCTGTGTTGTGTAATATACACGACCTCTTTTGCCACCTCTTGTCCGTGGTGGTGGTTTGAATGCTATAGCTTCTCTGACAACTTGATTAAGAATAGAGGTACCGAGTCTTCTAGACCTTTCCTTCTCAACCAAAGCAGCGGCAGAAATTATCCTGAAAACAATATGTACAACACATTATGTACACTATCAACGCGTGAAAGGATATCTAATTTGGGGAGCTAACCCTCTTCTATAGGGGTTACGCAGAGTAGGTGTTTGGATCACTTGTAAGAGCAATGCACAACTCAGAATTTTGAGTTGAAACAAAAGTTTCACAAGTCTGCTAGGAAAGAAAGAGATAAACAATAACAGTTATAAACTGCAAGCAGATTTGGGTGTGCAAAGATGAGAGGTTTACTTTTCAACACTGGTTCCATTTGTCGCAGAACAGTAGACTATAGGTGCCCAATCAAGTATGCGAAGCTTTTCTCTTACATCTTGCTCATAATGTGTTGTACTCTCATGGTTCTTGTTTGGGATTGTATCCCATTTATTCACAACAATGACACAAGCCTTTCCTTCTTTCTCAATCCTCTCTGCAATTTTATAATCCTTGAAACCACAAGAGTTCATTGTGTTAAAATGAACATACAAGACAATCACAAAGAAGAAAATAGTAAAACCAACAATGCTATGTTTCTTTGTGGGTCAAAATGCACATGTGTTTATAGCTAGCATACCTGCTCTGTAACACAAGCCATTGCTTCAATAACAAGGGCAACCACATCGGAGCGGCGAATTGCTCGAAATGCCCGTTTTACTGAAAGTGATTCCGTTGTGCTGCCAGCAGAAACAACTGCTGCCCGGCGTCGGATCCCAGCAGTATCAATGAGTTTGTACTTCTGCAGCATATTTCAGCAAATTAGTGTTATACTCCTGTGAAAAGCAATCAGTCTTTCTGGGAGCCAAAAGTTTATTTTGTGACAAAGAAGGAAGTAAATGTGAGTGGACATAATTAGGGCGTTCAATGGAACAATGTAGCAGCACTAGATTTTATCAAAATTTGGCAAAAGTGTTGGGAACAGACCTCTCCATCTGCTGTAGTAAACTCAGTATCAATAGCATCGCGTGTTGTCCCACTAACTGGGCTCACAATAGTTCTATCTTCTCCAACCAAAGCATTTAGAATACTACTTTTCCCCACATTTGGTCTTCCCACAATGGCAATAGCAGGAACCTTATTTTTCTCTTCTTCAACTCCATCCAATCCCTGTAATGCCCAATGAATTACTTTATGCATGTAACTGAAAGTATCTTCGCACAGCAAACAAAAAGGGAAAAAATGTCAGCTATACAAGAAAAATATTTTAAACACATAATTTTTTGAAGCAAGGTTCCAGCTTCCATAGTCAAATATGTTGATAAAACCATGAGGGGTCTCCACTCCAGCACATTTTATACTTTCTAGAATATTTATTCTGCTTATTGTGGCATGAAGCTAATCAGAACACTGAACAGTACCAACCTTGCACTACGTTAAGAGTCTTCTCTGTTAATCAACCTAGCTTTTTTGTAAGTAACTATAATTGTTTTGCCTCCACTATTTCGTCTCATTATCCAACCATTACATCATAAAGATTTCATTAATATTCGATCATTAACAGGAAAAAGCATGAATACAAGTGTTTGGGTAAATATAACAATTTCAATACCTCAAATTTTCTCAGCTCTGCACACACCAGATCAAGGAGATCTCCAGTTCCTGTGCCAGTAATAGCAGAAATTGGCAGAGGAGAAAACCTAGCAGGAATCAACAGAAAGATGAGTGGAGCAGCTTGGCTGACTGTTGGGCAGTAAAAGAAAAGGGCACACCGTCAACAAACATCAGATGTCCTTGTTAATATTTTATTTCTTTAAAGTCAACGCACAAATAGAGAATTGCAGAAAAGAGATTCTAGCAACATTTTGGCCTTGGAATTAGTGGCATTCAAATGATCTTAGCCAGTTAAATTCTGATAATAGTTTGTTCTTATACATAATTTACATCAAACAACGATCTCTAATGAGTATTTTTACGACATCCAAATGTGTTGTCTATCTTTGTATTTGAGCAATGCTGCATTATGCCATATCTAGTGTCATGTTTTAACTAATATTGTTGTCCAAAAATATAACATAAATGATCCAACACAGTAATTAATGGAAAGAAAACAATGATGTGCAATTTGGAGAGACAGCAAGATATATGCTCACCCTAGTGACCAAAAATCTAATGCTTGCAATTGCCCTTTCCGTGGAGATTCACACTTATTGACAGCAAGTATAACACACTTGTCAGAGTAGTTGCGTCGTAACCAATCAGAAATCTCTATATCAGCTGCCACAAGACCAGCCTGAAATGTGTATTGGCACCATTATGTTAGTAAGAACGAAGCTTAGATAAGAAATTACAGAATAATTTCCAAACATCAAAAGGCAAGTATTAGAACTACAGCTAACTAGCTAAGGTAATGCATTCCATTCGACGAATGAGCCTAAAAAAGGCAATGGTGAAGAAATTGTGCTTTAAAGTCATATGAATTTAAATATTAAACAAGCACTTCCCAGAACAAAAAAAACAAAATAATTGCCTAAACCTGCCTGACCATCCACGACGAATAGTACGACGGCTGCTTCATCAACAGCTGCAACTGCTTGTTTTTCAATCATTGATGGCATCCTCGCAATAGCAGCTTCTCTAGTGGCGAGAGGAATCCCATCCATACCAACAGTAGTGGTGACAGCAAGTTCTTCCATCACACCTGCTTGAGATTTTGATAAAGTAATTACCCCACCAGTATCAATAACCATAAACTCCTGATCACCCCAATAAGATCGTCCATATAAGCGATCTCTCGTCACACCAGGTTCATCAACAACGATAGCCCTGTTTCCCTGCAAGACACGACAACTCAATTTATTGTAGCAACTTTTGCATTCAGGTCTGAAGATATGATGATTGGCATACCCCAACAAGACGGTTGAACAGCGCAGATTTACCAACATTTGGCCTCCCAATGATTGCCACCTTTGGAAGAAGATTATCTGGGATCTGAATCATGTATAGGGCAGTAAATTAAAAAAAATCAGCATTTAACCATTTGATTCAGTAGAACATGAAGGTGTGTATACTGACATGTTTAGACATGGATTCCCTGATGTTTTTTCGTTTCTCCCGGACATCATCATCTGAAATGCAATTGGTTGATGAATTACTGAAACATGAACTGGGGGACAATGCGGAGGCTTTAATATGAAAAGCAGACACATCATTCCACCCCTACAGTTTTCATAACTAATGGACAAATAATGAGGCCCCCAAAAGGCGCCGGAGTTGCAAGTCAAGGCTAGTGATTAATTCTAGCATGCCTTCAAATACTGAAACGGTGGTATCTGCTGCACCCAAGCAGGGGACCGGGACATTCTGCAGACCAAAGTGGCGCAGATAGAATGCACGATTCAGGTGAATATGGTATTCTGAGAGTGAGTTCTCAGTCTGAAACTCTGAACAGCTCGGGGCCCAGCTTCAGTAATTCAGATTACTTCGACAAGCCAGCGGGAAGGACGGAATGCGAAAGAGGGTTGGGCAACGAGGTGGAGCCGCTCACCGATGTGGAGCTCCCGGGCGAGGCGCTTGGCGAGGTCGGCGGCCGCGCCGCGCGCCTCCTCCTCCATCGCCTCCACGTCCATCTCCTCCCCCACCTCGTCTTCATCCTCCTCCTCCTCGTCCTCCTCATCCCACTCCTCCTCGTCACCTTCGTAGTCTTCCTCGTCATGTTCGAACTGGTACTCATCGGAGCGTTGCTGCGCGGCTGGAGCGCGGAGCCCGGCGGAGCGGCGGCGCGCGGGCGCGGGGAACGAGAGGAGGAGCGGGCGCGGGGCGGCGGCGGCGGGCGGGGCCTTTCGCCGGAGCAGGCGGGCGTGGGCTTTGCAGGGGAGGTGAGCGGGGAGCGAGGGGGCGGAGGAGGAGGGCGCCATGGCGGCCATGGCGCGGCGGCGGTTGGGGAGCAGAGCAGAGCAGAGCGAAGGCAGCGTGGGCGGATAAGGGAGGGAACGCGGCAAAGGGTGCCGTCATTAACGGGCGGGTCGTGGGGGTGTGAGTATGGCAGGTGGGTCCGGAATGTCAGCGAGAGAGAGTGGAGAGATGGGACCCATCCAGAAGACTGGGTTGTGTATCTCGCTCGTGATTTTGTTGCGGTGTTTGGAAGAGGCTGACGGTTCGTCAAATTTGCCATATCCAGGCGCAATTCGTCAAATTACGAAATGTTGTATCTAACTGAACACACAGAAGATCAGCAGGTATAGATTTCGAATATCAAAAACACTACAGAAACACATGAAAAAACACTTGAACAATAGATCCAACAAATTAAAGCTTGGCGCCACCATCGACACATGTGATCTGATACGTCATTTTTTTAGAAACACCGATACGAGGATACGTGGATGTATATATATTATATTTATATTTATAGAAATATATAATAGAGATAAAATAAAAATGCATACATAGATATTTTTGCAGTGTCTGATTGCTTAGTATTTGATATAATAATTCACCATCTTACATGTATGGAGAGTATATATTTATAGATAAAATGAGAGGTAGAATTTCGAGAATTTCAACAAAGTATCAAGATTGCTTTATTTATTTAAATATTAATAAAATATTGCTACTTGTGGGATAAGCATAAAAAAATATCAGTATCCGGTAAGTATCGAAGGAGTATCGGTATATGATACGTGAGGGTTCACAAGTATCCGTGCATCGTAGACGGCCACCACCTTCGCCCTGGGCTTGATGATGCCCTTTGCCGCTGCCGGCGGCGGCTCGACGCTGCTCCTCGCTCCGGCAGCCTCCGGGTGCATGGTGATGACGGCGGCAGCCTCGCCGCCGGTGCTGCCGCCGCGTGCCGCAGGATCCGCCGCCTCCTCCACCAGGGGCTAGCTTGGTGATGGATCGTGAGGTCGGTCTGCTTCTTAATTGTAGGCGGGCGAGTCGTGGATATTGCTCCAGACGATGCCCGGGCAGTCACGTCAGGTTTTATATATACGGCATAGGAAGAGTGGAATTTTGGCCGCCCTTCTCCATCCGACTCGGACAAATAAAGATGTGACGAGCAGATTCGGAAAGATGCATGTATGTCACCGTGTTAGGCATGCAATGTTTTTTGTGGCAGTAGATCGATACTGCAACAGCTTCGAAATCCGGCTTGGGAGTTTGGTGCTTGTTTTTTTGGGAGGCCTTAGAGTTTAGTAATTGTAGTTCAAAGTTGTGCACTTTGTGCTTGCTGTCCTGCAAAATTATTCCATCGCTTGTTGTTTGCAGCAATCAGGGTTTATTGGTTGGTTCATGGCTTGCAGATATAGTTGGCCAGCAGGCCTGAGGTTCATGGGCCGGCTCACAGCACGAAGTTAATCAGGTCCAGCGTGGGTCTCCGTGCCGTGCCTGGGCTGCTCCCTTAGCCCGTGAGCTGGCACGGCACAGCCTGATTAGATGGTCGGCGCGACATTAGCTCTATTAACGGCCGGTCCAAATTAGAAAAACACACATATATATACTTAAATTTTTCCAAACCCTACCTGCTAGCCTGCCTCCTTTTCCTCTCCCAGCAGGCACGTGAACATCACTATCAAGCGAGAAAGAAACAGTTTAAAGCTTGCTGTTTGTGCCTTGAGCGTTTGATTGAACTCTAGAACGACTATATAAGCAGATCGATACTGCAACAGCTTCATCACTTTTCTTTTCTGCAAGTCAAAACTCTGTAACGACTATTACTCACATGTCAAAACTCGGCAAGCCATGGACGACCAACCCTTGCTACAGAAGCATCACCACTTTTCTTTTCTCTTTTTTTGTGTGCAAAAGGTTTAGTGATAAGACGGATTTGGCAGTACAAACGTAGTATGAAGCTCAAGAGCTTCAATCGAATTGAAGCATACAGTTTGCGAGCTTTGATGAAAGATAAAGCTTACAGCTTTGGCATTGTATCGATCGTGTCAGCCGCCAGGTACACATCGCTGTCGTCGAAGTGGAGAGCGTTGAACGGCTTGGGTGGTGTCTCTTCGATTGGATGCGACCTTACTTGGTGGTTAACTAATGCACATCTCCTAGCCCTTAATTAGCTGAACCAGACAACAACCTCCATCAGCAAGCAAGCTCTAGCTCAAGGAAAACGTACGAGGAAGCTGGAGCAGGCAGAGAGAGAGAGAGAGAGAGAGAGAGAGCGCGCATGCATGCACACAGAGACAAAAAGCCTCCTCCTTTGTGCTGGTGCCATGTCAGGGTTCGCCCCACCAAGTTTTTTTAAAATAAAAGAAACTGGGGGTGTTTTTATATTTCTTTTTGGAATTTCTACTGAAATATGAAATTCTAGACAAATTCCATCCGAACAGCAAAGGAAATCACCGATATATGCCTCCACTATGGGTGACCGATTGAACAAAAACTGCCGATGTTCAGCTGAAATTCTCAACATTGTGGCGAGAGGGAACCATGGCTAGATTCACCTTGGATTGTATGACAGCCGCACGGGGTACGTGGGCATTCAGGTCAAAATGAAGGCACGCCGCTCACCAACAAATACCTGCCGGGATGGATGGGGAAATGAAGGCAACATTCACTAGCTTGTCCGAGTCACACCTCCCTGTCCTGACCAATAGATCGATGGCCTCGCCTGCGCATCTTATCTTGTCCTTTTTCGGTTAATTTTATCGCGTTCTGCAGCCATCCCAGGCTGTCAGTGACTCGGTGGCGGTGCCTGATCATGTCAGATGGATAGATAAACTAATTACTCCCAGTGTTGCTAGTCGAATTACACATTTGTAAAAAAAAAGTTACTGACGTTGAGTCCCTTTGAGGAATGAAACATGTGCTCTCTTTTTAACAAGCTCGTAGGGGCTTTGCGCACACATGCCTCCACGGTGCACACCTGGTATTGCTTTGTAAACAAAAGCTAAATAAGAAGATGGACGAACTAGAAATGCACAAATTACTTTAAGGAAAAGTTTCATAAAAAGAACTTTAATAAAATAGAAAGAAGTTTATAGATTCGTTATTTGAGAATGTGCAAACGGCAACGAGCTCATGCAAACGTTGCTCTCTAGCTTTCCTTCCTTCCTTCCTTCCTTTCTTTCTTTCTGTTGGTGTCTTTTTCCCAACGAGCAGATCAACGTACACGTCACTTGGAACCACATGATTAGCTACTCTACACGTCCTGCTAAATGTGATGCTAGAATTAGATACAAACACACGTTTCGGTTCCTTTGACAAGGGCATTGTTTGCTCAAAAGAGTTCTACACGCCTCCTCTACGAGAACTAATTTCTTTTTAACTTGCAAGACGTTGTCGTTATCTGACAGAATTTGCCAAAAGTACCAAATGCATGAAAAAAAGAGAGCCTTTTTCCATCCTTCTCACTTTAGATTAGCCCAACACATTTTTTTTTCATATTTTCACACACATTTGAAGTTGCAGGCAGCTTTCTGTATTGTAGAGCCGAGTCTTCTTTCCCCACTCGTTGAATTCCTCGTCCTCACGACTAGACTACACACTCGATATTGTTTCAAACAAAACAAAAAAAATTGTATAAGAAAAAACAGTAAAATTAGAATCATATTTATCCAGGACCCTCCATTTGCCTCCTAGTACTAGGCAAAGAAAAATGTGTTCCTTCTTAAAAATAAGGGTAAAAGCATCAATTTTCTAGGGCACAAAATCATTTTTTTTGGAAATGAGTTATCCGACGTGGCACACCAGCCTCTCGTGTTGCCAATGCCCAACCATGAACGCATACGCATCCGCTTCACTCCATCGCCTGCCTCCCAGCGTCTCATCCATCCACCACCGCCCCTACAATAAAAACCTCCGAATCCGGGGCCTCGTGTGCCCCGTCCTCCTCGTCGCCGGCGGAGCCGCCTTCGCCCACCGCAGCTCGCTCACCTCTCGCCGGGGAAGGAGCGCCGCGGCGAGCTTCTCCACCGCCGCCTCCCGCCTGACCCCACCCCTCCGAGATTGGAAGCGGCGGCGGCCGGCCATGGCGATCCCGCTCGTGCTAGTAGTGCTCCCCCTCGGCCTGCTCTTCCTCCTCTCCGGCCTCATCGTCAACACCATCCAGGTAGCCTCCCTCCCCACCGGGGCTTAGCTCGATTTGTTTTGCCTTTTCCATTTTTGGGCGGCGTCGGGGGTGATCTGATTCGGTTGCTGAGCAAAAGATTTGATCTTTCCCCCCTTTGAATACACCACCTTTTGTCAACATTTTCGTTGGATTCCTTGACGGTAGTTGCGTGTTGTAGGTTAATTATTGCTGATGCGCGTTTTACTGAAAGATTTGGTCTTTTCAGACACAGATTGTCACAGTTGCCTTCTGGGATTTCGTTCGTCCTGATGATTCCAGACGTTTTTTAAGTCAAAGATGTGTCTTTTAGGAGGGAAGCTTCATGTGGGTCTGTTAATTTTTGTGGTAGTATAATGCTTTTGTCAAATATAAATATATAATTCAGAATTTTCCTTTGGCTGCGGTTTGCGGCTAAGAATGGTAGTTGTACTCAAAACTGCAACTTGTTACCGAAACGATCAGAAACTTACTGCTATTGATCTGTGAATGACCTGAACTATAACCACCACTCAACAATTCTTGATCTGTTTGTTTCGGTGTTAAAATTTTCAGGCCATCCTATTTGTGACAATAAGGCCCTTCTCAAAGAGCTTCTATCGGCGGATCAACAGATTCCTGGCCGAGCTGCTGTGGCTTCAGCTGGTTTGGGTTGTGGACTGGTGGGCAGGCGTCAAGGTATGTAGATGCGATCTACAGCAAAGCAAAATTTTGTTTCGCATTGCATTTTATTAGTTTTACACCTTGTTTCTGTCGCTACATTAGAATTTGAAGTTGCATTAGCGTCATCAATCAGGCGCCGTTCGCATCATTTCGTCCGTTTGCTAGTCAACGTTACTTGCACGTGTCATGTGTCGAGTTTTGGAAATGTTATCCAGTGGAAATAGCTAGCATTTATGAACAAACTGAGCAAAGCAACTATTTCCAGTGTTACAACCTAACAAAATCTGGTAGATGGATATGTAACCGAACATAGTAAGCAAAGCGGTTTCAAGAACTTAGCTCTCCCACACATCAAGTTCATCAAACTCAGTCCCACAACAGAGCTGTTAGGGGCATTGATAAAGATTGACAACCTACCTTGGCTAGAGTTGAGTGTGATGTGTTTAAGGGCCTTACTGGGCAAACAATCATGGAATTGACCTACTATTCAACTCTGTGGAGCTGCCTTTTGGTGAACTTTTGTTGCATATCCTCTAAACATGGACATACTAGTGCATGAACTGATAAGTGTGGCTTGTAAAACTGAAAAGGGAAGATACCCATGGCAGTGTGGCTTGTAAAACTAAAAAAAAGATAATTAAACTTTTTTTTTTTGGTTTTGATGCATTATGGAAGTATAACATAATAGTAGACATGATGATGTAACGTTTACTTAACTGGCTTATTGAGGCTTTTTGTTTCTTCCTTTTCATGAATAAGTCTAAATGAACATACTTCTTAAGTACGTACTCCCTCTGTCCCATGAAAAGTGCAATCCTGCATTTGAAAAAAATCCCACAAAGAGTGCAATCCTAGAAATTGGATCTCAACTACCTGCCTAATTAAGTAGTCAGATTTGATTTGCATGCCAAAACTAACCGCCTGTGGCAAACAAATGTGGGCATGAGAGTCTTTTCACGCGACCACTAATCTGTTTGAAAAAAAACTAGAATTGCACTCTCATGGGACGGAGGGAGTAGTATACAAACATGATGTTTGAACTGATGTTTACAAAGAAATTAGTGGTGTTTTCTCCTTATCACAATCTAATTCAGTTCATGTTCTGCAGGTACAACTTCACGCTGATGAGGAAACTTACCGATCAATGGGTAAGGAGCCAACTTTAAGATTTTGTTACCCAAATTGCTGGTACTTACAGTAACCGCCATGCCAGCTTAAGAAAAACGTTGGAGTTGGACTACAGGCTTATCTGAATAATTCTGTAGGTAAAGAGCATGCACTCATCATATCAAATCATCGGAGTGATATTGATTGGCTTATTGGATGGATATTGGCACAGGTTGTTATCTCTCATTTTTCTGAACAGCCGTTACAAACTTGTATAGTTTATTGATATTCATTTCTTTTCTGGGCTTGTGTTCAGCGCTCAGGATGCCTTGGAAGTACGCTTGCTGTGATGAAGAAGTCATCAAAGTTCCTTCCAGTGAGTTATCTTATATGTATTTTTGATTTTTCTGTAGCATGTAATTTTACAATTTATATTCTCATTGGCTAGTGCCATTAATTGTAAAGCACATGCAAAAAGTTATTTGTGGCAAAAGTATGCAACGTAAACAAGCATATTTGGGAGTAGAAACTTGCTTGTCTAGTATCAAGAAATTAGGATAGCATATTACTTTGCCATGTTCTCACCGCAACAGCTGTGGGTTGCAGTTGATGTATGACTCCCAAGGAAAATTGCTTAAGGATTTGTTCTTCTTGCTATACAACTGCACCAACCGTAAATATCAACTACAGCCTGACTGAAATTGATAGTACTTCTATTTTATTTTGGACTGGCGAGTCTTATTTTATGTTAGCTATTAAGATCCAGCGTTAATAACTGAAAGCAGAAGTGTTTCTAGAAGTACCCTTGCCTATTTTCACGGAGTTCACCAATGTGGAATATCAGGTAGATCTGGAAATAAAATGACATAACTAAGCCCAGATAGTATACTTTTTGGCAAAAGAAAAATTGGAAATATGTAACCATGATTAGATTCAGTTATTTGGAAGTTACCTTATATTTTTGGTAGGATCCATTTATGTTTATAAGGCATTCGTGCACTAGCATCAACTGAAGCAAAGATGCCTGATTTCGGATCCTGCTTGAGTTAAATCTTACCATCTCTGCATAGTAGATGGCACATGCTTTGATGTCCTGTAAGTCATCCTTATCACTTTCTGCAGGTTATTGGCTGGTCCATGTGGTTTGCAGAATACCTCTTTTTGGAGAGGAGCTGGGCAAAGGATGAAAAGACACTAAAGGTAACTCTCCACCGTTTCTGTACAAGAAATTTTAGTTTTCCCTTTTCACCTAGTGATCTTGTAAATCTTGATTATAGTGGGGCCTCCAAAGGCTGAAAGACTTCCCCAGACCATTTTGGCTAGCCCTTTTCGTTGAGGGTACTCGCTTTACTCCAGCAAAGCTTCTCGCAGCTCAGGAGTATGCAGCTTCACAGGGCTTACCAGCTCCGCGAAATGTACTTATTCCGCGCACCAAGGTAACTCGCTGTTCCCACATTGAAATGATTCTAACATTTCAAATGAACAAGAACTTTTACCAACATTAGCCTTCTGTTATATTGTACATAACAGACATAATGAGTGATTCTAATTCTAAAGTGTAACTTGGCATGCTCCAAAAAAACTACATTGTTCCTATGATTTAAAGTGATTTTTTTCTTAGTTCGTTCACAGAGCAGATCCCTCATAATGTTTTTGAATATAGGTCACAGTAATTGTCAGCAGTTTGCTGCATATTATATGTGCATGACTGCTGGTAGAACTAATAACATATCTGTTGGTTTCAGTTGTGAAAACTTGAAAGGAAAAAATGCAGCCTTTTTGTACATTGATGATACAACTATGATATTCCTATACAACATTTCAGACTAGTACATAAAGTAACAGATACTGAGTACTTTCTTGATTTTATGGAATGACTGGGTTATTAATCTATTCGTAACAGCTACAGACAATAGTTATCAAAAAAATATGGTTGTATCGTATATTTTGCCTCGTGTATTTGTGGCACCACTTTATTATGTTTTGCAATAAATTATGTACTGATACCTTTCATGGCAAATTCCAGGGATTCGTATCTGCTGTGAGTATTATGCGGGATTTTGTTCCAGCCATTTATGATACAACTGTAATAGTTCCAAAAGACTCACCTCAACCAACAATGCTGCGGATTTTGAAAGGGCAACCGTCAGTGGTAAGTTTGCTAACTTAATGAATATCTGAAGGCAGACCAATATGGAATTAGTCGCATCAACTAACCACTGAATTGAGTTGATTATTTTTCAGTACTACTATGGTGTCTTAAAAGTCAAATTGACACAGTACAGTCATAATAAATTGTGAATTTCAATGCCCAATTACATACTGTGATGTTGAAACAAATTTACTACATTTTTCTCTAGATACATGTTCGCATGAAACGCCATGCAATGAGTGAGATGCCAAAGTCAGATGAAGATGTTTCAAAGTGGTGCAAAGATATATTTGTAGCAAAGGTACTGAACTATATGTAGTTATTTTCAGATGTATTTTGGTTGGAGCTTGCTGAAAATTAAAATTCTTCATTTATTGTTCGACCTATTATTAATTCTTAAGTATATACCATCTGTCTCCCTTTTTGCTACAGGATGCCTTACTGGATAAGCATTTGGCAACAGGCACATTTGATGAGGAGATCAGACCAATTGGTCGTCCGGTGAAATCATTGCTGGTAAAACCTCAATACAATAGCATGCTATTCAAATATAATCTGCCACAGCATTATCACTGGCAGTGATTATTGTCTTTGCTGAACAAGAAAAAGTTGGTCTTGCTGCCATGGACAAATGGTGTTTTTGTGTAAATGTGTTAGTTTCAGGGTACTTTTGCTGGTGGGCCAGGTTACATAAGTCAAGCAAGTGCCATGTGAAATTTTGATGCTATTGATACATCCTGTGCAACCAAGAAAATGCCATACTAGTATTAGGAATTGTCCAGAATGACCACTTCGGGTTTAGCTTTTGCCCAAGACTCAAGTGGCAGCTGTGGTTGGCGACTAGGTTTGGGACTTCGGTATCTGGGCCATAGAAGAAGTGGTTTTGCTGTCCCATGTTTTACTAGGAGTATTGCATTGTAGAAACCTCCAACAGTTGTCGCCTTGTTTCAGGAAATCCTTTTTTTGGTACTCATTGTAAAATTTATCTTGACATTTCATAGATCAATAGCTTTGCTTTAACCGAATTGAGATGCCATCTCTAAATGCATTAGCAATCTAGCATGTCCTTGGCAAGTAACTGATTTCCTTTTTTCTCCTGATGCAACAGGTGACCCTGTTTTGGGCATGCCTTCTCCTATTCGGCGCCATCCAGTTCTTCAAGTGGACGCAGCTCCTATCGACATGGAGAGGCGTAGCGTTCACTGCTGCCGGGATGGCCCTCGTGACAGGGGTCATGCATGTGTTTATCATGTTCTCCCAGGCGGAGCGGTCGAGCTCAGCAAGGGCAGCACGCAACCGGGTGAAGAAAGAGTGATAGGATGTTCGGGTCTGCTAAAAGGCAATCCACCAAACGCTGCAGATTCAATTCATAGACACCAAATTCGAGGGTCTCTGTGGGCTAGACACCAAACTTGATGAACTCAACAGGAAGCGCATAGCGCTATTCTTGTATTTTGTTTGCAGGAAGGGAGTTGTTTTCTTTGTTTTTCTTTTCTTTTGGCAGCGGAACTGTAGGATATGAATTCGTTGGTACTTTTACCCCTGCCAGCGTTATGTGGAAGTCTTCAGTGGTTTATGGATTAGCTAAGTTTTCCATCTTTTCTAGTGATGCGTGAATGTGAAGCCTGTGTTGAGGCAGTCTGTTTTTGGCATGGGCAATGTTCAGTTTGAGGCTGGGTGATCCTCCTGAACATGCTGAATGGGAAGGTGTGCGGATTGAGAGCTTCTGGTCTGTCACCTCCAGGAATGTGTCAGTGTCACGTCACACTGACGCTGACACCTGGAGATTTTTACCAACAAATGCCACAGACGGGAAGCCTCGTTTAAAGATGAGGTGAATTGGTGAGGGGCGGTGGTTTTGAAAAGGAGGCAGCTAACATTTTCAGAGTTAAGTGGCACACGGGGGGAAGGAGTGCAATATTACGAGGAGCTCCTCTTTTAACGGAATATTTAGTGAAATTTGGACCATAAAAATATTTTACTCAAAATAAAAAAACTATAGCAAATTTAGTTTGGTTGGGTGTTGCTACTCTCAAGTGATACTATTACTAAACTAAGTAATGATTCCTTGTTCCGTTAATCGGAGTTCTAATCGGAATCCGGGTGACCGTATATTGAGTTAAGGATCCGAAACTGTTTAGAATTAGCGCTTGGCGAGTAAAATAAAAAAATTTGAAATCTTTGACTGACACGTACTATGTTATTATAAAACATATATGGTATAATATATATATATATTAATCAATATATTTATATGGCTTCTCGTAGCAATGTACGGACATATTTGCTAGTTATTTAAAAAAGGAAATGAAATATGCACATGTCGTGCTCAGATAAAACGTGGGTGATGCTTGGCAAGTGTAAACCATATTCAAAATTTTCAAAATAAACGGTTAGCAGTACTCAAACAATTGTCGCCTTGTGCACATCTCCTGCAATCGCCGCCATGTAGTGGCATGGTCATCTATATTTGGTGGAACATCTGGAAGGAACAAAATTACCGTATTTTTCAACATCTTTTACCGGCTATTGAAGTTGCTTCACGAACAAAAGAAGACATTATGCAAAGAAGGCGTGCCATGTTGTTGTCTTAAATCTCTTCAAGGATCCTCTAGTGTCTTTTTGTGTTATTGAGTAGCTTTTTCACTTGGGGGTTTCATCACGGCCAAGGTCTTTGGCTTGTGATTTGTGGCTCTTTTCTAAAACTCTATCTTCTATCTTAATGAAGGGCAGAGCTCCTGCCAATTTGGTTAAAAAATCATGTGAAATTTGTTAGCCATTTCCTATCTCAGTAACTTTGTTTTCGAAAAATGAGTATCCTTTTAGTATTGCTTCATACTGTCACAATGTGTATATCTCAGTAACATTCACTGGTAAATGGGACCTCGGTTCCAATTATTGGTTCAGGTTTTAACTGGACAAGCAAACGGATGTGTTGTGAGCCTGCTACAAGCCTGAAATCGAAGCACGCTTGCAGTTCCAAGTGCAAATTAAACAACTTTGAGACAGAAGTACTACTATTCTTGTAGGCTGCAAGAATATTTTTCAAGATAATGAGTTATACATGCTTGATGTGCTAGTGAAAAATTCGAAAAAATTCATTGTAAATATGATGTAGAATGTCCATGCTAATGTTTTCTTTTGCAAACTATTACAAGAAATGAAAACATATCATTTCACAAGATCAAGACTACAGTTAAAGGCTAGCTAATTCATCTTATCTGGAACATCATGTTTATGCATGGTAGCTAGACAAGATGTCACTGGCGATATTCTTGGCATCCATGGCAATACCAGCCAAGCCTCTCTTTGCCAAGCCAGCACAATAGAGCCCATTTGCGCCCTTCCAATGATTTGGAAATTCTTGCTTTGGCAGTCCATCATCATTTAACATGCTTTCACCATTCTGAAACCATAAATTACAAAATTACATTGCTGTATAAATGACACGATTGTTGCATAAATTAATTTATTTGCATGGTAAGACCAAGAATTGAAATATGGTACCTTGAGCCACGTATTTGCTGTGCTTTTATATCCAGTTGCAAACACAATGGCATCAAAAGTGCTTTTCTTCCGGCCTTCAAATTCAACTGTGTTACCCTCAATTTTGGAAATATTTCCAAGCACCTGCAAAGCGAAACAAACTTGAATAAATTCAAGAAGAAACTTTACAGATAATTTTCTTCATATGAGAAGATATGCTCACCTTGATAGTGCCATTCTTAATTAAACTAATTGTCCCGACATCAATCACAGCAGATTGCCCGGTTTTTGCCTTGAGGAGGAGAGGGCCTAATTTTGGTCTCACAATGCCATGCTTTGAAAGGTCTCCAAACACAAAATTTGATAACCTCACTAGAAGACCATCCACAACGTTCACTGGTATATGCTGGACCGAAGTCATGCCCAACCGAATTATTTCTTTTATCACTACATGTACCTGCAAGCACACCCATGCCACACACACATATTTTTGTAAGAGCACAGCAGCATAGACAAGTATAGAGCGTTCATCTTTTTAGAACTATCGCCCTACATTTTCTCATGTATACATCATTTACCTATGAAAAATTTATGAGAAAATTTGGGCACTTTTTATGAGTGCTCCATTACCTTGAATTAAGAACACAATTAACTAAGGTTGCATGTTTACTTTCAAATACAAGTGGAACAACAAACTTACCGGGCTGCGTATAACAATGGATGTGTTGGCGCCATGAGATGCAAGGTCATAGGAAATCTCCATTCCAGAGTTGCCGCACCCAACCACCAACACATTCTTCCCCGAGTAGGAGGCACCTGATTTGTATCTTGATGAGTGGATAGCCTCTCCAGCAAAGTGATGCAGCCCAGTGATAACTGGGATGTTCTCTGCACTATTCTCACCACTTGCCACAACAAGGAACTTAGCTGTGTACCTAACAACCACGGATGTTTTCATGTCACGCACCATGCTGAACCAACACTTTCTAACTTCATCATATGAGCATGACTCAATGGCAGTTTGGTACTTTGGCCGGATGTCGAAACGCTCAATGTAATTATCTATGTACTGCACGAACTGATCCTTTGGGATGTAGGTTGGGGCATCTGCTGGGTAGGACATGTGGGGTAGCTCACAAAACTCCTTTGCAAGATGTAGCTTTAGGCGGTCATAAGCACGGTTGCGCCATAGGGATGCACTACAATCCTCACGCTCGACAATGACATAAGGGATACTAAGTTGGGTGAGGCATGCCGCTGTTGCCAGGCCTGCTGGTCCTGCACCCACGATGAGGACTACAGTCTGCTCCTCCATTGGGAACGAGAGAGCTACTGAAGTTCTATGGGGAGATGTGAAGGTAGGACTTGAGGAAATGGCTATTGTTGTTTGTTTGATGGATTCTGTGAAGTGTTGTTAAGGGAGGGGAAGCATATATCTCCTACTTTGACGCGTACATCGCACTTTATTGAATGGGGATGTGGTTGCTGTTAAATTTGGTAAAACCGTGTTGAAGGACAATGCATAGTATGTACGCTTGTGTGTGTAATGGTGTTGGATGAAACGGTGACCCTTTGTAAAAATGTTTCTTTATGTGTCATTTGTATTAGCGTGAATATGGTACAAATAGGGAAGCATAAACTAAGCAAGAGGGGTAGTCTTCTACCCGCATTTTGTGTACATTATTATTGATCCAGTATGAAAGCTTTGTCTAGTACAGAAATAGTTATAAACACGATCTAAGAATTTTATCTTTCAAGTGTCTGTTAATTCCACACTAAAGTTTTCCTCAAGCGTTATTTATCACCCACGGCCTTGTCAGAAAGTCCCAACGCGTTCACGCAGATTACCCGGCCCGTGTTTTGCACCTCTAGGACTACCGGATGGATGAACTTAATGGAGTAAGAACATATGAAAGATGTGGGAGGATTCTAAATATGTTTTATATGGTAGGTCCTTTTCTTCGCCACATAGTATTTGGGCGTTTTTATCCGAACAGATAATTGCAGTTTCAATTGAAAAAAATTGTGATGTTTTTATCGAGTAGAAATGGAGCTCAAAATTCTATTTGGAGAGGACATGAACTGTCTCACTCCAGCAAATGAACTTTTAGCAACCGCTGAGTGATCACATGATTTCAGCAACGAGAAGGATCCACAGAAGGGTAGTCTGAATATTTACAGCCATCTCTGAATATGTTGCGTGCCGTCTAGGATTGTCAGGAGTGGGTGGATGCTCTGGCTCTGGCCGTCGACGACATGGCGCCTGTCATCGGGCCTCCTCGGCACGGGCATGTGGACAATGGCCCTGTTGCAAGCACCTCGGCGGCTGCCGCCGTGCCCTCGCGCGCTCCGGCCCGGATTCAGAAGGAATCGTCTTGCGGGCTGCGGCCGTGTCCAAGGACCAGATGCCGCCGGCCAACCACAGCCACCGGCCGGGGCTCCGACGACGGGCGCAGCAGCAATCTTCTCCTCCCCAGCCGTTGCCGTCGTCGCGCACTTACCAACGCCGGCCGGACATTTCTGGGGGAGAAAAACGGCGACCGCAGCTCCGAGCATTCTTCAACGTTGAACACGGCGTGGCCATCCCACCGTCTTTCTTGCTGCCTCGCGGCTGCTCCACCGTCCACGAGGAAGCCGATTTCCCGGCGCCGGATGGCTTCGCGTGCGCGATGGTCCGTACGCCGGCGAACATGGCACCGCACGGGAGAGGGAAGGCCGCAGCCAGCGCCTCTGCGGCTTCATCTTGCACCGCCTCTGAGCACCCATCTATTGCGGCGGGAGCGTCCCTTCCGCCCGACGCCGCCGCGCGCCGGGCCGCCTCTGCTTCAATCCGCCGCCGAACACCACGACCCAAATGAGGGGTCTAAATGGAAAAATGTGGATAAATATTTTCACACAGCCCCTGAATCGGATCGCGACTATTAATCGTGATCCGAATAAGGGGGGTATATGAAACTACCAGGAGCTATACTGCAATATACTAATTTTTTCGGGGGACTTATTTGCAAAAGTATGCTGAGCGCGTTTCTCGCAGATTGCGGCGCCGGCGATGGCTCCCGTTCCGCCGCCTGCATCCGGACGGCGGCATCCTCCCGATCAAGGCACGCCATGATACGCTCTCGCCCATCCGCCGTCTCCTCCTCCACCTCGATCGGTCTCAACATTGACCCCGAGGACCGCCCGCCGGCGTGCCGCAGCAATCAGAACGCAGGACAAAATAGATGGCGCCGCTGCCGACTGCTTCGAGCTGAAACGTGAAGCTTTTCTGAATCAATCATCGATCTCTAACTGAATGTTAACCATGCGGATAGATAGATTTTGCCAATCTAGATGCAGAAGCCTACTCTGCAGGTTCAGGATTCAGAAACGGTGCAGTAGCCAGCCAGCTTCTGGAGCGCAATTGTATCCTGAATTTGGATGATGAGACCCGCTGCAAGCCTGAAACTTGCTTGCTGGACAAAAGTGGACGAAGGATCGTGGAATGCAGTGTCAGACAGGGTTGTTTGCAGGTTCAGAGCTGCTCAAACTTGAGACCACTATAAACCAATTGAACAAAAAATGGCTATCGTTCTCGTCAGGTGCAGCAGCACTGTGGCTGTGGGGTGTCTATTGGTGATCCGTAGTTGCAAACGTGCACTGCACCGGCCCCATTGACTCTCTCGGCGCCCGTTGGCAAGGCGTCGCGCATTGGCTCCATGAACCATGATCCTGCTTCTATTGTCTGTGGACTTATATGCAGATGGATGGATCACGGTCAGATTATGTAGGTTATTATCTGTATTTTTTTATCTTGATTATGCAACCCAATTTAGGAAATTATTTGCAAAAAAACAACTAGGGGTAAATTTGCAAAATTTTAATAATCTGTCAAATTTGCACAAAATGATAACTATGGTGGATCCAATCATTTCATCAAATAAGTAGTATGAACGTTTATCATTGCAACATACATACTTAGGATCAATCCAAAATTATACAACGACAACAACCATATCAATGAGTAAACAGTCGGGTAGAACCCGCAATTATACGTTATGATATAGAATGCTCATGGCAACATTTTTTACAGACTATATAGAAAAAAAAAAACTTGACCGATAGCATATATACACCTCATAATATGGCTAGAAGATAGCATCACTGCCTTCAACAATACAGTCAAAGATATCTATTACATCTGGATACCATGTATATGAATGGTAGCTAGACAAGATGTCATTGGCGATGATCTTGGCATCCATGGCAATACCGGCCAGTCCTCTCTTCGCCAAACCAGCACAATAGAGTCCATTTGCACCCTTCCAATGATTTGGGAATTCTTTTTTAGGTAATCCATCATTATTCAACATGCTTTCACCATTCTGAAATCACCGATTACAACAAAAATATATACGTTTGTTTAAACACAGATTACCCAATTATTATGTAAATTAAATTTGTTGCATGGTAGGCCAAAAATTAATGTTGCTATGTACCTTGAGCCATGTATAGGCCGTGCTTTTATATCCAGTTGCAAACACAATGGCATCGAAAGCATTTTCCTTCCCACCTTCAAATTCAACTGTGTTGCCTTTAATTTTGGAAATATTTCCAAACACCTGAAAAGATAAACAAACTTGAATAAATTGATGAAGAAACTTTACTATATACATGTTTTCATAAGAGGAAATATGCTCACTTTGATAGTGCCATCCTTAATTAAACCACCTGTTCCAACATCAATAACGGCAGATCCACCGGTTTTTTTGCCTTGAGGAGGAGAGAACCTAATTTTGGTCTCACAATGCCATGCCTTGGCAAGTCTCCAAACACAAAATCTGACATCCTCACAAGAAGATCATCCACAATATTTATTGGTATATGTTGGACCAATGTCATGCCCAACCAAATTATCTCTTTTGTCATTACGTGTACCTGCATGCACATAATGTGTCAAACAAATATATTTTGTAAGAGCACAACAACATAGATGTGTATAGGACATTAGTCTGTCTGAAAGTGTCATACCACATATTTCTCTCATATTATTATATACATCATTTTCCTTTGTAAAGTTATGACAACTTCAAGCTCTCATATTATGAATGCTCTCTTTACCTCAAATTAAGAACTTTGTCACAAAGTTAAACTAATGTTGCATATGTTCCTTTAAATGCAAAAGGGATAGCACACATACCGGGACATGGACAACAATGGATGTATTGGCACCATGTGATGCAAGGTCGTAGGCGATCTCCATTCCAGAGTTGCCACACCCAACCACAAGTACATTCTTCCCCGAGTAGGAGGCGCCTGATTTGTACCTTGACGAGTGAATAGCCTCTTCAGCAAACTCATGCAGCCAAGGGATCATAGGAATGTTTGCTGCACTATTCTCACCGCTTGCAACAACAAGAAACCTAGCTATGTACCTAACCACCACTGATGTTGTCATGTCACGTGCCATGCCAAACCAACATTTTCTAACTTTGTCATATGAACATGACTCAATGGCAGTTTGATACTTTGGCCGGATGTTGAAACGCTCAATGCAGTTGTCTAGGTACTTCACGAACTGATCCTTTGGGATGTAGGTTGGGCATCTGCTGGGTAGGACATGTGGGGTAGCTCACAAAACTCCTTTGCAAGGTGTAGCTTTAGGCGGTCAGAGGCACGGTTACACCAAGAGGATGCACTACAATCCTCACGCTCGACGATGACATAAGGGATACTAAGTTGGGTGAGGCATGCCGCTGTTGCCAGGCCTGCTGGTCCTGTGCCCACGATGAGGACTAGGCTCTGCTCCTCCATTGGAAACGAGAGGCTACTGAAGTTCTATGGTGAGATGTGAAGGTAGGACTTGAGGAAATGGCTATTGTTGTTTGTTTGATGGATTCTGTGAAGTGTGCTCAGGGGAGAGGGAGTACTTATATATCTCTTACTTTGACGCGTACATCGCACCTGATTGAATGGGGGCGTGGTTTTTGCCAAATTTGGCAAAACTATGAACGACAATGCATAGTATGAATGCTTGTGTGTACACGTAACAGCGACCCCTTTGGAAAAATTCTCTTTATATATTATGATTTGGTGTGAGAAATCTTTATGTATTGTTTTCTAGAATAATTATAGTACAAATAGGGAAACAAAAATTAAGTAAAATGGGTTACCTACTGCAGGCGTTCTGTATACATTGTGGCAGTAGGATTGAGTATCAGTTTGAAAGCTTTGTCTGCTAGTACAGAAATAGTTAGAAACACAACAATTATAAGAAATTTATCTTTTTAGTTTTACGTCAATTCCATACTATAATTTTCTTGAAGCGTTATTTATGTCCCTGGAATCATCGAGATGTGGTCAATTTAGAGTTGTTTCCCTTTGAAGTCACCTACATCAGGATTGTATCTTATTAGGGTCTTCACAATGAGCTATAAATGGCACAAGCATAAATGCGGTGACATAGCCATGGTTTCATCCTTTGGTGTGCACACTCCGTAATTCAAATTTTCATAATTCTATGGATCAGGTACGGGAGATAGAAAAGGTTAGAAAATTTGGTACATGAGTACAAAATTGGCAAAGGTGCAACATAGATATACCGATACGGCCTGATAAGATCGTAAATCTATAACATATAAAGTTCAAAGTTTTTCAGAACTATATATTAAGATATAGTTCGATATGCTATAAGGTCTTACATAATTGTAAAATATTAAAATTCTACTGAGGCAGAAACCACGCTTTCTAATTAATTCTTCTAAACTCTGCTGAAGATCGCTTGAAATTCGACATTACAAAAAAGGAAAAAAAATAAACACACCACACTAGTAGCCTTTTTTTCCTGGCCTGTTGATTTACTGGGCGTTGCTTTCCTTCTCCTTTGTGGGCTTTCCTCAAGAAAAGTTCCAAATTTGTGAATGGCCTGTTAAATTTCTAAACTCTGTTGATTTCTAATTAAAATAAACACACCACCGGATTTGTGAATGTTCCAAAGAAAATTTGCTCTCAAGTAAAAAATGGTATCCTCAAGAAAAAAAATGTTCCACTGAAGACAAAAGAAAATCCACAAGTTCAATTTGTGAATGTTACGTTTAAGAAAGAAATGTTCCGCTTAAGAAAAAAGATGCTCTGGCTTCACGAGAAAAATGTTGCATGTTGTCTACAAATCGATCTAGTTTGGTGAATATAGATCCAACGGCCCAAAAAATTGGCTTGTATTTATGCAAAATATCAATCACACCTTATAAGGAGATAGACCCATATAAGCAATCAATTAGCATTTGTAAAACTTTCACCACCACTGAGTGTCGTCTATACAAATAAATTTCAGCATGTTTATCTCTTGAATTGCTCCGGTCGATGACAATTGCTAGCGGTTTCGTGTTTGCTACTATCTTGATCCATTTCTTTCCCATTTTGCTTATGCCAAATTGTTTGATTTTTCTACGGGTTGCTCGAATGATTTCAGCCTATTTGTTATCGGAGTTGCGATAGCTGAAATTTGAATCTGCCGCATGCCAACCTGAATCTGAACAAAGTTGATCGAACAGGAACTAGAAGCTGATGAATCTGAATAAAGTTCTCTAGGAAACAGGATGAAGAGGTTCAGGCCTCCTCGGCAGGGCCATGCCATGTGGACTAGATCAGCGCGCTGGCGCCATGGCTATGGTTGCAACTTGCAAGCACCTCGCGACCCCCGCCGTGCCCTCGCCTTGCCCGCACCACACCTCACCGTTTCACCTCCGAACTCGACATCCTCGTCTCCGGCCGGCTTCGTCTCGCGCCTTGCCCAGGCGCCAGATGCCTCCAGTCAACCACCGGCCGGGCCTCCGACGCTGGATGCAGCAATCTGCTTCGCCGCCGCCGTTGCCATCGTCACGCACACTAACCACCGTCGATGTGGCACGATCTTCACGCAAACTAACCATCTTCACGCCTACTTCCCCGGTGCCGGTTGGCTTTCCCCGCGCGCCACCGTCTATACGCCGGCGAACATGGCACTGCACGGGGAGGGGAGGCCACAGCCGGCGCCATCTACGGCTTCGTCTTGCACCATTGCCGAGCAGCCCTCATCCATCCCCGAGTAGACCCCACATAGTACGGCGGGAGCGTCCCTGCGCCCGCCGCCGCCGCGCGCTGGGCCGCCTCTGCTTCGACCCGCCGCCGAACACCGCGACCCAGACGAGGAACCTAAATGCAAAATATGGAGCCGAATATTTACACATACACCCCTGAATCGAATCGTGATCTAAATAAGGGTGTTATATGCAAATACTAGGGGTTATTTTGCAAATTTACGAAACCGTTCAAGGGGTCAATTTGAAAAACATGCTCACCGCGATCCACGCCGATTGCGGCACCGGCGAGGAGACGATGGCTTCCGTTCCGCCGCCCGCGCCCGGCCGGCGACATCATACCGACCACAAGCTCCACGCCATGAGACGCGCTCGCCTGTCCGCCGCATTCTTCTCCGCCGCCCTCGGCCTCGCCGTTGACCCCGAGCCGCGCGCTGGCTCCTCCGCAGTCAGACACCACCGCCTCGACGCTCAGGCAGCAGGCGGCCCTGCACCGCCGTCCAGAACGCACGAAGGGAGCATGAGATGTGGAGGCCACCTGCACTGGCACGGGCACGCTTGATCGATCTGCAGCCAGTATCTCAAGCCTGTCGAGGTGAGTGCCGAGTAAGCTCTGCAAATTGCTCCAAAACTTTGCAGGCAGTAGCACTGAAAATTTTTCAGTTGGTTATCAGTTTACCACAGTTGCCATTACTGAAGCTTCATCCCAATCCAAAACTGTCAGAAGACTACTCGCAGTTGGTTCTGAATATCCTGCACCAGTTTGAATGTGGATGCACGAAACATCCTCAGTGCAGTTTTCTTCAGGATTTAGGAGTGGTGCGCTGGCCAGTTGCTGCAAACACATTCAGATGTGCAGACCAAGCGATGTGAGGCTGCTGCAAACCTGAAACTATGACTTTTTGCATTGAAATTCCTGCATCATTGCTAACTGTTTGTGGTCATGGCAGACTTTAACGTTTTTTCAATACTTTCTTTTCTGGAGACAGAACAGGATTGCCTAGATTACTGAGCGTGCACACTGAAAATTTCAGTTGGTCATCATAGTTGCGATTACTGAGCTTCAGTCCACACAAAAATTTTCAGAGTAGGAACTTGAACCTGAGACTGAATGAAACTCTTTA
This sequence comes from Panicum hallii, assembly GCF_002211085.1. Taxonomy (NCBI): domain Eukaryota; kingdom Viridiplantae; phylum Streptophyta; class Magnoliopsida; order Poales; family Poaceae; genus Panicum; species Panicum hallii. Next base: position 42,724,697 of record NC_038049.1, on the reverse strand, counting down.
AGGTGAACATTAGGATAACACCAATCAGTCAGTACTAGGGACCTTTTAGCAATCACTTATTCAACTGATTGTTGAGACGTGCCGCGAACATTAGGAGAACACCAATCGCAGTCCTGCCACTAGAACGGAACCCGTCAAGATCACAAAGCCAGCTGAATTTGCATCGTTGTTATGTTATCCACAGAAGGGTAGTCTGAATTTGCATCTCTGAATATGCTGCAAGTTGTCTCTGAATATGATGCAAGTCGTCTAGGATTCAGAAGAGGCTCCATGGTATGGCCGTATGTCTCTGGCCGTCTACGACATGGCGCTTGCAAGTTCAGCACGAGGCGCGCCGGCGCCATGGCCCTGTTGCAAGCACCTCGGCGGCCGCCGCCGCGCCCTCGCGCGCTTCGCCCCTCCCCTGCTCTAAGCCGCGGCCTCGCTGACCGCTCCTCGTTCTCTCGCCGTTTCACCCCGAAGACGGCAGCCTCGTTTCAGGCTTCGTCTTGCGGCCATGTCCAAGCACCAGATGCCGCCGGCCAACCACAGCCACCGCCCGGGGCTCCGACGACGGGCGCAGCAGAAATTTTTTTTTCACTCTGGGTTTCTCCCCAAAAAATGTCCGGCCGACGGTGGCAAGTGCGCGACGACGGCAACGGCAACGGCGACCGCAGCTCCGAGCACTCTCCAACATGGCACTGCACGGGAGATTTGGGAGGCCACAGCCGGCGTCCTCTCCTTCTTCGTCTTGCACCGCCACAGAGAACCCATCCAGTACGGCGGGAGCGTCCCTCCCGCCCGACGTCGCCGCGCGCCGGGCCGCCTCTGCTTTCAATCCGCCGCCGAAGAACCACGACCCAGACGAGGGTCCTAAATAAAAAAAATGTGGATAAATATTTGCACACAGACCCCTGAATCGGATCGCGACTACTGATCGCGATCCGAATAAGGGGGTATATGAAAATACCAGGGGCTATTTTGTGAAACACTGGATCCGTTCGAGGGATCGATTTGCAAAACATTCTCACCGTCATCCACACCGATTCCAGCTCCAGCGATGGCTTCCGTTGCGCCGCTCGCGCCCAGCCGGCGACGTCCTCCCGAGCAAGGCCGCCACGCCCACGCCATTGGACGCTCTCGCCTATCCACCGCATTCTCCTCCGCCGCTGTCGACGTCGACCTCACAGTTGACGCCGAGCCCATCGGCCCGTGCGCCGACTCCTTCGCAATCAGCCACCACCGCGGCACCTCCTCGACGCGCAGGCCGCCGCTGCCGTGCCCCGCCGACGAAGGCCGCCGCTGCCGTGCCACGCCACTGGACGCAGGAAGGCGCCAAGAGGCCAAGTTCACGGGCACATACGCCCTCTACTGCCGCCGGCCGATCGATTTGCATTGCAGCCAGCGTAGCAGCGTTGTCTCAAGCCTGGTGAGGACAGGGATGCTCTGCAATTTCCTCCAAAATTTGGCAAATTTTCTCCTCTTTTTCTGATCGTCGTGCAACTTCAGCCAAGGTAAAAGCGATTCTGCTTTCAAAATGTTTCCTGTTTCCTTTTTCATCGATAAACAAAATGTAACCAAGTACAGTAGATTGCCATTTTCCATTCGCAGCATACTTTATGGGAATTCCTACTTTCTGCATGTAGAATGTCGACACTGAGCCATGAAACCTTGGGGTTTCGTAGAATCTGCCCTGAATATAACCGAGCTATAAAAAATGTTTATTTTTCATATATGAATAATTTGGTCCTAAAAATCTTATTTGTGCTCCATTGTATGATCAAACATGAACTTCGCTCTTGCAGCAACAATCACTTGTTGAATACCAGGTCTGCCGGCAGTTTTCGAAGCTGTCTCATTTGAGAAGATTTTCTCCTGGATTTGCAGTCTTAAAACTGAGTGAGGTTTAAACATCATATGCACGCATGGGCTCTTCAATTGGCACACAACAGATTGGACATTCCTTCTACTTCTCAGCACAAGACCTAATACAAAAAAAAATGCCCATTTAAGATCAAAATGTGATGAATCATTTGAAGCATTGCCCATCTGAAAAGACTGTATACGAAAGAGTAAAAGGAGACCGAAACATACCTGCTAAATTTCTGTGCTGGCAGAGGAGGACCATGCAGATATCTCCCTTGTCGCAGCAGATCCTGCAAAGAACCATCTCTTGAAACGACGAAAAGATGACAGTCAACAGTAGAATCTCAGCCTAAAAATGGTTGGAAAGAAATCGCAAGGCAAAACTTTTGCAGTTGCCCAATTGACATGCTGTTTGGACTTTGGAATTTGGAAATCCATTTTTGTGGTAAAAGGACTGTATAATTAGCCATCACACTGTAAAAGGCATTCATGCAAGCAGATTACAGGGTATCACTGTAAGCTGCAGTTTTGTGCTAAAAAGATTGCATAATCAGGCATTCATGCAAGCAGATTTCAGATGCATCATTGAGGAAGCTGCTAATGTGGAGAAGTTTTACCATCAGAGAACAATTGAGGACTAAGTTTGGCACTCAATTTAACCATATATAAGCGGGAGGGGTACAACTCTGCAGCATCAAAATCATATCCTCTGTGGTGAGCAAACATATCAATTGCTTCCAGAAGCACATCTCAACTAAAAGGAATATTCTGAGGAGCGTTCATTATAAAGGAGATGCCAAGTAGAGAAAAGGGATCAGAATAACTCGATTCATTATAAAGGAAAGGCCAAGAACAACTATTTTATTAATACTATGACTACACAATCAGAATAACTCGATTTATTAAATTTACGGTTAACTGAAAGAATAGTGACGATTAATATTCCTTGAACAAATATACACCTCCTCTATTTCAGTAATCAAGAATGATGTGAATACCATATAACCTTGAGAATCATCCAATAGATTTTATATGAACTCTACAATACCTACCAAATTATGCGCATCTAAGTTAACTTGGGGGTTCACTTAAACGTCACCATAGAATGTTGTATGGACTACCCCATGGCAGCAATATCTCAACTTGACACTCACAGCAAGCAGATCAGCTTGCAGAAACATAAATAAAAGCACACTCCCAAAATGCATCAGGATTTTCAATGGAAAATGCAGAATGCACTGACTTCTTTCAGTTTCTCGATCAAATGTCTGAATGCGCCAGTTACTATATTTCAGGATTCAACCATCAACCTACCAATCACAGAGGAGGCACAACACAGGTTTGCATCCAAATTCATACAACAGAACGCCACCTTCCAAGATCCAAACATCTGCAGTCTTAAGATTACCCCAAGGCTCTCATCTAAACAAAGTACCAGCAATGCCAGATACAGATCCAAATAAAGAAAGGGAACGAATTTGCCAGCGCGTGCTCCAGTCGATCGATGTGCCGTGCAGCCAGCCAGCCAGCACGGCGCGGGAGCTTCAGTGTCATCATGGCAGCAATGTCGCCATGGCCGTTGTGCTCGAGACGAGCAAGGCCGGTCGGCGTTCGACTGCACACCTGTCGCAGGCACAACTCAGTCTGAATTCTTTGCGCAGATTGTTTGAACCCAGGTAAGGAAATGGAACATGGCTGGCGCCTGCCCGGAGTCACCGCACGGCAGAGCGGAGGCCGCAGCCGGCGCCCTCTCCGGCTTCGTGTTGCGCCCGCCGCCGCCGCCGCCGCGCGCTGGGCCGCCTCTGCCTCGACCCGCCGCAAAACGACGTGACCCAGATGAGGGACCTAAATGCAAAAATGTGGATAAATATTTGCACGCAGACCCCTGAATCGGATCGCGACTACTAATCGCGATCCGAATCAGGCCGCCGCCGGCGGTGCCGCCCCGGCGACCAGGCCGAAGGAAGAGGCCAAGAGATATGGAGGCCACCGGCGCGGGCACATACGCCCTCTACCGCCGCCGGCCGATCGATTTGCAGCTGGCGTAGCAGTGTCTTCAAGCTTGGTGAAGACTGAGGTGAGGGAAGCTCTGCAGAGTCCACCAAAATTTGGCAAAATTTCTCCTTTTTTCTGAATCGTTGTTTAAATTGGACCAATGCAGAAGCCATTCTCATGAAATGTGGCAGTAAACCTTGAGGTTTCTTAGAATCTGCCCTGAATATAACCAAGCCATAAAAAATGTTTTCTTTTTCATCTCTGAAGGATGTCCTCCCATTGTATGATCAGACACAGTCTTCACTCCTGCAGCTGTCTCATCTGACAATATTTTTTTTCATCTGCTGGATTTAATTCAAGCGAGGAGGATTTATCCAGGGACGTTTAGAATTCAGCTCGAATTCAGAGCATCTGAGGATTCAGCTCTCAGTCTCAGTGCAAATCCGCATGCACGGCTCACCAAATCAAAACCAGGTGCCAGTTTGGATATTTTACTTAAGTTTTCATTGTACAAGCTACTATTTTGGAAGTATCAAGGTTGCTAATTCTCTAGGACGGTACGTATTTTTTTATGCGTATTGCATTTGCTGCTACATGAGTCAAAAGAGCAGGACTTAGTCAATCCCGTGATGTTGAGTCGCTGACACGTGGGCCCAAGAACTGTGGAACCCCCATGTGTCTGCCACCCAATGCAACGGTACCATACATTACCAAAACTGTGTCCTGAGTCATGAGTCTTATGTAGACAACCAGATCATACAGGTACCTCTTCGATACAAAAAAGGCATCCAAAGGATCTCAGCCAACCTCACATTATTTCCTAATTTTCCAACCATATTGTGCAGCTATCCGGGGCAGTTGTTCGTCCAAAAGCAGTATCTCAGGGGATAAAAAGTGTTTTCTGACAATGAGGGAATTCTAAATTGCAAGGGGTAAAACCTTTTCTCTCCCAACACAGCAAAAGGAGACAGTGAGGGATGGTAGCACTGTGGAAGGTGAATCATGAGCAAAAAAGGCAATGCAAGAGAACCTGACACCACCCAGTGTCCACTAGACAGATAGGTCCTGAAGAACATAAGCATCACACAGTCAAATTGCAGCAAGGAATCAGAATGTCCAGATGTTGGAACGCGATTCAAAACCTGCCTCGGAAAAAAAGCCTTCCAAATGAATTAGAATATATTGTAGCAGCATTATTATTCTCCGGGGCCCAGAAGGGGGCATCCCCTCAAAAGTTTGCACTAGGGAAAAACACAGACCAGACCTCTGGTACATACACTTCAGTAAGACAGGATAAAAACCAAGAAAAGGTAAAAAAGCTTATCATCCTCTGATAACAACAGCTAGCACACAAATCCAAAGGACGCTACTAGAGCAGTTTTCTCTACTATACCGACAAAAACCCGACAAAGGGGGTGGGGTCTATATGGGGGGGGCAGCGCCGCCATACAACTGAACACTCTCCAGATTATATATATCCCGCAATCTTAACTTCACATCATCTCATCCGACCAAAAAACACCCAAGGTTGCCAAAACCTAAACTCTCTCGCTGTAGGAAATCCGAAAACCCACAATCTCAAGCCTTACATAAAATGCAAATACGTTTGAAAAAGGTCCTCCAAGGATATATATCTGACCGCATTGACCGACTCCCCTGGTTAGCTCTATTAACTAACCCATCTCTGTGAATCATGTGAGGTTCAAAATTTGCACCTGATGCACCTTCAGTCCTCTCCTGAACCTATTATGGGAAATGCTGTATGTGAAAGAAAGATTCCTAGGCGGCGTCATTCCTGCACAAGGCAAGTAGTGAAGTTATCAGTAAATAACCCAAGACATGTCGCAAGATAAAGAGCACCAAAATAGTTATGCTTGCCTAGTTTCATTTGTACAGTTAGCGATTGATTTTTGCATATGCAATAAGCTTACAGGAATAGTTGATCATTTCCACAAATGAAATAAGGGCAGGAGTGCCTCACAAAATCATTAGAAGTTCATCGCACTAGAAGTTCGCAATAAAAAAAGGCTAAGTATAAAAATGGCCAACTCTCTGCTACCATTTCTATCGCCCCAAAAATGATGTGTATGTCCCACAAAGACAAAGGCCTCAAGCTGCTAAGTAGCTACCAAACTGCATCAGAAAGAAGAGTAGGCAAGCACAAAATGCCCCTATTGGTTGTAAACTCAGATTAGTTGAAACCCACACATGTCAGATCAAGCAACTTTTTGAAGTAAACTACTCAGTTCACACCATCCTGTACAAAAACCAAAAAGGCAATTGTAGAACATATTCAAATGACTCCTCTCGTGACACGGATGCAACGAATGGCGTAGCAAACAAAGTGACTTAAGGGAGTTGTGGAACATCAGAGGGGGCTGGACCCAAAAGATCAAAAGTAGCACCAAAACAGTCCAAACCACCAAATCTTGGATATATTAGCTTATGTCAATACTAGTATGATCTATGTGCTAGATCATATTTGGAAACCAACTAGAGCACGAAAACTAACTGATTATAACAAGACAAATTTGGGGTCAGTTACTTTCCCAAGTTGGAGAAAAGGCCAGGACTGAAGTTCAAATGTTCAATAGAAGCATACGAAAAGGGCACAATTTTGGACTAGCACTATGTACATTGAGGCTTTTGCTTACGCATAGTCATGTATAAACAATACTGTTGGCTATCGATGTTTTCAAAATTTGTGTTGGTGCAGTTCATAAGAGACATCTGGACAGAAAAAAAAACATATTTAGGTGTGAACAAACGCCTTCATGAAGTCAGTTTGATCAATAATTGTTCAATTTGCTAAAGAGATCATGCTCAGGTGTATAACATTGGAATGAAGTTCCTTGTACAACCAGCCATTTCAGGACACTTGTGGCATACCTCATTAGTTGAGGTCCCCAACTCGACTGAATGACATTGCAAGCCTTCGTCAGAAAATGGATTGAAGTTTTTATTAGTAGCCAGTGTTACACTAAAACTAAGAAACGTAAGCTGATAGTGGATATGATGCTTGTCTGGCCATCCCAGACGAAGCTAGCCAGTTTAAAATTGAGATACTTTAACAGCATCTTCAAATTTGCAGTCAAATTGTGAATCTACACCCCCATTAGCATTTTCTAGTTCCTAATAATTGTAATGTTTGATCGAGCAACAATTACTAGCACTTTATGCAGCTGTTGCACCACAAAATACAAAAAATAAAGAAAGAAAAGGTTCGATATATGAAATAATGAAAGTAACTACTTAACCATGCACATCTTTGTCCAGACTTCACAGAGATTCAAATGCCATAAGTAAATTTCTGTATCGTTCCCAGAACTAAGAGCAGCACCAATAGTTCAAATCAACAAGAAATGAACAAAGCTTCTATGTGCAAATAAGCATTAGGATGTAAGTGCTTCATCCAGAGTCACTGGTTAAATACAGGTTACACTCAACATTTCTCCTTTTTCAACAGATTGCATAGCAGTATACTCAAGCTACTTCAATCTAATTATTGACAAGCTATCAAGAATTAACGAAATGTTGACAAAGATATTACAACACATGAAAGGAAATGTCTAACCTCTATCAGTCAATGCCCCATGTAACCGGCTGAGCTCTTTGCTGTAACATCTGAAGCTGAATTGCCAAGCCCATAACCAAATGGGCTGGTTCCATCAAGCTCAGAAGATCCAGATCTCCAAGTTGTGTCTCCATAAATGGAGCCACCACCTGCTGATGAATCTCCAAAGTTCCTCGCATACCCATTGGTTGATTGGTTGAAGGTATTGACACCACCTGATCCAGCATTCCTTCCATAAGCACTGGAACCCAGACCGAAGTTGTTTTCACTGGATCCATAGCCAAAGTTTCCAGTACCATAACCAGAGCCGCCGCTAGCACCTTGAGCAGGCACAGGAGGATTGCCCCAGTTCACATTGGTGTTCCCAATTCCACTAAGGCCCCCATTTCCAGATGACACAAAGGAATTAGAGCTTGCGGAGTTGGAGGAGTAATTAAGCCCTGAATTACCCCATAGGTTGCGAGCCAGTGAGTTAAACACTGATCCATTATTATCATTCACTCCACCATAGCCAATGCTGCTATTGAATCTACCAGAATTTCCATTGTAGTATGGATTAAGCTGTCGTCCATACTGGAGACTATTATTGAAACTAGAGCCACCTCCAATACCTGGGTTCATCCCTGGGTCAAAATTCATACCAATTCCATAACTACCACCAAAAGATGGATAACCACTGCGCCCTCCTGACAAAAGCCCAAACCTTGCATCCATCCTCATCCCATAGCCACCCGCTGGACTCGGATTATAACCTTGGGTATATCCATTGAGGATGTTGGCTCTACCCATGACATAGTTGAATCCACCGACAGGAGAGCGCATGCTAGGTCCAGGTGATAGTTCCTTAGGAACAGCCCGCTTCACCTCAACCATCTTACCATTCAGTTCATGGAACGTCTTGAACAATGCCTTGTCCACGGCATCTTCTGAATCATAGGTGATGAACCCAAACCCTCTAGGACGCTGTGTGTTGTGGTCATACATTACCACAACATCAGTGATCGTCCCAAACTGTTCAAAATACTTCCTGAAGTCTGCCTCGGTCACGGTGGAAGCCAAACCACCAACAAATATCTTCTTTGTGCGACTGGGCCCTGGTGATCCATGAGTGCTGCCACCGCTCTTGCTCAGAGCATGCTGATCATCTCTAGGGACAGCTTTCTTCGCCTCCACCTGACAAATCACATCCAAACATACTGAATTATTCGCAACAGCAGCAACTAGCACGAGATATGAACCGATGTAATCTAGAGGCATGGATCTAGCATCACACCAAGAGACTAGCATTCGTAAAAAACAGTTTTTTTTGCTCACCATCCGGCCGTCGATCATATGCTTCTCCATAATCACCTGCTCAGCGACAGCGGGGTCGGCGAACACGATGAACCCGAAGCCTCGAGCGCGGCCGGTAGCCCGGTCGCGCATGATGACGGCCTCCACCACCTCACCATACTTGTCGAAGTACTCCCGGAGGCGGTCCTCGTTGGTGTCCCACGAGATGCCGCCGATGAACAGCTTCCCGGCGTCCGCCTCCATCTCCCGTCGCCGCCGCCGCCGCCAACCGACCTGCACGCGTGCACACACGAGGCCAGCAGGGGCGCGCCCAGTACGGGAGTAATTGGGTCAGATCCGAATGCGGATGCTCGGTTTCGCAGAGCAGGAAGGGAAGGGGAAGGGCGGCGGTACCTAGTGGATGATCGCCGCCGGCGAAGCGCAGACGAAGACCTCTCCAAGTCGCCGCCGCTCGCCCAGCGCCGCTGCCGCCGGCGAGGAACCGGGACGCGAGCCACTACGGATCGGATCGGGGAGAGGGAGAGACAGAGGAGGATAGTTTGGGGAAGGAGAGGAAGCCTCTTTGTTTCCCGGATGATTTAATTCATTTCTCGCCTATTTTCGGTACAAGCTCCGGAATAAAGGAGCTGAGTCTGTCCTTAGGGCCCCGCCACGCTGCAGCAAGGTCCCGTTTGGCACAGCTTCCTAGCTCATCTACACGCTATCTATCGAGCGTGTAAATAAAGTTAAAATGGTTCACACTTTCATACTTTATGAATAACTCTTATTGTAAAATGCTTTTCTTATATTGTGAAATACTTTTCTCATAAAAGTATACGTTTTTATTGTGATATAAGAATTGTTTCTTTCGTAACGAAATGGTTTGTATTGCTATTAACGTCATCTTTTCGCACCTCGTGCTCCATCCGCTCCTCCACCTAAGAGTTTTGTTGTTACATGCTGATGAGATCCGCCCTCTATGCTCATGTTTTCCGCCTCTTTGTGCCACGTCATTCTCGATGCCGTATAGCGTGTTATTAGGGAGTTATAATATTTATTTCCTTTGAGAATATGGTCGTAGCGTAATGGTTTGCTCACAGGTAGACAAGCAACTGGTTTGGAGTTCGACTCCCTGACTTCGCACCAGTGCATACACACCAAGATTATTTGGTTGTAACCTCTCATGTGTGGAGCTGCAATATGATTCCATTATCTATAGAGTGATGGACGGTTCCATGAATCTCCGCAAAAGATGTGATAATATGTATACGTAGTATGTAGGTGCAAGTGGCATGCCTGCGTGTAGGGTTATATTTAGCACACATAATTCAAATGTTATAATGTTATAGGTATACCTTGTTGAGAAACATAAAGTCTATTTACAATGTTGTATTAAATCCATTTGTTCATAAATATATACCTATTTTTACATATGCACGACTTCTCCATAGCAATGATACATCGCTAAATGTTTAGTATATTTTGAATAATTATAGTTCATTATGGGATTTTAAATAAATAAGAATGTGAACTAATAGGAATCGCTTCTAGATAGTCTTCTATTTAAGAAAAAGTTATGCACAATGCCACTCAATCTCTCCAAGGTTGATATGTCCATAAATCAACATGCCACTCTTTTTCATGTCCTACATACCTTTCAAGACAACTACAAATTTCTAATAGCTTACATAATATTTTTGTATCACATATAAAACTTCCATAACCTCACATAGCTATCTTCATCCAAACCTAAATTACGCATGTATCCTCATTTACTTGAATTTGGGTGTTCACTTAGCACTGTATGTGATAGATTGTACGACTACGAATTGTAATAATAGCCTTTTAGACACAAACCACGAGCATATAGTTCATCTTTAATTTTCAGTAGTAAATGATTGGTACGCACTTTAGGAATTTGTTTCCGAAGTAGTAAATTTTGCTAGAATGAAAAAACAGAATGAGATCATACCAACTTCTATTATTTCCCTTGAAGTAGCTATATCGGTTCATACCTTATCTTTTGCTACATGTTTTTTTTCCTCTGTTTTGGCGTAAATCTAAAGCTGAATCGTTGAATATGATATGGGCACTATAGGCATTTCAATGGGGCAGCATGGCACCCTTACCATGTGGAAGGCTAATGATGCAGCCAAACTCCTCGCTAGCTCATCTTATTAAGGCCACCTATATTGGCACATATGAATTTTCTATTATGCAAATAAAATAGTAATCCCTCAGTTTGGCAATGTTTCTCCATCCACATACCTAGGCAGCATTGAATATTGAATCAAACTTGGGTGTTTTCAGATAGATTATTGGTTCTTCTATCCAATGAAACTAATAATCACATTTAGTTTGATGAAAAACTACTTACCTTTATGCCCCCAAAATATGCAGATCAATCAAATACCATCTAAGATTTTTCTACAATTCAATTAGACACAGCAAAATAATTGTTTTATTCAGTTCCACTTCTAAAAAAAACGTTGTTTTCCATCAAGCATGCATAATCCCCTTTTTTGTTTTTAGTTACACGAATGGAACAACATTACACCTGCACATCGATATCATTTTTACGACCATAATACCGAAACAGATCCCTTGAGATGTAGAGGTACATTGTTTACAAAGTTTTATGCCAATTACGGGCTTAGCTAATGATGGCCTCAATATACCAATAAGGTAGATCTAGGTAAGCTACCTAATCTTTAGGATGGTGACTCATCTGACCTGTGCACAAAAACTAGTCAGAACCACTTGGTGCATGGCCTAGCAGCAGGTGCCATGCTATTTCTGTACTTTCGGGACACGTCAGAAAATTGTGATTGGAGGAGGATAAAAAGAAACACCCGTGCCACACTGCATGATGTGTGCCTTTTCCGGTGGCTTCTTGGAGAAGCTGGTGGCTTTGCTACTGCCTAAAAGAACATCTGCTCTAGAGAGAAGTTGCTACAGGCGATCGATCTAGAGAGTGCCAAGGATATAGATATACAGTAAAATGGATTGCTAGAATTAATGTACACGGAACCATATTCTACGCTTTCACAAATGACAATGTTGATGCATTTAGAGACGAATCATTTTGCTGTACCATTGTCTGAAAATATTTTTTTTGCCTCATATACAGTGAATTTTGCCGGAAAGTCCGGGTCATGAAGATATTTTTGCTCGATGGATCATTTTATTTCATTTGTTCAAAGCTCCAAATCATCTGTTTATTATTTCTTTTTTTTGCGAGGATACTATTTCTTGTTAAAGTTGTAGGCATAGCCAAAACAGCAAGCATCACGTATATGTACTTTTTGTATATTTAACCTTATATAGTTTAGGAAAAGTACCTGCTCTATATTTAGAAATTTCCACAGGTTGACTTTGGAGGAGCCAACTTGACTTTGCTTTCTTGCTGGTTCTCATGCAAAGTATGCAACTTGCTTACTTCTATCCGCAAGTTTAGTTTTTTTCTAAAAAGAAACTAATGTTATATCAGAAGAAGCATATGGTAGTACAAAGATTTTGGGACTAATAGCCAAGTTTTGTGGTTTTGCTTACTCCAAGTTGCAAGTTTGGTGGTTCATGTGCCAGCACGCCTACATATCCAGTTACTGGTGTTTGTTAATTATTTCATTTGGACGCCTGCATATTTGCTCAGATCTCCTTCAAACACTCGAGTTTTACAAAAACTTCATATGAGACAATATGTATACAGCTCCCATATAAAGTTCCTAAAAAAACCAAGCAAAGGTTAAACTTTTCCTTTTGAACTGAGCTCATAGCAGCTAGTGAGACTTGGTTTGTAGCTAGAAATTACCCATGTCTAGGTAAAACTAAGAGTGATGCTTCAGCATGAGCAACTAGATTACAGGTGACATGCACACGCTAGCTTGCGCGGGTCATTATTGCTGTACCATCATGGATGCAGCTGCATTTGAACTTTGGGCTGGGGCTAATGACGGTGACCAGCAAGAAAAAGTAATCAAGTATGAGTCGCCATCAGATCCAACGATATCTGTCTATGTATGACCTAGCCAACCTCGCCTACAGCAAAGTCTCACCAAATGTAGGTAGGCATTTCATCAAGGCAGAAAAAGATCAGAGGAAAACAAAAACAAAAAAAAAAGAGATGTAGGAAAGGAACTACTTGAGGTGGGCCTTTTGGGGCCGATTTTTATCTCATTTGGGCCTCATCTCCTGGTACGTTACCCTCCTCTTTCTTAAATGGTTCTTAAATCCGCAGTCCCATTGCCAAAATGTGCAGAAACTTCAGAAGGGAATCTAAAAAGTGAAGAAAAAATTGTGGTTATGTATTCAACCCCATGCTTGAATAAAATACCATGATTTTACAAACTGCTCACATATGTGTTTTTTTAAGAACGTGTATAGATGGCTTGAGTCTATGTGATCTGACCAAGATCGCGAGTTAGAACAACATGACTAGCAAAGAAACTTAACCCAAAGCATTAAGTATCCATACACACAAAAAAAATGAACGATAACTATGGCAATTATGGTGAATGTAAATTCAAATCCAAACGCCTTGGCCTTATTGGGTTAACATGCTGGGACCGAAGTCAAAATGAGAAAAAACTTGATGGGCCACGCTGGTAGAGTGGTAGATAGGGTCTTAGCCGGCCAGTGAGATCCGACAAGACAGAGCTGATTGGCTGGTGATAGTATAATCCAGGTAGGGTCGGCTGGCACAGCAGATGCGTGAGAGTGAGTGACGGAGGCTGGATGGAGTATTTGTTTACTTTGATGCATCGAATAAAGTCTCGTGGCCCCGGTGATAGATGTGTGTGTGTGTGTGTGTCTACAGCTAAAACAATGTTGTTCCTTTGGGACAAACAAACAATACAACTTTTGTGAGATACATGCATGAAAAAAAGAGTCAGGATCATGCTTCAGAGGCATAAATATTTCGCCTACAAAAGAAAGGAAACTGAAGCTACACTGACCAATACTGGTACTTGGTTGTATTCTTCATTTAATTTTGAGCCATCAACTGATAGGTCACGGTTTTTTTTTTGTTTTGAGAAAAAAATTGTTGCTCATGTTATTTCTAACTCGTGGCTACGGCTAGGCGTGTGAAGACCATGCGTTGATCTTTTATTAGCTGACCGAAGTCCAAATGAACTCCTACACATTTGCCGTATATAGTCACTAAAATGCAACAACTTAGGTAGTCAATGACCATGATCTCACATAGAATCGCTCTATATAGGCATAGATAGTTTTCCCGCAAGAATTCCGTAGGGTACATGTCTACATTTGTTGAGAGAGATGAATGTTTACTAACAAAAATATGGTTATTGCGATCCTAAAATATGATGAGGAACTAGGTGCCATGGACTGTTAGTCTTCATCATTGAAGCTGAAAGGAACTCGGACATACATGAGCATACCTTTCCATGTGGCATCATTCATGTCCTGCAAAAGACCAATATTTATTCTATATTCCTTTTGTGTTTTAGAGCGTGCATGAATTTCTAACTGAGCCAGGCATTAACAACAATCGTTTATATTTTATCAACATAAAATCTAACTATACTGCCGAAATGATTTTCATAATAAGAAATTTGGCACATTAGCCTGAGGGGGAAAAAAATCTAGATACTCATTTGTCATTTCAAGTGGAACCCAAGTTTATCATTTTGATTTCAGAGTACAACAAATCATCCATGTTAGTGACTCCACAATTAATTGGACATTTGCACATGACAAATCCAAGCTTGATGCAAGGACTTGTAATGTTGTCGATAGATGATTGGAGGGTTCCTTTTCTTGAGTAGACAATTGTGATTTTTGACAGTCGGGTTAGATTGTAATAATATAAAAAAGTACATACATCAGGGAAACTCTACATGAGTAGCTTTTCTATACGCAATGTAGATATTCATGCATAGGGATGTTGATAGTCAAAGTTTAGAAAGCTAGAGCTGAAAACATCTAAAAATATGTCCCTTTTTTTATTTTATTTTCACTAAAGTGATACATGAGCGTGGTTAGTGTGATAAGGAATAAGCAAAGTAACATTGGCTTGGGTGTAGGGAATTGAAGCAAATTAGCTATGACAAATAATTGCATACTATAGATATAGCTGTATATTGTTGTAGTTTTGCACTTTGATATTCTCTAGAAAATTGTTGCGCCATCATTGGGTCAAATTCGACGAACGGACTCATGATCATGGTCCCCCTCATGGAACCAATTTCGAGATCCAAAGAGTTAGAAAAAGGGAAACCCTGAAGAATCAATTCCAAAGCTCTGGTCCCCCTGCCCTCATCATCGAATGTGTCCTTCTCTACTCGGTTTGGCTTTTTCAATGCCTCCAATCAGGCAATCCCCCTTCACGGTACCCTTTTGATCCTTCTAAGACTGGAGCTAGATAGCAGTAATAGCATATATTTAGAGAATGCAGAGCATGTATTTGTGCATGCTACTTAATTTGTAGGAAATCGAACAAGAAAATTGTATATTTAGCTATATGCACCCAATCCAATATTTTAGGGGTGGTTGTGTAAACATTAGTAATTGGCATACAGATCAAGGTTTGCTAGGACAATAATACAACTGACTTTTTATTGATAATTGATGTCGTTTAAAAATTTGACATTGACCAAATCTCGTGATATCCAAATAAATGAATTTTGGATCAAAGTTGTTCGAGCCAAAAAGGTTCTTTAAAAAAAATGATCGTGTATGAGTCATATTCAAGCGGAAAAGTGGTGACATATGAATTTTTTTTACTTTCGATAATTTTGTGCCAATGCAATTCACGAGCCCCACAAAATTAGTTAGTGAACCAAAAAACAGTACACTGAACACGAATTTGAGGTAATATGAGATAAACAAAAGATCAATTATATGAGATAAATATACCGAAAAAATATATGGGATAATTTGCTAAGATGGAAAAAAAATTGTGAGAAGTCCACATCACACTGTTCATCGAAGAGGATATCACTCCATCTGTCCACGGTCCACCATCATCTTCTCTCTTTCTCTCTCCTCCATTAAAAAGGCAAAAAAAACCAAAAAAGGAAAAAAACAGAAAAAGGGAAAAGAAGAACTGCAGTCGGCCGGTGCTTCGCCACCTCTAGCAGCTCCACTGCGCGCAACAGCCGCCCCCATCCTCCTCTGATCCCCTCCCTCCCCCACCGCGGGCTGTCGCGCGCTGAGAGGCGCGGCGGCGGCGGCTCCCGGAGCGGCGACCTCGGGTAGCTTCACTCCCTCCCCCTTCTCCGTCTCTCTCGCTCTGCGGCGTGCCTGGACAAGCCCCGGGCGGCGCGCGAAGTTTCTTGATTTGGGCTGATCTGGGCAGGGGTAATCTGTCTGTCTGCAGGTGGAGGGCCTCGCAGGCGGAGGCGGAGATGAGCCGTGGGCGGTCGCCGGAGCCGTTGGATTTCTTCATCTGGACTGTGCAGGTGCTGCAACTCCCACAGTTTGTCTTAGTTTCAGTTTTTGTAACTCTATTTTATTGTTT
This sequence comes from Panicum hallii, assembly GCF_002211085.1. Classification (NCBI taxonomy): domain Eukaryota; kingdom Viridiplantae; phylum Streptophyta; class Magnoliopsida; order Poales; family Poaceae; genus Panicum; species Panicum hallii. The sequence goes on along the minus strand of NC_038049.1, from coordinate 42,708,528 downwards.
AAGTGAATAACAGTAGTTTCGATGTAATGCATGTTTGATCTCTCCCTGCGAATTTAGGACACTGGAGTGCTGGGGATTAGATTAAATGTGAAGTGTTTTGGGGATAAAGATTTTGTTAAACACCAATCACCGATCCTTCTTTAGTGAGATTTTCGTACTTCATTCAGTGGTACTTGGAGTAGCATTCCCCTTATCTTTTACTTTCCTCCGATTAGTGCGTTTTTGTTCGATAAGATCGTAATTTTCTGTCGCTTATGTTAGATGTTTTCAGTTGTCACATTTACTGGAGTAGTAGCATACAAAGTTCGGAAATCATCACTTATCACTCATATAACTTCAGCTGATCGATTTGTAGGTTCATTCTGTATCTTCTGTTACTAATTCTCTGGAGTAGTAGCATACAAAGTTCGGAAATCATCAGTTATCACTCATAAAACTTCAGCTGATCGATTTGTAGGTTCATTCTCTATCTTCTGTTACTAATCCTCTGAGGGGGATCATTTACATGTCTCTGCAGTTTCACATCCTATGCCACTCCTTAACATGCAGTGCTAAGGGGGGAAATTAACTTTGCTTTATGGATAATATAATTGGGATGCTTTGTTCCTTTTCCAGCTTTAGATTTGCTAATGTAGAGAGATGTGCAATAACTTTAGGTAAATGAAAGGCACCACTGCACTGCTTTAAGACTTCATTTATCTATCTTTGTTGTCTGAGAACAGTCACAATAGCAGCACTATAAATAGAGGGAGGCAGTGGGCAACAGTTAGGAAAGTAACATGTGCTGATTCTGATCTACCATTTTGTCCATCGGCAAGATGGCACTTTAGGAATTTCTAACTTAATAGAGCCTGACAAAGTAAGCTATTTGGCCCTTTAGCTATCTGCGGGAAGCAATTCTAGTATAAATGGGTTTGTTATTTTGATTTCCCCCCAAAAAAGGGTCATTTGTTTACCTTGGAAATGATTTTCTTGTCAATGAGTGGTGACTCCTGTTAGACCTGACACGAAAAGAACAATCATGCTTGAGTGTCCAGGTCAACTTTTGTGCTCTGTGCTACCAGATAAGCAATCTTGTTCTAGCATAAATGGCCTACATTGTCTAGCAGACAGACAAAATTTTGGCTCCCAGCATCTTAGTAGGAAAGGGAACTGATTTGTTCCTTATGCAACTTTGCAAAAGTGTCTTAGGCTGCTTGACCTGGAGATCATTTAGAAGCAATGCAAAATCTTGCCTTTTTCCGACTGGGTTGCAGTACAGAAGGCATAATCCCATAGGGAAGGTTTAGGATTTAAAAAACTAAAAAAAGGTCCACACTAGAAATGATTGTGTGTCTGGTTGAGGTAAAGAGGTTAGGCATTGTCAGATATTTGATGTTGTTATGAAAAGATCTTCTTTTGTGAGTTCTATTATGACAGTGCTGGTCGTACAATGTTTTTTTTTCCTGTATAGATGACCACAAGTGGTGCGCAAAATACAAAAATCATTTATGCCAAGTCTTGTTTCAGTGGAGCATTGGAGCACGCTGGTTGCTAATTCTGACCCCCCCCCCCCCCCCACCAACACACACACAAACCTTACGCCTTACACCTTTTATGCTTTTCGTAGGAGTGACAGTAAACATTGTATAAGGTTGCTAATCTGCATGCGAAATAATGTTTACGAAGTGTTAATGATCCATTCTTCTGACAGTAGATCAGCATAGAGTACTTCCTACAAATAGAGTTAAATGCAATGACTTATGGGCCATAGTTATGCTGCAGGATGTGGGTTTATGGTTGGAGGAAATAAATCTCGGAAGCTATCGCCAGTCATTTGAAGAAAATGGTGTCAATGGAGAGTATCTAGAAAGCCTGTCGATGTTCACTACAGAGCAGATTCTTCGATTCATAAGACGGTGTCATATGAAATGGGGAGATTTTATTACACTTTGTAAAGAGTTGAGGCGCATCAAAGGTTCAAATTTAAGCTGCCTACTGCTATTCTTGCACTTTAGAAAGAGTTCACATAGGCATATCTCTATTCTATGACTCCCATCACAGTTCAGGTTTCTTCAGTTTCCTTTTGAGTTAGCATATCATGTGACATGTGTCAAGCAGCTAAAAAAATGTTTTTTTCCCCAAGCCATACTTCTTTATCTTCATCAATTTAAATACCGAAGTAGTAAAAATGCTCCTGTAAAGTTCTAAGCAGCCCAATTACCAGCCGTATGTTTCTTGAGTGAAGACACCCCTGTAATGTAACAGGGAAATGTGTGCCTCAGATTTAGCAATTCGTTTCGCAAAATTTGTACCTCATGTTGGCAACTTGGTGTAAAAAAACCTCCATGCTATTGTAACTTAATTTATAATCAGTTAGCCAAAATTATTTTGCTGTAGAAAAATAAGGCAAGCAATTTCCTTTAATGCATGGAAAACTTCTACTCCCTCCGTTCCAAAATGTAGGTCGTTTTGACTATTCTACATTTATAGATTTTACATAGCAAATATCTAGGTACATAGCAAATACTATGAATCTAAAAAAGTCAAAACGACCTACATTTTGAAATGGAGGGAGTACATCATTAAAGAGTGTGCATCTGCATTTATTTCTATTATACAATGATACATTGATACCCATCAGTCCATCACTTTTTGAATTGTTTTTGCATCTTATAGCATGTGACTTATGTCAAGAAGTTAGGAAAAAAAGTTCTTTGTGATTGATTGATAGAGCTATATCATGTTTACAATGGAAAATTGTATCATGTTTACAATGGAATACTATAGGCGTATAGCATGTGACTTATGTCAGGAAGTTAAGAAAAAAATTTATACTGCAAAATTTGTGACAGAGTTATGTAATGTTTACTATTGTCCTTAGTCCAAACTTACGTAAATATGTTACACGGTTTCCTTGTCAAACACCTGCACATGCACAGATGATTGATTAGGCATGACCCGGTCACCTAGAATCTAAGATGACCATGACGATGACATTTTACTGTTCAGTTATGACTTAAGCAGCACAGTTTCAGTGCTGCGTGTCTAGATTTTCTTTCTAGAGCTCCAGTTTTAAGAGGCAGTACACGGTCAGTACATTTATCACAGTCCAACAGTTACCAAGAATAGTGTGTGAAGTAAAAATGGAAAATTTACTCACCAAATCTTTTACTCTGGGAAATAAAATTACATAGGTGCAAGGCAAAAGGGAGGCATCTTTAAAGCCTAAACATAGTAACATACTAGTGTGTTTCAATCCTTAAAAGTAAGTGCCACAATTCAAATCCCATTCTTACTCCTCCGTTAGATATCTTCTCCTGGAACTCCAAAACAACTGATCGTTGCCTATCTGCTAAGTATTTGGCTCTCCTGCAATCTGGTGACAATTCTTATATTTCTCAACTGTCCTGCATAGACGATTGTTTCATCTAACTCCTAGTTGCTTTTTTCTCATCAGTTGCCTGCCTGAAAGGGGAACAGGAAGTCCGCAGGCCGTGGTGGGCGCCGTCTTGCCTGTCCACCGTGTTCGTGCGGGTGGCCAAGCGCAACCGGCAGTCCCGCGTCGTCTCCCTGAAGCTGGAAGCTTAGCAGGCAGTCCCGCGTCGTCTCCCTGAAGCTGGAAGCTTAGCAAGCACCTCCGCCGCGCCACCACCGCCCGCTGGGGGCGTCCAGGGCGCCTCTCTCACTCTGTACCATACAGCGCTAGGTCTCAGTGGTCCTGAAACCAGTTTTCGCCGTAGAATCGCCATCGAGCTCGATGACTGGTGCGTGTTTCCTGAATTTGCGTCTTTCCCATACATATGTATACAGGGTTGTGGGTGGACTGGAGATGTTAAGATGGTGTAGACCCAAGAACATACATGTGCCTTTCGCGTGCCGTGCAGATAGTTGCCCTTTAAAAGTGTCTGAAAGTATCAAGTGTCTCCCCTTCAGACCGTTTCGGTTTGTTGGCTTGCTACACGAGAATGAGATGGCATTGCCTGCCTTGAACGGTGGAGCCGCTGCTGCTGGCAACATTGAACAGTCTGAACGTGAGAAGGATACCGAGCGCTTTTTTTTAAAAAAATAATCTCTGATCTTTCTGTCTGAAACGCAATCCATGGATCCCGGTCTGATTAGGCTGTTCTTCTTGCGGTAAACCTGTGCGTGCGGCCGGGGCCCGGGCATCAACTCACTCCGGCACCACGCCGGGCACGGTCGGCCGGCCGGCCGGCCGGCGAGAAGCAACCGGGAGCGCACGTGCTCTGCGCTCCGGCCCTGACGGCGTCCGTGCCGCTCGTCAGTTGTGGCGAACGAGTCCACGGCACGTCGCCGTGCAGCCGGCCAAGTCAAACCCTGCTGCTCCGGGCCCACGGAACCGGTCGGCATCCACCCCTCGTCTCTCGCACACACGGTCCACGCGGTCGAGGTGAGCGTCACGCACAGGCAGGCAGGCGGGCAGGCCACCGGCCGGTCGGTTTTCTATAAATCGCCCTCGCCTCGCCCAAATTCCCACACCACACCACACCACACGCGCGCACCTCCCCGTCCGTCCCTCCCGCAGTCGGTGGTGCCTCGGCGCGTGCTGCTCTGCTCTGCTCCGCCACCGCCACCGCCGCATCGCTCCGGAGACCTCACCTCACCCACCGGCGAGACTATGGTAAGCGCCCCGGGACCTCCCTCCTCCCCGCCGAGGCTCCTGCGTGCTTTTATTCTCTCTCTCTCTCTCTCTCTCTCTCTCTCTCTCTCTCTCTCTCTCGGGTTACCGTGTGGGAGTGCCCGGATCGGGCCCGGATCTCTCGACGCGGCTGGCGGGGTGGGGATCTCGCCGCCCCCGCCGGCCTGCGGCGCGGGGATCTCCTTCCCCGGTCGGTCCGTAGGGGGGTGCGCGGGGAGCGCCGGGGGCGGCGGTGTGTACGGCGCCACCCGCCGCTTCCTCCGGATCTCGGGGGTGCTCTGCTCCGCTCCCGCGTCGTGCCAGTGCCATGGCACCCGGCTTGGTTTTCTTGTTACTGCTAGGAGATGGATGGGTCGCGGGGGATGGGATCGCCGGCGCCGTCGCCGGATCCATGGGTTTCCGCCGTCGCTGGCGCTGCGCCTGTCCCAGTTCCTCTGCCACGTTTGGTTCTAGTATCAAGTACTGGGGATAGGAGCAGAGCAGAGGGTGGGGCCTGCACCTGCTGGTTGCTACCCAGATTTAGGCCGATCGGCTTCTGGGCCTGGTACCACTGTTTGCCTGGCAGAAAACACAAGGGGACTTTCCCTTTCTGGCATGCTGCAGAGGTGATCCTCCCGATCCATCTGAACCCGAATGATGCCCTGAACAACTTTGCCTTGTGCAAACTATGTGATAGCGACGCAGTAGAATCGCAAACACTGTCAGTTTTAGGTGCCCTGCCACCAACTTGTTGTTTCTACATTTGCGGCTTTTACAAATTCGGCATAGGCGGCGGAAAGTACGCACCTTTGATGATTCATTCAGGGTAACAATGACTCCAAATAATACGTTCTGGAAATGGTATCTGGTGGTGGTTCAACTACCCGCATCTGGTCTAGGAAGAAAGAGGGTGTTTTTATCTGGAGCTGGGAACACTTTCAGATTACTCACTTTGCATGGCGGGCCATCAGTTTTTGGAATATGAATCACCAAATAAGGGAGCTTTACTCCGTAGGTTGACTATACTCCAAATTGTTGACCCATTTCTTTGACTGCACTGCAAATGGCATAAGGTTCAGCAAACCCTCTCATCCAATAAATAACTGAAATGATAGGGAGGCTAACTATTTTCTTTTAATTTGCTAGGACGATGTTAGCATTCTTTTCCTTCTTCAACCTCATGTTGCAACTGAATGGAACCAGAAAACTACTGAAACATTTGCTAATTGGTTGGCGTTCCATGCGTAAAGTAGCCATCAGATTGACTATGGGTATTCATAACTGCTGAATGGTGGCTTTTGTATGGACAGACTACTTCAAGGCGCCTTGCTGACAGGAAGACTGCAAAGTTCCAGAAGAACATCACCAGGAGGGGTTCAGTGCCTGAAACCACTGTCAAGAAGGGGAATGACTACCCTGTTGGACCTATAGTGCTTGGCTTCTTCATCTTCGTTGTCATTGGATCATGTATGCCTTCCGACCTTCTCTAAATATTTCTTCCTGTTCAATTGTTCTATGCTGGTGGCATGTTACTTTAGAATAGTCCTGATTAAATTCTTGCCAGTGGTTATGATGCACAAAATTATATGCTCTTTGACATCAACTCTGAAACTATAGCTTAGTACTGTTCTTGTTCTGTAGCCTGTAGGTTAGTGTTACTCCTTTGATATGCTGAACTTGACCAGTCATTGTATTTTCAATGTTATGAATTAGCAGCATACCAGAAAACCTTTTACATTGAATGGTTTTGGAAATTGATGAGAAACTATTTGTTTAATAGAGTCTGTGAGGCAATTATTAGCTGCTGGCAGTAATTCGTGAGAAAGGAGCTACACTTTTAAGGCTATATGTACAATCCCAAGCGGCCTAGTTCTAAATCTAACACTGCACATGTATTATATCTGATGCACAATTGCCAACCATCAACTCTAAAACAACACATGGTACCCCGTAATATAATCAACTTGCTGCATGGTTGTGCCATTTCCGTGCTTGCCCATATGATGCCTACTGTTTGTTCTAAAGTTGGATATGAACTAACATGCATCGCCTCCTTTTCCTCTGCAGCATTGTTTCAGATAATCAGGACGGCAACCAGCGGCGGAATGGCTTAAGAGCCAACCAATCTAATCACAGTGTCCACAGATCTGTTTGTTATACATGCATCCAATCCAGAATTGGGTAGCAGCTAAATGTCCAGTGTTGTCATACTTATCCTGTATTCGTTTTGTCTCGAGAGTGCCGAGTCTGAAACTAGCGTCTGAAGAACTGTAAAGCAAATCATGTACCTCAAGGCGTTAAATGGATAATCAGATAGTATAATGTTTCATTTATTATCTCCATGATGATCGAAATGTTTCTTTCTGCCTTATGGTATATGCTTCCATAGCAAATTTTATTCAGCTGTTTTCTCTTGTGCCGGATTGAAGTTTTGAGTGGGCCTGAAACTCCGGTGCCACCTGAGTTTCTCTTATTGTGTTGCATTCTTGCACGGAACCAAGACGTTGCCTTAAGTTCTTCCTCCCACCCCCCCCCCCCCCCCCCCCCTCTCTGAACTGTCACGGCATTTCCAGGCTTGATCTTGCTTTTGATAATCTTTTCAGAAAAGGTTGTTGTAACTTGTAAGGTTGCCGGCGAGAACTTATTGTTGAACTATGGTCCAAGACTATCAAGAGAATTTGCAGTTGTTTATAAAAGGTGTCCAGATTCAAGATAACAGACGTGCAAGAACTGGGGTGATTCCGTGCCATGATCAGGGGAAAATCTTGTGCCCTCTTATCCGTCATTCAGTTCAAGTCCTGCACTGAAACCATATGCTTCCGTTCCAGATTTGCATCTGTGGCTCGCAGTCACAGTCGCATCTATCTGGATGGGCTGCTAAATCTGAACTTTGGAATCCTTCGATAACCTGCACAAGGATGATGTCAAAAAAAAAATTCATCTCAAAAAGGATTACGAGTGCAAAATTCAGGATCCATTTGAGGGAAGCCCTGACCAACATCGCCAGGTGTCTGTCTGACAGACCAGGCAGACAGGCCATCAGCGTCGATGAATGTAGAGACCACTGTGAGCAGCTACTTCACCATATTTTCTCGAATTTCCTGAAGATTTATGCTCCGATCACAGTTCTCATGCATGGGTAGCTTAGCTATCAGATCGGCACTCCATGGCTATACGGTTTTGGTGAACTTCAGACTGTGAATTTGCAGAATCTTCAAAATTTAGTCAGATGTTGCAATTGTTGGATTTGAACAATTGGATTCCGTCAGATGTTGAACCTGACTGAATTCAGGATAAGCATTTCTTGGGCCGGATAGAGGAAAACCAGGTTCCTTTTGGGCCGAAAGTCGCGGCGCTTGGGTCAAGCACTGGCTGGACCGGCTCGCCCAGTAAATTTACACCATAAAATGTGAAAACGAATTTCGGGCTAAGATAAGATGGGCTTACTAATGCATTTTTAAACATACTTTTGCCTAAAATGATTTAACATGATAGGCTACATGAGTCACTTCCACGACCACAAATTTAACATGGAATAATTCAAAATAGGATAAAAACTTCTAGTATAAAATCTCCTGGTAGTAAACCACAAACTCTCACAAAATCTTTTTTTTTTTTTGAGAACTTGCCTGGACAAGCATTTCATTAAGAAGAAGTAGAAGTTTTACAAGAGACACACTTGACCTCACACCAAAGAACTCAAAAAGGAAATTATAGAACTGAGAAAAAGAAGAAACGACCTACAACTAGACTCAACAAAAAACTAGCCATTGGAGATGGAGAAGAGGAGGTCGACCGTTCCTGTGCCAAGATCCAGCATCTTGCCTCCTCGATGACCTCCATGATGACGCTGCGGCCACCGCTGCGTTGCCTCTAAACACCCTCTCGTTCCTATGCAGCCAAATCTTCCAAACTAAGAACGAGATGATTGTATATATATTTTCTAAATAGAAAAGTTGCTTGTCCGCAGACTTTTGACGTCATGCATACGATGCTGCAAGTGGTTGCGACCCTCCGCGAAAGCTAAAAAAAAAATCCGAGCTCAGTAGCCGAGCAGAACTGGTGGCATTCATGATTTATTCCAGGAGGTTAGGTGAAGATAACCACTGTCACTTTCATCAGTTGAGAGACGGAACAGGGCTAGCCATGCAATTAACCATCAAGGGATCACCACAACCATCACCAGTATCATGTGACATGTGATGGAATCATCCTCACCTGTAATTCCGATGTAGCAGGTGACTCATAGTCCGACGACAGAAAACGCAAGGCAGAAATAAAGGGATAGAAATGGTCATGGGAGGGAAAGAGGAGTGGGTGGTGAAAGAATACTTGCATATATCTTTTTTTTCTTGAAACACACATTACGAAAATGCTTGCACATACTGTTGGAGTATTTGGGCTACGCTCATTTAAATTAATATTTGAGCTAGGAGTTAAGAGGAGATTAATACCTTATGAGTAATTGAGTAATTGAGGAGAGTAAGGGCTGGGTTATAAATGGTGATTAAAATAGAGATTTGATGGATGGTTAATGGTGTGTCTTAATGGACATTGTTGTGCCTAGATTTCTCTCATATCATCTTACATAAGGAGCCACCCTCCTCTCATTCTTCGGGTTGAACACCTCATTCTTCCGGTTGAACACTTTGGTATTCCTGTTGAGGAGATCTCTCCCTTTCTTCCTCCATTTTCTGCTGCAACATCTCCATCGCTAGCGCTGCGTGCACAGCTCCGGCGAGAGCAGGCCTCTAAAACCCTGCACGCGATCCTGCGCGGGATAGCGAGCAATCAGGTTTTGGGGAGTGTCTTCACGCAACTGCTCACTTCCTCCCCAATCGACTACTTCTCCCTCAAGCCGTATGACTACTTCCTGTGCAACTACTTTCTCAACAAGTACGACTACTCGGTACCTCGATCGACTACTTCCTCAAGCTCGTACGACTACTTTCTGGTGATCGTAGCTGTGTTCCCCAAGTGAACATCAAGATCACCCACGACTACTTCCTGAAGGCCATCTACACTGCATCGACTTAGTTCGACTACATCGAACTGCCTGTACCGACACAATATCCAGTACCGAGAACGGCGCAACTGGTGCCTCCGGCACATGTCCCGCCTTGAGGTACTTTGTAAGCATTCTCTGGTTTACTCTTATGTTCATGTTATTTGATAGAATTAACATGAACACAAGCACCTGCTTTATCGTCACAAGATCACTAATTTATAATTCAAGTAATATTCAGAATTAAAATATGATGAAATCTATCTAAATTTCTAACACATATGTATGTACACTAATCCCCAATGAACGCACGCTACACACCTACCTGATACATATGAGCATCTTCAAAAGACTAGGACGATAGATTTTGAAATTGACAAAGCTATCGGAGCCGTTTTGCTACCACCGAAAGAATAGCATTATTTACTCTTAAAATAAAGAGTAAATTGCATCCACCGTACTACAACTTGTATAGTTATATCATTTTGGTCTAACAAGTTGCAAAACATGCAAATGGATACAAGAAATTATCAAATGGAAGCATGTATGATCTGATGGTCATATGTATGCACCGAAAGAATAGCATTATTTACTCTTAAAATAAAGAGTAAATTGCATCCACCATACTACAACTTGTATGGTTGTATCATTTTGGTCTAACAAGTTGCAAAACATGCAAATGGATACAAGAAATTATCAAATGGAAGCATGTATGATCTGATGGTCAAATGGAAGCAATGTTTTTTTCTAGAAGATATCTTAATTAACTTAATGCATATTCACTTTTGTAGAATTAGTTTCATTGGTATTGCTGAATTTGAATCACTGTGATATTTTACGATGATGTCTAGAAAACTTTGAAGTTAAATATCACGCTACTTGTTGACTATTTGTAGACTCAGCACTAAGATCAACTTTCATTATATGCAAAATATTAAGCAACGTTAGATGGGTTGCATGGAAGGTGGATGGATGTTTATGAACCTACTCCCCATTTATCCTTGTTCTCCTACCGAATGGTACATTATTTTAGTAAAAAGTTGGCAGATGGCATGAAATTTGTTGTAAAATTATTGTTTGTAACTCATAAGTATTTTAACAAAAATTTATGATGGCAAAATACAGTTGGTGGCATACACATGACTATACACGCACACATTTGACAAGTTTACCTTTTAGACGTTTTACAACTTATTGGACCAAAGTGATACAACCATACAAGTTGTTGTATGATAGATATATTTTACTCTAAAATGAATTTATAAAAATACGAACATCCATAATAAGTGACTTAAATGTAAGTAGACAAGTTTCATTACAAAGAACCTAAGCAACCGGCTCAGTTGGATTGCCATCGATCGATGTCCTCGAATGTAGGAAATAGAAAATGATGTTTCCATTTACATGTTAATTAAGAAATGTAGACAATAGACCCTGACATGTTAAAGTAGTTTGTCCCTTGAAATTCACTCTACTTGATGGTTTTGTAAATAAAATATTATATATGCGCTCCAAATTCCACAGCTGCCTATGCCACATATACTTTAGAATAAAAATATCCAATGGCAAGGGCAGCTATGACTATGACTATATGAGAATCATCATCATATCCTTTGACATATGATAGGTTTTTTTTTAAAAAAAATGTTAAGAACAAGACAACACGTGGATATATAAGAATATACTACTTTTTCCAACAGTTTCTTAAAAATAGCCAAGGTTTTCTAGTATATTTGAGTAACTACCTACCACAACCGTTGGAAATGGGTTTATCGGGAATTAAATTATTAGCGATTTGATAAATTAAACTGCTAGAAAAGATGCAAACTGCACTAGAAAATATGTCACCAACTCTAGAAAACATAGCAAAAAGCACTAAAATTATTGGCCACTCATTAAAAACTGTCGAAAGAGATCACATATCATGTAGGTTTCATAACGCTTATGATGCAGCAGGCGACTGAAGCAGAGCACAAGTGATGGGGCCCTTCTCTGATGCATGTGTAAATTGCTAGCTGACACACACATCCACAGTCCTCAGCACCGATCGGCAAGCAAAGAGAGCAAAGTCATGGCGCACGGCGGCGTCACGGCGGCGCCGTTGCTCCCCTCGGCTGCCGTGGTGCCGGGCACGCCACACCGGAACAGGTTCGCCTTCCTCTGCGCCACGCTCGCCTCCATGACCACCATCCTCATGGGCTACAGTACGTGACGGCACAAGCTCACTACCACAGTTCCTTTTCTCATCGGTTGTTCATAGTCCAAGCTTCCTCGACATTCACCTTGATTTCCCGGCAGCTCTCGCGCTGATGAGCAGCGCGCAGCTGCTCATCCGGGAGGACCTGGGCCTCACCGGCGTGCAGGTCGAGGTGCTCACGGGGTCCATGAACCTGTTCATGCTCGTGTCGGTTCTCGGCGCCGGGTGGGCGGCCGACCTCCTGGGCCGCCGGGGCACGCTCGTGCTCGCCAACGCCTTCCTCATGGCCGGCGCGCTCGCCATTTCCGCCGGCGGCAGCTACGCCTCGCTCATGGCCGCGCGCTTCGTCACCAGCGTTGGCGTCGGGTTCGCCCGCGTCGTCGCGCCCGTGTACAACGCCGAGATCTCGCCGGCGTCCACTCGCGGCGTCCTGTCGTCCTTGCTGGACGTATGCCCGCATCCTTGTCGGGGGTTCCTCCATTCGGAAGCTTATTACTTTAATTTTAATCTGGCAGATGTTCGTCAATGTCGGCATCTTGCTTAGCTACGTGTCGAATTACGCCTTCGCCTCCGTCGCCGTTGGGGTGGTCAAGACGTGCTTCATCCTCGTCGCGACGTTCCTCTCCGACCGCGTCGGCCGGCGCCCCCTCCTCCTCGCCAGCGCCGCGGGCGCCGCCACGGCGCTGGCCTCCGTAGCCCTGACCCTCTGCGCCGGCGGCGCCACGTCGTCGGCGGCGTGTGTCGCGTCGGTGCTGGCCTTCGTGGCGGCGTTCTCGGTCGGGTTCGGGCCGGTGGTGCCCACGTACAGCTCGGAGGCCATGCCGCTGCAGGGCACCAGCCTCGGCACGGCGGTGAACCGGGTGACGTGCGGGGTGGTGACCATGACGTTCATCTCCCTCGCCGGCTGGATCACCATGCCCTGGTGCTTCTTCCTGTGCGCGGGCGTGGCGGCCGCCGCGTGGGCCTTCGTGTGCGCGCAGCTTCCCGAGACCAGTGGGCGGGGCTTGGAGGACATGGATGTGCTCTTCTCCAAGTGACCATAGCTTGGTTGCCGAAATTGGGGCAGTGAACTGAAACTAGCATCTGAAGAACTGTAAACCAAAATCATGTACCTGAAAGTGTTAAGTGGATAATCGGATAGTATAATTTTTCATTCATTCTGTGCAAGATTGGAATTTTTTTGGGCCCGTGAATTGACAGGGCATGTCGAGAGTCGAGTTTTTTCTTTTTTGTTTTCATTGATCTTTTCATGTAAGTTCCTTAACACCTGTCCGATCCGAGAAGAGAAGTTGTTGTCGAACTACTGTACGGGATTCAAGAGAATTTGCAGCTGACTGGTAGTTTAAGATAACCTGGGATTTCTGCAAGAACTGGTGCGATTACGTGCAATGATCAAGGGAAATCTTGTGCCCTCTGATCCATCACAGCCACATCCGAATTTGGGAATGCTGAACCTGAATCCTTCGTTAGCCTGTCGGGCTGCACATGGGCGATGGCGGCACTGGCAACGACGCGCCGGCCACGGCGACGGAGCCACGGAGGAGCACCCGCCTCTATTCCAGCTTGGGGACGGCCGACAGCGTGACGACTAGCGCGGCGTACTGAGGCGGTGAGGTCGTGGCCGGAGATGAAGGGAGGTGACGAAGCGACGTGTTCCCTGTGCATGGAACTACGAAGCCATCTTAAAGCGGTGAGGTGTGGCCGGAGGGGGAAGGGAGGTGACGAGCAAGAAGTCTCCGCGCGCGGCGCGGCGGACTGCCCACGAAACGACGTCCCTGACTGCGAAAACCGGCGGCCGGAGCCATTGCCATCCCTCATTCGATTCTCCATGGCGGACTGAAGCAGAGGCCGCCGGCACGCGGCGACAGTGGACAGGACGGGCAAACCGGGCAAGGCCGGAGCATCTGAATACTCGGAGGTGAAGGCGATGGCCGCCGCTTCCTCCGGGTCTCGAGGGTGCTCTGCTCCCGCGTGGTTCCATGATCGGCGGCGCCTTCCTGCGCGGAGCGAGGCCGCGGGGCGTCAAATTGCCGATGGGTTGCTGGGAACAGGGAACGGGATTGCTGGCGCAGTTGCCATGTTTGGTTTTTAGTCAATTGCCGGATAGGAAGAGCAGAGCTTGGTATCCAGATTTAGGGTGAATGCACGCGCGCCGGTGCCGTCGGCGACGAGGTGCTGCGCGGTGGTGCCCATGGCGAAGGAGCCGCACGGGAACCTCGTGACCTGGACCAGCATCAGCTCCTCGGCGCCGCTGCTGGCGGGGTGCAGGTCGAGGAGCTCCGGCGTGGGCTCCAGCGGCAAGAGGCTGCCGAGCGCGACGTCCGCCGTCGCCTCGACGAGCCGCGCGCCCGCGTCGTTGAGGAGGATGGCGCGGTTGCCCACATGCGGTGCACGGCCAGGGCCTTGGCGAGCCCCAGCTCGAGGGCTCGATGGAGCCCCAGCCCTCCTTCCCCCCCTCGTAATTCACATGTGTTGCAGCAACATTCCAGCAAATTTCGATCCCGAATAACTTCAAAACCGTCACGATAATGCCTCGCGTGCGAATAACTTGGTAGAGCTGGAAAGATAGCTTCACTCACATTTTTTTTACCGGATGAATTACTCTATACGCGAATCGAAACGGCCATCTATGTACGTCAAATCTAAGTGGCAACTCAAATAAAAAATAACTATCAAATGAGAAATTAAAATTTCTGCTTTGAAAATAGGTGTATCAAGCAAAAGAGAATGGAGGGAAACCTGGTGTGCAAAGCATTGTGGCTTGAATGAGACTACCCAACATAAAGTATGGAATAGAACATAGTCGATCTGTCAAAGGGAAGGGAACATATAAAGCCTAAAATAAGATGACTTGATCAAGTAATCCCATGTTCTGGACACACGCAGACATATGAAGCTAGCTAGGCACAACAATGATGCCAGCAGCTCTATAAATGCATGCAGCGAGTTAAGTGTGACTCAAATTTAGCTTCAATGCCGGGAGAGATGGCAGAGAAGGACGACGTCATAGAGATATCAATGGAGTACCTGCTGAAGAAGTACCTGCTGCTGCTGGCCACCCTGGTGGCGACGGTGACCTACGCGGCGGGGCTGACCCAACCGGGGGGCTCCTGGCCGGAGGACTCGCCGGGAGGGCGGACGGCCGGCGACTCCATCCTCCGGGTGACCAACTACAGGCGCTACATCGTCTTCTACTGCTTCAACGCCATCTCCTTCGCGGCGTCGCTCGTGGTGGGCCTCCTCCTCCTCGTCCTGCGCAAGGGCATCTCGGTGCTCCTGCTCCACCTCATGCAGACGGTGATGGTGGTCGACCTGCTCGGCCTCGTGGGGGCCTACGCCGCCGGTAGCAGCCACGACAGGTTCACCACCGTCTGCGGCGCCGCCGTGCTTGTGTCCGGCGTCGTCGCCTACGCGGCCGTGAGGATCCTTTCGTCAGCCAGGCGCAGGCGCCGGACCCAGACCCCGGCGGAGGCGGCGAAAAAGGTGGCCAAGGAGGAGGCTGAGGCGGCGAAAATGCCGGCAAGCGAGCGCGAGATCCTGCTGGTGCTCGCCATCTTCGCGGCGACCGTCACGTACGTGGCCGGGTTGAACCCGCCCGGCGGCTTCTGGCAGACCACGGAGGAGGGCCGCCACACCGCCGGCGACCCGGTGCTGCAGCGCCTCCATCCCGGGCGCTACAGGACCTTCTTCTTCTGCAACACCACCGCCTTCATCGCGTCCCTGCTCGCCATCATGCTCGTCGTGGACCACAGGAAGTTCCACATCATCCAGGCGAAGTTGTTCCGGGTGTGGTACGTTGCCCTGTACGGGTTCATCCTCACAGCGCTCTTGGGCCTCGGTGGCTCCTACGCCGCGGGGAGCTGCAGGGACAGCAAGCACACCATCTATGTTCTCAGCCTAGTCGCCCCAGTGGTTGCCTGCCTTGTCCTCGCATGGCTTCTTGTCGACAATCAAGGCACCAACCACGGCAGGTACGGTATAATTTTAACTCTATCGAATACTCCATCTATTTTAAATTACAGGTCGTTTTGGTATTTCTAGAAGTACAGTTTTTCTATATATAGAGAGGACATAGTAGCAGTGTATATCTAGCTGCATAGCAAAAGTTATATACCTAGCAATATCAAAATGATCTATAATTTGGAACGGAGGGAGTATATTATGATCGGTATTGTATGTTCGAAAGAATTAATAAGGTTTTGTCACTAAGGTAAAACCATGTGGCCTTTTTCACTCTCGTACTATATAACGGTAGGGGAAAACACAGGTCAGTCACGATTGAAATGGTTAGACTATACAACATGTATATATAGTAAGTTGAGAAAAGCCTAGTCACAATTAACAGTGTGAACAAATAGTATTTCATGATTAATAACATCTTCTACTAATATATTATTTACACTAATCTGTTTGTTCTAAATAGATAGCTACACCCTAGAAATACTAATTACTGAACAAATTTTCAGTAATATCCGCTGCGCACGATTACTGACACCTTTTTACTGAATGTGAATTAGTAATACGACAACTCGGTTCAGTAATTTCTGGTTAGTTTGTTCAGTAATTTTATTGCTGGGTGTAGAATAGTTATGTGTGTGATATAATGTTTAGAACAAATTAAATATATACTAATGCTCGATCATATCTGTGTTCCTTTAGGGACGACGGTGATGGAAAAAAATATGACGATGTGAACAAGATTCGTGATTGCATTCAGTTGCTTGCCACTCTTGCGGCGACCATTGCTTACCAAGCAGGAGTGGATCCACCTGGTGGCGTCTGGTCAGAGGACGGCGCGGGTCACAGCGTAGGAGACCCCATCCTCCTCACCACGCACCCTGGGCGGTTCGAGGTCTTCTTCTACTTCAACTCGGCAGCCTTCGTGGCATCCCTAGTCATCATGGCGATGTTGCAGAAGGAATCCCTGATTAGGCTCCACGTGCTGGAGAAGGCCATGGTACTGGATCTGTTTGCCCTCATAGGCGCATACGCTGCTGGAAGCTGCAGGGACACGAGCACCTCCATTTACACGGTCGCCATGGCCGGAGCTGTCCTCATCTACGTGGTGATCCACATCGTCTTCTTCCAAGTAGACCAGAACGGCAGCGGCCGACATAAGGAGCTGGACCAGTACCGTGAGGTTCTGCTGCTTCTTGCAACCCTGGCGGCGACACTCACCTACCAGGCCGGCCTGACCCCGCCGGGCGGCTTCTGGGAGAAAGACGACAGCAAGCTTGGGCACCGCGCCGGCTTCCCGGTGCTCCAAGACAAGTACCCTCGCCGCTACAAGGCGTTCTTCTACTGCAACGCGGCGAGCTTCATGGCATCCGTTGCTCTGATCATCCTCCTCCTGAACGCAAATCTGTACAGGCCAGGCATCCGGTGCTACGCGCTCTATGTCTGCATGGTAGCCGGCATGTTCGGCCTCATGGCCGCCTACGCCGCTGGAAGCTCCCTGCACCTACGGACCTCCATCATTGCCCTAGCACTGGTCATTGCAGTTTTTGTAGCCCTAGTCTGTATGGCAATCAGGCTTTATCATTTGAGCAAGAAAGATGGGCTGTCGCCGTCGACGCGGGAAGAAGCCGCCACGACGACGGCAACGGACGATAAGCCGAAGAAGAAGGAAGACGACGACATGATGCAGGAGTATCTGATGCTGGTAGGAATACTGGGCGCGAGCACGACCTACCTGACGGGCCTCAAGCCGCCCGGCGGCATGTGGAAGGACGACGACGGTGGCAATGGGCACGCCGCCGGCAACCCGGTCCTCTACGACATCAGCAGGCGCCGGTACAATGCTTTCTTCTACAGCAACTCCACTGCCTTCATGGCCTCCATTGTCGTCATGGCCTTGCTGCTCTTGCGGATGATGTGCCAGTGGCTGCCTGGCCACCGTCACCAGCTGCGTCTTTGGCCGATGCACACGGCCATGTTCCTGGGCATGGCCGCCCTGCTGGTAGCCTATGCGGCAGGCAGCGCTCGGGACGCGTGCACATCCTGGAAGGTCATCGTGCTGCTCGTCCCCATCGTCGCCTTCGTTATGTGTCTCTTCGCCTTCTACAAGAAGAAACAAGAAGCAAAAGGAGAGACAGAAGAAGAAGAAGAAGCAAAAGGAGACGCAGAAGAAGAAGCAGGGACACTGCAACGAAGAAGTTAAATGAACTACACAGGGTCGTCAGCTTGCCTTAAGATTTTCTAAAGGAGGAGTCCAATAAGGTTTCTGACTTACTTTGCTCCCACATGTTACTCTTTGTTTCTCCAAAAATATGAGTGAGTGAGTTTTCCCAGTGTCATTGAGGATGTGCATTTTCTATCTGTTTCTGTAAACGGTACTTCATTCATGGGGAGTTTCCCCGATGAAGGATCCTAGCAGTATTCTTGTAAGAAACATGGCTCCATTAGATTATAATTATGATTTTGGTGATTAAGGTATTCTCTTTTCTTCTGAATTCAAGTTCCAAAACATACGACGCCACAGAATTCAGGATTTGACGATGAAGAAAAAAACATAGACTATACTTTGATCCGGACCATTAGGACAAATAAAAAAACTGCGATGATAGGGGCATAGGGCTAAACAGAACTTTTTCCATGCATTTATTTTGGAGTAAAACGATCCAAATGTTGTGGGAAAAAAAACCAGCTACCCATGCTATTTGCGTAGTACTTCAAAACAAGTATGCATGACAAAAGAGGTATTGGAACCTGGCGTGTAGACAGCGGTCACTTGAATGAGACTGCAAAGACAAGAATAAGCACAGGCACAGCCGATCTGGAAAGCAGACGGGAATAAATCCTAAAATAAGAAGACTTGCTCAAGTGATGCCATGGCTGAGATACAAGCATGCACACCCGTGCACGCAGCTCTTTAAATCCTTAGAGCTCTCAGCCCATGGGTGTCATCACTCAGAGTTTGTCGACGAGAACGCAAGCAAAACTCACCCAATACCAGCTAATAAGAATGCCAATGGCCGGAACCGGCGGCGAGGACGACAAACAACAGAGCCTGGGATCGACGGAGTACCAGCTGAAGAAGTACCTGCTGCTGCTGGCCACCCTGGTGGCGACGGTGACCTACGCGGCGGGGCTCAATCTGCCGGGGGGCTCCTGGCTGGAGGACTCGCCGGGAGGGCGGACGGCAGGCGACTCCATCCTCCGGGAGACCAACTACAGGCGCTACATCGTCTTCTACTACTTCAACGCCATCGCCTTCGCGGCGTCGCTCCTGCTCAGCCTCCTCCTCCTCCTCCTGCAGAAGGACGGCGGCAACAACTACCTGCTCCTCATGTGGGCGGTGATGCTCGTCGACGGGCTCGGCCTCATGGGGGCCTACGCCGCCGGCGGCAGCCACGACAGGTTCACCACCGTTTGCGCCGCCGTTCTGGCGTCTGGCGTCTCACTCTACGCGGTCGTGGCCTTCCTCACTTACTTTGTGAGCCACCCTCCTGATCTACGCCTCCGGCGGGGAACTGAAGCAGGCGCCGGAGGTGCCCGGCGGCCTCCTGCTGCCGGCGAGCTCGGGAAGAAGCACGAGATCCTGCTGGTGCTCGCCATCTTCGCCGCGACGATCGCGTACGTCGCCGGGCTGAACCCGCCCGGCGGCTTCTGGCGGCAGGAGGGCCACCGCGCCGCCGGCTACCCGGTGCTGCAGGGCACCCACCCCCGCCGCTACAAGGCTTTCTTCTTCTGCAACACGACCGCCTTCAACGCCTCCCTGCTCGCCATCATGCTCATCGTGGACCACGAGAAGCTCGACCTCGAGGGAAGGATCGAACGAAGGGTCGTTGCGCTCTACGGGCTCATCGTCACGGCGCTCCTGGGCCTCGGCGGCGCCTACGCCGCCGGGAGCTGCAGGGACAGCAAGCACAGCGCCTACGTTCTTCTTCTACTTCTCCCAGTTGCTGCCTGCATTTATCTCCAGAAGGCTCTTGTGCGAGTTTGGCGCCGCATGACCACCAACAAGCTCCTCCCTTGCACCAAGGAGGGACCCCAAGGCTGTTGTGGATCATTCATCAAGTTGTTCCAGAATTCCAAGATCGCCAGGTATAGTCCAATTAACCTAGCTACTTGCGGCTGAATTTTTCCTTTCCGCATTCGATCATCATACCCAAGAGTGCATAGATTTTCCTTCCTTCAAAGGAAAATAACAATGGAAGTTGTTTAGAAGTCTTTCGGATGATTTTACATTAATTTCCTTTCCTGTATGCATAACTTTACTAAATAATCACTGCTACAAAACTTGCTATTGCAAACTACTCAGCGTCTTTGGAACCGGCGGTGATAGACTGCACGGGTATCACCGCCGGATCGTACCATGACCCGGCAGTAATACTCAACATCACCGTCGGGTAGTGTTACGAGCCGGTTGTGATGCCCGCACCACTTTGTTAATATTTTTTCCTCCCGACCCTCTTGATAATTTTCTCCCATCCATTCATCTCCTATCCTTATCTTCTCACCTCTCTCTCCCCGATCCTCCTCACCTTCCCATCCTCTCCTCCCCTGCTACCTCTCTCCCCCCGCTGCCTCTCTCCCCCGTTCTCCCTGGGCGTCCCTCCCCTTCCTGCTGCCCCTCACCTCCCCCACCACGGCAGCTCGAGGAGGCACCGCGCAGGGCCGCGGCGCGAGGAGGCGCGTGGCCGCGTGGCTGCGGCGCAAGGAGGCGCGACTCCTCGCAGGGCGTGGCAGCGGCCAAAGGCGGCGCCTCGCGGGGCGGAGCGGCGGCCGGAGGAGGCGCCTCGCGGGGCATGGCAGCGGCCGGAGGAGGAGGCGAGCAACAGGACGGCGGCCGAGCTAAGGAGCGGCGGCGTGAGGAGGTGATGGGCGGCGGCATGATGATGCTGGGGGTGGCGGTCGGAGGAGGCGAGGAGCTAGGCGGCGGTGGGAGGAGGCGAGAAGCTGGTCAGTTGCTAGAGGAGGCGAGCAGCAGGGCAGCGGCCGAGCTGAGGGGCGGCAGCGTGAGGAGGCGAGGAGCGGGGCAGCAGCCGTATTTTTTTTTACTTTTTGAGAAGGGCAATACCGCCAGGTTATAAGCCGGTGGTGATGGCTATGATCATCACCATCGATTTAAATCCAACGGCACTCAAAACCGGCGGTAATAGGGGTAGATGTAGTAGTGAATAGTGATGACAAATAGTGTTACAATAGTGAGCGAATTTTTCAACCCCTATCATAATTTCTGAGAGACTAACCCGGCAGATCCTCGAGATTAACGAAGTCGCCACATACGTCTCGTTGTCGATGGACGCGTACCACGTTCCACGTTCCCGTTCCTCGATCCCATCGCTCCGGAACTTGGTGACTATAGGCAGGTTCCACCATAAGAAAGCTTACCTGTTGTGCTACTTTCAGTTCGCGTGAGGAAAATAGTTTAGTCATAGTTAATATTGTAAATTTGATATTCAGTAATAAATTTCATGGCTTTTCTTGTCACTAATTGGTATTCTTTGGAAAATAATATTTTCTACTGATATATAATAGTAAAAAAATAATTTAGTGGCAATTGCTAAGGTGGATTGCGCGTCACTAATAGTTCATAAACAAGATTTCATCATTTTTTATTTCCCTGCTAATAATGCTCTGCTTTCTTATAGTTATATTTGTGCAGTTGGGATGGGTGGCACGAGCGAAGACCTGAAAAGGACAAGAGAATACATTCAGTTGCTTGCCACCCTTGTGGCGACCATTGCTTACCAAGCAGGACTAGATCCACCCGGTGGTGTCTGGGCCAGCAACGGTGAGGGCCACAGTGTGGGAGATTCCATACTCCTGACCATAAACCCTGGGCGGTACAAGGTCTTCTTCTACTTCAACTCGGCGGCCTTCGTTGCATCCATCGTCATCGTAATAATGTTGCAGAATGAGCATCTAGTTCGAGGCCACGCACTGGAGGTGGCCCTGATACTGGACTTCTTTGGCCTTATCGGCGCCTACGCCGCCGGAAGCTGCAGGAACACGACCACCTCCATCTACACCGTCGCCCTAGCCGGCGGCGTCCTCATCTACGTGGTCATTCACATCGTCTTCTTCACGCTAGACCACGGTGAGGACACCGGCGAGAAGAAAGATAAGTATGAGAGTCACCGTGTGGTGCTTCTTCTTCTTGCAATCCTGGCGGCGACACTCACCTACCAGGCTGGCCTGACCCCGCCGGGCGGCTTCTGGGAGGAAGACAACAGCGAGCTCGGGCACCGCGCGGGTTTCCCAGTGCTCCAGGACAAGTACCCTCGCCGCTACGAGGCCTTCTTCTACTGCAACACGGCGAGCTTCATGGCATCAGTGGCTCTCATCGTCCTCCTCCTGAACCCGAATCTGTACAGGCCGGGCATCCGGTGCTACGCGCTCGTCGTCTGCATGGTCGCCGGCGTGCTCGGCCTCCTGGG
Source organism: Panicum hallii (assembly GCF_002211085.1). Taxonomy (NCBI): domain Eukaryota; kingdom Viridiplantae; phylum Streptophyta; class Magnoliopsida; order Poales; family Poaceae; genus Panicum; species Panicum hallii. The sequence goes on along the minus strand of NC_038049.1, from coordinate 42,686,323 downwards.
CGCCTACGCTGCCGGAAGCTCCCTGCACTTGCGCACCTCCATCATCTTCCTGGTGCTGGTCGTCGTAGGTTTTGCGATTGTAGTCGGCCTAGCTATCCACCGCCATTGTGTACCACCACCGCCTGTGACCACCACCACCACCACTGCAACCAAAGTTCCGGAACCCAACTCCGGCGATCCAGCCCCACCCAACAATGTGCTGGAGAAACAAGAGCGGCCTGTGACCACCACCACCACCAAAGTTGCAGAACCCAACTCCGGCGATCCAGCCCCACCCAACAATGTGCTGGAGAAACAAGAACGGTCTGTGACCACCACCACCACCAAAGTTTCGGAATCCAACTCTAGCGATCCAGCCCCACCCAACAATATGCTGGAGAAACAAGAGCGGCTTGTGACCACCACCAAAGTTCCGGAACCCAACTCCGGCAATCCAGCACTACCACCCAACAATGTGCTGGAGAAACAAGAGCGGCATGTGACCACCACCAACAACAAAGTTTCAGAACCCAACTCCAGCGATCCAGCCCCACCCAACAATGTGCTGGAGAAACAAGAGCGGCCTGTGACCACCACCACCAAAGTTTCAGAACCCAACTCCGGCGATCCAGCCCCACCCAACAATGTGCTGGAGATACAAGTGCGGTCCGTAACCATCACCACCACCACCACCAAAGTTCCGGAACCCAACTCTAGCCATCCAGCCCCACCCAACAATGGTGCCGAAGAAACCGCAATGTACCTGATGCTGGTGGGGATACTGGCGGCGAGCGTGACCTACCTGACGGGCCTGAAACCGCCTGGTGGCATGTGGAGGGGTGACGGTAATGGGCACTCCGCCGGCAACCCGGTCCTCTACGATACCAACAAGTTGCGGTACAATATCTTCTTCTACAGCAACTCCATCTCCTTCATCGCCTCCGTCGTCGTCATCGCCTTGCTTCTTCTACGGATGATGCTGTTGCCAGCCACGGCCATGGTTCTCGGGCCGATCCATGCGGCCATGGTGCTAGACATGCTCTTCCTCCTGGTAGCCTACGCAGCAGGCAGTGTCCGGGACTCGCACAGGTCCTGGAAAGTCATCATGATCTTCCCTGCTGTGGTCTTGGTTGTGTTTTTCTTCTTCTTCGTGTCCAGGAAACAAACGGTGTCCAGGAACCAAACGGAAAAGGCAGAAGAATCAACAGTGGATGGAGGGGAAAAAGGGGAATGCAAAGGTCCACACTCTATCCGGATCATTCAGCTTTAAATCAATGGTGGGATGAATCGTGAGCAGATGATGAGGGAATCATGTTTGGTGAGAAATTTAATGGTTGGATGAATATTGTGTGAGATGAATGAATGGTTGAGATAAGTCATATGGGCATAAGTACATGTGGAGATACCTTTCCCACTACTACTATATAGTTGTAAGCTTCTGCTTCAGTAAGAGTATGTGTTATTATTATATCAAGCTATTTGCTCTCATTTATATGTATTCTGAGTTCTCTTCAAAAAATAAATATTGAATAAGGCCAGGACCTTTTATTTATACAAGTTGTTGTGTCGTTACAAACAGACCACGTAATATATAGTGACAGCGTTAAAAGATGTTTCAGCATGGTTACCCTGGTAAATATAGTCTGTAAAAAGGATTCAACGCTCTTTTTTTTGTTGCTAATGCTATGCTTTCTTGTAGAAAACTTTTAAAGCAACTAATTCAACCAGTATGTGTCGAGCAAATTATGGCTCGGGAATTTAACTCTTTTTCTGAGTAATAATAAAGCTCCTTCCCCCTTAAAAAAAGATCTAGTTTTAATAGTACAGATGAGCAAGGAAGTAGCAGGATTATTTAAAAGGAAAATAATTGTTGAAAGGAGAAAAAATATGGAAAAGAACATAAAATAAGGAAAGTGGAAGCGCGAGCCTTTGCTCGCGAGAGATTCAGGACTGCTGATGAAGTTTGAAGCACTCTATCCATACATTCAAATTTATTCTCAAATCCATCAATAAATCTGAATTTGAAAGTAACCGATAGAACTACTCCCTTCCTCTATCCTAGTATTTTCTTAGATGGGCAGCGGGATCGCGGTAGCTCACAACGGCCCAGTTAAGGAGGCTGGTCAGCGTCTCCTTGCTGGCGAAGAAGAGTTTCTTGCACTCCTCAATGATCTCGTCCACCGTCATGGCCGGCACCATGTAGCTCATGAACACGCCGCTGCTCCCGTCCGCGCAACTGCTGCCTAGCTCGGCGGTCGCCGCTCTGCACGTCGGCGACGAACCTGGCCAGGAGGCAGGAGCGTCCTGATCTCCCCGTCCAGCCGCCACACCCGCCGGTTCCTCCTGGCCGGGAGGAGCGTGAACCCGGGGACGAGGACCCTGCTGTGCGCCTCAGCGGCGTAGCTGGCGTGCTCCTCATGCAGCCGGAACACGGCGCTGATTTTTTAAACCATTTCAAATATGCACACCATATTCAGCAAAAAAGTTATTTGAGTAACCTTTATCATAAGTTAAACCTCTTCAAATATGCTATATGTTATTTGAATGTAACTTTTATCATAAGTTTTCCTGAAATTTCTGGTCTACCTGTTCCTTCTCTTCCTAGGTTGCTAATTTCTACGTAAATTAAGCACCAAGCGAATTGAGGTGGCTTATCATTGTACGGGTCGCGTTGTAAGCAAACTCTTCTTCTAAGATGCGCAACTCTCCGCGCATTCGACAAAAAAAACCATGATTTAAAACCATGAGTGGGAGCCTATTGCTTGGATTATCAATTAAACCAAAACAAGAAGATGACCATCTGATCTGCAACATTATTATCCTGGTATAAAGGTGTGGGCTGCCACATCTGTAGATGTGTTGGCCGAGGCAAATATTAAGAAAGAAAATACTGCATATTGCTACAACCCTATAAACTCCTGACACTCCATGATCACTTGGCAAAGAGAACGCCTATGTCCTCCAAGTTCCGGCCTTTCGTCTCCGGCAGCCGCACGTAGACGAACACCCACGCCGCCACCGCCGTGCTGGCGTACAGGAAGAAGCAGCCGGCCATGGTGATGGTGTTGGCGAGCGAGATGAACGTCATGCTCAGGACGCCGCAGGTGAGCCGGTTCGCCGCGATGCCGAGGCTCATGCCCTGCGCACGCAGCCGCAGCGGCAGGATCTCGGCGCCGTACGTCGGCGCCAGCGGGCCGAGGCCGATCGAGAACGCCGTCACGAACGCTACCACCGACGCGACGCACGCCGCCGCCCCGGCGGTCGTCGTCGCCTCGCCGGAGGCGCACAGCGTGACCCCCAGCGCGGTGAGCGAGACGGCGATGCCGGCCGCGCTGGCGAGGAGGAGCGGCCGGCGGCCGAGGCGGTCCGACAGGAACGTGGCCACGAAGATGGACAAAGTCTTGACCACCCCGACGCCGACGGTGGCGGCCAGTACGGTGTTGTTGGACGAGATGCCCGCCTGCTTGAACACCAGCGGGCTGTAGAGCACGATGGCGTCGATGCCGGAGGCCTGCTGGAAGGAATAGAGCACGAGGACGTTGGTGAGGATCCGCCACACCATCGGCGACGGCGTGACGAACAGCTCCCGCCAGACCCCGGCGCCGCCGACCTGCGCCGCGACGGCCCGCCCGATCTCCTCGAGCCGGGCGTGGGCCTCGGCGGGCGTGTCGGAGGTGCGCTCCAGCACCGCGCGCGCCTCGTCGTCGCGCCCGCGCATGGCGAGCCACCGGGGCGACTCCGGCATGGCGAGCACGCCGGCGGCCAGGAGCAGCGGCGGCGGGACGCCCAGGGCGAACATGACGCGCCAGCCGAGGCGCAGCGGCAGGCCGGCGAGGGCGTAGTTGGAGATGTAGCTGAGGAGGATCCCGCCCGTGATGAAGAGGTCCACCAGGGACGACAGGAGGCCCCGCGACGACGCCGGCGCGATCTCGGCGGCGTACACGGGCGCGACGACGACGGCGAACCCGACGCCGACGCTGGTGACGAACCGCGCGGCCAGGAGCGAGGCGTAGCTGCCGCCCAGCGACATGGCGAGCGCGCCGGCCATGAGGAAGGCGTTGGCGAGCACGATGGTGCCGCGGCGGCCGATGGCGTCGGCGGCCCATCCGGCGGCGAGGATGGAGGCCAGCATGAACAGGTTCATGGACCCCGACAGCACCTCGACCTGCTCGTCGGTGAGCCCCAGGTCCTCACGCATGAACAGCTCCGCCCCACTCATGAGCGCAAGGTCTGCGCCGCCGAAGACGAAACACACGGTAAACATGTCATGGACCGTGATCTATGCACGTATAAGAGTAGGAATCGTGTCACGTACTGTAGCCCATGAGGATGGTGGTCATGGAGGCGAGCGTGGCGCAGACGAAGGCGAACATGTTCCGGCGCGGCGGGGCTGGCGCTGGCTCCACGGCGGGCGAGGGGAGCAGCGGCGTAGCGACGCCGACATCGCTAGCGCCGCGGTGCTGCTCTGCGGTGCCCATGGCTTGGTTTCTTGGCTTGTCGATCGCCGGTGAGGACGAAGGGCAGCTCCACGGGTAGTGGCCTGGTCCACTGCCTCACTGAATCTACTCCTGTGCGGGTGCAGATAATTGTTCTATAAAAGCATCTGAAAAGGGGATAGATCAAAGCGTTCCCACTTTGCGTTTCGCAAGGAAGAATCTGAGCATGATCCGATGAAAGAGGAGGACAAGCATGCGAAGCCAGGGGGGTTAGTGGTGGACTGATGCTGGGTGCCGGTTAGTGCATGGCTGCCTTTTGCTTTGTTCATTAGCTGATGAGAATGACAGTGAGCCAGGGATTATCACCTAACACGACACATGAGAGGGGCCCTTGCTGACACGGATGCCACTAGCTCGGCTCTGCTGCGTGTTGTGGAAGCTCATCCGAGACGAAGGAGAGGGTGCAGTATTACAGGTCGTTTTAATTTTTCTAGATACATAGTATATGCTATGCACCTATATATACATTATGTCAGTATATCTAGATATATAGGGAAAATTACGTATCTAGAAAAAACTAAAACGACGAAGTTGTATTTCTAGTATACATGCTATGCGCCTATATATACATTATACCAGTATGCCTATGATATATGGATGTGGATCAATATGTTGTAGTGATTGACGGAGTTGGACAGTTCTTGCGGCCCTCACGTATATGTGTGTGTATATATATATATGAGGATGGATACGACGTACGGTGGGGCCACATGCTCTTAGCTTGCGACCCTCCTGCCTCGGACATTCTCCTCGTCGTCGTCACCGTGCCACCGTCTGGAGCACACCGTACCCCTGCGTACCGCCAGCACACGCCTCCGATCACCCGTCATGTGGTGGCCACCATCGTGGTCGTGGCAGGGGATCGTCCTCGCCGCGGCCGCGTGGGCGTGCCTGCACGCGGCGGAGGCGCTGTGGTGGCGGCCGCAGCGCGCGGCTGGAGCGGCACTAGACCTACTCTTTACCTAATCTTCAGCGCCTCTTCTTCAAAGGTTTTAGACTTTATTCCGATCCCTGATCAACTTTGTATTCGTTAGTCTTAAACAAGTGAGCATTGTCTGCACGGCAGGTTTCAATTCCTCATGTGTCTGCATACTTGTCTTGAGCTGATTACTAAAAGTTGTTTTTGCATGTTTTCATCACATGTCACTCTTTGCTGTTTCAGCATTCATCCAAATGAAGGTACGGCTCGCCTTCTACTGCCATTGGAGGAACCACTACGTACGGTAACGAAGACGACGTCCCGGCTGCAGCGGGAGCACGCCAGCTATGCCGCCGATAAGGTCCTAAAACACATTCACTGATAAAAGTCAGTAAACATATAAAATAGTTTACCAAACAAACTTTTCCAAAGAAGCTACACAGAAATTTTGAAAAAAATATTTGTTTGTAGAAAATTAATGCGAAGGAGGTATGGGAAATGTTTTCCCAAAATATTTGGGGGAAATCAAGAAAAATAAAAAAATTGTCCATGCCCTCGACAAGAATGCTAGCGGTGAAAAAAAAAACAGCCCTAAGCTGACCTCTAGTCTGAAAAAAAATCCTTTTTACCTCCCTAAACTTTAGGATTGAAAGGATCCAGTGACGCCTAGAGAGATGGTGTGAATAGGCGTATCTGAAAATTTCTAAAAAATTCTCGCAGCGATTAAATCTATCGAAACTTCCAATACTGTGTAGCAAACTTTTCACGGATCAGGACTTCCGACACAGGATCGAAACTTCCAACAATAGAAAAGTTCTTATACGAAATTCAAAATTAAACTTCAAACTGCAGAACCTATTTGAATCAAAAGTTGAGCAATGATGTTAGAAGACTTCTGCAAGTGATCTTTGTAAGGACAACAGCACGAGAACGTAGGTCAGCACAAAACAAGCTCTAGGTCAATAAGAACTAAATAAATGCAATAAGCACAAGAGATAAAAGATTTTTTCACCGAATTTCACTTCACCAAGGAAGCTACGTCTCCGTTGAGGAGCTCACAAAGAGCCGGGTCTTACCTTAGCCCTTTTCCTCCCTCAATCAATCACAAAAGAGGATTGAGTCACTTACTATAAAATCCATAAAGGATGGGTAATACAAACTTCCCGGGACACACACACAAGAGGACGCTCAACCGGACGACGTTGAACCATCTAGAAGCAAGTTTCAAGAGTAACAAACGCGAATCAACGGATGAAGATACTTCAAGTGCTCTTGAGATGAATGTGGATGACCTCACACTCAAATCCCCAAGTCTCACACCTCAATCTTACTCTCACCCAAGTTCTAGCTCAAATCAACTCAAATATTAGCTCTTGGAGGGATTGGGAAGGAGTATTGGAAGCTCTTGGAGGTGTTCTTCACGGGAGAGACAGCAACAGGTGAAGAGGGGCCGAGGGAGTATAAATACCCGAGCCCTAAAATGAGCTATTAGTGTGCAGGATATGTGATTGTCGGAATTTCGGACCCCTAGTTGGAACTTCCGACCCAGACAAATTAGCCTACCCGAAGACCCCCTGTCGGAAGATACTGAGAACTTCCAACTGGTGCAGAAACTACAAGAGGACAATGTGCAAGTGTGTGATTTGTATCTCTCTTAAGTGGTTAGCATCTCAATTAAGCACTTAAACATCTTCGAGCTATATATTTAAAGAACGTGAAAAATGGGAAGGAAAAATTCAAATGATTGTGAACTTTTATAATAATATGCAATCTTCTCACAAAATTATGGAATTTGGTTGGGGACCAACGTACATTATTATAAGGTCTTAAAAAGCATTCACCAATAAAAGTCAGTAAACATATGAAAAAATTTACCAAATAAAATTTTCCAAAGAAGCTATATAGAAATTTTCAAAAAAAATTGTAGAAATTAAGCGAAGAATTTATTGGAAATATTTCTCCAAATATTTGGGGGAAATAAAGAAAAATAAAAAACTCGTCCATACCCTCGACAAGAATGCTACTACCTCCTATCTAGATTATAATTTATTTAAATTTTTCTAAATATATATTTTACTATGCATGAAGATTTACAGTATGTCTAGATATATAATAGAAAATAATAAAAAGTTATGTATTAGAAAAGTTAAAACGAATGACGGTGGAAGTAGCAATGAAACAAAACCGGCCCTAACCTGATCCCTGGCCCGAAAAGTCTCCTGTTGGGTGTAAATTTAGTGGTCGGCCCGGTCCAGCCAATGGCTGGCTGACCCAAGCTCGGACCGAAATTACAGGCCCAACAATTCCTTGTGGACTAGCACGCCTTGGGCAGCGACTTTCGGTCCAAAAGGAACCTGGTTTTCCTCTGTTCGGCCCAAGAAATGCTTATCCTGAATTCAGTCAGGTTCGACATCTGTTCCAAATTGTGAGAATCCAACAACAACTGACGGAATGGAACGCGAGTCCCCTGCAAGTCTGAAGCCTGTGCATGCCACAGAATGGAATAGCAGCAACGACAGGATTCTACAGGTTCAGGGCCTGGATTGGGCTCCACGATCAGTCATCAAGGCTGCAACCGCTGAAGTGATCACCATGCATGCCACAGAAATACTACTACAAGATAAGAGGACGACCTAACGATCAACTCAGCTGCAAGAGTACCGAGGATTTATGAAAAAAAAGAAGAAGAAGAAGAAGAGGGAGCAAGACACCCCATTCTCTTCAGTGCTGTCCATACAGACAAAGGATCTGAACTGAACATTCAGCAAGCTCTCAATCTGAATGACTGAATATGTACCAGAACATTGAGCTGTCCTATCACCAAGGAGCCTGAATATTCACACCCAATTCTGAACATTCGCGTCGCAGTCTGAATATTCACCAAGACATCAAGTCTTCAGGGTTCAGAATAACTACCACGTAACCTTGTAGTGCTCTACCATATCACCTTGAAGTGCCATGTAGAGTGCAATCTGAATATTCACCTTGAAGCGCAGTACATGAACTGGCTGTGCTTTTGTTTACCATTGCGCATCTGTCAGAGCTTGCATTTTAGTGTTGGTCGGTCCTTTTACCTGATCTGAATATTCCAACCCTTTTGTTTTCATCGGTGTTGAAGTGGATATGCAGCTTGGATGGAATAGTTGGGTACAGCTCTAGTTTCAGAAACGCTGACGACTTGTCAGCCTTGGCTGTCTGCACCTCAAATCGATCCCAAAATTTGCGTCGCGGACTCGCAAATCGCATCGTCTCCCTGCCAAACCTTTCTACTAGCCTCGTCCACGAACCGGGGCCGCCGGGGATGGGCGCGCGGGAGTTGCTGACGGAACCGAAGTCTTCAGATGCTCCAGCATGCCCCGGATCCGCCGCCGCCGATGCGTGCCAATAGAGTTCACCATCGAGTCTCCGAGTCTTCAGATGCTCCGGCCTTGTCCGGTCCGCCGCCGCCGACGCCGCGTGCCGGCCTCCTCTGCTTCCATCAGCCATGGAATTCTCATGGAACCAAATGAGGAACTTGTATGTAAACGCGATTAATATCGCGATGCAAATTAGGGTGTTACCTGCAAAATATTCATCCCCAATTTTACATATAACCCCCTGAATCTATCGCGATCCAATTTAGGGGGTCTTTCAGAAAATACGTTTCCAGATTTTTTTCAGATAAACCCCTAAAGTGGGGCTATTTTTGCAAAATGTTCTGGCCGGAATCGGAGATGGCGACGATGACTCCGGCCGCTGGTTCCTGTAGCCAGGGACGTCCTCTCGCGCACGGCCAGGCCGCCGCGCCACACGCAGAGATCACTTGACCTCCCTTTCCCCTCCAGCCACGACCTCACCGCGCTAACATGGCCTCAGGGCTGCTTTGCAAACTGTGTTGGCCGGAACCGGAACCGGCGACGGCGGCGAAGGCTTCGGCCGCCGGCGTTGCAGCGGCCAGGCCGTGGAGCCACGCCTAGAGACCACGTTGCTTCGCCATTTCCCTTCCCTCTCCGGCCACGATTTTACCGCCGTCCCAGGCCGGAATAAATGCGGGCAGCGGGGGCTCCTCCATCACCTTGGCCGGCCCGTCGGCTCCGGCGCCACCATTGTCCATGTGCTGTGCGACAGGCTATCGAACGATCCAGGTTCTGAAATGAACGACGGATTAGAGGCCACCAGATTGCCCCTATCATTGCACCAGTTCCTGCGTATGCATAATTCCTCTGTCATCTGAAATTCCTAACCAACAGAAAATTCCCCTGAATCTCGTACGTAGTTCAGCAATAAGTTCTCGCACAGGCTTTTAGGAAAATTTTCTGATAAGATCATCAGAAGCAAAATCAAGTCTCGACTTGCCCTGTAAATTCAGGAAAAGAAAAAAAAAAGGAGCAGAAGGCAATTTCTTGCTTCAGGCTTTCAGCCACTGGAAGCCTGAAACTTCAATCCGGCACAACAGAAAACAGCTGAACAAAATTCGCAATGGCATATACGCATCATGCAGGAAGAAAAAACGATCCTGAAGAGACTGAATGAAACATTAATACATTGTACTATCAAATTACACACTTTCAGCTATTCTGGTTCAGAAAAACACTTTCAGCTACATGATTCTGCAGTTCTTCAGACGCCAATTTCAGACTCAACACTCACGGGACAAAATGCATACAGGAGAACAATGACAACACTGGACAATTTAGCTGCTGTCCAATTCTTACGCCATCCCGCCGCTGGCTGCCGTCCTGATTATATGAATCAACGCTGCAAAGGAAAAGGCAGCGAAGCATGTTAGTTCATTTCCAACAGTAAACAAACTGTAGGCATCAGATGGGTAAGCACAGAAATGGCACAACAAAGCAGCAAATTGATAAAATTGTGGGATAGATGTGCTGTTTTAGAGTTGGTGGTTGACAATTTGGCATTACACTTAGTATATGTTCAGTGTTCGAGTTACAAGTAGGTGGCTTGGCATTTTACATATAGTCTTAACAGTGTAGTTCCATTCTCATGAGTTACTGCCAGCAAGTACTAAGTGCCTCACACACTAGATTAGACAAATAAGTCCCTATCATATTTTCAAAACCAATCAAGTTAAAGTTTTTGCGGTATGCTTCTTATTTCTAACATTGAAAAAAATAGATGACTAGTCAAGTTGAGCATACTAAAGGAGTAACAGTAACATACAGAACAACAGCAGTAATAAGCTATGGCTAAAGAGTAGTGTCAAAAACATATATCTAGTGCAGCATAACCACTAACAAGAATTGAAAGAGAACTTAAAAAAAATCTATCCTTAGAATGTTTACATGTACTATGGATGAACACAGAAGAGTCTAGAGTTATGGTCATGGAGGTTAGAAGTTAAACCGATGGATGAACCATATCAATATTTTTAGACGAAAACAGCATGGAAGTGTGCATTCTAAATCAACATGTCACCAGCATAGAACAATCTGAACAGGAAGAAAGATTTAGGGAAGGTTGGAAAGCATATATGATCTAATGACGACAAAGATGAAACAGCCAAGCACTACAGGTCCAACAGGGTAGTCATTCCCCTTCTTGATAGTAGTTTCAGGCACTGAACCCCTCTTGGTGATGTTCTTCTGGAACTTTGCAGTCTTCCTGTCAGCAAGGCGCCTTGAAGTAGTTTGTCCATACAAAAGCCACCATTCAGCATATACGAATACCCATAGTCAATCTGATGGCTACTTTACATATGGAATGCCAAACAATCAGCAAATGTTTCAGTAGATTCCATTCAGTTGCCACATGAGGTAGAAGGGAAAAAGAACATCTTCCTAGCAGAATGCGTAACATAAAATAGTTAGTCTCCCAACCATTTCAGTTAGTTATTGGATGAGATTATGAGAGGAACCCACAAAGGCTTCAGTTTTCTGAACCTTATGTCATCTGCAGTACAGCCAAAGAAGGCTGTGGAGGATTCAGGATTCCTTCTGCAGCATGCTAGAAGAAGAAAGTCCCTTTGCGAAGCAACAGCCAACAGTGAAATCAGGCTGAGAAAATAATCACCCTAAATCTGGATACCGAGCTACAGGTGCAGGCCCATCTTTGCTTTTCATATCCTGCAATTGACTAAAAAACACACATGGCAGAAGAACTGAGACTGATACAGCACTAACGAAAGCCAAAATCCATTGATCCGGCAACTCGCCAGCAATCCTGTTCCCAGCAACCCATCGGCAATTTCCTACCGTAAACCGAAACCAACCACCTGGTCTCGCAATCCTCGGACGCCCCGCGGCCTCGCTCCGCACAGGAAGATGCCGCCGATCATGGAACCAAGCGGGAGTGGAGCACCCTCGAGATCCGGCGGAAGCGGCGCCCGTCTCCTCGCCCATCGCCTTCACCTCCGAGTCTTCAGATTCTCTGGCGTTGCATAATTCCCCCATCCCGTCCGCCGCCGCCGCTTGCCGGCGGCCTCTGCTTCAGTCCGCCATGGAGAATCGAATGAGGGGGCCTTTTACAAAATGCAACTTTGCAAATAACCCCCTAAATCGTAATCGCGATCTAAATTAGGAGGTTTTGTACGAATACACATCCCGGTTTTTTGGTATGACCCTCCGAATCGGATCGTAACTATTAATCACGATTCAAATTAGGATTTTTTCTGCAAAATACGCATTCGTATTTTTGCGGAAAACCCCTGCCGCAACGGCATGACCTCCGCGCGGCCCGAGCCCGACGGAGAACGCCACGATGAAGGCCAGCACGGACGCGAGGCATGCCGGCGTGGCGCCGAAGGGGAGGGACACCGCCAGCGAGGCCGTCGTCACCGCGACGCCGCCGGGGCTGCCGTGCTGGCCAGCAAGAGCGGGCGGCTGGAGAGGAACGCGGCCACGAGGATGGAGAGCGTCTTGACCGCCCCGACGGCGGCGGTGGCGCCCTGGACGGCGTTGTTCGACGACACGCCGGCCTGCTTAAACACCAGCGGGTTGCACAGCACGATGGCGTCGGCCCTCGATGCCCGACGCTTCCTGGAAGAACTGCAGCCCGACCCCCGCAGCGATGAGCGCTGGTGGCAGCACGCCGGCGGCGTACACGACGCGCCAGCCGAGGCGCGCCGGCAGGTCGGCTAAGGCGCAGTTCGACAGGTACCCGAGAAGGAGGCCGACGTTGATGGAGATCTGCACGGCGCGCGAGCACATCAAACAGAAACCGAAGACGGCATGGCCAGCGCGCCGGCCACGAGGAAGGCGTTGGCGAGCACGAGCGGACTTAAATAATTGGACCTAGCGGACTTGATGATGTAAGAGTCTTGGGGGTCAGAGTCGCGAGTGAGTAATGTGCCGTGCTGGTGCTCATCATTTCCTTGTCCCGTCTCTTTCTGTAACAGAGCCTATCTAGTAATTAAGGCCGTTGCTGGCCTAATTAATGTTAGTGCAACATCATTGATGTCCTGCCTAACAACATATATTTAAATAAAGCACACGCCTCGTGCATCCGACGCACACTTCTCTCTTCTCCATCTCAGCATTAATATAATGTGGCAATTCTTACGGTACCACCATTTTCATCTCTTCAAAGAAAGTTTACAAGATCAAGCAACCAGCACTCTCACAAATGAGCTACAAGGAGAAAGGGAGCCACAAGAAGGAAAACAACAAATGACACGGACATAGAAAACGGCTGCGGTACGCCAAGGTGAGGCCGGCAACATATCGCCACCGCTAAGCAACCAGCCCGCTCGAAGACGCCTGATCCACAAGAAGATGCATGCCAAGCACCCAATCCATGACCAATGAAAGTTGGCAACGGGAGGGAGTAATCCCCACCTGAATCGAATCATTCTCATCTGCTGTCCAACACCCACAAGCTATTGCAGAGCGTGTGTATGCGCTTGACGCTAGCTGAACATCGAGCTGCGCACTGGTCCATCTCCAAACCGCACCTGCTTGTCTCCTGCTCGCCGATCAGTGGCCGTGGATATTTTCTCCAGGTCGCTTTCGAGCCGTAATGGCAGCCAACGACTTCAGATCTCCGATCGTCTAGCGATAAGCTAGCATCCAACAGTCCAACGCCTACACATATATGTCGTCCCTACCGGCGAGATACCAGGAGCCCAGGCCGTCGTCGTCATGGCTCAGCCGGCGGGCGGCCGCGCCGATGCCACGGAGGCGCCGCTCCTCCCCTCGCCGGCAGCAGGCGCCGCGCCGCGCCGGAACGGGTTCGCGTTCCTCTGCGCCACGCTCGCCTCCATGACCACCATGCTCCATGGCTACAGTACGTTGTCCTAGTTCTCTTCTCACGTCCTGTGTGCTCCGGCCGCCGCGCGCCATGGCATCCGTGGAGGTTTAAACCTTGAGGCCATGGATGCAGATCAGACGCTGATGAGCGGCGCGCAGCTGTTCATGCGGGAGGACGTGGGCCTCAGCGACGCCGAGGTCGAGGTGCTGGCGGGGTCCATGAACGTGTTCATGCTCGCGTCCATCCTCGGCGCCGGGTGGGTCGCCGACCGGCTGGGCCGCCGGCGCACCCTCGTGCTCGCCAACGCCTTCCTCATGGCCGGCGCGCTCGCCATGTCGCTGGGCAGCACCTACCCCGCGCTCATGGCGGCGCGGTTCGTCACCAGCCTCGGCGCCGGGTTCGCCCGCGTCGTCGCGCCGGTCTACAACGCCGAGATCTCGCCGGCGTCCACGCGCGGCGTCCTGTCGTCGCTGGTCGACGTATGTGCTTGTCTTGGCCTCTTCTCGGTTGATGTGATTTGAATGTTCAGCTTCACCGATCTTGCTGGTGGCGATTTCATTCGTTGGTGCAGATTTTTATCAACGTCGGCATACTGCTCAGCTACGTGTCGAACTACGCCTTCGCCGGCCTGCCGGTGCACCTCGGGTGGCGCGTCATGTTCGCAATGGGCGTGATTCCGCCGGTGTTCATCGCCGCCGGCGTGTTCTTCATGCCGGAGTCGCCGCGGTGGCTGGCGATGCGGGGGCGCCACGGCGACGCGCGCGCGGTGCTCGTGCGCACCTCGGACACCCCAGCCGAGGCGGACCTCCGGCTCGCGGAGATCAAGCAAGCCGTCGCTGACGCTGAGGCTCCGCAGCAGGCTGTCAGCCACGGCGGCGGCGTCTGGACGGAGCTCCTCCGGCCGTCGCCGAGCGTGCGGCGGATCCTCACGTGCGTCCTCGGGCTGCAGTTTTTCGTGCAGGCGTCCGGCGTCGACGCCATCCTCCTCTACAGCCCGCTGGTGTTCAAGGCGGTCGGCGTGGCGTCGAACAGCGCCGCCATCGGCGCCACCGTGGCCATCGGGGCGGTCAAGACGTGCTTCATCCTGGTGGGCATGCTCCTCACCGACCGCGTCGGCCGGCGCCCGCTCCTCCTCGCCAGCACCGCGGGCGTCGCGGTGACCACGGCCTCCCTCGCCCTGACGCTCCGCCTAGCCGCCGCAGCCGGCGGCGGCGGCGCGGCCTCGGCGGCGGCGTGCCTCGCGTCGGTGCTGGCCGTCGTGGCCACGTACTCGGTCGGGTACGGGTCGGTGGTGAACACGTACAGCGCCGAGATCCTGCCGCTGCGGCTGCGCGCGCAGGGCTCGGGCCTCGGCGTGGCGGTGAACCGGCTCACCTGCGGGGTGGTGGGCATGACGTTCATCTCGCTCGCCGGCGGGATCTCCATGGCCGGGTGCTTCTTCCTGTACGCCGGCGTGACGACGGCGGCGTTCGTGTTCGTGTACGCGCGGCTGCCGGAGACGAGGGGCCGGAGCCTGGAGGACATGGGCGTGCTCTTCGACAAGTGAGAGGAGGGCACACACACTTAAAAATTCACTCTTTCAGTTTGCCTGCTAGATTATCGATAGTTACATGTTCCCCTTTCCAATAAATCCACTTGTCGCGCACCGATGTGCTGCCCACTTGCAAGGGCACCGATGTGCTGCAAACCGACTGCAGCAACGCCTGACCGTGGGCAAAGACGACTGCTGCTGTGTGGCGGCTTGTCCGCAATTGTCGATGGCAAGCGGAGATACGGCTTGCCATGAAAAGCGACAATGGTGACTACACTGGGTAGGCGACTTCATATTATATTAATTTTTAGGGATTAGCACTCCCTCCATGTATAAAAATTTTGCTATGTATGTACTAGAAATGCTAAAATAACTAATAATTTGGTACGGAGGGAGTACTTAGGCCTTTGCCAAGTAGCCTTGCGTTTCTCTTGGATCTTTTTGCGTTTTGTGCTAGCTCGTGCGGCTCTGAATCCTGCTACCGTTTTACTCTCTGACAATCTTATTATAACCTCCTGAAGTAGTTGAGTCGATGATTTGGCCGGCTGAATATCGAACCTCATTGCTAATTAAATTCCGTAGTGTTCAGATCATCTGAACATGGGCTATTTCATTCAGCCGCCGGCCTATGTTGTGTGCTTCGAATCGAATCCTACGATCGAGAACCCAAGCATCTAGGCACTCGTGTTAGGTAGCAATCGCTTGTCGCTTCCACGAGCTAGACTAGACGTAGATAGTACACAGGAAACAAAAGATCGATCCCATCAGTCTAGCGAGGCGTCTCACTAACGCTGAGATTTTGACAGGCTGATCTGCTCGTCGCCTTCTGCGGTGTGCCCGCCTAATAAGCATGTGCGGCCAGATCTCTCTCTCGGCATCAATCATGACTCGTCAGCTTCGATCTGTCAAAGTATCCATGCAGCATACTTGTACAGATCAATGTCCATTGTATCTTTACTTTTTACAGGCTATTTCTACCTTCTGTTTATGCACAAGGTAGAAGACGACTTAACTGCTAGATCGCTGGTTGTGAACCTTGTTAAGAAAACAAGGCGAATAACGAAGACGATCAACCAATAACGCAGAACACAACACGCAAATTTTACGTAGAAAATCCTTCAAGACGAAGGGAAAAACGACGGGCACCAGCCAGTCATGACTTCACTATTTCTGGAGTATTTTACAGGAACGTCGCACTAATGGCGGCGGCTTACAAGATAATAATCTACCCAAAACTCTAATCACGGTATTTATATCATATACCGTACCTGCGACGGGCCTCCGCTACACTCCCAACCTAGCCACCTCGAACGGGATTTGGATCACAATTCAACAAACGTTCTGCCTGAGAAGCCTTTAAAAGCAACACAATGTACATTTCCATCGCACCAACAGATCACAACTTTGCAAGCATCCAGCAATCTGCTGCTTCAAGATATATAGACGGCCACGGCCTTGCCGGCCCGCGGCGGTGGGGAAACCATGGCGCACGCCGATGATGCCGCGGCCGTGCCGCTGCTCGCCTCGCCGGCAAAGGCCGCCGGCGACAAGCCGCCGCGCCGGAACATGTACGCCTTCTCCTGCGCCACGCTCGCCTCCATGACCACCATCCTCATGGGATACAGTAAGTGATTCTACTCTACAACCTCATCTACTATGCAAACGTGCATGGATGTTCATGGGCCACCTTGCTCGATCGATCCGTGTTCATGTGCCACCTTGCAGACCTGGCGCTGATGAGCGGCGCGCAGCTGTTCATCCGGGAGGACCTCGACCTCTCCGACGCGCAGATCGAGGTGCTCGCGGGCTCCATCAACGTGTTCATGCTCGCCTCCATCCTCGCCGCCGGCTGGGCGGCCGACGCCCTCGGCCGCCGCGGCACGCTCGTGCTCGCCAATGTCTCCCTCATGGCCGGCGCGCTCGCCATGGCGCTCGGCGGCAGCTTCCCCGCGCTCATGCTCGCGCGCTGCGTCACCAGCGTCGGATCCGGCTTCTCCATCGTCGTCACCTCCGTCTACAACGCCGAGATCTCGCCGGCGTCCATGCGCGGCTTCCTGTCGTCGTTCCTTGACGTATGTCTCAACTCTGAAGTCCGGACGTCCTTGCCTGTTGATTTTTGAGCTTAGCTTATCAGTTTAACATGGTTGGCGTGCTCCTGCAGATGTTCATCAGCTTCGGCTTGCTCCTCAGCTACGTGTCCAACTACGCTTTCGCCGGCTTGCCGGTGCACCTCGGCTGGCGCGTCATGTACGCCGCCGGCGTGCTCCCGCCGGTGCTGCTGGCCGCCGGCGTGCTCGCCATGCCGGAGTCGCCGCGGTGGCTCGTGATGCGCGGGCGCCACGCCGAGGCGCGCGCGGTGCTCGTGCGCACCTCGGACACCCCCGCCGAGGCCGACCTCCGCCTCGAGGAGATCAAGCAGCAGGCCGTCGTCGTCAGGGAGCCACAGGCCAGCGACGACGGCGGGGGCGGCAGCAGCGTCTGGAAGGAGCTGCTCGTCCGGCCGTCGGCGAGCGTGCGCCGGATCCTCATCTGCGTGGTCGGGGTGCACTTCTTCCAGCAGGCCTCCGGCATCGACGCCATCGTGCTCTACAGCCCGCTGGTGTTCCGGAAGGCCGGCATGTCGTCGAACAAGGCCGTGCTCGGCGCCACCGTGGGCGTCGGGGTCGTCAAGATGTGCTTCGTCCTGGTGGCCGCGCTCTTCTCCGACCGCCTCGGCCGGCGGCCGCTCCTCCTCGCCAGCACGGCGGGGGTGGCCGCGTCGATGGCGTCGCTGGGGGCGGCGCTCATCAGCGCCGGCGCGTCGTCGTTGCCCGCGAGCGTGGCGGCCACCGTCGCGTCGGTGCTGGCCTTCATGGCGGCGTTCTCGGTCGGGCTTGGGCCGCTGGCGGGCACGTACAGCGCCGAGGTCATGCCGCTGCGGCTGCGGGCGCAGGGCGCGAGCCTGGGCATGGCGGTGAACCGGCTGACGTGCGCGCTGGTGAGCATGACGTTCATCTCGCTCGCGGACGCGATCACCATGCCCGGGTGCTTCTTCCTCTACGCCGGGGTGGCCGCCGCCGCGTGCGCGTTCGTGTACGCCCGGATGCCGGAGACGAGGGGCCGGAGCCTCGAGGACATGGACGAGCTCTTCGCCAAGTGATCGATCGTCGATGGCTTCGATCATCGCTTGTGAGTTGTGACCGAGGCAGTGCAGAGTCAGTATCTGGGTGTTCTGACGTTACCCGGCGGTTATGCTACAAATTTTGTGCGAATTGACGCCATTTTTGTTTTCAAATTGGGACCTAAAACTGTCGATTTACTTTAACCAGACGTAGCTATTGGTGAATTTCTCGCCTCTCTATCACATTTTGTACTCTCTTATTAATCCAGGATTTATTTTTTAAAAAAATGATGCTACCATAGTAAGAACTTAATATACACTTAAATGATAAATTTTTCATACCGTGTTTCTAGCCATTTCTGTACTAGGTGAAGCTTTCAAATTGATGATGTGAATCATGCCGCCCCAATATTCAAAATGCCGCCATATTACTGTTACTCTTCTTTCCTAGTTTGCATTTCTGTATTTGTATCATGTTCATGCTAACACATTAAGATGCCTCACACAGAGCATTACGCGCACAAGCATCTATATATGCATTACCCTTTAACACAATTTTGCCAAATTTGACCGCAAGCACGTTCCCACGCAGTCGAAAGCGATGAACGCGTCAAAGGAAGATATATACACACTCCTCCTCTCTTAAGCAGGCCTTCACAATCCATCAAGCAAACAACAATCAACATTTCCCCAAAGGCCTACCTTCACATCGCTTCACCATCTTCAGCTCTCTTGTTCTCGATGGAGGAGCAAACCGTAGTCCTCATCGTGGGCGCAGGCCCAGCTGGCCTTGCAACAGCGGCATGCCTCACAAAGCTCTCAATCCCTCATGTCATCGTCGAGCGTGAGGATTGTAGTGCATCCCTATGGCGCAACCGTGCTTATGACCGCCTAAAGCTACATCTTGCAAAGGAGTTTTGTGAGCTACCCCACATGTCCTACCCAGCAGATGCCCCAACCTACATCCCAAAGGATCAGTTCGTGAAGTACATAGATAATTACATTGAGCGTTTCGACATCCGGCCAAAGTACCAAACTGCCATTGAGTCATGCTCATATGATGAAGGTAGAAAGTGTTGGTTCAGCGTGGCGCGTGACATGAAAACATCCGTGGTTGTTAGGTACACAGCTAGGTTCCTTGTCGTGGCAAGTGGTGAGAACAGTGCAGAGAACATTCCGGTGATCCCCGGGCTACGTGACTTTGCTGGAGAGGCTATCCACTCATCCAGGTTCAGATCTGGTGCCGCCTACTCGGGGAAGAATGTACTCGTGGTTGGATGTGGCAACTCTGGAATGGAGATCGCCTACGACCTTGCATCCCATGGTGCCAATACATCCATTGTTGTTCGTAGCCCGGTATGTGTGCTATTCCTTTTTGCATTTGGTAGCACAAATGCAACTCGAGTTGAATTGTGTGACAAAGTTCTTAATTTGAGTTAAAGCAGCATTCATAATGGATGAGCTTTAATTCATCATAAGCTTTCCAAAGAAAAAAGTATGGATATACTACTAAACACGTGAAAAATGGCGCCACAACACTTTCAAAAGGACCAATATAATGATCCTTACGCATCTATGTTGTTGTGCCCTTACAAATATATTTATGTGATACGTTATATGCTTGCAGGTACATGTAATGACAAAAGAAATAATACGGTTGGGCATGACATTAGTCCAGCATATTCCGGTGAATGTTGTGGATGGCCTTCTTGTGAGGTTGGCAAATTTTGTGTTTGGTGACCTGTCAAGGCATGGAATCGTGAGACCAAAAGCAGGTCCTCTCCAACTCAAGGCAGAAACTGGTCGATCTGCTGTGATTGATGTTGGGACCGTGGGTTTAATCAAGAAAGGGATTATCAAAGTGAGCATATTTTCTGAAGTGACAAACTTTTTTATAATAAAGTTTCTCCATCAATTTATTCATGTTTATTTAACATTTCAGGTGCTTGGAAATATTTCCAAAATCAAGGGCAGCATAGTTGAATTTGAAAATGGTAGAGAAAGCGCTTTCGCCGTCATTGTATTTGCTACTGGATATAAAAGCACAGCAAATACGTGGCTCAAGGTACCAATGCTAATGTT
Organism: Panicum hallii; assembly: GCF_002211085.1. Classification (NCBI taxonomy): domain Eukaryota; kingdom Viridiplantae; phylum Streptophyta; class Magnoliopsida; order Poales; family Poaceae; genus Panicum; species Panicum hallii. The sequence goes on along the minus strand of NC_038049.1, from coordinate 42,666,032 downwards.
TGTTTTTTCCCTTGCAGTTAAACTATTTTATATTGCAGTTGTGTCATAAATTTATATATCCTTTTTTTTTGTAATTGGTGATTTCAGAACGGCGAAAGCATGCTGAATAATGCTGGATTGCCAAAGAAAGAGTTTCCAAATCATTGGAAGGGTGCCAATGGGCTGTATTGTGCTGGTTTGGCAAGGAGAGGCCTGGCTGGTATTGCCATCGATGCCAAGAACATTGCCAATGACATTTTGTCTAGTTACCATGCATAAATGTGATGCTTAGATGAACTAGCTAGCCATCAACTGCATTTTTATTGGGGGTGATTTAGCCATGTTATGTGGGGTATGGATTTGCTGCATGCTGATCTTCATGTCGCAAGAAGTAGTTTGTATTGAACTATCAATGGATGACCACAATTCAGTGACATACTGTGCTACCTGATGGAATGATGAAGCTAATAAAAAGAGTTATTATATTATTTTGTACACATGAACAGTCGCACAATAACAAGGATACTTTCAAAAAGATATTATAGAACATCTCAAAATTTATAAAGTGACAATTGTCTTGTGTTGCCAAAACAATGGGATTTCACCACTTTAACTATCCAACATATACCGCGGCGGTGCAAAAATAAAGACGCATAAATGAAGATCACTATAACAATAAGAAATATTGCATAGAAGATTAAAAAAAAGCTGTACAAGCAATCCAATTAGGTTAGATTAACGATAAGTTAGGAAAACAAATTAATGTAACAAAAAAAATCACATATTTAGAAAACTTAGTTAAAACACCCAATATACCAAGTAACGTAAACGAAAAGAAGTTTTCTAAATATCCTGAAAATACATCAGCTACGTATAAGAAAAAGAAAAACCAGGTGGCACAGTAGATGCCCGGAACAGTACAATAATGTTGCATGGGCTGGACCAATAATGCTTCATGGGCTGGGCTCGCTCTCTGGAAAAACATTGTTAACAGTGCACGAAACGAAATAAGGCTTCGTCCCGCACCCGAGCGTAGGCTGGCCTGCGAACAGTTTGGTTGTTGGATGGGCGGCAAGCCCAGGCCCGCCACCCCCTCTCTCACGAGCACGCAGCAACAGCCCAGGCGGCCGAGAGCCCACACCGACTCGAACTCCCCCGGGCCCACCGGCCAGTGACCCGCCCCCTCCACCCGCCCCTCGCAAACCGCCACGAACCCGCGCGAGCCTCGTATATAACGGGACCCCCCCTCTCCCCCCACGCGCGCTCCTCCTTCCAAGTCCGCCTCCCGAGTTCCGACCCAGCCAACCCACCAAACCCTAGCTCGAATTAGAAAAGGAGGAGGAGGAGAAAGATTCCCCAACCCGCCGCCGCGTCGCCGCGAGATGGCCGAGTACGACGAGCGCTACGAGGGCAACGGCGGCCCCGCCCCCGGGGACGCGGGCGCCCACGCCCAGGCCGAGTACGGCGCCGCTCCCCCCGCCGCCGGCGCCGGCTCACCGCCCGCCGCGGCCAAGCCCACCGGGTTCTCCGACCACGCCGACGGCCGCGCCTCCCAGCCCCAGGTTCGTGCGCGCGCGGCCCCGATCTGATGCGCCCGCCCCCCTGCGTGTGGCTCCGAGGCGGTACCGTACCGGTTTTCGAATTCGATGCGGGCGCGAGGGGTTTGGCTTGGGTGGTCCATTGTGCTGGGTTCGATTGGTTCAGTAGGGGCGTCGTGTTTGCGGAGCCAGCGGTTATGCCGAGATGTGATTTGTTTTTCCTCTTGGAGAATGGACATAATACTAAAACACAAATTAGGCTCTAAGAGTTGGAATCACCGTCTTTTGGTCTAGTGAGCTGGATGGAACCATAGGAAATCTTCCGTTTCTTTTAATCCTGATGATGATATTAGGAATCAGGAGGTGGCTGATATGACAAACTTTTACAATGCTTGAGATAGCTTATCATCTTATTTATTCTGCATTAAGCTCCATAATTCGTGTTGTGATTATAATGCCACTGGATCGAATACAAAATAGGTTGCATGTTGGCATTTGATTGCTGGGAGGTTAACATTTGGTTCGGCTTAGTGTTAGGTGGGTTATATTTGACGAGTTGTTGGATTAGTTGCTGCTGCTCGTGGGTTGATGGGGGCAGTATTGATCTCTGTCTGCCTGATTAGTGTGACTGTTTACAGTTGTTGCCTTTGGATAAGTCACCTGACTAATTGATTTTTTTTGTTTACTTTCTTTAGCACGAGACACAGTTGCATGACAGTGGTTCCTCAAAATCCCGAGAAAGGGACAGAGAACGTGATAAGGGCAAGGACAGGGAGCGCGACAGGGACCGTGGCCGAGAGAGGGAGAGGGACCGGGGCAGGGATAAGGACCGCGAAAGAGGTGACAGGGACAGGGATCGTGATCGCCACCACAGGGATCGCCGCGAGCGTAGCGAGAAAAGGGAACACCGTGATCGTTCCGATGATCGTGACCGCCACCGTGATGATCGTGACCGTCACAGGAGCCATGATTCTGAAAGGTAATTGGCCAAGTATTTGTGCAAGTGTAACTTAATTTTGCAAATCCTGCTTCTGTCTTTGTGAGATTTTTTGGCTAGTCTTAAACTTGTTTAATGAATTGATGACCCCAAAGCTATCCTGCCCAGCCATCTAACTCGATAATCTATGTTCAAGAGATTCTAAAAGTTGCAGGAATATATTATGTGTCTGAGCAATCTAGGTTTTACCTTGTCATAGTCTTCTGAAACTGTAATACTAATGCACTGTAATCTATCGATATTTCTAAGCAACCTAATTAGTGAAGATCTTTTGATCACTGGAACACTTTGCAATTCATTGGTCATCTATAGATTTGTCTAGGCTTTGTGATGCCTTTATTGACTCTCATCTGAGACTAAACAGTTATGAACAGTATATGCATTGCTGGTTGTTAATTATTTCACTTTCCTTAGCCAAATTTTTTTGGCAAGCTATATTCTGGAAACTCGGGTCTTCATATTGCAATGGCGAAACCATGCAGTCAAGAAGAATATATTCAAATCAAAAGAGGATATATGTTTCTTGATAATGAACGTTGTTGTAAAATCAGAAAAGCACAAAGGTACTTGCAACGGAAATCTGATGTATGGTTGATAATGCAGGAGAAGAGATCGTGAAAGAGATGGCCACCGTAGGCATCGGTCGCGCTCTCGCTCCCCGTCTAAGAGCCGTGATCGTGACCGAAGATCTAGATCTCGTTCACGCTCTCGTTCAAAGAGGTGCATAATTGGATGCTCTCTCAATTTGTTTCTAGTTTGATTTCTGTTGTTGCCTTGTTAATGCCACTATAGGTTTTTGAATAGACAATTTTGTCTTGTGCTTTGATGCCTTGTGTACATGCTCTTTCCAGAATTAGTTGTTTTCTGGGTTTTGCATGTTGAAAACTGACAGTAATTGTACATTTTTTAATTGCCATGTGTTGATTCCTTGCTTCCAAAACTTAACTTGGATAATGATGCTTTTTTGGTTGATGCAATTTTTCTGACGTGACCTATTATTTTCTAGACATGGTCTGTGGTTTTATTGTACTACATCTTATCCCTCTATTTTCAAATAGCTTGTCCTAAACTTCATATATTTAGAAGCAAAGGGAGTATCTGCAACCTACTCTGTGGTTTCAGTACTTGCTAACATCTGTTGTTTTAAACAGCAAGCGTGTGAGTGGATTTGACCAAGCACCGCCACAACCGACGATGCCTATAGCTGCTGCTGGTGCTGTTCCTGGTATGTTACAAATCTCATAGTTTGGTGTTGTAATTTCCATTTTTTTACATATATTTATAATTGGAGTTGCACACCAGTGGACTTGCTGATTAGTTATCATGCATACACAATAGTAAAAAATATTAAGTAAGTTTATTGTTCTTTCTATTATCTTAGCAGTGGCGATTTCTAAAGTCTAAACTAGGTTTTAGCGTTGCAAAGTATAAACTCCATTCTTCGTTTTTTTGCCTAATTTTACTTAGCAAGTAAGGTTCTTTCTGGCTTGTCTCCAGAAATTGGGCTTGAGCTCTAGGAACTGGTCCCATCAGGGACCTGCTGATTAGAACAACTGGATGCCTTTAAGGCTTGGTAATCCTTGTGCTATGAATCCTTGATTTTGTTTGAACAAAAGACCTGTGAATTCTGATTTTTAATTTTTTTATGAATGTTAATTGAATCTGAGCAAAATTTTTCTTGTTTGTTCTTGGTGTTTGTTTTTTGTTGTGTATGTTTATGGTTAGAAGGCAATCTTGGGCCACTTTGTCCATCTGCTGCCAATGGAAAGGGCTGGCTACTGTAGCTTTAACGTACGAGGACACTCTGGTTTGATATCTTGTTCGTCTTTGTATCTGCATGTATTACATTATGATAGTTTTCAAAGCTAATATTTCAGTAATTTTTTAAAAACAATATGCTACCCTATTTGTCTATGTGGAGTGTGGAAAAATTTGTCTATGTTGGCTTTGTAGCAATAGTGGGTATGTATTATTTGTTGCGTGATGCGCTTACTAGAAATTCCATTTTCTTTATCTTATAAACAGTTTTCTGTTGATGAATTGCAGGTCAGCTGCCTGGAGTAACTCCTCCTATTCCAGGGATGTTTCCAAACTTATATAATTTGGGACAGGTAATGTTTCCCTTCAGGGTTACTTAACTAGCTTATACTTTGATTGGTACATTTTGTCATGATCTGGTAATGAAATGGTGTTTGCAAAATGATTTGTCTCAGAGACAGACACTTCTATCTTCAGTTATTTTGATGTTGTTTTTGGATTCCTTATTTTGTCTTGCCTTTGCATCAGATCAATCCCCTTGTTATTCAACCACAAGCCATGACACAACAGGCTACTCGACATGCTCGGCGTGTGTATGTTGGTGGACTTCCTCCAACTGCTAATGAGCAGGTAAATACTTACCTTAATTTTATTTCCACTTGTTTCTGTTTTTTTGTCTACCGTCTTTACCAGTTTGGTATTATTTCACACAGACTGTTGCCATATTCTTCAATGGAGTTATGGCAGCTATTGGAGGAAACACAGCTGGTCCAGGTGATGCTGTTCTTAATGTCTACATAAACCATGACAAGAAATTTGCTTTTGTTGAGATGAGATCTGTGGAAGAAGCAAGCAATGCAATGGCCTTAGATGGCATAATGTTCGAGGGAGCACCGGTGAAGGTTAGAAGGCCCACGGACTATAATCCTTCCCTAGCAGCTGCGCTGGGCCCAAGCCAGCCAAACCCCAATCTTAATCTTGCTGCTGTTGGCTTAACCCCTGGCTCTGCTGGAGGATTAGAAGGTCCAGATCGCATTTTTGTGGGTGGACTACCCTATTACTTCACTGAGGCCCAAGTGCGGGAGTTGCTCGAATCCTTTGGTCCTCTGCGTGGATTTGATCTTGTGAAGGATAGGGAAACTGGTAACTCGAAGGGTTATGCATTCTGTGTCTACCAGGATCTTACTGTTACCGACATTGCCTGTGCTGCTCTTAATGGCATCAAGATGGGAGACAAGACCCTTACTGTTAGGCGGGCGAACCAAGGAGCTAATCAGCCTAGGCCAGAGCAAGACAGTGTCCTGATTCAGGCACAACAACAGGTGCAAATGCAGGTACAAGCAAGCCCTTTATTTAAACTTGCTTTGGCAAATAAAGAGATCTTTTATGTAATGACGATGTTTGTATTATCGTTTCAGTTTCTGACTGCAATCTTTGTGAACAGAAACTCGTGTACCAGGTTGGAGGTGCCCTTCCAACAAAAGTTGTATGCCTGACACAGGTAGTCACAGCAGATGAACTGAGAGATGATGAGGAATATGAGGACATTGTGGAGGACATGAGGGAAGAAGGGCGCAAATACGGTATACTGCATGAAACCCTGGACTTCTCTCCCCTCTTGTTTCGAGCTCTTATATTCTGTTTTATAATAGTTTTGATTGTCTTCCCTCAGTTACTGAACTGGTTTCCTTTTGTGTGTTTGTCTTTTTGTGTGTCTTTTTTGTAGTCCCCCATAATGCCATTGCAGAGTGTTTTATAGTCCGACCTATGCAATATTGGCAATCGGGCCTTAACCTACAGAAGACACACTATTCTTTTGAGTTTGATTAATCATGTATATTATTATCACCCTGTTTTTCTATGGATATACTCACTAACACTTGGACAGGTAACTTGGTGAAAGTTGTAATCCCACGGCCTGACCCCAGCGGTGCTCCTGTTGCTGGAGTTGGGAAGGTGAGTTCTTGTCAACTCTTCAATCTGAGCATAGCATTTGGTTTACACTGAGTTGTCTTCAATCCTGATTCATGAACTTGTGCCGCGCTGCAGGTGTTTTTGGAATATGCAGATGTGGAAGGATCGACCAAGGCGAAGACTGGCATGCATGGGAGGAAGTTTGGCGGGAATCAGGTGGTGGCTGTGTTCTACCCCGAGGACAAGTTTGCTGCGGAGCAGTACGACGGATGAAAGTTAGAACCTGTGCTAGAGTTGTGTTGCGCCACATGATGTGGTGGTTTTTCATCTTAGTTTGAGGACCAGAACCATTGCTAGTGTCCACAATTGATTTCGTACCATACTGTAGTCGTAAAGTTTGTCCAGAAACCATTGTAGTTGTTGGATGTGTGCTGTGCTGCTGAGACTGCTACGATGAAAGAATTCATTTGATGTTTCTTGTTGCTACCATGGACTTTGTGTGATGCGGGTAAACCTTCGGACGTGGGGAGCGAACGTACAAAGTTGCTGCAAGTCTTTTGAGTTGTGAGTGATGAACAAGTTTAGAAGTGGGAATTCTGAGATGGCATGGATACAATCTTCAACAAAGATCGGATCGGCAACTAGAGTTGCGAGAAGGTGCATTTTGACCAACAAGCCAGAAACGGATCTCGCTGTTGTCATCACACGAGCAAAGCAGCTCAGTTCTCATCTCATCCCATAAAAGAGAAGTGAGTCCGCATGTCGGCAAATGATTTGAAGTTTAAACTGGCCACAGAGGAAACTGAAGCCCTAACTCCCTATTCTTTCTATCCTCCTCTTTCCGGACAAGACATACAAAAGACCCGCCAACTGTTTTTTTACCACTAAACATCGGTTAATTGGACATTCCAGAGAGTGAGAGGTCCTTCAGGAAAGATCAATGAAGAAGGAAGAAGGCAGCACAGTATGAGATAACAGAATGGAACACCAACCAACGAGCAAGCGGTGGTTTTGGATGGAGTCTCGTAGAAGAAGAGTACGCACGCTAGCGTGCCCCAGGACATCAGTCCTTTTTCTGCTGCATTCCAACACATATTAAGACTCCAATCTTTATATGTGAAAGTAGCTAGCTAGATACCAAGACGAAAAGGGATTGGAGTCATGGACGACATAGTCCTTGAGTCACCTTCCAAGTCCGACCCTTTTGAGAAAATGTTTCTCCTGATGCCACTCATTCCTATTGAGAAATTTGCTCATCAGCATCATGTCAAATTCAGGTGGGATATGTTGTTGATGAATGTATATGGAGAGGATATATATAATAGGTTGGGCGCTAACTATACGTGTGAAAAAAAGAGAAGAGTAGGTGCTGATTTCTTATTAAATTTACATCTCAGTGGACCAGCAGTTCTCCTTGCACATGCTGTCCTTAAAGTTGAGCATCAAATTGAACCTAATGAACTTGAAAATATGTGAACTGACACTATGGCTTGCCATCCATTTATCTATAACCATACTTCGCTTCAAAAAAAGAAAAGAAAAGAAAAAGAATCTATACCAATACTAATCTCAGACTCTGAGGAACCCAGCATGTTAACCAGTAAGATCAAGCTGTCCATTTGGTAACATGGTCAAATCATAGCGGCTGAGATCTGGTGTTCTCAATCTTAAGAGATAGGAATCTAATTAACAGGATGCAACAGAGTGGACACACGGTGTAACAAACTAATCATGTACTTGAGTCTAGTTGCGCAATTGCGCATCCACTGCGACAAGAACATTGTGGTTCCTGGGCAGCAAGATGAAGAGATCGCTAGACCTGGACAGCAAGATCGAAAGAGACAGACGCATAGAAGTTCCACCATGGTCTTCCATCTTCAGCCACTTCAATGAAACACGCTTCTGCTGATTTTTTTTGTTAGAATATGGATGAGTTCCGGCCTTGATCATTCACATGCGAATGACTACAGCCAACATGCTTCTGCTGGTACCAGTCGTTCCCATTGAGAAAGCTGCTCGGCATCATAGCAAATTTAGATGGTGGGGTAATGTTGCAGAGTGTTAGCCTAAACAGTACGCACTAAACAGTCGGTCGCCTACCGTTTAGCTATTTATTTGGACTAAACGGCCATTTAAATAGATTAAACGGTTATTAAACGGGGTAAACGACTGTTTAAACGGACACGGCTGGCCGTTGTATAACGTTTACACGGCGTGTATACTGGCTAAACGGTCGTGTAGGCGAACAGTGAGACAAATATAGAGTGGCTAATAAGTTGAGAGGCTTGAGTGTGCAAAGAAAAAAAGAATAATAGTAGGTGGGTGATTTCATAGAACTACGTTTACACCTGAGTGGACCAGCAGATCTCCTTGAACATCTACCCTTCATTTTGCACGTAAAATTGAAGTAAATGACCATGAAAGTAGACGAACCAATACAACGGCTTGGCATTTTCTTAATGGCTTTAAGATTTGTACTTCCCTAACTAACCGATTGAATAGTAGGATGTGCATACCACGGGTAATGCATGCAAGGCCATTATTTCTAGTTTCAGCTACAATGCAAGATCTCTGGATTAACTTATCGATGCAGGCACTAGTTGTCAAGCCACGTTTCAAGGTCATCAATCCTGATTGAATTCTCAAAACGTTGAACAGGAGTTAGTAGCTCCATCTTTGGAGCTCTATGAGACCATGTATCTGTTGATGTTGGGAGTCTGATGGCGTTCCATTGGGTGTTTAATTTCTTCCACACTGCCTAGAGCGCTAGAACCTCTAACAATCTCCTGCTCTGGGAATTCCCTATTACCTACTGGTGCCACAGCCCGTTACCATGACAATGTTATTTCTTCGATGTCCCTCATTCCAATCCCATTGTCGATGAATGTATATGGAGAGGATATATGTAACAGGTTGGGCGGTAACTATACGTGTGAAAAAACAGAGAAGAGTAGGTGCTGATTTCTAATTAAATTTACATCTCAGTGGACCAACAGTTCTCCTTGCACAAGCTGTCCTTAAAGTTGAGCATCAAATTGAACCTACCGAACTTCAAAATAAATGAACTGACACTGTGGCTTGCCATCCATCTATCGCTTCAAAAAAAGAAAAAAAGAAAAATAATCTATACCCATACTAATCTCAGAGTCTGAGGAACCCACCATGTTAACCAGTAAGGTCAAGCTGTCAATTTGGTACACGGTCAAATCATAGCGGCTGAGATCTGGTGTTCTCAATCTAAAAATACACGTAACGTTGCGAATCTAATTAACAGGATGCAACACTAGGCGTCATTACAGATTTAATTAGCAAAATATATCCCATGAATTTAAGCTTAAAATGTTCTCTTCAGCCTAGGATATAGTGAAAACATTGAGCATGGACCAATTTTTTTTTGTCATTGTATTTAACTTCCAACAAGGATTAAATTAACATCGTTTACTTCCAGTATATACGAATCAATATATTGATTGTCATAACGGTAGAGTGGGAGCAAGATGTACTTAAGTCTAGCTGCTCAATTGCGTATCCAATGCGACAAGGACATTGTGGTTCCTGGGCAGCGAGATGAAGAGATCACTTGACCTGGACAGCAAGATCAAAAGAGACAGATTCATAGATGACAAAGTTCCACCATAGTCTTCCAGCGATTTCTGCTACAAGATCTCTGGATTAACTTATAGATGCAGGCACTAGTTGTCAAGCAACATTTCAAGGCCAGCAATCCCTGACTGAGCTCTCAAAACGTTGAACAGGAGACAGTGGTAGTGTTGAAGAAGTGAATCCTTCGTCTTCTCCTTCCCTTTGGGCTAGACAATTATTATTTAGTCGCCCCATATTTGGAGCTCTATGAGACCATGAGCCCCTTTGGCAGAGCTTCTGGAACGGCTCCATGAACGGCTTCACCTAAAGTTGTACCAAAGAGGCATTTTGAAAACGGCTTCATACATCCTGAAGCCGGAAATGGCTTACACCGCGCAGGAGGAGCCAGAAATACTAGCTTCATTGGCTTCACCTCTTCAATCCATTTATAAAAAATAGGGAGAAACCATTTCATCAAATATTTTTCAAAACGGGTTCAGCTCCACCAGAGGAACCGCAGCCGAAGCCATTTTTAGAGGAGCCGCAGCCATATGAAACGGGCTTCATGTATCTGTTGATGTTGGGAGTCTCATGCCATTCTCACTACAAGAAAACCCCTCTATAGATACATTTTATTTGTAGATTAGATACGTTTTAGTTCATATCTAATGGAGTATAGACACATTTTACTAAAACGTATCTGGAGCGTCTCCAGACGGACCGTGTCAAGAACTATAGATACATTTTTATTAAGCGTGTCTAGAAGACATGATATGCTTTTTTAGATATGGTAAATTACGTGTCTAAGCTTGTAGTGATATTTTGCATTTTATCTCGAGCAACTTAATTAAATCCATTTTCTTCGATCCGTTCTTCTTTCTTATTTCAAATATAGTTTGAATATGACATCACGGAGGGCATTATTTGGTAGTCTCTTCTTATATACACAGTCATTTTTTCACTACGGATACATTTCAAAGTACACAGCACGGAAACCTCACGGGAACAAATAATCCTTTTCTATTAGATCAAATATAGTCAACAATCAATCATCTAACATAATGAAAACCTTACATATTACCCTAGTTTTTATACATTTGGAATCTCTTTTAAAAGCTTGATGCTTGAAGATAATTTGTATTTCACTTCTCCCTCTTTGCTTCATTCTTCGGATTTTTTCTCACGGTCTTCTAGGATATCCTGCAGATTAAACAAACAAATTCTTTGTTTATAAGATATAGAATATGTGCGTGGCCACCTAAATTTATATGATGAAATTAGAATACTTCAACTAACTTGTAAATGAGGTTATATCAAGCATCTTTAAACAAAAGTCATCATCATTTCCCCTGAATATTAAACTATAATCAATTTGAATGAACAGACTTTTTGATTCAAGATCAAATTGTACCGCAATGTCAAACATAAACAGTAGCATTTGAAGTATGCAGAATGTTTAGTAAACACTAACATTGGAAGGATGCAGGATTTCTATCCTCTGAAGACTATAGTACAGTGCCCATTGGTGAAGACAATAGTACAGTGCTCATTGTATAATATAAACTATACTGGTAAAAAAAGCATAGGAGTTCTTTTCTATCAGGAAAATATTATATCTCTCGTATACTATGACATTGAACACTTGCATGCGAAAAAGATGGGATATGTATCACCTACATTGTTCACTGATCAAAATTCCTACGGTTGAAAACATATGAGACATCCTGCCATTTGGTTGCAGAAACATTTGCCTGTCAGTAGCTTAGGAGCTTGGAATTATCCTTAGGATATATCTTGGAACTTTGATGCCATAAAAGCTCAAAGATTTGGTTGTCAAAGCTCAATTCTGAAGGAACAAAAAAAAGCGTGAATCAGGGTCCTGCAGGGAAGTACTTGCCTCTAATTCATCTTCCACACTAGGAAGAGGGCTAGAACTTCCAACAATCTCCCGCTCTGTAAATTCCCTATTACCTACCGGTGCCACAGCCCGTTACCATGACAATGTTATTTCCTCGGTGTCCCTCATTCCTATCCATTGTAAACGGTGATTATTGTCTCTGTTTTACATGAGAATGAGAGGATTGCATCACTCATCTACACCTAAAATAAAAATAGTTATCTGCTTAGTCTACAATGTCATTGTGTCCGAGTGGATGTGGTCTGTAAGAGTTATATAGATGACCAATATCCGGAAAAGCAATATATTGCGTCTTGCGTGCAAACTGTGGTGGGTATAGTAGGTGTATAGCCGGTTGCATTGCAAGAGAATTGAGGCTCTCAGCTCATATCATGTAGTTCCTAGGTCCACTAGTCTTTCCGCCCTTCTCTTTAACACTAGTATTGCTTCTGCAGCATCATCACACACATAGTTGATCAGCCGGGCCTTGTATGCATCCGTGTCATCAAATATAATGCTGCAGACAACGTAGTCCGATCCAACAGTAGATGAGAATGAGTGGCATCGGGAACGCAGGGTTGAGAAGGAGAAGACTCTGCGGGACATGTGGCATTTGAACAGGACAACCAGACAAGGATACAAAAGCTGTAGCTCCACTACCCCCAGATCGATTGCTATTTTGCCATTGTAGAGGAAGATTGTTGGATAGCGTCCAAGGCAGCAAGTGGTTCCGCAATCTGGGATGTCTCAGGTAAATGAACACCTTAGATAAAGCAGGCACCTCGTTGTGACCAGTTTCCCTCCGGTGAGTTCATGCAGTAAAGTTGCAAGATCACAAGAATTGGATAGCAAGTCGAAAAGAGGTGGAGGACAATGTTCCTCTGTAAACATCCTTCTTCTTATAAATCAAGGAAACACTCTTCTCCTGATACCACTCATTCCAACTGTATTGAGAAAGCTACCCAGCATCATGGCAAATTGAGATGGGACACTACTATTAGTTTTAGACAAATATAAATAGAGAGAGAGAGGGAGAGAGAGGATAGTAGGTTGGGAGAGACGTGGGCAATAATGATGTGTGCGGAATAGTTGGTGGTTGATTTCTTATTTTTATTTAAAGCTATATATGGATTAGCAGTTTTCCTTGCACATGCTGCCCTATTACATGTTAAGCGTCATTGAACGATAGACGTGCTGCACTATTAGAAAGTTTGGGATGAGTTTTGAGTCTATAAGTTGACAATACCAATTGGGTTTAGCTATTGGCTTTACTGCATTTTTTCTTCTCTTCCCTGACAACCGACACGTGTTGTTAGTAATTATTCCAAAATGAGTTACTTTTTTCTTGTCACTATAGCCATTTGCATATAAAGGAGGCCCTGCCTTTCGCATCGATCCAACATCATATATAACATCTCATCTAGACAATATATTGAGAACCAAGAGTATAAAAACTAGTGTTATGGGAATTTGAGGCATCAAAGAAAGATAGGACAGACTTTGTTGCAAAAAAATATTTGTTACGTTTTAATGGTCTGCAATGAGTTGATCTTCTGTCTAGTTGAGCATATTGCAAGGCCATAGAATGTTAAAGAGTCAACTTGAGGAACATGATACTTTTGCTCTAAGGCATATAAGCATTTGAAGGGACATATGGAAATACACCCTGCTTTCAGGTGGCTATGGAAGTCAGCTTGTCAACTAAAGCATAAAATTTTCTTTTGGCTGCTGCTGCAAGACAAACTCAGCACAAGAGAAGTGTTACGAAGAAGGAATATGTTCCTACAAAACTATGAACGTGCTGTATGTGGAACAGGTTTAGAAGGAGACTATTGAACATCTCTTCTTGAAGTGCCCCTTTGCAATTCAGTGTTGGGCTTCCCTAAATCTAAAGAGTGCAATAAACTTAGAGCCTCTACAAATTCTGGAAATTTTCAGGATAAGTCTACAGGTCCCTTTCTTCATGGAGATTGTCATCATAATGTGCTCATTTGGGGATCTCGTAATGCCCTCATTTTTTATTCTGGCCCAAACCTTTCAAGATGTACAAGAGAGTTTCAAATTTCATTTTTCTTTGGTTATACATAGGGCAAAGTCAAAGTATATTCAGGCCATGAAAGCTTGGCTAGATACATATGCGACTTAGGCCTCACTTGTATTTAAACCTTTTATTCTTTTTTAATATATCCAGTAGGGGGATCCTCCCCTCCTGTTTCATCAAAAAAAAAATGTTAAGAATCAACTTTGTTGTGCTCTAGTTTTCCAAGACCTACTGCTACAGCTACATCTGACCCGATAGTTGCTCCCCATTCGCCATCCCCACGTACCAGTGCCACAATCGGGTCATCAACAAAGATGGTTGGGCTAGGCGATGTTTTATGCCAATGTTTCGTTTGCACTTCGGGCAACATTGGTATAATATGCAGTCCATGACTGGGTGTCATAAGCTGTTTCACCTGATGATTCTTTTTCCATACTGAAGGCATAAGAGAGGTTAAGTAAGCTTTTGTTGCGCTGAGATTTTTCTTCTTTCTAACTGAAAAAGGCTTTTATATAATTAGACATTTCTTACGACTAATGTTTCTGAAATTTGCTAAAAGAACATTTATTTTGGGATGGAGAGAATAAGAAACAATAAAATTTATGAGGGTGTGGTTGCTGGTGAGTAACTGTTATGGACTGTAAATACAAAGAATAGCAGAATGCACAGGCATGCATGTAATGCAGGTACAGACAATTCTTAGCCGCTGTCTGGCTGGAGGCTATGTGCTTGGCACCAGAGAACCTCTGGCTTCATCAGCGGCATCTCGAGGTCCGACATGAGATTCTTAGAGACGATGGATCCAAATCCGCTCAAACGGCTGCTCTCTCGAACTAGTGTTGCATCTTATGAACAATTGTCTCAAACTAGCTCTACAACCAGCGGCTATGAAAACTGTTTTCAAACATCCTATGGAAACTGTTTGAAACTAAAGGTGTAGTGTTATCTGATAGGCAGGAGTGAAGCTGTGTGGTGGCGTCGGGTCCGACCCCGACGGTTTCTGCAAGACCCGTTGTACCCAGCAGTTTTTCACTCTGTTGGGCCCAGTAAAAAATTGACAAGCATTCGGCTGATCCCGGTGGCATTTTGTTCTGGCTTCGCCCCTGCAGATCGGTGTAGAGGACAACAACCAGATAACAGTTTTGGAGGATGCAATGGTGCATGCCAGATGCAGCAAAGTAGCCGTAAGTCTCTCTAATGGCATTTTTCCCGAAGGCAGTACCTTCTCCAAAACTGAAAACAGCTATGGTGCAGGCTGAAATGATGCACGTATGACCCCCTAGACAAAGGTTTCTTCCGGCAGCCTTGCTAAGGCAGAAAGCACTTCTCCTGATGCCTCCTATTCCCAATCTAATCCTGCTCCTCCAATGGCATTGTCGTTTACAGACATATCTCTGTTTTTCCTCTCCCATTGTTTAGAAATGACAGAGGAATGTAGTGAGATTTGATGCAGGATGGTAAAACACATGAAAACTGTGCCTTATGGAAGATAAGGCTACCACTGAAAGTTAAGATCTTTCTATGGTACTTACAGAAAGGTGTAACTCTCACAAAAGATAATTTGTTAAAAGAGAAATTGGAGGGGGATAGTACTTGCTGCTTCTGCAGCTGTACAGAGACTATTCAACATCTCTTTTTCGATTGTCATATAGCAAAATTTGTTTGGAATTTTGTAAGGATTGTTTTTTGGGTTACAACCCCCCTCCAGTGTGGCCAACTTACTGGGTTCTTGGCTTAGAAGTTTTTCTTGTAAACTAAGAAAACAATTGCTAGTAGGTGCGGTGGCTTTATGTTGGGCCATTTGGTTGTGCCGAAATTTTGTCAAAAACTCCTAATTCGTACTTGCAGTTCATCTTCATGGGGACTTTTTGGTAAGGAAATTGTGAGAACCGCCCAATTTAATATCATTTTAAGCGAACCGCCGGTCCTTATCATGAAGATGAGGACTAACACACGCTCGCACTAATGGCATGCCACGGGTTAACCCACATCTAAATTATAAAGGAGCAACCCATCATTCACCAAAAATGATATTAAATCCGATAGTCCTAGTATGTGCTCCACCGTATGCCAAAGATCATGCATACACACATACAGTCACAAGCCCATATATCACCGATGATCCACAAAGAGCAAGTTTTAATACAAAGTTAAACAACTAGCTATTACAAGAGTAATATAGAGGAAGGTTTCAAATCTGAAATTTAAAGGTTCCAATACGAGATACAAGTCTTGGGCTCACAATTAACATTAGAGAGGGGCATAAACCATAAAGTTTAATGTTCAAGATGATATCCCCAATACGATTGCGCAGCGGAAAAATATAACGAGATAGAAGAATGGCATCTTGCTCAAGGACACCATCATATCCACATCGGTCTACTCCTCACCAGCGCCGGAATCGGCGGGCTAGAAGTGGCCAAACACCACATCCGGCTCATCTGCAACTTAGTTAATAAAGCAACATGAGTACGACTTACGCGAATAAATAATAACCAAGGATTATGCACATGAAGGCTCACAAAAATAAGGCTTTAAGGTTAACTAATATTAAATAAGCATGAGCTCTCTAATTCCACCACCCAACTTCCTAGCATTTTAGTTAACTTGACCAACCCACCTCAAGTTTTAGTTATTTGAATCATCCAACCACTATGCATCATAAAGAGGTAACATGTACCCATCCAACAAGACCGATAATTCTATGAAGATTACATTGGAAATTGAGCGTGCTCATGACCGAGAGCGCAGCAATTCGAATTGATTGGTTAACCTTGCAAGGATGTACTTCTTTACCCACACGATGTGAGGACCATGCAACTTACCCAACCGATCACGTTAGGCAAGAGGGTACTCGCGTCCATCTTTTCCAACAAGTTCTAATCGTTGAATATCACGCCTAACGTGCGCGGAGAGTTACTTAGGTCCACCGGGGACACCCCTAAGCCTCTCTACAAAGCTCTATGGCCACGCATCTAGGACCGTGCATCAAAGATTAAAACTAGAAGGTAATCGGTTTATCCACCCTATGAATGGATATGTGGTAATACGATAAATGCTCAAACCGAGGTCATCCACGGATGGTCCTTAACCGATTCAAGCGGACTATGCCTCCGAGACTCCTTTCTCTAGGCCCTACCTTCTGCTCGAATCGCGAAACAACTTCCCAACTAAACCATTCCGATCTTCCAACCTTTTTAAACCGAACAAGCACAAAAATAGCTAAAGGTGGTGTAGTGAGCAAGGTGACCCTATTCCGATGTTTCTTGCAAACTAAAAACTAACTCTAAGCATGGCTAAGCATTTGCTTAATCAATTAGTTGTTAACTACGTGTGTCAAGGACATGAAAGTAAAAGCAAGGGAAGTCATAGCATGAAATTAGGATCGACGATGCAATAGATAAACATATAGCATAAATATATATACCTAAGTGAGATAAATAATTCTAAATAAGTTAAGCGGATCAAGGAATCATGCTTAGCTGCTTGCCTTGGTTATCTTCTTGCTCAACGACAAACTCGGCTCCCGGCTCGGCTTCGACGGTCTCGGCGGGCTCAACGGGTTCGTCCTCCGGCGTTACGGTCACTATAATACATCAATGAGATGTATGCATTAGAATGATGCCGATGATGGGAAAATAATGTGGTATGTATGATATGAAATAGAAAAAAAATATCACTCCAAACAAGGAAGCAATACAAACGATAAGGACAAGGAAACTCGATCACTACACTTTAATCACTACGCTTTAATTTGCTCAAACAAGGTACTTAACAAGCATGAATCATGATTTAAATTATGCACACAGGAAATCTCAAAAGGAACTCATGAGAGTTGAATTTGCAGCAAAATTATTTTTATAGAATTACTTATGCATTTTATAATTTTCAGCTGCCCTACACAAGTTAAATCTTAAAATGCATTCAAAACATTTCTATAAATCCTCAAAAAATTACCAGGGAGAACGGACATGACACAAAAGGTAACAGAATCGGTTTTGCCATTTTATCACTTCTCAAACTAAAGTTATGAAATTAATAAGCTTGCAGGGCAGAAAAATATTAAGCACATTAAACCCTACCAAAAAGCCTGAGGTCCTTTATAAAATTTGCACCATTGGATAGAGCATTTCACAAGGAATCTAAAAGATTTAATTTGGCATTTTTAGAGCATCACATAGCAAGTTGAGCAATTAACTTGATTTAGAAAGAATAAAATATAACTCAAAAAACAGGACTGTAACATGCTCAACATAATTGTTCCTGGTAGATCTATCACAGAGAAGACAAACAAAACAAGATTCATAATTTTTGGAAGGCTACACAATTAACTATGTATTTTACAAGATCACAGCATTAATCAAATAAAAGAAAACGGGCATCAACCACTAGATCCACCCGGATCTAGCGCTCCTGGGTGCTGACAGGCGGGCCCAGGCTGCCAGCCCCGCCCAGGCGGAGTCAAGGCCAGCCGCAGCCTTGAATCACTGGCCGCGCCCGCGACGCGACCCGCGTGCGAGCGCGCGCGCGGCACGACGCCGCGGCGGCCGACGGGGGCGGCACGGCCCAAGGCGGAGCGGGGCAGAAGCGCGCGCACGAGCAGCACATCACGGCGGCGGTGCTCACCCATGGTACGGGCGAGCGGGGCGAGGCGGCGAACGGTGGCGCGACAGGGAATGGCGGCGGCGGATGGAGGTGCAGGTCAGGGAGCGGCTGCGCCCGGGGAGAGAGGCGACGGAGGGTTGGGATCGAGTGAGGAGGAGGGGACGGTGCACGCACGAGCAATCGGGTGGAGGCTCACCGACGGCGGTGGATTGCGGCGGCCGGTGGGCGGAGGGAAGAGGAGGCGGCGGGAGAGGAAAGGTTAGGGTTTTCGGGGAAAAAGAGGAAGGGGGCGGCGCGTTTGAAGGCTGGGCAGGGAGGCGAGCGGGTGGGCGTGGGGTGATTCCCACCCGAGGTCACGCTGGCCCAGCCAGCGGCGTGCGGGGCAGCGCCGCCGCGCGGCTGGCCAACGGGCGAGCCCGACGTGCGGGAGAAGCGGGGGAGAGGAGGCTGATGCGTGGGGCCGGGCCAAGAGAATAACCAAAAAACAAAGCTCTAAATTCTAAATTCAAAAACTACTACTTTTCGGGCTCCAAAATTTGTCAAAAATTTACTGGAGGAATATTAAATCACGAAGAACGTAATTCAAGAAACACTCAAAAAGCTACTAAAGATTGCTCACAAAAATTCGAGCAAAACCATAGTTTTCAAATTGTCCATGAATTTTATAGCTCGGGTTAAATATCAAAAAATTCTCAAAAATTGTCCAAAATTCAACATTTGAAATCTAGTATTTGAATAAAATGTTTGAGGGCATAGTTACTTAACAAAATTTGAACTTTCTTCACAACATTCATTCACACCAAGCAAGAAAAATAAATTTCTCAATAAAAAAAATGCACATGATGCTTGATTATGATTGGATGATGCTCATGAAGGTGTGGAATTAATCTTAATCATGTTTTTCATTAACTTGGGTCGTGACAGAAATGGTCGCAGTTATCTGAAGAGGAAGCGAAGAATTTTATAGTGAAGAGCTGCAGCAGAATGGAGGAAGCAATGCTGGAACTTTTTGCCAAGACATGTTGGAACCTCAGAAGAAGAATCGCAGGATAGCTCCTTTAGTCTGGGTAGTCAGCTGTTGGCTCCTCTTCTGTCTTAGTCTGTTGTCGGGTCTAAAACAGTAGTGCTGGTTCACTGTTTGTTCTAGTTGGAGCTGTTGGTTATTGCTGTTTCGTCATCGTTGGTTTGAGGCAGTGTGCCTAGCAATATGCGTACTGCCTTTTCTGTTGGCTGTACACGTTCACGTGAGAATGTTTAAGGCCGGGATTTTTCTTAATCTAAAAAGAAATGATAGAGGATGAGTCATAAGAGATGGAATGATATGGAGATGTGTGGTATATAATTAAAGGGAAGTGGTCCTCATGGACAAGCTAATAAAGGTATGAGAAATAAAATGCATATATGCAACTTTGAGATTCAAGAATGATGCTTTATAGGTCCAATCCCGGTCCTCCATCATTGTTGCTTCACGACTTGCTTCCTTCAGTTTGTCTTGCTCTGTTCTGAAGCGAAAGGCCCATAACTCCTGGGTTGACTCCTACCATTATGACTCTTACACCAATGTTCTGATACTCTTCTACATTGAACAATGAGCTGTTTGTTACACATATATACTTCCTCCGTTTCAAATTGTAGTTCGTTTTAGAAAATCTAGATACACATATTTTACTATGCATCTAGATACAATGTATATTTATGTGCATAACAAAATCTATACATTTAAATTTGCTAAAATAACCTATAATTTGGAACGGAGGGAGTACGTGTGTAGCCGGCTTTGGCACTCGGCGGCTTCGGTTGGCCGCGCCAGCTCAGGCACGCAGCTAGCTCATGGAGGGAGAGGGAGACGATCAGACGAGGACCAGCAAAGGCTAGCTGGGGTTTGGCATGGTCGCAGTGAGCAGGAGCGGCTCTGGCGCTAGCATGAGCAACGGCTCCGGCAGGAGTCCGCCGAGGCCGAGGGCGAAACATGTCACACGGCCATAAATTGCCCTCGTCGCCTCTTTCCCCGATCCCATCTCGCTCGCCCCGGTCCCTCCCGTTGTTCGGACCTCGGAGCAAGCGACCCGATCCACGAATCTTTCCTCTCAAGAGCCTCGTCGATCCCTTCCCCGAGTCGGCGCGTCAAGGTACGGCGACCATCCTCGCCCTCCTCTGGATCGATCGCTCCTGTAGTTTCTCTCGCTCCGATCTATTGATGAGTAGATGGTTAGGACGCATGCATGCGGTGTAGTCGTCCTTTCGATCCGCCGTCGTCTCTGTTCGTAGAATGGGTTGGTTTTTTAGGTCGTTGATCTGATGATATCCACAGGCTTAGAATGAACTATCTTGGTTCGTTGTCCTATACAAGCAAAGGAAAAGAGGGACATTTAGGGTTTCTCTGGACGAACTGATAAAGCAAGAGAGCCTGCCTCTAGGACTAGGTACAACGCTTGCACAGGCCTCATCTATTGGGACCAGGACACAGTTTTTCTTCTTCTTCTTCTTCTTTTGTTAACCATGCACGGTTCTCACTGTTTTCTGATATTCTGCTACTATCGCATCATTATTCTGTCATGCTCTTTCAAGTTAAAGGCCAGACTAGCGATGATTGTTGAGGAGAGACTGGATCTCTGTTGGTTGGATAAGGTGGTGCTGCTGGAGACGCCCAAGGGTTTTGTCCTCTTCAATATTAAGAGTAAGATACTAAATGCACCTAAGGTATGTACACACCAATCCAAACTGTCCTTGCATGTCATTGACTGAAACTATACTCTTCCTTATTACGATGCTTCACTTCATTTTTGCAGAATGTGTGGTCGTGGTTTGCCCACAGAGAAACAGCTGAGCATGTCGGTATTTCTGAATCTACCATGCATGCTTTTGTTAGCTGCATGTTCATCTGGTTCTCTTCTATTGTACTCGTTGCGCCTAGGATCGATTGATTATAATACACATGTGCACTAGCTTTAATTTTCCAGTTTGCTTTTCTACCACTGTCATCACAGATTTTGCAACTCAGAGTACAGCAAGTCGAAGTCAAACTATCTTACACTGCAAAATCAAAATGAAGTAAAGCATTCGGCACTATAAGCTATTAATGGTGAAAATACGAAGGACCACTGTATCTCACCTTTGGCTTATTCTTGTCAACCATATTCCTTGATAGTTCTATCTAATACCGTGCGGTTACTGTTCTTACCAGGTTATCTTTTTGGTTGACTACGTTAAGGTTGATGACAAGTCTCCTGTGTGGCGTAGTGATGGTCCTGGTGAAGTGCTTTCTAAAGTGATCTGGAAATATTGCAGAGATGAAAAAGAGTTGATTGTTGGGGATGAAAAGCTTAAAGGTGTCATCAAATCCAATATGGTCAGTCGGGGTCTTTAGTTTAATTGGGTTTTCACTTTGCATTAATCCGGTTTGAATTATCCATAACCTGCTTCTCTTTCTTAGAAAAAAGTCAAGTTGTTCGACAACGATATTATCTTGCCAGAGAACTCGTATGGGGGTATAAGAATGTTCTGGCTGGTTTTTTATACCAAAAAAGAGACAACATCACTCCTGAGTACCTTCTCCCAGTTTCTGAAGGATTAAAAGCATCCATCAGTAAATTTGGAATCAACGTCCCTACAGAAGCAGTAAGAATTGAACTTTCTTGTGATGTACATTTTCCTAGTGTACGCACTGCTTTTCACACTTACCGCTGAGTCCTGCTGTCCCTTCTGTGATGACATTGTCTAATGCAAAAGTTTATTCATTCTTGAGTTTGTTGTGTTTAGTTTATGCTTTATAGTCCAGGACTTTGATTTGTACAGATTGATCTTTTGTTGGTCGATACCACTTTTTTTTAGATCTTGTTGGTAGATACCACTTTGAATAGTTTTGCACTATGCAGACTTGTGTTGGTCTGACCGTGTTCTTGTCTATCCAATCCAGATCACTGATGCATTTATTCGCAATGCTGGTTCTTTGCATCGATCGATGTCATGTCATGTTATGTCGTGTTCCCAAGGATCTGCGTAAGGCATGCGACAAGCTTGTTCCTGGTATTGGCGAAATGATTGAAGATAACATGCTCTATGCAAAAGTTATGGCTAAGATTCTGACCCCTAAACTGGTGAAAGATTGGGAGTTCTCAATGGTAGATGAATCCATCTCTATATAAATTAATATCTGCACTAAAAAATTATGGAATGTTACACTAGTCATTGATAAAATAACTTTTTTTTTGGGTTTCATATAGAGCTTTCCGCCTGACATGGTACTGAAGCTACAGAAGGCAGATGCTGCAGCGGATGATGCCTGCAAACAGATTGATTACAAAATGTTTCGTTTCATACACTGCTCCCTTGCTGACCTTGAGCGTCTCCCAGGATTGAAAACTATGTGGGTTCGGAAGCTCAAGGCGTATGCTGATAGATGGTCTAGGCAACAGGAGTTACAGATTACTGGAAAGAGGTGCCACACTGATGTAGTTGGTGCTGATGAGACAAGCCGTGGAGCTGATGAAGATTCCCCAGGTGCTAGTTCGGAGGGTTATAAGAAAGCTAGGCCAGCTGAGGTGTGAGATTGCGCTAGGTTAGTGCAGAGAATTATGGTCCACATCAGCAATGACTATTTATGTATTGTCTTGTTATCTTGGACGCCGCTAGAGCGTTGCTAGTTTCTAGGTAAGCTATGTTTGAACCTAGTCGTTCTCTAGCACGTTGCTAGTTTCCAGCTAATCTCTGTTTGAACTTAGTCGTCTCTCTAGCGCGTTGCTATCCCAGTTTGTGTCCTAAACTCACAATCATCCATGCGAGATTGCTGATGTAAGTTTTGTCACAGCTGTTCAAGATGTAGTTGATGCCTGGTTTGTTGTGGGTTGGGGTTGCAAATTGAAGTCAAGCATCCAAATCGTGCTTCATTTTTTTCCCTAGTGCCTCTCATCTCTGCAGCCGTCATAGCTTTAATTTGTCTCTTTTAAACATGCCTAAGCTTGCATTCATGATTTGTTCTTTATCTGATCAAGCTGCACGGACGACGTACGCAAGAAAGCACTGCATACAACTGAGGCCAGGGTTTCTTGGCCCTGGGTTTTCTGAATAGTTAATCTGAATTCTGAAATGAAATAGTTGATGCTGCTTCCAGTTTCAGTTTCAGGGGATGGTAGCGCAGCAGATAACCAACCAGCTCTCTGTTTTGCAGGCAGCACAAGTGTGAGCCAGGCACATCAAAGCCTGAAACCGAGCAGCAGGTTTCAGTTTCGAGCGGCTGGGGTGCAGAGGATGCACGCGCACGATCCGGCAGCCAGAGCTCACCGTTCATGCCCTATCTTGGCCGCACGTGTATGATCCAACGGCTCCCGTCCACCCTGGGCCCTGGACATGCTCCGCGGCGGCGCGCGCCTGATTCCACGCGCCGGGACACGTACGGCAGGACCGGCGAGGACAGCCTCGTGCACCTCGACCTCACCTTCCGGTTCCACAACCTCACCGGAGACGTCGACGGTGTGCTCGGCCAGACCTACGGCCCCGGCTACGTGAGCAAGCTGGACATCGGTGCCAAGATGCCCGTCATGGGCGGCGCGCACAAGTACCTCTCGTCGGGCCTCTTCTCCACCGACTGCGCCGTCTCCAAGTTCCACAGCGCAGGCGCCGGCGCCGGCTTCTTAAGTATGTGATCGATGAGGGACTTGAGGAGCTACTGATCGCCAGGGCCACGAAATAAGAAAAAAAGATTAGTGTCAATGGAAGAAGTACCGGTACATCTCGCAGCAATGCAGAAATAAGCTTTAAAGCGTGTTCTTGAGCTTATTAAGTCTTTAATCTATCATTAAAAAAGTGGTTACTTATTACAACTTCACACTGTATCACTATATGCCAAAAGCATTGCTGGAGACAGGTGCCAGTGCCAACACAACGTTCCAAGAAGCCACTCAGGTTTTCCCAACTCCTCCCATTCCCAGACGTAATATCCTATCACTTGCTAGTTGCATAGAAGATAAGTCGTGGCCACTCTCATGATCTGTAATGGTTTCTTGGGCTGGGCAGCACGGCAACTAGCAGAGTTGCTGAAAAACAAAAAGACTTCCTAAAGTAAGTAGCCAAGTAGGGTCATGAAACTTGCTTATATGTAGCCAACTCAATTATATGTTCCGAGGCGAAGTAGGTATATATGTTGCAATAATGTGTCAGATAAGTAGGTGTTTACTTCAGTTAATTATAGTTACACAGGATTGATGTGTGGCGACTTATATCGATCTTCAGAAATGATGAGTGGCAGAAGTAGTAGGAACAGCGGTAGAGATATGAGAGTTTCATCTTTAATAGAGGTACGGGACTAGACGGTTGGAAGTCAAGTTTGAGCCTGTGTAGGCTAGTGCTTGAAAGCACCCTTTACTAACCAAGCAGGCGCTTGGTCCCCAGGAAGAAAACTTCCATGGTCCATTTTCTGGTTTTGTGACAAACAATCCAATTGACCTCACAACCATACACCTTTACATTTTACACTGCTGCATCTGACATAAACGTGTTCCATCACAGTCAGCCATAAGCTATGCACATAGACAGGTTGCTAGAAATTTTTGTCAACCACATGATCTCAAGTGTGATACATCATCAGCAAGGACATAGATATCTAGCATTATATTGGCGATCCCGTGCTCTGACGATGCATCACAAACATTGACCTCTAGTCGTGTAAGAATCCATTCGCTTCGAGGTATGACACCACTTGATCAGCCATTGATTTAGGTGAAGGGCAATCCCCAATTTTGCATTGTATCATTATCTGCACAAAGTTTTTCATAATAAGTCCTAGAGGACTGCAAATCACCTATCTTAAACAAGGAACCTTTCTCCAGAGTAACTAACTGACAGTAGTAATAAGAAAGTACTGGATCTGCAGAGACACCGAAGATATTCTAGTAAGTAAAAGATTTGGCTAACCTCACAATCAGATGGTGGTTCATAAGGATCATCAACTCCAGTAAACCCTACAGGTGATTTTCCTAAGTAAGCTTTGCGAGTAGATAGCAAACAAGGACAATCAGTTGCTTCATTTTAGTACCTTTGATTTTGCCAGCACGGGCAAGCTTATACAAGCCTTTTGGATCCCTCCCTTCGCACACCTCAATTGGGGCATTCAAAAATACCTGCAGAAACATACTCCTCTCAACTATAAATCTTACTGAAACGTGAGTAAATAGTAGAATAATTCAGCAATTTCTGACTTCTCTACAAGAAAGTTCAAATTTAGTCATGCATACCTCTATGAATGAAGACTTGGGCAGTAAATTTCGACATGCGCTACGATCACTTCTGTAAGGTGATATCAAGCTAGCAATGCAGATCAGGCCGGCATCTGCGAATAGCTTTGCTACTTCTCCTGAAAAGAGAAACACACTTAGAACTTTAAGCACTGAAGTTCTCTGGTGGAAACTGATCATAATGCAGAGTGATTTCCGAACCGAACAGACCTACTCTGCGTATGTTTTCGGCACGGTCCTCTGCTTTGAAGCTGAGGTCCCGGTTCAACCCATGCCTTAGGTTGTCCCCATCAAGAACATATGTCAGATGACCTCTGGAGTGCAACTCCCGGCTCAGCGCGCATGCGAGCGTGCTCTTTCCTGTGGTGGATGTTAAGATCTAGTTAAATTTCACTGGCAGAGCAAATTCAGTATGAGACCATGGGCATTTGATCCGCTCATACAGACCCGAACCACTTAGTCCAGTGATCCACACGACACAACCCTTCTGGTTCATCAACTTTTGCCTCTCTGTCTGCCCTATGGGGCAGTCATGCCACAGGATATTTGTCGATTTCCCAACAGTTGAGGTCACAAGCTTGCTGATACCTGTAAAACCCATAAAATTCTTTGAAATGCTGGACAGCGTATAATGAGAAAACTGGTACGACAATTAGGAGTACTGCTTTCAGGATAAGCCAGTTAATTATGTTTTCCCGAATCAAAATTTGGAATACTGTATCCTAAATGGTCAGGTGTACTGCTTTCAGGATAAGCCAGTTAATTAGGAGTAGAGCTTTAAGCATAAGCCAGTTAATTGGTCACTGAGAAACTTTTGCAGTGCAACTCCTACACTTTACTACGATCTTTGCTAAACAAAAAAACTTGGAAGACCAAAACTTGTAACTGAGAAGCATACTGAAAATCTTGTGCTTCATTATCAAAAAGAATGCTGGGTATTCCACTTCTGTAGTTATAACCAAACCATGCCTTGATGAAGATGGCAATATTAGGTTGCATGATCAAGTCACTGATTTATGGCCATTCCTATTAAGGGTCCCAGAGATCTGACATCTCAGTACCACCAAACCCATAAATTTGGCACCACCAATCAGTGCCTAATAAAGAAGCATATCAATAAAATTTCCTTCTCATTTATTCAGAAACATCCTATCAGTCAAAGGACGAAATTACAGTTCATGTCAAGGTTAACAGCTAAAGGTGAACTAGAAGTGTAGAACTGATCAGAGCACAATCAACCTCGATTTACGGCTATCTCCAATGATCGCGTACTGAATTCAGATTCCATGGGAACCGAGCTAGGTACTAATCAATCTCAATCTTTGGCATGCTGTCCCATTCAACAATCAGCCTAGTGTATCCAAAACTCTGAACATGCTGTCCCATTCTGAAAGTGATCACCAAGCCATCCAACTGTGTTCTAGAAAGGCGCCGAAATCTCAAAATCGGAGTCATTTTCAGCAAGTAATTAAACGCATCCGGCTCAAGCTCAACCCGTGACCCTGACGTGAATCGTGCAGTTTTTTGTGTCTCCTAGGTTCAAGCAGCACAAGGAAAGTTCATCAGGGAGGAGGAAATTGTTAGGAACTGACGCCATTGGCATTTGTCCATCACCCCTCTACACCAAAACTCTGCAGCTATGGTGATGGATGCATTGTTCGGTTGCGACCCGCGACAGATTTTACAAAAAAAAAAAGAAACAAAGAGAGTTTCTCTCAGAAAACAAAAACAAAAGAGAAAAATCAGCAATATATCCCAGAATTGTAGATCTTTTTTGTCTGAATCTTGTGATGTGTTGCTCACTGTCCGTACCAACTCTTTATTTTCACGAACAGAGGACTCAGGACTGTGTGGTGAGTGGTGACAATCGCAGCTCAGCTAGCTGTCAGGGTGATGAACTGTACCAAATCATTTTCGTTCCGTACATGCCTCTGATGACTTGTTCGACGAGGTCGCAATCGAATGCGGTGTGGCTACACTGATCAGGGTTGTAGGGTCTCTACAAATATGTATGTAAAGAGATCACGTGTTCCGCGTGGTCAGTCGGTATCTCTCAAGATAACTGAAGATCTGCTTCACCTAGCGTACGGCAGCTGCTGCGTCTGCCAACAGATTTTGACGTCATTTTCTTCGTTTCTTTCAAGAAAATGCAATGCCATCAGTGATCGAGTACAGTAGCTTTGAATAGCTACAAACTGAATCAGATAGAAAATATTTAATCTCTGTGTATTTTGTATTCTGTAATGCTTTTTACTAGTGGCCGTAATTCTAGTTTCTTTTTAATGGCAGTTAATAACGTTAATCACTCACAAAGAAAAGTAACGCTTAACCGTACCCAAAATTACAGAAACGGAATTACTTGTTCTGGAAATGATCGATTCGCTGCACCAACGTACCTGCAACGGCGGACCCATTGGCGAGCTTCGCCCCGTCCGCCGGCGCCGCGGCCACCGGCTCAGGCCCCGCCGACCTCCTCTCCCCGGCGGACGCCGCCACGACGGCCGTCCTCGCCGCGACGAGCTTGACGGCGCCAGCTCGTCGCTGGCCTCCGCGCGCGCGGCCAGCGGGCACCGCCCACGGCCTCCTGCTCGGCGCGTCGTCGTGGCGGCACCGGACGGCGTCACCGGCGGCGCCGGAGGACGGCCGCGGAGGAGCCCTCGCGAGCATGGCGGGAAGAAAGGGCGCGGACGCCGGCGGCGTTCGGTGGTCGGCGTCGGACGCGCGCTATATATACCCGGTTCTTACACGCTACACACACGGGTGTGGTGTACGAATGTGTGTGCCAACGTGTCAGGCCGAGTTTACGAGAGAGGGAGAGAGATGTGCTATTTATAGGGCCGTGGAATGCAAATGTCAGCTTCTGTGAAGGTACATCACCGTGTCAGATAGATAGAGTTGAATCGAATGTAACCTTGTGTATGCATATGCGCACACATCTCGAGACTGATGAAGTCATCGTCATCGTCACATTGACTGTATCGAAGGTTGTTCACGAATACAAATTAATTGTACAACTATAATAGCTTATAATACCTATACTCTTGCGGTGGAAAAAACGGATCTTTTGGTGGAAAAAAGGGATCTATGATCACAATTTTCAACGAGACAAGTTAAACTTTAACCAGTAACATCGAAATATTACTATGAACAACGATGCGTGCTGGATAGGAATATTCAACGCGCTCGCGGCAGGTAGAGCTCCGTCACCGGAAAAGGATTCTGTTCTCGCAAACCGGAAATAAAGCTACCTGATCGACAGGGAAATCTGTAAATTATTTTTGTTTACGGGAGAACTCCTACCTAGAGTCACGAAACGTTGGCTACAATGTGCAGCCTTTGACCAGAAATCTCTGTCCACGACAGGGGAAAACACTGAAACCATAGTTCTTCCTTCCTTTTGCACGCTGCATGATCATATATTTTCTTCATTTCGATTCGGCCAAACTGTAGATATGATTCGTCCGAACTGCAAACGATGTCTAAAAGAGTCTAGCTAAACAACTGCACAATGACCAAACATGCATTTTTAGGGGGAAAAAGTTTTTTTTCATATGAACTATTCCAAAATGGTTTTGAACCTCAACTTTTGCAACAAAGCACAAGTTTCAATCTTTTTTAGACAAACTATAGATGTGCCGAGTTTTCAGAATCTAGCATATTTTCACTAGAGTTGCACGCCTACGTGTCCTAGAACGACCTTTCGCTGTAACGGCGGAGACAAGGGTACGGCACCACGTTTTGCACGGGCGCATTGAAAATCTTGATTCATTCCAAGTGGACTTATTTCATGAATTTTCAGTACGGAGATTTATAACTACACCCTGAAGTCCTCTATGTTGAACTCTTGTACAGTATGATTTAAAATACAGGGCTCCATTATGGACTTTTAACATGACTTGGTACGAAACAAAATAAAAATGATTTGAAATTGTTTCTGTACAGTTCATGTACCCTCTGAAGTTCCTGAGCTCCTAGTAGATTCTTGCATCGTTTTTGTACGAACAAATCTAGTAGCTCCAGTACAGAGGACATAGCCTGTATTCCAAATAAAACCAGCCTTAAAGATTCATGTTCCGTACAAGTCAGCGGCTAGAAAAAGGATAAGTGGGCGTTTTGGGGAGCTCTAAACACAGGTTTAAAGTGGTCAAGAATCGTGCTCTCTCCTCCTGTCCGAGTCCGTCCGGGGTAAAAAAATTGTGGGCAGGTTCAATGAACCTGCAGACTTCCTGCCGAGATGAGTTGCACTCTGTTGTAAAAGGGCACTCAGTTCTTGGAATATTAGCGGTAGCAGATGCTTTAGAAGTCCTTTGGCCGTTTTGCGCAAGGAAGAAGATGACGTGGCTTTGGAATCTACAGCCCCGGTCACGCAAGATGCTTTTAGGTCACAGGCCACAAGACCACGATTGCTTGCTCGGTCGATCTACAATTTGGAATGGAAGCGGAAGAAGTATGAACTATTCTTAATTACTCTCTTCAATTTTTTTACTAGTATTTTGTTTTTAGTAAGGACAAGGCTTTGACCAATAATGACTTGATCAATTTTTTATTTTTGTTCTATGAAATTGTAACGAAAAGTAACTTTGACTACAAATCTTATAATATCAATTTTGTACCACAAAAATTATGTATTAATTTTAATATTTGTTGCTAAGAGCTAAATGCATATTTCAGGTAAATGTCAAATAATTAAACATGAAGCATTTCTTTCAAGAAACAGCAGATTTAAGGAAGTGTATCAAACAAATTAAAATAACTGTGCTACAAATTTATCAATGACAAATGATAATCAGACAAATATATATTTGAAGATTTGGGCATGCTACTAGTTTGTGCATGCCCAAGATTGCCTTCAAGTTGCACATAAACAAAGAGGTGAAATCAAGAAGAGGTACATGACGCGTTAGGCAATCAGATGTCTCCTTTGTGTGCTAACACTCGGCACCCACAAATAGTCGTGTTCGTGTCTATCTAGTGCATGCCAAATGTTGCACAACCAAAAAGAAGAAGCTTCATAGTGGTGACAACAAGCATGCATTGGACAAGTCACCACCAATTGGATAAAGTCTTAGGTCCCTTAACAAAGAAGTTATCTTTCCTTTTCTTTTCTTTTTCTTTTCTGATGTGAAGAAGTTATCTTTCGGGAATGCATACAAAGTAGTTACCTATTGAAAGCAATGTAGACTGCGGTTGGCAATTACTTACTTGCATCAAGCTTCTATGCTACAAGGCAATATGTGCAAAACTGATTTTCCTTCCTGAAACAGGGGAATTTCAGACCTAAACATGTCAAAGCAAGTGGATTTAACAGGAAACTATGCAGCAAACATGGACCACTTTACTTGTGGCAAAGAAGCAAAAGCAAGTAGTAACAACAACAAATGATTGGTGCAACTTTGGTAATATACATTGCAGCAAACAAATAATGACAACTCATGATGCACTATATATGATAGTGCTACAAGCACTTCCAGCCCTGGCCTGATGCTTTCTGCAGGTTTCGGTTACTGTTCTTATCCAAGAGAAGCTTTCGAGTATCACTGATGAGAAAGCAGAGTAAATGCGATCTATTGCATGGATGAAATTGTTTGGTATCTTGTATACAACAACAACAACAACTTAGCCTTTTGTCCCAAGCAAGTTGGGGTAGGCTAGAGATGAAACCCACAGAAAACAAGAATAAGAAACACAAAAAGTACACAAGCCAAAGGAAGGGTTAGGGGTTAAACAAAAAGTAACAAAGGTCACGGTTCAGGTACATTAATTGCTAATCTCCAAGCGCTCCTATCCATAGCTAATTCCTTAGCGATATTCCACTCCTTAAGGTCTCTCTTAACCGTCTCGTCCCAAGTTAGTCTAGATCTACCTCTACCTCTCTTTACATTATCGCCCCGCTTTAGAACTCCATTACGCACCGGCGCCTCAGGAGGCCTCCGTTGTACATGTCCAAACCATCTCAACCGATGTTGAATCAACTTCTCATCGATAGGTGCCACCCCGACCCTATCTCGAATCTCATCGTTCCGGATTCTATCCCTTCTTGTATGCCCGCAGAACCAGCGCAGCATACGCATCTCTGCTACACTCAGTTGCTGGACATGTCGCCTTTTTGTAGGCCAACATTCAGCACCATATAGCATCGCTGGGCGAATCGCCGTCCTATAGAACTTACCTTTTAGCCTCTGTGGCACCTTCTTGTCACAGAGGATGCCCGAACCCTGCCGCCACTTCAACCACCCGGCTGAAATTCTATGTCTAACATCTTCATCAATGTCTCCATCTTTCTGAAGCATTGATCCTAGATACCGGAAAGTATCCTTCTTGGCCACCACTTGACCTTCGAGGCTAACGTCCCCATCCTCATGCCTAGTCGGGCTAAAGTCGCACATCATATACTCGGTCTTGGTCCTACTCAGTCTGAACCCCCTCGACTCTAACGTGTGTCTCCACAGCTCTAACTTCATATTAACCCCTACCCTACTCTCATCAACTAGCACCACATCATCAGCAAAGAGCATACACCAAGGGGTATCACCCTGTATGTCCCTTGTGACCTCATCCATCACCAAAGCAAATAGATAAGGGCTCAATGCTGACCCCTGATGTAGTCCTATTTTAATTGGAAAGTCACTGGTATCGCCATCGCATGTTCGAACATAAGTCATCGCATCCTTGTACATATCCTTGATGAGGGTAATATACTTAGTTGGAACTTTGTGTTTTTCCAAGGCCCACCACATGACGTCTCTCGGTACTTTATCATACGCCTTCTCTAGGTCAATAAAGACCATGTGTAAGTCCTTCTTCTCCTCTCTATATCTCTCCATCAACTGTCGTACTAAGAAAATCACCTCCATGGTCGACCTCCCAGGCATGAACCCAAACTGGTTTTGGGTCACCCTTGTCAATCCTCTTAGGCGATGCTCGATAACCCTCTCCCAAAGTTTCATCGTATGGCTCATCAGCTTAATCCCCCGGTAGTTAGTACAACTTTGAACATCTCCCTTATTCTTGAAGATCGGTACTAATATACTTCTCCTCCATTCCTCCGGCATCTTGTTTGACTGGAAAATTAGGTTAAAAAGCTTATTTAACCATACTACCGCCCTCTCGCCCAGGCATCTCCACACCTCAATGGGGATGCCATCGGGACCCATCGCTTTACCTCCCTTCATCCTCTTCAAAGCCTCCCCGATCTCTGCCTCCTGAATCCTCCTCACAAAGCGTCTGTTGGTATCATCAAATGAGTCATCCAACTCGAAGGTAGGACTCTCATGTTCCCCATTAAACAACTTGTCGAAGTATTCTCGCCATCTGTCCTTGATCTCCTCATCCTTCACCAGAAGTCGACCTGTCCCATCCTTGATGCATTTGATTTGGTTTATGTCCCTTGTCTTCCTCTCGCGGGTCCTAGCTATCCTATAAATATCCTTCTCTCCTTCCTTCGTATCTAGCCGTTGATACAGGTCATCAAAAGCCTGACCTTTCGTTACACTTACAGCTCGCTTTGCAGACCTTTTCGCTAATCTATATCCCTCGATGTTGGTTGCGCTCTTGTCGAGGTGAAGGCGTTTGAAACACTCCTTCTTCTCCTTAATAGCCCTTTGCACCTCGTCATTCCACCACCAAGTCTCTTTCACTTCCTGCTTGCCTCCCCTACTCACACCAAACACTTCTGAGGCCACCTTCCGAACACATGTCGCCATCTTTAGCCACATATCATCTACATCTGCTCCTTCTTCCCAAGGCCCCTCGCCTAGCATCCTCTCCTTAAACGTCTGAGCCTCTTCCCCTCTAAGCTTCCACCACTTCGTTCTCGCAATCTTGGCACGTTTGTCCCGGTGGGCACGTACCCGAAAATGAAAATCCGCCACCACAAGCTTGTGTTGGGGGACAACACACTCCCCAGGTATCACCTTACAATCTAAGCAGGCACGTCTATCCTCTCTCCTAGCAAGGATAAAATCGATTTGGCTCGAGTATTGTCCACTATGGAAGGTCACTAGATGGGACTCCCTCTTTCTAAAGAGGGTATTCGCTAACAGCAGGTCGTAGGCCAACGCAAAATTCAAAACATCCCCCCCCCTTCGTTCCTACTACCATACCCGAAACCCCCGTGTACTCGCTCATATCCTACATTAGTCGCACCCACATGGCCATTGAGGTCTCCTCCTATGAAGAGCATCTCACTGATAGGCACGGTACTAACCATGCTATCAAGGTCTTCCCAGAACTGACTCTTGGAGCTCTCACTAAGACCTACCTGAGGGGCATAGGCACTGATCACATTCAGAGCCAAATCTCCAATAACCAACCGCACTAGGATAATCCGGTCGCCTTGCCTCCTAACATCTACAACTCCATCCTTAAGGCTCTTATCGATCAAGATACCTACACCATTCCTACCCGAGGTTGTCCCCGTGTACCAAAGCTTGAAGCCAGAACCCTCCACTTCCTTCGCCTTCTGGCCCTTCCATTTAGTCTCCTGCACGCATAGAATATTTACACGCCTTCTAATTGCTACATCGACTAGCTCTCTTAACTTACCTGTTAGAGACCCTACGTTCCAACTACCTAGACGAATCCTAATTGGCTCGGCTAGCTTCCTTACCCTTCGCACCCGTCGAGAGAAATGCGAAGACCCTTGCTCATTTTTCACTACACCCGGGCGCAGATGTAGCGCGCCACAGAGGCTGCGACGACCCGACCCTTGCTCACTTATCATCGTACCCGGATCACGATACGACGCGCCCCTAAGGGGAAGACGACCCGGCCCTTGCCCATTTAACACCACACCCGGGTTCCGATGTAGCGCGTCGCTAAGAGGGTTACGCCCCAACGAATTTCTTATGGGTTTCATTTCCATTAGAGTGGCTGATTTTTTACGCTGGTTCGCCAAACCTAACACAACCCTCCACATTTTCTCATCGCGGGCTTGGGACCGGCAACGGCAGTGTTGTTTGGTATCTTGTATCACATTTTTTTTAAAAAAAACTTACATTATTGATGACCATTGTGCTTAAAAAATTGCAGTTTTTTTTAAAGAACCTCTCCGAGCTGACAGTTTGCAGTTTCCCCAGAATTACATAGCATGTGGAGGCCTGGGCAATGACATCATGGAATGTATGGACAGCAGATTTTGGGATCATGATCATTAGGATTTATTTCAAACTCAAACTAAATCCTGAAAATTGCTTGCACAGACCTCTCCTGAACAGGCCTTTTTAATTAGTGGTTACCGGAGACATCCGATAAAACTGGATAGACATTAAAAGCTCGATTTTTTTGTTAATCTCTCTCTTTTTCCTTAACAGATGGAAGCATTATTTTCTTGCAAAAGTGAATCTCCTGAACCAAGGCTGTTCAGAATTTTACTATGTGTGTAGGCCACTTTGATCTCATGATCATAAATATTGTAGAAATCTTTGATGCATTATTTGATCATTTGACAAGGGAGATCCTTGCTCCAACTTTATCATAAGTTAATCTCTTGCTCTTACTTACACGAAGCAACTGAATTATGTAAAGTCAGGGTTAATTACAGTTCTAAAAACAGATGCAACATGTACTGGGTTTGACTTGACAGGTCACATCCTTCTGAATTATGATCAGTTTGCCCAATTCTTTTTGGACGGTCTTCATTTCTTCGCTGAAGAATTCAGATTAATATCAATGCTGGTGTGGTTGTAGGCAAGAGGAGCATACATCCATGTCTCATCAGAGCTCAACAGCTGTTTGAGAAAAAGGAGGGTACATGAGAGCAAGATCAATTAATTATATATTGAAAAATGTATTGCTTATAACACAATAGTATGTAGAACTTTATCCACTGCAAAAGTTAAATTGATATCTGAAATTTGGATCAGACACGTGGTAAATCCTTTGTTCTGGAACCATGA
The DNA here is from genome assembly GCF_002211085.1 of Panicum hallii. Taxonomy (NCBI): domain Eukaryota; kingdom Viridiplantae; phylum Streptophyta; class Magnoliopsida; order Poales; family Poaceae; genus Panicum; species Panicum hallii. Next base: position 42,630,596 of record NC_038049.1, on the reverse strand, counting down.
CCTCATCCTGAATTCTATAAACATTTATATTTATTTGAAATGGTCAAAGTATTGTGGATTTAGCAGAAGTGTAATGATTTTCTTTTGGGTATTTTATAGTAAGAACTAAAACCATGAATTTTGACTGTAAGCAAATGTTTATTCATGAGGTTGATCTGACTAAAATGAGACATGATAAAGAACCTTTATTTGCAGCTGTAGAAACTTGACGTACTGAACTGCCTCCTCCAGCATAGTGCTCATGTCAACCTGCAAATGCAGGAAAACAAATGATCAGTACTGTCAAATGTATAGTTAAAAGTTAGAGATCACTGAATACAAAATAGTAAGAGCTTACTTTGGTGCCGTTGGGAATTAGCTGCTGCAGTGTTTTTAGTTTCTCATTAATCCTCTCTCTTCTCTTCTGTTAAACAGTATGACAAAAGCCATCAGAAAAAAATAGATTCAGAGATCAGTGTGCAATTAAGATTGAGTAATTCTGACCTTTGCGTAAAGAGACTGTGAATTCTTTGAGGACCAACTACGACCTCTTGAACTGCTACTCTGTTTCAGAACAACAGATTCCTCACACACACCAATAGAGTCATCTTCAGAGCTACAGCACCAGGAGCTGCTGTGATTGATAAGCTCGGTATTGGCCTTATCATCAAGAGCACTTGAAGTTGTCATCAGTACCTGATAAAAATTGCACCATTTCAAATATCAGAAACAGCTGCGCGTTTTATAGAATATAATGTTGTAACAGTTGAAGTGGAAAAAAATTTCAGTGTGTTAGCATTACTTACTGGGGCAACAGTACGGGGTTTCTTGCTACTGTTCTTACTCTTCTTCCTTCTCTCATCCATGAGAAGGGCCCTCTTGTCACCAGTAACTGCATTACCAATCGCAAAGGCCTCACTCTGGTGATCAAAGCACCAATCTGCGGCAGCATTCTCAAATGGCACTGTGTCATAACTCTCTTTTTCAATAAGTGGAAGGAACAAGGCAGTAGGCAATGTGCTAGGTTCAATACAAGAACTAGTGCTACTGTTGGGAGAAGAAAGGCTGGCATGAGCATCGCTGCTGTTCCAGAACATGGACTGCAGGTGAGCAATCATCTCAGATTCCTCACTCCAAATGGATGCGCACTTTGCTTCCATTCTGCTGATCTGAACCTTCAATTCTATTTTCTACTTCAAAGCTACGTGAGGACTCTCGGTGATATGGCTGTAAGCATGGTGCAGGCGAGGACATCATTTATACTGCATTCTCGGGGAATCTTTTCAGACATAAATTTGACTCGAGTTCCATCCCAATCTTAAACAGATTAGAATGACAGCAAGATGATAGTAGTTAATGCCTGAAACGCAATGCCCCATCCCTCAATCTTCCTGTTCAGATAATAGAAAGATCACATACGGAATCATTTGCCCACTGAGCCACTTAAGAGACAGCAGTATCTTAGTGATGTCCTAAGGGTCCAAGATGATTATAATGGCATAACTCGTGGCTTAAGAAAAGAGAAGATCAATAATCAAGGCGATTATATGCTTGCATTAAATGATACGAATGATCTGCAATTAAGTTATAAAGGAAAACAGACATATTTTTCCAACGAAACAAGACTAAGAGCTGGCCTGAATAGGATAATTGGAGGTGTAGGTGATCATGGAGAAGAAGTGCTTGAGATCATAAATAAAATAAAATAAAAGGAGGTGAACCTAAGCTCAGCTTGCAATTCAGAATTTTTCTATGTGATTTGTGACTTGTAAACCATGTTCAAGATGTGCAACACTCCTTCATCTGATTGACTAGCGTACAAATCATCAAATCTTATAACTCAGTAATCTGTATTGTTCAAGTATTGACCCTGTGCAGGATTGAAACTACAGCACTTAAGACAACAGAAGATTATCCACATGATGGATGAAAAGGTTAACCAAGGAGATAAGATGAAGTCATTAAGTCAGTCATTATGTATAATAGGACAGCTTTAGGCGTGCTTCATTTTTGTATTAAGCATGACAAACACGTCTTGTGGGAAGCATCAACAGTCTAGCTGGTATTAACTAGGTTGCAGCAACAGATTAGGAAAACTCGCAGATCACGACATGGAGCTTTGAATAAGTACCTGCAAATTGTCCAAGTTCATCAATGCCTTCGGCCTTACCAACAAAAAAACTATCAAGCTGTCCTTCAGTTGGGTACTGCCCCTGAAATGATCATCAGGACATTAATGACCCACGAGCAATAATTTAACTCAACCTGATTTCAGAAACACGGTGTCATCAGAATATTCCAGAATGCAGAGATCCACTGATTGTGTATGGGAATATGAAATGCCAAGAGAAAACGGCAACTAGTAAGAAAACAATGTTACTTAATACTACTAATAATGCAATGCCAGCTCCCAAGACTTCAGTTTTTCATTCAATGTGTAATGCAAGAACAAGATTATTCTGAGACACCATTATGCAACAGGCAATTCACTATAAAGTTAAGTCCATTTCATTTTGCCAAATTGCCTATATTTTACTGAATTATGCCCTCATGCCAGTACAGACATATGTGGCAGACAGAATTATGCAGGAGTTTACAAGGATATAGTGTCCAGCTTCACAATGAAGACTCTGTTTGAAGGATTCGAGTTACTTTAAAGCATCATTCAGTCATCTCATTCAACAACACTATCACACGCAAAAAACAAAAGAAAGTGTGTTAATAGCCCAAGAAGATATCACATCACCATAAAATGTTTTTGCTCGCTCAACATCAGCATACAGATGCAAACAATGTACACCTTTACTCACTCTTGAGTCTGACCAATAACGCCAGCATTCAAATCACATACAACCCAGCACAATGAACAATGAATATATTGTGCTCCAGAATGTGATTACATTGTCCACTTCATTCCACAGCACAGCTGCAGGCTATATTTTGTCATACAAGGACAAGATCTTGGAAAATAAAGATATGACGCACTGGTGCAACAACCATTGAGCTTTTGGCCCATTCGCAACAACAAAATATGCATCCCCAATCCCTATTTAAACAACCACCAAATCCAAGCATAACAAGGAAAAGGTATTATATAATTTTCAGCTATGTTTCACCAAAGCAGCAAAGCAGAGAATTTGCAACAATAGAGCTAGGGACTAGGATACAGACTGAGCACATCAGCAAGAAACATTTGCCTGCTTGAGCAACATGTTAATGTTCCAGTTCTGATATCAATCTTAATAAGTATTAAATCAAAGCAGCCATCAAACCCAAGCATATCATGCAAAACATTTAACAAAATCTGCAATAATGCAAGGATAGACAGAGAAATGATAGAAATTAAGAGGAAAGGAACACTGTACTGCAGTAGCTATATTGCCTCATGGATACAGTGCCTCAGCCTACTCGATGTAACACCCATTGTTCCAGCAAATACACACTGTAGTTATTATCACATTCCAGTTTTGATATCCCAGACTAATTGTCATCATTCATCAATGCCAAGCTCATACACGAAGCAAGGAATAGAACTGGCAGTACAATAGCTTGGACGGCATCAATACAAGAAGGTTGAGTACACCAGATATCAAACATAACAAAATACTTCAATCACTTAATTATAATTAGTGCAACAGGCATATAGTACCCATCAAAACTTTAACAAGTAGTTCACTAGCACATCAGTCTCAAGTCTGAACAAAAAGCTAAAGCACATAAATTGAGCCTTCTATTGAAGGATCCATTTCTTTTTTGACCCAGGTGAAGTTCTCAACACCAGCAAGGCAATGTCTTCAGCGGTACTGCGAATGCGATGACACAAAGATATCAGGCAAAAGTTGTTAACCAATAGAATGAAAAAACAGCTAACTTGATCACGTCCAATGATGGTATATGAAGGCCATCATGCAGTTGAAAACAATTATAATTATCTACCAACGCAAGTATGTAACAATCACAAATTATGAAACTGACTTCAACAAGGATCCAAGCCAAATTAATGACAATACTGAATCCACTGCACAAGCAGGGATACCTTGATGAAGCCGATGTCCTTGGCGTTGCTGCGGAAGCACTGCCTGCAGCACATGAGCCCATACTTCCTGATCAGTCCATGGGGGTTCGCACACACCCGGCTGCAAAACACAAATACATTCAGAGTTACAAATAGCCGTATATTGTATGATAAATACTTCAGCGCCACAAGACTATCAGTGAAAAATCATTCATTTTCCACACAATTTGGTACAAATCACAATCCTAGCAAAAACAGCATCCTCTCTTTGATGCATAGCACTAGCGCATCACATCAACCAAACAAATAGTAAACCAGGCTATCAAACGGCTAGGCTAAGATATGGCACCAAAATGAGTAGGTTCTGTGGTTCACCACGAGACGGATCGAAGGAACAGCTACACATCAGCAGTATTAATACAACATTGACATGAAGCCGAGGTACAAAAGCTAAAACAGCGAAGCAACCAAAAAACAGTTTTTTTTAAACAGGGTAGCAGAAGCGTAGTTTTAGATGACAGTTGCACATCATGTCTCAGTTGGGAAACACAACAACCGTTGAAATATACACCAACTATCGTTCTAGAAAACTACAACGGCTACACCTGCTGTTTTCAGGCAGCAGTCCGAATGCTAAGACACAGATATACGCAGAGTATTTCTCAACAAGAGACACATCAAGAACATACGGCCTAGCACCGTAAACGTGCTAACCATCACATCGCATAAAAGCCTCTACAGATCCATGGACTCCGCTAATTAACCAGGCCATCCGCATCTAAAAAGCCTCAGGAAACGAGATCCTAGCAAAGAAAAGAATCGCGTAGCGGGGGAGACGAGAGGACTCGACGGGTTGGGGGTTTACCAGACGCGGGAGCCGGGCCCGTAGTTCTTGGGGTGCGAGTTCCAGACGTTGGAGTGGCCCATCTCCGCCTGCTCCTTCCTCCTCCTCTTCCTTCCTTCTCGGCGGCGGCGGCGCGGGAGGACGAGAGAGATGGGGAGGCGTAGAAGCGGCGGCGCGAGGTGGTGAAGGGACTATATAGTGGGGTGGGAGGCGCGGAACCCTAGCGCCGCACGTTGGGCTGGGCCTAGTCTGGATGGGAACGTGGGCCTAACTGGGCTATGGAAAAGTGGTATTGTTCTTCCTTTTTTTCCTTTTTCTTTCCCCACTCGCTCGGCCCGCTGCGAAATGGGGGACGCGCTGGGCCGGGCCTGTGAGCGCCGAGCGAGCCATCCGTAACGAGGGCCCAGCGCCATCCGCTCACTGGGCCTGTTCTACCCGGGACGTGGGCCTAATTGGGCTGTGGAGTATAATCTCCCTCTTGGACCGGTTAAGTTGGTGCCGGGCCGAGCCCGGTGATTACGGGCTAGGGGATATTGGGCCCGAAGCTCTCAAGGTGAAATTGTCGGTAAATTCTATGGGCCCTTGAAGTTACTCTCTCATTGTTTGTTTATTTTTATTATTTCCGGATAAGAAATTATCCCCCAATCGAAATGGGAACATGCGTGCGACCAGTAAAAAAAATGAAACAAAATAAAATGAAGAATCAGGCCTGAATTAAAATCTCTATCCAATGTTGACATGCACACGGTTAACGTAACCCACTAGCACCATGGAGAATACGATGCAGCATCTGAACCTAAGAAGCCAATTCTGAATTCTGACTGTCAGATGCCAATGTTCCACCCTTTTTCAGAAAGTGAGTTCCATCTGATTCTTGCCTGGCAAGATATATGCCGCTGCATCCCATGATCACGACGAGATCGGCGACGATCAAGCCAACCAACGAGGAGCAGAATCGAATCCTTATTGTGTGCATGAATTATTATTGTTCTGATGAATCAGTTGGTGCATTTTTTTTACTGCAAATAGAACTGGCACAGCTGAAGGGAATCTAGGAGTGAACGCTGAAGTGAGATTGGTCTAGCTCATTTTCTTTCCTTTTACTACCTTTTTTCTTTTCTGTGGGAAATCATGGATGCTCTCACTTTTGAAAACAACTTGTGGCTGCTTTAGTTTGGATGGTCAACTAAAGCCACATATTCCTTTGTCTTGTTAGGCGCTCGAAGAAGCGGTCGACAAGTGTACCTATCTCTTGATGCACTGCCTTTTTTCACGGTGTAAAAAAATGCAGGGAATTGTGTGAAAGGACACCGGGAAAAAGTCCCAACAAGTGTTCAGCTATGATCAAGCAGGTAGGAGTAGTGTGGCATCTGGTTGCCGTCGCCGATCCACTTTGTTCTGTCCACTAGGACCACTACTGCAAGGCACAAAGAACTTATCCCTTTGCTTTCACTCTAGGTATAGACCCCAACCAACAACTTGAGAGAGGAGAGTTGTGATGATGGGTGATGAGTAGTTCACCCAAATTATGAAAAGAATTGACCGCCGCTTTCGATCTTCACCATATTGCCAGCCTTACCATGGAGAAATTCGAATGGTTATGATGTCTGAGAACTGTGCTGCACCTCTGAATTCACATATATATGTTTCACAAGGTGCACATTTTCTTAGTTTTTGCAATGCTGATTCTTCAAAAGGAAAATGCTCACCCTGGTACTTGTGCATTTTGAGTTAGGCACTTGTTCTGATTTCATCCCAACGGAAGATCCCAAGGCCAAGTTGGGCACTCTGAGTGTGACAAACTGGGAGAGAAATTCGTTGCATCTGCAAAGGTTGGTTGGTCCCAGGCAGCAATCAGTCCAAGGGGTGTGCTCCAGAGGGGATAAATGCTGACATGGATGTTGTCCCCTGATTGAGATGCCTGTATGGCCATGCATGCAGTGCTCCTTTTTCTCCCTCCATTCCTTTGCATGCTTTGTTCTCTTTGGTGGTGGCCATTGGATGATTGCTAGAGATTTGCCAATTGCCTAACCTTTGTCTGCCCAGTGTCCAATCAGGCTACTGGATTTCTGGAAGTATCTCTTCTGTCAGTATCGCTTGCCTGCTGTTTGTCTTGGGAGTGCTCTGGCGTGTAGATTGTGACGCGCCAAGTGTGCGAACCGTGGGCGTGACATGTGTATCTATAGTGGAAGCGTAAATCTTGCCAAATTCCAGGTTGCATCAAATTGTTGTGGCGAGTGGCAAATAATTGGTGCCACTTATATATGTTGTCCCAAGCTAGTATGTATTGTGAGGACCTGCACCATGCACGTGTGAGCAGTATTGCAGTATGGTAGAGGAAAGGAAAAACCATGAAACTTCTGACTGTGAAATAATTCAATCATTCATGTTCAACAAACTTACAAAGATTTCTCGCATTATAATTAGATTTGGAAAGCTTTTAAATCCTCGATTTTTCGGTACTACTAGTGTAAAAATTTAAGTCTGGTTAGGTTGTCTGATTAATGCTGACACCAAAAGTTCTACCTCATCCAAGAAATTCGGAAAATGAGAAAACAGTCAGTGACTGACTCAACACCTTACAAAAAACAATACACGCTCGTGCCCATCGAGCTAGATGCATCAATAGATGGGCCTTAGCTACAAGTGTGCAAAAAGACGATTCCAATCAATGGACGCATGCAGGCCATTCATGCATGGAATTCTTACTTGCTTCAGCTGTCTTGGGAAGTGTTGATAGCAGGTCTGTCTCAAGCAAATGTTGTTTTTTAGATGGGAAGATGCATCTTATCAGAACCAAAGAATTATTCGCAGCGTATCCTTTCTACAAGTGCACTTCATCTGCAGCAAGGGTGTCGACATTTTTGCAAATAATAAAAAGTTTTGATTCCTAGCTATCAGCTTTTTCCCTTGCTTGATTTGGGATGTGTCCATCAAGGATTGAGATATATATATATATATCCCTAATTAAGCTGAATCAAGATATACAATGTTATTTAGAAATGACTTGATCAGTTGGTTAACTACTTAAGAATGGTAACGTTTCTAACATTAAACAACCCTATGGTCACAAGATTAACTTGCATAGTTATTTAGACCCACGGCATCTGTGGTAGAATATCACCATAGTTGGACTAGCCTACTGACAATGAAATTAACATGCTGGTATTGAATATGTATTGTACCATAAGCTAGCACATAACTATGGATTACATAATCTAGTGATTAAGTAGCATTTATTTGATGAAGGGCTACCAGAGCTCAGCATGAGACACCTTACATCATTAAGTTCTGTTGGATGGGCTTACCAGATAGATTACCGGTATGCGATATAATAATTTTGATTGATCAGACATTTAGTTGATTGTTCAACAATGCTTTGACAAGTGAAGTACTAGTCATTAATTTTGTACTTGATGTTTAAGATCAAAAGTGCTCTTTTTCATTCAGGAGACAAAACTACATCGTCTCGCTATCTCAGTAAGGCACCATATGGTATATATAGTATAATTTTAAGGCAGAATGTTTTCATCCATTGGATGCTGATAAGACTGAAGATTGGTGTGGCTAAGCAAGCAAACTAATATAATGATGGGTCAGCAATTAATCAAACTAGTTAGTGTACTGCACCTCTTCCAAAAACTTATGTATCACAAACTATTGAGCAACATTTTGCACGAATGCAGTTGGTGGGTGGCAGGTCGATGGATGGATCAACAAGAATGGCGTGCGTGTCTCATTGATTGATTGATTGATTGATTGGTATCTTTGTTCCTTCGGGTTGGATGAATATAGCCATCATTGACGTAAGTGTGTTCATGTTGGATATTCATGAGATGCACCTAGTGCTCTAGTAATGATAACCTACAATTTACATGTATATCCTTGTGTAAAGACACCCTTTTAACGTGGCGTCATGTTAGCTAGCTAGGGTTATCCAGTTATGATTTAACATTGATGGAACTTGCCCATCTACTAGGTGTTTTGGTCACTTCTAGTTTTTATCTTAGATGAACATGAGCAGTATTCAATTCAATATACCCATTTCTTCACACCATAATGAGCACATAACAAGTTCAAAATAAGTGTAGTTTCAGACATGGACATGGTAGTATATATGCACATGGGTTGTTAAAGAATAAAAAAAGTTATTCCAAGAAATTTATCTCTCCTTTATTGAATCGATCCTTCTGTAGTACAGAATGTGGATTCAAGTGTTTGTGGTAAAGATGACATCATAGCCGATGTTGGGCAACCACAGGTCCACAGCCCAAATCATGGACAACTTTTGACTTGGATGCGTTCGTGTGCATATCCAAATCTTTCCTTGCTTGGCCAAACTTCCTTTTGTGAAACACAATGATTCTAGCTAGTATTAGGATACCTAATTTGCTTTTATCCTTTGAGTTCATTCAGTGGCACTCATCCATCCTAACTCCCAACTGGTCTCTCTCTCTCTCTCTCTCTCTCTGTGGTTAGATACATTGGAACAATGATTCATATATACATATGCAACCATCATTGACCTGGCCCCACAATGAATCAGTCTGTGCCTCCCTACCCCGGCAATGTGTGCTGTCCTGTTTGTGGGCCTTTTTCCTCCACGTGTAACTACTGTATATAACACACACACACAGTAGAGAGATTCAGAGATAGAGGGTACCTGCTAGCATTTGCTACTACACAGTTTGATATACATTCTAGAATATCATCCTTTTCTTGTTTCAGCTTCAGGATCGCTATTGACTCCATCCTTTTCAGAGGAAAGGGCTTACTTACTTCGTCGGTCCTAAAAACAAGAATTAGAAGAATAGGTACTACTCACTCCTATTCTTAAATAATGAACAAAAACGTATTGAATCATAGGTATTGCCTTTACAATCCGTAGAATTTCAGTCTGAAAAACACTACTTTTATTACTGTATTGCACCTTAAAAGATGACATTTCTGGTACAGTATAATCTAATAATTTCCATCTTGCACTCACAGGATACCTAACATATGTCTCCCCGATTTTATTTAAGGCCAACTTGAGGGTTTCCTGTCCAAACTTTGCCAAACATGTACAGATAGACATCAGGTACACATGCATTATATATCCCAGCTTTGAGTGCACGTTTGAACTTCCTATAATGCAATGCAATCAGTAGTTTACATGGAGCTGACTATCACAAGGAGATATGCTAAGTTATCAAAGAGATTTGAACACATGTATCAGGAATCCAAGCATGTGCTATCACAGTTTGTGCCAGCAGAGGTAGGTAGATTCGGTATACACGTTTAGATTGTTCTCTCGCGTCAAAACAGGATGGATTGAAGACTTTAAAATGACACTTTTATCATGTCTGTGTTGTGAAGATGGGATAGCAATGCAAAATCATACACATTGACATCATTCTTAAATCTTAACGTAAATGGCTAAATGCTAGTCCTTCTACCTGTATTTTGAAAATAGAGTAAATTTTAGGCCCATTATACAGATCAAACTTCATTTCCCCCTTTTTTTGAATAAAAATACTAGTCTACCCAAGGCTTGGGCTACTGAACCTATCCTAATAAGTTGTTTCTAACAAATACTGTATCTACTAAAACATGTTGCTTGTGTCATCTTAACTACTCCACTGATGTCTAGTGCCTTTTTTGGAATTTATTTTAGGAGTTCTAGAACCTATATTTGAGAGTTCTTCATCACGTGTTGTAGACATTTGGTAAACCGGCCACCAAGAATTGATTTAGTTAAATGTGGTCTTCAAATAATTAATGAAGGCAATGCGTCACATTAGTAGGGAATCTTAACTTGTAATATAAGTGACATGCTGATGATATTTTGCTTTATCTTGCATACTCCATCACTTTCGGTGAGATAATACACTTTGTTTGTCTACTATATATGCTCTAGAGTAAATAAATAAATTATTATTAGACCCATCAACCATATCAAATCTTTGATAAGTACATAGGCCATGATGTTTAGGCAAATGGTGTCCTTTTTGTGTGGCTGAAAGCTCATTAAATGATGCCATGATTTCCATTCTGCAAAGTGTCAAAACTTCTGATAAAGACTGATACAAAATTGTTAGACTTGTGTTTCTTCCATACAGTAATGATGCTACAAAATTCAGTGCCATACAGTACTTCAAGTACGAGAAATAGTGGAGAAAATTCTTGTGAACCAAAATTGCCACATGCATAGTTCTGGAACAACCAAGACCACTTGTATACTACATGCCAAATTCAGTTTCAGTTTCAAATAGTGACCAGGTGCATTTATATATACTCCAAGTTGATGAGTTATCGGGTCCTCCACTACTAACAGGACAATCTAAGAATTTCTTTCAAAAAAATCCAGCACTCCAGTAACATAGGTCAGGCAGCAACTTTTGGATGCATCCAACCAAGTATACCAAATCTTTTCTTAATCCATACTAAATAATTAATAACAACTAACCGCTCCACGAAACACTTCTAAAAATTGTAATTGTGAAAATTACAGACAATGACATGGCTGGCATCATGTAGGCATGCTTTGGAGCTAATCGTCCAGTGTAGTGTCCATTTCATATTCTCCTTGTCCAAATCTATGGGATAACTTATCAGATTAATTTGCATTACCTCATAAATCTGAGAAATACCAGGAAATTCAGTACATGTCACCGACTCATGACAACCCAGTCACATCTGCGAATCTCTAATTGTATATAGATCAATCATGGCACAATTTATAATTGTGAATCCAATCAGCTTAAGTTTCAACTGCTGGATCCAATATTTATAAACCCATACCAGACTAGGTGGCCTGCACCGATGTATGACGGATATAATTGATATTTGCTAGCATGGTAAAGCTACAAACATCGCCGAAGAGAAAAAAAAACTACTGTGATAAGTAACAATAGCACAAATTTTGCTTATTTTAAGGAGGTACTGAATCAATGCTTAGTTTGTAATTCTATAGGTCAGTTTATTACTAGTTAGGTTATAGTCTTGCCACCAAGAAGTGACAATTTGTGACTTGTTTTTCAGTTACATGCTAGGTGTTTATAATTTTTACATTTCCGTGGGTACGGTAATGAGCTAAACAAAGTTTTCCATAACTTCTGCATTGACTTTAGATTTACCATTGCGACTCTTAGCTACCGAAAAAAATATAGTAACTGGATCGTCAACTCAAAGAAAACTCATTCTGATTACTTGATTATCTGTAGAAAATAAACTTATCCTAGCAGAAGCACGACGGCTGCTAAACTAATATTTCTAGGAGCTGTCTCAATCGTTCGGTAGCTTTGTTTTTCATGTGAAGCAGATATGTTTGACTTAGCATGATACTATACATTAATACGCCCAATAGATATAAGAGGTTGGACAACTGGTAATGACAGTACTAATCCTCCTCGCATGTGAATATGAGAGATCTAAACACAGAGCTTGTCTAGTTGTCTCCTCAATGATTCCTACGAAGTTGTGATCCACCGAACATTCAGAAAACTAGAGGTCGCTACGCGTCCACCAGCAAGTACACCAAATCATCAGACCATCTCTTGAAAAATCACACACAACACATACATACAAGACATAAGTCTATTTGAAAACTTTAGAATTGTTGAAAACGCCACTGTATATGATTGTTACTCTGGGTTAAAAAAATGAAATTGGTATGAAAATCATGGAAACCCACATATTGGTATAGAAATTAAGGCATGCGACAGGTCGACCTATGAAAAATGAAAAAAAGAAACAAGCAGCATGCTTTGTTGGTGTGCAACTGTCAGGGGATGCATAGGCTTTTGAGGCTGCAGATGAGAGATGGTACAATAGCTGGGGTCTCTGCTCATTATCTTAGGCCTATCCTTTTCTTGGCACTACATGGAAGCATCTTTCCCACATTAAGATACACGAGCTGATTGGCCGGAGGAGCTTGGATTTGTTTGGCAAGCCTATGGGGGACCCCACACATGGGCTGTGAAGCTAGCTCCCTCATGACACCAGGACGGGAGAATCTTAACTCTCAATCTCCTTCCTCCTCCCCTGCCTCACCAGATGTACATATACATCCATGACGACCGGCTTGCCTCCCAGCAGAAACCAAAGAAAGCTTCTTGGGTTTCTCTGCTTGCTGGTGAGCTGCAGATCATAGAGGAAGAGGAGATCGCCCTTGTTGACCGGCAGGGAGTTCTGTAGATTCTGAACAGAGGTGAGCAGAGTGATCCTCTGTTCTTGGTTCTCTTGTGTTTAATTCTTTCAAAGTTCAGAGAGCTTTTCCATACATGTTTCGAGTTCAGAGTTTGCATATCTCTCTTTGTGTCTGTGTTGGAGTTCTTGCCATATGTAGTCCTGTCTTTTCCGATGGAATGACCTTCTTCTGGAAGGGCCTACTGCATCATGCTTCAGTCAATTATTTCGCGGCTCGGTTACGTGTAGATGTGTCGAAGTCTGTATCTATGACCAATGCCTGCAAGAATTTTTGGTTTGGTTAGATTACCTAGTTTCAGAACGTAACGGTTTGATTCCCATGGAACTTTTTCTGAAAGCAGATTTATTTTTGAAACATACTACTTATGGATTTTCTTAAAGGTTCAGTATATATAAAGATGTTTTCAAATTGCAACGACCGGATCCAATTTCCATTTGTAGCACCAACTGAATCACTGACTCTCGAATTCACATGAAACAGACTAGAGACAGACTCAGAATTAAGCAAAAGGGATCAGCATGAACCTTCACGAAGACATGGAGAGGGAGCAGATGAAGATGGCCATCCTGAAGCAAGAGCAAATCTTCAGACAACAGGTAACAACGAGAATGTCCATAGAATTAGTACTCGTTTCAATCATGCACCATCGAATGCTCTTTTGCTTGAGGTTCAACACTACAAAGGTTACAGAAACTTCTCACCTCACCACTCTCTTCACTTCTTCTGATCCAGGTTCATGACTTGCACCGGCTGTACCACGTTCAGAAGCAGCTGATGCAGCAGATGCCAGCATCTACCGTATCGTCGAGTCGTGCTCCGGCGATCGCCGACGTCAAGCCGAAACCGCAGCTGGACATCTGGAACGGCGAGAAGGCCACAAATCCTCAGCAGTTCATCAGCTTCTCGAGCTACAAGGCCCCTGCCCCTTCAGAGGAATGCAACCTCGAGCTGACTCTAGCGACCGGGCCAAGCACCAGCAGCAGCTGCAACGCCGAGAGGCCGCAGGGGAAGCGGCTCAAGTCGTCGTCCAACTCAGACTCCGGGACCACGGCGGTGTCGTCGACGTCGACGGACTCGGAGCTGGCGCAGTTCAGGGAGGTCGACGTGACGGCGCCGGCGGCGAGGTTTCCCGGCGAGAGTAGGAGGATGGATCAGATGGGGCAAGGCCCGTGGATGTACCAGTGCCTGACCCTGAAGACGGCATGATGGTGTGTAGTAGGACTTGGGCTGTAGGTTTCAGAGAATCAGAGCACATGTTTGATACATGCGCAATTGTACATCACAGAGGTGATTGAAGAAAAAAACAAGGTGATTTGTTGCAGCAAGTGGTGATGATAGACTTTATGATTTCTATTGGACATATGAATTGATAATGCAAAACCATACTGATCTCTCTCTCTCTCTCTCTCTCTCTCTCTCTCTCTCTTTATGTGTCATGTGAACTGAACCATTGATGTGATTGGATAGGATAGAAATTTGAGAAAAAATTTGTAGGAACTTTGAGAGGTGATTTCCGTTTAGATTGATATCCATTTTTGTAGTTGGATTGATTTGGATCTGCAAATGCTGGCTGCTGTAGGTTGGATCTGCGAATGTTGAAAAAAAATGCAGCCCATTATGCTAGCTCGCAGGAACTAACCCATAGTAGCCTGACACATGAAGTCCAGCCCATGACTAGCCAGGAGGCCCAAATTTGAAATTGAAGCTTTAATCTTGCACTCTCGTATTCCTTTACGGGCCCGGCCCACATCACTTCCACTGAGGCCGGGCACTCCTGACCAGGCAGGAGGGGCTGACCGCGGATACTAGAGGTCGCGCGCGTGGGTGGGAGCCGGTTGGTCGCAGAAGGCTGGCGCGCGCCTTTTTCTAGCCCATGATTGCATGTGGCCCATTTAGAGGCCGACAGCTACATGCTGACGCGCACACGATCTATTATACCGTTCTATCCAAATAATTTCTGGATCAAATATCCAAATAAAATTCTGATTGTACCGTTCTATTCGTTACAACATGATCTTCCAAACTAGATCACACACGATTATATTTTGATAATCTTTTTCTCGGAACAACTTTTTTCATAAATATGGAACAATTATTTTTGAAAGAAGAACCATTGTTTCATCTTCATACTAAGATTATAAAAATTATCCAGGAACAATTTTTTTTATAAATATGGAACAATTTATTTTTGAAAGAAGAACAATTTCTCCGTCTTCATAATAAAATTTTTTCAGTATAAAAATTATCCAAATATTTTCAAGTGTGGTCTTATTTTGAAGATCTTATGAGACACGATGATGTGATTGGATTTTTATTTTAATATTTGTGCTAAAAGATATTGCTTTTTGTATGTTTCAGTTGAACGTTTTTATCTTTCTTGGGCTCGGTGCCGAGCCATCTTATTTTTTTCTTTCTTTCTGCGGTAGGGTCACCGGCAGTCACACAAGTAACCCTTCCGGGCTCGCGGAAGTATCGACGGCTCCAAAAATATCGGCCCAAGAACATAATGAAGAAATCATATGCGCGGAAGCGCTTCTGTGACCGACCAAGTGCGTTGACCGGCTGACTTTCCTCTAAGAAAAGAAAAAGAAAATAGAAAAGCAATGGTTGACCCACATCCAACAATATTTGCTACAAGAAAGGTGTATATTCCATCAAATTGACAATTTATATTTGTTAATGACCGACATCCAACAACATGTGATGTATTTTACATTTACTATCCTCGGAGTTTAGCGACTCAAGTTTCCTAATAAAGCGAGGTTTAGGACTTACTTCCTCACAAGGTCAAAGAAACTTCTCTGCAAACAGTAGTGATGCTGCATGTGTGTATAAGTTGGCCACACACTTAACATTAATAATTTTGGTTGCATATCTTTTTTTAAGGGTGGGGTTTATCTCCACCTGAATTGTATTCAAAGTTGAGGTAAAATCTATATATCACCCGGTTAATTTAGAAAAATCAGGCTAAAACCGCGATAAACTACCTAGCTAAACTAGGTCCTAACCAACACACGTCCTAACACAAGGACTGAAATTATGGTATAACCACAGATAATAACTTCTCATCTTAGCACAAGATGAGCGACACAACCACAGCTCAAAATACCAACCCTAGCACCAGGGCAAAATTTGCGAGCACTGAGAAAGTGCAACAGACCCAAGGGGCATGTGCAATCCCGATACCTCTTAACCCTAGGTTGATGCTTCACCAGCTTGCATGTCTTTTCAGTGAGAAGTGAGAACCTAAATGGCGAGCATGGTCGCTGCTTAAAAGTCAGTAAGAACCTACCACTCCATTTGTATCTCATCTCCTTTTATGTCTCCAAGCACACGGTAGCTCTTCATTATAATCTGGGCATCCCTTCTTTAGTTGCAAGTAGTATCAGTGCACTATCAATTGGCATGTGGTCCGTCAACAACCCTATAAATTTGACATTAATAAAGAAATAGAGGCTCAGTTACTTTCGCCGTTGATGTTAAATCTTTACCTTTTATTTTTGAAAAATGGCTAAAGCACTGACTTCCCCACAGGATTTTATTTTTTACATGAAACCAAACTTTATGCAAACTGGTACTCATTTCTTCAGTTTACTGGATCAAGATGGAGCATTTTAGCTCATGGAAGTTGGAACGATCAAACTAGTTAGTCTAGTACCCTGTTCTTATTCGTAATCCTCATCAACAATTGATCTCTGCAACTCTGCTAAACCTGAATCAGGCCCTGGGCACGTGTTGTAACCTGCCATTATTGTTGAGAAACAATTGAAGTGGCAGATGCAGGGTTACCAAAACCAACTATGTTCCCACGAGCATCAACTACAATGCATCCAAGCCTAGTTAAGGAGTCATCCAACTGAGACCCTTGCGCAGTGGCGGTGCCATCGACCTAGCTACCTAAGACGTTCAAGCGTCTTGGGCTTCAGCCACTGACAACCATGCCATCGTTGCCAACAGTGCCAGTGTTGCCTCCGTGCATGTCGACATTGCCCTTGATTGAGGAACTGCATGTGTGCAATGAGGAAGTGCCTCAGCAGAATGGCATATCCGTGGGGCATGTATAATCCTGATGCCTCTTAACCCTAGGCCTAGCTAGGTCGATGCTTCACTAGCTTGCATATCTTTTTAGTGAGAAGTGAGAACCTAAACGACGAGCATGGTCACTGCTCACAGGTCAGTATGAGAGCCTACCACTCCATTTGTATCTCGTCTCCTTTTATTTCTCCAAGCACACGATAGCTCTTCATTTTTTGTAGCTCCAATAATCTGGGTATCACTTCTTTAATTGCAAGTAGTACCAGTGCATGTGGTTCGTGAACAACCCTATAAATTTCACAATAAAGTAAGAAACAGAGATCAATTACTTTCGCCGTTGCTGGTAAATCTTTACATTTTATTTTTGAAAATTGGCTAGCTAAAGCACTGTCAGCTAATTAAGTGGGTCCCCTTAGGATTTTATTTTACATGAAACCAAGCAATTGAAGGCTGGGAACTAAAACTATAAGAACTCTGGTGTGTGCAAACTGGTACTCATTTCTTCAATTTACTGGGTCAAAGATAGAACATTTTAGCTCGTATATGGAAGTTGGAACGATCAAACTAGGTAGGTAGTCTAGTACTAGTAGTGTAGTACCCTGTTCTTATTCGTATTCCTTGTCGACAACTGTTCAAGCGTGGTTAAGGAGACGACAATGCAGTTGTCCGGCAAGCATCCACGACAATGCAGAATCCAAACCTGGTTAAGGAGTCATCCAACTGAGACCCTTGTGCAGTGGCGGTGTAATCGACCTAGCGGCTAGCCACCCAAGACGTTCAAGCATCTTGGGCTTCAGCCACGGACAGCAATGTCATCGTTGCAGGGACAGTGTTGCCTCCCTGCATGCTTAACACAACCCTTGACTATGATATCCATTTGCTCTCACGACAACAAGGAGCCCTCGACAATGTGCGAGCACTGAGAAAGTGCGACAGAAGACCCAAGGGGCATGTACAATCCCGATGCATCTTAACCCTAGGTTGATGCTTCACTAGCATGCATATCTTCTCAGTGAGAAGTGAGAACCTAAACAGCAAGCATGGTCACTGCTCACAGGTCAGTGAGAAGCTAGCACTCCATTTGTATCTTGTCTCATTTTATTTCTCCAAGCACACAGTAGCTCTTCCATTTTTGTAGCTCCAATAATCTGGGCATCCCTTCTTTAATTGCTCCTAGTAGTGTAGTACCAGTGCTGTATCATTTGGCATGTGGTTTGTGAACAACCCCATAAATTTCACATTAAAGTAAGAAACAGAGATCAGTTACTTCCTCTGTTGCTGGTAAATCTTTACCTTTTATTTTGGAAAAATGGCTAAAGCACTGTCAGTTAATTAAGAGGGGTAGGTCCCCTCAAGTCTTTTTTTACATGAAACAAAACAATTGAAGGCTGGGAACTCTGGTGTGTGCAAACTGGTACTCATTTCTTCAGTTTACTGGTTCAAGATAGAGCATTTTAGCTCATGGAAGTTGGAACAATCAAACTAGATAGTCTAGTACCCTCTTCTTATTCGTATTCCTCGTCAACAGTTGATCTCTGCAACTCTTCTAAACCTGAATCAGGCACTGGGTGTTGTAACATGCCATTGTTGAGAAACAATTGAAGTGACAGTTGCAGGTTACCAAAGCCAACTATATTCCGGCGAGCTGAGCATCGACGACAATGCAGAATCCAACCCTGGTTATGGAGTTATCCAACTCAGACTCTTGTGCAGTGGCGGTGTCATCGACGACCTAGCTACCCAAGACCCAAGACGCTCAAGCGTCTTGGGCTTCAGCCACTGACAACAATGTCATCCTTACTAGAAGTGATAGTGTTGCCTCCGTGCCTTTTCTGCGCACGGCAACAACAAGCTCTTGACAATGTGTGAGCACTGAGAAAGTGCATCTTTAAACCCCAGGGGCATGTCTAATCATGCCTCTTAACCCTAGGCACCGCTATAGCTTGTACATTCATGTTATATTGTTATATATGCTTTAGTTCGCTATAGCTTGCACATAATAGACAACCGCCTCTCAATGCTTTTCTTGGAGATGACAACCTCTCAATATTGAACAAGCTCACCACCGAGCAGCTGAATAAGAATGTTATAAGGGATATCTGGTCTCTTTTTCTAGGCACATTGAATCTTCAGTTTTATAGCCTCTTTAATTCTAAACTTAGGACCTAACTAGGGAGTATTCATTTTTTGTACATGTGAATCTGTACATCATTCAACTAGTATATGTTTCAGGTACAAGAATCGCTCCACACATCATTCGTCGACAAAAATGAAAAATTAGTATCCATTAGGAGGATCCTTCTGCTAACCATAATAATTGTGCTCTAGTATAATAGTTGGTAATTCAAAACTACAAAGCCCAATAGTTGGTAACTACAAATTTTAACTTATAGTAGAAATATAACTCAGTTGCATTTGTGTTAAACAAAAATATGTCAACGAGGATAGACCATCTTTTTTTAAGAACAATGATAGACCATCCTAAAAAAATTGGCTCACCTGCACCCGACAACATTCCTAAAGAGAAGAAAATAGTATACGCCAAAAAATGAACCTTGTATCTGCTATCGTGTAAGCATGGACCTTGTATCTTCCAACTACATGTAACAAAGTTGTCAACATCCTGAAGATGGTCTCTTTCAATCCTCAGGTGAATATATGGGTGTTGCAATCCGTAAATGTTCAGAAAACAATAGAATTACTGGCAGATGCAGCTAGATTTACTACATCAACTTATGTTCCGGCGATAATTTGACAACATGTCGTCAAAGAACATTGGGCTTCAGTCCCTGACAACAAAGCCGTGCACACTTAACACAGCTCTTGAATATGATATCCATTTGCTCTCACGGCAACAAGGAGAGCCCTTGACAATGCGCGAGCACTGAGAAAGTGCAACAGCACACCCACGGGGCATGTACAATCCCAATGCCTCTATGCTTCACCAGCTTGCACATCTTTTCAGTGAGAAGTGAGAACCTAAATGGCGAGCATGGTCACTGCTCAAAGGCCAGAGAACCTACCGCTCCATTTCTATCTCGTTCTCATCTCCTTTTAATTCTCCAAGCACACAATAGCTCTTCCATTTTTTGTAGCTCCAGTAATCTGGGCATCCCTTCTTTAATTGCTCGTAGTAGTGTAGTACCAGTGCTGTATCATTTGGCATGTGGTTCTTGAACAACCCCATAAATTTCACATTAAAGTAAGAAACAGAGGCTCATTTACTTTCGCCGTTGGTGGTAAATCTTACCTTTAATTTTTAAAAATGGCTAAAGCACTGTCAGTTAATTAAGAGGGGTATGTCCCCTCAAGTCTTTTTTTTTACATGAAACCAGACAATTGAAGACTGGAACTGAAACGATAAGAACTCTTGTGTGTGCAAACTGGTACTCATTTCTTCAGTTTACTGGGTTAGGATAGAACATTTTAGCTCATGGAAGTTGGAACGATCAAACTAGGTAGTCAAGTACCCTGTTCTTATTCGTATGCCTTATCGACAATTGATCTCTGTAACTCTGCTAAACCTTTTTTTAGATTAAGAACTCTGCTAAACCTTTTTTAGATTAAGAACTCTACTAAACCTTTTTTAGATTAAGAACTCTGGTAAACCTGAATCAGGCACTGTGTGTTGTAACCTGCCATTGTTGAGAAACAATTGAAGTGGGAGATGCAGGTTACCAAACCCAACTGTGTTCCAGCAAGCATCAACCACAATGCAGAATCCAAGCCTGGTTAAGGAGTCATCCAACTGAGTGGCGGTGTCATCGACCTAGCGGCTAGCTACCAGATGTTCAAGCGTCTTGGGCTTCAGCCTTGTCATCGTTGACAGCAGTGACAGTGTTGATCTGTGCATGTTAACATAGCCCCTTCTTTTTTGATAAGTTAACATAGCCCTTGAACATGTTGTCCTTTTCCGCTCACGGCAACAACGAGCTCTTGACAATGCGTGAGTGCCTCGAGAAGCAGTAGGGGCATGTCTAATCCTGATGCCTCTTAACCCTAGGTCGATGCTTCACCAGCTTGCATATCTCGTCAGTGAGAATTGAGAACCTAAACGTCGAGCATGGTCACTGCTCACATATCAGTGAGCAGCTATCACTCCATTTTTATCTTGTCTCTTTTCATTTCTCCGAACACAGTAGCTATAGCTCTTCGTTTTTGTAGCTCCAACAATCTGGGCATCCCATCTTTAATTCTGTATTCAGAGACAATCAGTGGGTAGCCATGGCATATATGACTCGTGCATGATGTGCAGCACTATAAATTTGAGCCTACCAAGTAGTACAAGCATCAAGTACCTTCGTAATTACTGTATCATTGCAGCACACTTTGTTTATCTTGTTTATAAAAAATAAATGGAAAGGCAGTAGCAATTCGTTAAGATTATCCTCTCTCTCCTTCTCTATCTCTCAGAAAAAAAAACAAAATCAAATAGGCATACATTAGAATGAAAGCAAAGAATTAAAAACAACAACATGAAAGGACTGTTTAAACTGGTACCGAGTACGGCTATCATAATTCCCAAGCACCGTAAAATTTCACACAGCCTAGTGGTTTACTGATTGATGGCTCAATCGTCTTCATTTTACTGCTGACTCTTCTTAGTACTCCCCCGTGTCGATGTTCACCCTCGCCACCGGCTCATCGAGCAGCTTCTTGCCAATAATCTCGATCAGCATGTTCATGTTCGTATCGGTCGTGCAGTCCAGCAACGCCGTTTCTCCCGTCAGCTTGTCAGTCTACATGAACATCCATACGTACACACAACACATTGTTTGACAGTGCGAGGGATCGTCGGTTGATGCATGGTCGATGAGCTACTAGTGTGCTTGCTTACCTGGATGCGTAGGTAGTTGCTCTCGCAACCGATTACCTAGAAGAGCACCTGGGCGTTGATGTCGACCATGTCGGCGCTGGCGTTGAAGAAGATGTCGATGAGTGGGCTGGAGCCATCTTTGGTGAGCCAGTTGAGGATGTTCCACTTGTTACAATCCGCCACGGTGTAGTTTTTCTTCAGCTTGGTCCCCGTCCCGATGGACAGGACGAGGATGTTCTTGTACACGCTTGGCGCGGCTTCCTTCCTGTTACAGTAGGGATTCTCCATGGCGATCATTTTGGCCATGGCGGCCGTAGTGGGGTTGCTTGCAACCTCGACGTCACCGCCCTGCACGAGCGGCACGGTCTGGTCCTCGAGCTGCCGGCGGAGGCGGAGCATCTCCTTGGTGAGCACTGACATGGCGGCCATGGTGGGGTTGTTGGCCGCCACGCGCGCCGTCAATGAGCTCGAAATCGTAGATCCTGCCGTCGGAGCCCTCCGTCTTGAAGCTGTGTGCCGGCAGGAAGGTGGGAGCCGCCGACGTGGCGATGCAGATGTCGGCGAGGCGCGCGTTCTTGTGCGCCTCCCTCTCGGCCTCTAGCGTGTTGAAGAGTACGGGATGCATGCGTTTGATGTCGAACGTCGGCACGACGATGTTGCTCAGCGTGTCTTTCACCTTGATGTCCTGCATCACCTTCTCGATCGTTTTGTGCAGGAAATCGCCGTCGTGCTTGGGGCCGCCCCATGCCTTTTTCCACACATTCTTAGTTGTCTGCCACATGCTCGAGATCCAGCCACCCTTGCTGAGAATCGAGCATCACCAACAGCAATGTGTGTATACATAATACATACATAAGGCACCAACGTGTAAATATATAATGCATCAGGGTGCATTTTATATACAGAATGCACCTCATCTGAGTTGCAACTGGTTTTTTCTTGAAGCTGCAACAGATTGCAACTGGATGTGTACTAGTTGCAACTGATTCACTACGTCCAGTTGCAACTTGGACCGTACAAAGAGAAAGAAGAACAGGTGCATAAACTGAAAGTCAGGCCTCCTGCCTCATGGCCACAACCCAAAGCATGAGCCTGGAGGTGCAGGAACAGGCGTTGGAGTATGTGGAGAATTGCGGGGAATTACAGTCTGGCTGTGGGAAGACGTATGGGCCTTTTGTTAGAGCTACTGGGCCTCGTACTCGGAAGGCCAACAAGAAGTTCACTGGGCTGACTGGGTCAATGTGCTTGCAGGCACTCGTGTGGGCTGAGCCCGTGTAAGTGAGACGAGAGAACATTAAATACTCGAGACTCTAAGGAGGAGGGCATGTATTGTAATACCAATCAACTTTATTTCCAAGCAAACATTCCTCCTTCCTCCCAGCACTTCTTCTTCTTCATCTCCGATCCCCGAATTCTTCTTCTGGATCCCTGATTCTACTCTGATTATCCTCTCGTAGCTAACAATTGGTATCAGATTCGTCGATCCTTGGACCCTCTCTGTGCTAGATTCTTCTGGTTCGCTATTCCATCGATCGATCCCGGCAAACGGATTTGGTCAGGCTCTTTTAAATTCGTTCATCTCGAACAGAATCGAATTCCTGTAATTCCGATCCACGTTGGTGAGATTTGTGGGAACCAGTAGATCTGGATCACGTTCCGCCTCACGACCACTTCACTCGGCTCCAACGTCACCAAGGCGCGATGAATCCCGACACCAAACTCATCCTCGACGAGCTGAACAAGCGCTTCGATGACCTTGAGATGCGTATCGACAACCGCGTCACCGAGCAGGATGACAAGTGGGAGCGCAAGTTCGGCGACCTGTCAATCTCCCACGATGCGCGTGTCTCCGCCTTGGAGCGTGCCGCGGCGTCGCTGGAGACTTGGCGGCCGGCAATCGACGCGAAGGTCGACAACATCGGCCTGGAGGTCGGGAAGCTCACCAAGCATTATGACCGTGCGGTGCGCGAGCGCTCCCCTCCCATCCTTCCAACTTCACCCCCGGCGGCCGAGCGCCCACCTGCTAAGAGCAACGCCGACACGTACGCCCAACGGGCACCGCTACGACAACTTCCACCGGGAGGATGGATTTGGGTCGGACACGACCATAATTCATCCCCCGGTTAAGGGTGCGTGCCGTCTCCCCACTCCTCCCCCTAGATCCGCTCCTCCAATGTCGCATACCCCTGTTCCTACATGGCGTAGTGCTAGCCCAGGGAGTTCAGGCACCAGGAGCTGTATGATGTTGAGCCTTCTCGTTGGGTCACCGTTGCCACTATGCACTTTGCTTCCCCTGCTGCTCGCTGGCTTCCATCAGTAGAGCGTAAGGTGAAAATGTGCTCGTGGTCTGAGTTTTCCACCATGTTTTTGGAGCGTTTTGGTAGAGACCAACATGAGCTCCTGGTTCGTCAGTTGTTTCACATCAAACAAACTGGTAGCGTAGCAGAGTATATAGAGCATTTCGCTGGCCTTGTCGACCTGCTGACGGCCTATGAGAGCGTCGCTGACCCTCTGCATTACATCACTCGTTTCATTGATGGCTTGAAAGATGAATTGCGTCCTGCTGTTATTATTCAGCGTCCTGGCTATTTGGATACTGCTTTCGTTCTTGCGCAATTGCAGGAGGAAGTGGCGCTACCAAGAAAACGGCGGGAGTTCAGGCGCTCTGATTATTACAGTGCTTCCAAGCACGATGCTTCTGGCCCATTGGCTCTTCCTCTTCCTCCTCGAGTGGACAAGATTTCTACACCGCAGTCAGAAGATCGCCGTGGCACTGATGCCGCTCGAGCTCGCTCTGCTGAAGACCGTTGGACAACACCCAAAGCTATGCGTCGTGCCCAAGGTCTTTGTCAGCGGTGTGCAGAAAAATTGTCACGTTGCCACCGTTGTGCTGAGCAAGTGCAGTTACATGCTCTTCAAGAAGTAATGGAGCTGTTCATGATGGAGGACACAACAGAAACTTCTGAAATTGAGGACAAATCTCCAACTGATCAGTTGTTTCTGTCTATATCTCTTGCAGCTACCACTGGGAAGTCCTCTTCCAAAACTATGGTGCTATCAGGTGCCATTCAAAACATTCTTGTTCCGGTGCTTATTGATTCTGGAAGTTCACATTCATTCCTCAGTGCCTCTATAGCTCAGCATGTGCCACCCGACCCTACAAATCGATTCCCAGGGGCGAGTGGGGGCATCACCCACCCCTACAAATCATTTCCAGGGGCGGGTGACACCCCCATCCGCCCCTAGAAATAATTTACGAATTTATTTTGAAAATTAATTTAAATCATAAAATATAGCAAAATGCATTAAAAAAGTAAAACTTGTACACTATAATTATCGTGACCTATAGAAACTTAAAAAAAATATGAAAAGCATATTTTATTGCATATTTATGTTAAAAGTGTGGAAACCACGATGTATGGCTAACCCACACTACCATATTATACAACTCAACCCATACTCTATGGTTTCCATACCCTTAAGCATTATATATACTGAAATGTGCTTAGCATTTTTTTTCTTGTTCTACAGGTCAAAATAATCTCAGGGTAGAAGTTTCACTTTTTTTGACGTGTATTGCTATTTTTTATAATTTAATCTATTTTCCAATTAAGTTCGAAAATAATTTCTAGGGGCAGGTGGGTGCCTCACCCCTTACAAATTATTTTTTTTTCTGAAATAATTTTTTTAATTCTGAAATTTTATTTAAATCATAAAATATACATAACATAAAAATGTGAAATTTGTAGTCTAAGACTACTGTGACTTATAGAAGCTGAAAAAAAATGATAAACATGTTTCAATATATATGCATATTTTTTTAAGAGTGTGTGTGAGTGCGATGTACCTTGATGCACGAGACAGTAGCTAGAAGTCGATAAAAATGACAAATAATTAGGTCTCATATATATAACTTATTCAGAATACATGGATGCACGAGACATAGAGAGATTACATGGAATTGAATAAAATTTACTAGCTACATATTTAAGCGGTAACAATTCTCGATTCTTCATCCTTGCATGCCCATGGCTTGTTGTATTTTCTTATACTTGCTTCTATAATTCTCATCTTTTGTGGTAGGTCTATGGAACAGGCAAACCAATGCCTATTTTATCCTTTAGGTAATCTTGGCAATACTCGATGATTTTCTCAGTACGGTATCACTCTATTATGGACCTTAGGGTACGCATGATTAAGTAAGTACCGGTTTAGAATGGACACGAAACGCTTATACATCCACATTTCATGTAGGTAAATTGGACCAAATGCGCGTATCTGGTCAACCATATGAATCATTAAGTGCTTTGTTATATAAAAAACCCCGGAAGGAAGCATATTTCGAGCTGCGCAGTAGTCTCCCTAATAAATTCTTGGGGATCCTTCAATTCATCTTCGTCAATCATCTTTTAAGAAATCTTGTTGAAGAAGTAACACAATCGAGTGATTACCATCTTCACGTATACTAGCTTGATCGCTCTGATTACAATAGGGAGGAACATCATCAGCAACACATGACAATTGTGATAGTTATAACTGCATAGCGAGAGGTCTTTCATCAAGACTAGTTTCCTTATGTTGGATGAGAAATGACTTGGGACTCTGAACTCTTGTAAGCTCTCGCACATTGCCTTCTTGTCATCATGTGACAAGTTGTAACTAGCCGGGGGAAGTTCGTATCTTCCATTCCCTTTATCCACGGGGTGAAGATCTTCTCTTATCTTTATGGCTACCAGGTCTTGACGTGACTTTAAGGTATCATTTGTCTTTGCTGATGTCTCCAGAAGCCTAATCTTAAGGTACAAGTTTCACTTTTTTTTGACGTGTATTGCTATTTTTATAATTTAATCTATTTTCCAATTAAGTTCAAAAATAATTTCTAGGGGCGGGTGGGCACCTCACCTGCCCCAAGAAATTATTTTCTTTTTTCTGAAATAATTTTCTTAATTCTGAAATTTTGTTTAAATAATAAATATACTATAACTAAAAAATTGTGAAATTTTTACTTTAAGACTACTGTGACTTATAGAAGTCGATAAAAAAATAACAAGCATGTTTCTATATATATGCATATTTTTTTTAAGAGTGTGTGTGAGTGTGCTGTACCTTGATGCACGAGACAGTAGCTAGAAGTCGAAAAAATGATAAATAATTAGGTCTCATATATATAATTCATTCAAAATATATGGATGCACGAGACATAGAGAGATTACATGGAATTGAATAAAATTTACTAGCAAAATATTTAAGCGGTAACAATTCTCGATTTTTCGTCCTTGCGTGCCTATCGCTTGTCGTCTTTTCTTATGCTTGCTTCTATAATTATCATCTTTTATGGTAGGTCTGTGGAACAGGCAAACCAATGCCTATTTTATCTCTTAGGTAATCTTAGCAATACTTGACAATTTTCTCGGTACTGTATCACTCTATCATGGACCTAAGTACCAGTTTAGAATGGACATGAAACCCTTATACATTCACATTTCGTGTAGGTAAAGTGGACCAAGTGCACGTATCTGGTCAACCACATGAATCATTAGGTGCTTTGTTATATAAAAAACCCCGGAAGAAAGCACATTTCGAGCTGCGCCATAGTCTCCCCAATAAATTCTTGGAGATCCTTCAATTCATCTTCGTCGATCACCTTTTGAGAAATCTTGTTGAAGAAGTAACACAATCGAGTGATTACCATCTTCATGTATACTAAGCTTGATCGCTCTGATTGCAATAGGGAGGAACACCGTCAGCAACACATGACAATCGTGATAGTTATAAGTGCATAGCGAGAGGTCTTTCATCAAGACTAGTTTCCTTATCTTGGATGAGAAACGACTTGGGACTCTGATCCCCTGTAAGCTCTCGCACATTGCCTTCTTATCATCATGTGATAAGTTGTAGCTAGCCGGGGGAAGTTCATATCTTCCATTCCCTTTATCCATAGGGTGAAGATCTTCTCTTATCTTCATGGCTATCAGGTCTTGACGTGACTGCAAGGTATCCTTTGTCTTTGCTGATGTCTCCAGAAGAAGCCTAATTGTGTTACCAAACACATTCTTTTTCAGGTGCATACCATCGATTGCATGGTGGACCTCAAGATTTGTCCAATACGGCAAGTACTTGTAGAAGATAGACTGTTTCTTGAATGGTACGCCTTCGATAGGTGCCTTATCTCTGTTTCTCTTCTTCCCATCTTTCGTCATCTTCCCATAGATGATCTGAATGGTCCTGACCATTTTAAAAATATAGTGTCCGTCTTATTTTATTGGAGCAGAATGTAACCCAGGCTTGCCATCAAATAAGTTGTAGAACTTCTTACTTTGGTACCAATGTCCTTCCACCAAGAAGCGGCTGTACCCGAGGTAAACTACCTTTCTAGAACCTTCCAGGAAAGATAATACAATATCATCCACACAGACAGTGCATCCCGTCCTACTTTTAACCTGTCCTGAAAGGAGAAACAAAGCTTGGCAACCATGGATGGTGACAAAGATAATGGCTTTCAGATTAAAGGGTTGCCGTGTAAAACCATCAACGATATCGATACCCTCATTGCATAGAGTTTCCATCTTCTACATCAGAGGCTCAAGAAAAATATCTATATCGATGCCAAGATGCTTGGGGCCTTGTATAAGGATCGATAGCAAAAGATACTTTCTCTTCTAGTACAACCATGTAGGCAGGTTGTACATCATCAAGATCACTAGCCATATGATGTGAGTGCTAATTCTATTACCAAACGGATTCATTCCATCCGTATTCAACCCAAACCGAACATTGCTCGGGTCCTTTCCAAATTTCAGATAATACTGCTCATCAAACTTCTTTCATTGGTGAGTATCAGCTGGATGTCAGAGATTTCTGTTGCCCTTCTTCCGCTTATCCGAATCCCACCAGTTCAGCATCCTTTGGGTTGGAGAAAAAAGCTTAAAGTAGTGTCTGCTGTCTCATCAGAGGCAACACTATTCCTTGCACCCTTCCTCTTCCTTTTATTCCTATGACCTAGACTTTGAATGTCGCCACCACAATTATCGGAATTATTTTTGCCAGAACAAACAGGGCATTTTGTCCAAGTTTTTGAAAGTATCCCCATGATACAAAATATAATGATTTAAACATGTATGAATTCTTTCCACACCCATCGTAAACGGACTGGCAAGCTTCTTTGCTTGATAGATGTTGGCGGGCACTTTATTTGGCTTTGGAAGCAACCAAGCCAACATACGCAGGAGATTATTGAAACTACTGTCTGCTTAGCTTTTAGAGCCAACAGCTCAAGTATGAAACAGAGTACGGTCCAGTGTTTCGGATATCCATTTGATCGCTCGTATATCTTTTCCTCCGCTGATTTTTTCACCATCTCGAAGTTTGCTAACCCCTTTGCACTACCTACCAATAGCTCTGCTTTGGTGTGGCGCAACAACTGGCTAAGGAAATCACCATCATCAAGTTCATCATCACTACCATCATCACTACCAATATCGATGGGCCCCTCGCTGACACCATCAACATCATCATTGCCGACACCCGCACAAAAATCATCATAATAAGCATCAAACAATCTAGCAAACTCGACGTCTTCTATCATTTTATCGAGTGGATTCTCCGTCGGAGGGGGTGCTTTCTCGCCATGTTCCGTCCAAATCATATAATTCTCAACAAAACCACCGACCAACACATGCGATCTGATTGTAGTTGTGTTGCAGAATACTCTCATATTCTTGCTGGTTTTGCATGTGCAAGGTATCCTCTGTGTCTTCTCATTTTTTGCATGGTTTTTCCACAGCTTGAATGAATTTATTAAGTTCTCCAAGGAAATAGTCATCCATCCTTCGTGCTTTGTACATCCATATCCTATCCATCTATGAACATCCACAGACAATTTAAGTAAATTAAAACAAGCTCTTCAATTATTTTATAAATAATAAAAAATAAGTATATACTCTTATATATGCGTGGATATTGGAAAAAAGTCAAATTAACATGTACTAACTAAAAAAATCAAAACCCAACCTATTATTGAACAACTGAATTTTGGGGAAAAAACTATCATGCATGTGCATAAATATAAAAAAAACCAAACTTCTTCTCTCTCCTCCATGGATTAGGAAATTGTTACTTAGAAATAAGGCTAAAATATAAAGATTGGATCTAAATGATTACATAATTTTATTCTTCTACTAAAATAATATAACTTCGTCAAAAAGTTTGAGACAAATAGAGCCCCAAATGTCCACATATATATACACACTTTTATATATGCGTAGATATTGAAAAATCAATTTAACATGTAAAAACTAAAAGGAATCAAAACCCAACCTATTATTGAACAACTAAATTTTATTTAAAAAACTATACATGTGTGTAAATATAGAAAAGAAACAAGGCTTCTTCTCTCTCCTCCATGGATCTAGAAATTTGTTTACTTACAAATAAGGCTAAAATATAAAGATCGGGACCAAATGATTAAATAATCTTGTTCTTCTACTAAAATAATCTAACTTCATCCAAAAGTTTGAGGCAAATGGAGCCCAAAATAGCAATTCTACACCATGGAGATTTAGATCTAGCTAGAGGTAAGAGAGCTCCATTTGAGACTTAAAACTATCAAAAAATTTAAGAAAAGATATGGGATTAGCATCAACTTATCTTTTAGAGCCCTCAACTCGAATGAAATAAAGTTTAAAACCTCCCTTCCCCTTTTTTTTCTTCTTTTGGATTTTCGAGCAGCACCTCCCCTGAGCAAGCAATGGGCTGTCGGGAGGAGGAAGAACCCTTGCGCCCAGAATTTTATGGAGATTTATAGGGGTGGGTGATGACGCCACCCATCCCTAAAATTGCATTTTCAGGGGTGGGTGGCGTCATCACCCACCCCTAAAAATGCATTTCCAGGGGCAGGTCAACTGCTATATGCTACAGTAACCCTCTCCATTTGTAGGAGCGGGTTACATTTTAATCCGCCTTTCGAAAAAATGGAACGTTGCTACAAATCGTTATTTACAGTGTCTGTAGTTACTACCTATTTAATTAAGGTTAATGACAACATTAATCATTTTTGTGTATCTATTTATAAGACATCTCCGCTTCCTGGCGATAATTACAATTTTACAATTTATGTGTCTATATGAGCACCTCAATTCTGACAAGTCGAACTAGTGTCGTTCCCTCTCTTTTACCTGTCTTAATTGAAGCGTCAACTAGTTAGATGAAAGTTCTGTTTCGGATTACATTAACGCTCCTAATTTGTCTTCCGTACGTAAATGCTAGTCCTCCTGATCTCACCTTCTACTTCCTGATCTCACCTTCTACATGGCTGATGTACTTACTTCGTCCCAAAGTATAGAAAATTCTAGTTTTGTTCTAAGTCAAATCATATTCTATTTGATCGACTACTAAGCTTATAGGACTCAAGTTCCTAATAACATGAGGTTACAAACTTTATTTCTCTGGGGAACTAGAAAACACCCTAAGATGCAGCTAGCACCTGAATGCCAAGTACAATCATTGCTCAGTTTGTCAATAAAAACCTGGCACTCCACGCACATTTTGTTCTTTTATTTTTGGAGCATAATAGCTCTTCATTTTTGTAGGTCCATCGTGTGGGGTTTCCCTTCTTTATAATCCCGTATTCATGGGCAACCAGTGAGTAGCCGTGTCATTCATCAGCAGCAATGCATTATCAATTGTCTTGCAGTTTGTGAATATTAATGCCCATACAAATTTCTCCACAATAATGTAAGAGATTACAGGAAACCTAGCTACAGTGGATGGAAGGTTAACTAGAACGATAAAATGACTTTGAATTTATCGGCGCAAGCTTGACCATGTCGGTACGCAGGTACGAACAATGATTTCTACTGGTGTATTCTTGCAAGTTTAGCAAATTCGATCTTTACTACAGCTCTCGGTTTATTTTGCATATTCGATCTTTCCTCAAATTCCTGTTTGTAGAGTAGCTGAAAATCATATAAAACTTTACTACAGCTCGATGTCATAGACTTCTCTTAGTTTCCAGTGTAGTTTCGATCTTCTAGTAAAATCATTCATTCCCGGCAATCACGGCTGAGACAAGTGTCATTGACGTTGACGCCGACTCGTTGACCAGTTCGTTGATAGCGTTACGTTCAACGAACGCAACAACACGTACGCGTGTATGCTTGCTTGACCGACCTGAGCTGCTGCTGACCACGGCTTGGACTTGCATAGCCATTAAGTCACCGATCGATCAAAAAAGTCCCGACCAAGTCAGAGATATCATGCTTGGAATTTCCAGGCCACACAGGAACACAGGACTAGTTGTGTCTCCATCGCATGCACTTGGCCACATATTTAATTTGTTTGTTACTTAGAATTTTCAAAAATATATAGTTGTGTTGTTCAGCTAACCTCAATCACACGCACACACACACACACACAAAAAGTATTTACTTATTTCGAAACACGTTTCCTCCCTAGATTCGCCATGATTTGAACTAGGACTAATTTCTATGAATCTTCCATACGCTTCTTCAGTTGCCCTGTTTATTACTAGTACAGAACTAACCAGCACAAGGTCAGTGATGACATGTAAGTTGCTCTGAGGCAAACAAGTAGTGCTTAATTGCTTTTATATGGGGAGGGTAGTAGCAAGCAGTAGGGGAGTGATGATAATGTTCTCTGCCGCGTTGCTGTTGCTGCTGCTGCTGCCGCCGGCAGCGGCGGCGGCGGCGGCGGCGTTCGCTGTGGAGCCAGCTGCAGCCACGGCCGGGAGCCACTGCACCAGAGAGTGCGGCAACATCAGCATCCCGTACCCGTTCGGCGTGGAGCCCGGCTGCTTCCGCCCCGGCTTCGAGGTCACCTGCCGCGACGACGTGCTGTTCCTACACAACATCTCGGAGATGTTCGACATCAATCTGGCCAACGGCACGGTGGACATCTACGTCAGCAGCGTCGTCGAGTCCATCCCCGACGAGCCCCAGACCCAGTGCGGCAAGGGCAACTACCTCACCAGCACCTGGGTCGCCGTCGGCCTCGGCATAGAAGGAGGGCCGTACGCTCTGTCGGCAACAAGAAACAAGCTCGTGATGGTCGGCTGCGACGTCCAAGTCCTCCTCATGGGGTTGGACGAGGACATCGTGAGCACCTGCGCCGCCTTCTGCTCACCTGTCGCAAAGAACGGCGAGTACTTGATGGCATCCCCCGACTGTTCCGGCGTCGGCTGTTGCCAGGCGCCCATCCCGGCGGGGCTCGACACCTACCTGCTCCAGTTCCGCCGGTTCAACGGCTCATGGAGCGGCGGTTCGGTCATGGTGTACATAGTGGATGCGGATCGCTTGAGCTCTTATCAGATGGATGACATGCAAGAGAGCGCTCTTCCAGCTGTGCTAGAGTGGGTCATCAGCGACTCGACATGCCAAAGCAACTCGACGTCGCCTGAGTGCCGCAGCAGCAACAGCTTCTGCAAGAACAGCACTACTTTCCGTGGCGGGCACCGGTGCCACTGCTCAGAGGGTTACGACGGCAATCCTTACCTCGTGGATGGATGCCTAGGTAACAGATTGAGCATTCAAGATTCAGAATAGTTTTCTTCAGTTCATTCCATCTCTCCAGTAAACTCATTTTCCCCCCCTCCTATTCTGTTTATTTTAGATATAGACGAATGCAAATTTCCATGTTTTGGTGACTGCAACAACACAATAGGCGGGTACCTGTGCCAGTGTCCTCTTGGCTTTGAGGGCAATGCGTCTATACCAAAAGGATGCAAAGGTATGAAAAATTCAAGATGCAAATCATAATTAGTGTATCAGCAACTTATATATCTACCCCCTCCGTCCCAAATAGAATACAACTCTCGCTGCCTGAGAATTCAAACAATTTCAAATTTGACCAAATTTATAAAAAATTACTAACATTTATATCTCCAAATAGATTTAGTATAAAAATATATATTATTACATGATTAATCTAATGATACTTATTTTGTAACATAAATGTTAATACTATTTGGTCGAATTTGAAATTGTTTGACTCCTCGAAAAATAAGAGTTGTATTTTTTTGGGACGGAAGGAGTACATATTTGGTTTGGCAGTCCTATTGCTACTTTATGATTTGCTTCAATTCGTAATTTCCAGCAGCACAAGCACATCCATGGATGCTTGACATTCCTTTTATTTTCTATTCGTATAGACGTTGACGAGTGCGTGCACCCACATGCATACCCGTGCTATGGAATCTGCAAAAATTTGCCGGGATCATTTCAGTGCCAATGTCCTCAGGGAACCTACGGGGATCCCACAACGAAAGGGGGTTGCATTAATATTACGATCAAGAATTCCTTCCCAGGTGATGAAATAAAGCTCACAATATATACACAACCTTTACTATTGGAATCATGAAGTGTGGTAGAAAGAATGCATGTTATCTGCTAATCAAGGACAGTTGTTGTACAATTATAACACATCATCCGAAACTACAAACCAATTAGTACTAAATTTTTGCAGGTTCAAAAATAGCTCTAGTAGCTAGCGGTGGATTTATTCTTTTGATTGTAGCACTTGCTGCTCCCTTCATCACACACAAAATAAAAGTGCAACGGGTGAAAATGTTGAAAGAGAAATTCTTCAAGCAAAATCATGGTTTGCTATTGCAGCAGTTGATTTCTCAAAATACTGATATCGGTGAAAGGATGATCATTACCTTAAGAGAATTAGAGAAGGCGACGGACAATTTTGATAAAACTCGTGAGGTCGGTGGTGGAGGACATGGTGTTGTGTATAAAGGAATATTAAATCTGCATGTGGTTGCCATCAAGAAATCAAAGATTGTAGTACAGAGAGAAATAGACGATTTCATAAATGAAGTTGCAATTCTATCTCAAGTCAACCATAGAAATGTGGTGAAGCTTCTGGGATGTTGCCTCGAAACAGAAGTTCCGTTGCTCGTTTATGAGTTCATATCGAATGGAACTCTTTATCACCATCTTCATGTTGAAGGAACAATATCTCTATCATGGGATGATCGATTAAGGATTGTGCTTGAAGTTGCAAGAGCTTTGTCTTATCTACATTCTTCTACTTCTATGCCAATATATCATAGAGACATCAAGTCTTCCAACGTACTCCTTGATGATAGTTTAACAGCAAAGGTTTCGGACTTTGGAGCTTCAAGGTACATCCCGATAGATCAGACGGGCGTGACTACAGCAATTCAAGGAACATTTGGTTATCTAGATCCCATGTATTATTATACGGGTCGCCTAACAGCCAAGAGTGATGTCTTCAGTTTTGGAGTTCTTACTATGGAGTTGCTCACTAGAAAGAAACCATTTATTTATAGGTCTGATGATGGTGATGGCCTTGTTTCACATTTTAGCTCACTATTCCGAGAAGGAAAACTAGCTGACATAATAGACCCACAAGTCATGGAAGAGGATAATGGCGACATCCAAGAAGTAGCGGCACTAGCAGTGGTGTGCACTAAATTGAAGGGAGAAGACAGGCCTACAATGAGGGAAGTGGAGTTAATCCTTGAAAACTTGCGCCTTAAGATGCATACTCCAAGTTGCACAAAACCATGTAGTAGGGAGCACATCCCGGCTCAAGGGGTTGTTACTCAGGAAGTAAGCAGGCAATACACCATGGAAGAAGAAATAATGTTGTCAGCGAGGTATCCTCGGTGACCACCATTTTCTTGTCTGAACACAATAATGTTTCGTAGAATCGTTTATAACATGCATGGCAACGCCACAGCAAATTTGTGTTAAGGTAAGACACATCTGAAGTAGAGCATCCTGTGTAGTCTTAAACTGCCATCATAAGGCTCGAAAAAAGAAGGGGAAGAGCATCCTAGTTGAAGCCTGCTCTGCCCATTGTCCTGGCTCATCATGACTTCAATCTGCAACGAAAAATCAAGGCGTATTTTGTTCCATCACAGTCTCTGAGAGCACATTTCGAATTGTATTTCCTGACTACATTTTTTCTCATTCTTCTTTCTTTTTGTTTCCTGTAATTGTTTTGTTTCCTTGTTTTAATTTATGCAACAAGTATGGGCTCTGCCCCTCTCGTTTTCACAGAAAAACAAAACCGCAACAAGCTCGAACTAACATGGTAAGCTTTGTACTTTTCTTCAGAAAGATTTGTGTTAACATTTTCATATTTACTGAGATAAAGATATTTAGTAGAATCCAACTTACAATATTTTTAGTAGACAAAAAACATATCGCTACAGTAAGTTCTATCATGCCATGATCGAGACACAGCAGGGAGATTGTTCAGTAATCACGTAAATAAAAAAGATAAAAATAGGGCGTTGACTACCCTGCTTAGGCATAGTTGCATCGTGCGCAAGACAGCAAACCCAGCAGGTGAAGAGCATCAGAATTCAATCCGCTGATGCGTCGTACGTAGCTTACATTAATGTGTGTAGTAGCATGCCGTGACTAATTTTTTCAGCCCATTAAGCCCATCTCAAACATAACACACCAGGCTACAGATAACTTGAAAAAAGAATAAAATAACATTGGAATAGGGACCCAGCTTCCAGCACTTTTAGCCCATGAGCCCCACTATTCGTTCCCTGTGCTGAACGCGAATCGCCGTCTGCCTATCGGTACGTGTGTCTCTTCCGCCGCGGCGGGGGGGGGGGGGGGGGGGGGGGGGGGGGGGGGGCAAACTGAAAGAACCGAGAACCAAACTGAAAATATCCGGGAAATTCAGTTCCTATTGGATTTCTGTTTCTTAAGAACCGAATTTACTCGGTAAATTTGGTTTGATTCTCGGTTAACCGTAGGAACCGAGATTTATAAACATTCAGCCTATTAACTCACTAAATCCAATAGAGCACCGGCCCAACTGGACACTGGCCACACGCCTAAACCTTAGGGGTGAACCCACACGGGTCACACGCCCCCACCCCTGTTTTGTTGTTCGCCCGTTCCCAATCCCAGCCGACCGGCCGCCCCTATCTTGCTCCTTTTGTCCGCATCCCAGCCGCCAGCGCCAGGCGCCTAGAGCTAGCGCCATCCACCCCGCCAGCCGCCGGCTGCCGCCTAGCGCTCGCCTTAGGCCGGCCAGGCGGCGAGCACCCTGCGACGCCCGAGTCCCCGAGGGCCCAGCGCCCGCCGCACGGCCGGCCAGGCAGCCGGCGCGCAGCGCCGCTAGCGCCCTCGAGTCCCCAACGGTCTGACCCTAGCCACTTCTCCTTCTCCCCTTCTCACCTTCTCCATTGTTGTTTGAATTATCCCTGTTGGTTGCATGAAAATTCAGTTGAAATGCTCCTGAAATTTGCTATTGATTAGGCTACTTTTTGCATCCTGAAAAATTTCGGTTCCTTTCGTTAAAACTGGAACCGAACCGATTGAATCGAAATCGAAATTCGTCAGTTCCTCCATCTGAAAAGAACCGATCAGTATTTTTGAAAGAACCGAGGAACCGAACTGACCAGTTCAGTTTGAACCGAATGCTCAGCCCTAGTTGCCCGACATCCTGATCGGTGTCCCCCTGATGCCATCTCCAAATCGCCGACGTCTCTTGCTGCCGCGACCTCCTTGCCGGCCGGCTTGCCACACGGCAGTGGCTAACTGCTTTGTTGGTGCATCGCCACAACAGCCCAATGCCAAGACGAATTTTTTAAAAAAGGGTTTAAAAAAATTAAAATTCGAAAAAGGGGTGGCAGTTGGGAATAATTTGAAAAATGGGTGCCTCCCGCCCGATCATCGGGCGGGAGGCGTGGGGCCGGGGACATCCCGCCCAACCAGAGGGCGGGATGCTCCAAAAGCTTTTTGCAGGCCCCTCCCGAGGGCCCCTTCGCGAATAAGAAAGTTTCTTATTCGCGAACGGGTCCCTGAGGCAGCATCCCGCCCGGCCAGAGGGCGGGAGGCATCCCGCCCGGTCAGTGGGCGGGATGTTGAGAGCCATTTTTTTTTATTTTCCTTTGGAATTTATGATTTACAATCTATTTGAAATTCAGACTGTTTTCAAATGCAATATTGATTCGCCATACTCTTTTATGTACATATAAAATTTTAATTCAATTTTACGAAGAAGATTGCTCTATCTAAAATTCGTATGAAGATGGTTAAATGATAACGGTTTGCAACGTAGAATCCGAATATTACGACAGTACGATAGATCAACCGATTAAAAAGAAAATAGTATCATACAAAAACAGTTCAAATATAAAAAGTTCACCAAATCAGGAGTATCTACTCCGCATGTCCCGGACCTCGCGCTCTCTTGGCCCTCCCGCCCCTAGTCCTAGGCCGTCGGCGTATGTGGTCCTCCGAGTACGTAAATGCATCTGGAGCACAGTGAGGACGAGGCGGAGGAGGTGCTGGCGTGAACGGGTCATCCTGGGACTGTGCACCTGGAGCGTCATACGTCTGGGATGGACCAATGATGTCAGGGCCGGCGCTGCCGCCCACCAGCTCCGACCAAGTGGCGGAGCCGCCCTCCCAGTCGTCCCAGTCCGGCACACCGAATGGACCACCGTATGCAGGAGCTCCCGTCGATCATGCATGCTGAGCATAGCCATAAGAGTACGGTGCAGCTGGCCTCGAGCCTGATGGGAGAGACGTTCCTGGAGCATAGGCGCCAAACGTCTGAGGCTCCATTCTTGCAGGAGGAGGTCCCATTGCCGTCGAGTGCATGACTACAAAAAGAAATGAAATTAGTCATGTAAATCATAGGTGATTGAAATGGCAATTATGAAGGACTTACAGCTTGAACTAGCGGCAGTACCGCTGGACGCTGCGTGCGGTGCTGTAGAGGTCGACGGGCCAGCTGTGTACATGTGGGCGGACGCATGAGATGAACTGGAGGTCCCCACGTCATCTCTGCCGCGACACGTCAGTGCACGTAACGCTTGCGTCAAGCTGTCTTGAATCTTACGGAAGCTGTCCTTGTACTGTGCCTCCGGTACACGCACTCCACGTTCAATCAACGTGATCTGAGATGTAGCTTCGACCTCCGCGAAGTTGATCAGATCGATCTGCATACGTAATGGGATGCAGATTACTATTGGTATCGATCTTTTAGAAAAAAAATTTAATAATTCAAGTTGCGAAACACGTACCGCGCCACGCTGGTCCTGATCACGGTACGAGGGATACGTGTCCGAAATGGTCGGCTGGTGCTGATCCTCCGCGTCATGAATACGTGAAAGAGTGACGTACGGACGCGTGCGAAGGAGGTACCAGCGGAGGTATGCATCGTATGACGCGTCCGTGTGTGGGTGCCACTCGTCCCACACATCGTCACGTGCGTGAAGCCACCCTTGCACGTACTCCTGCATCTTGACGACCCAGTTCACCTCGTTGGCATGATATCCCCTGCGCGAATATCTGTTGCGAACATTTGAAATTCGACATTGCTTTATGATAACGAATATATAAGTAATACAAAACGAGTTATCACAAACTTACTCGTGCACGTTGCGCGGCACGGCCTGGAACGCTCGAGGTACGAGAGGAAACTGCTGTCGTCGCCCGAACTGCCTCATCACATGCTCGACGCAGTACGGCTCAACGAGAATATCGAACACTAGGTTCGCCTTTGTCAGCCAGTACTCCTCGTCACGCGTGCAGAGGGAAGACAACCCATGCGGCGGATAGCCGCAGCGGTGTACGGTGTCCAGATGACATCCTGTGGCCGCATCCGATCAAATTCGGACACGAACTGAGGGTATGCTTTTCGGACCTGCCGATGTGCCCAGCTCATCTGAAAAAATTACACAACTGCATCGGTACTCCTCGTATACAGAAACGTACAACAGTAAATTAAAAAGCTTAAAAGAACTTACCCGTCGATCGGTCCAAAGCGAACCCATCGTGGGGCTATCCTCATCCCACATCCCGTACATCTCGGGTGGATAAGGCTCGTCGCTGATTAGGGGACGTGCTATGGCGAATCGCTCGTACGACCATAGCTGCAGCAGAAGTGGGCAGCCTGTGATGACGGCAGTCCTCTCCGTCTTCAAACAGGCCTGGCAAAGACCTCGGTACGTCGCAGCAAGCACTGCCGATCCCCAGCTCCACCCAGGTACCTGGCCCGGCTCCGCATCCGCAATCGCGCGCGCGTATTGCATGAGCACCTTGTCCACGTAATTGCCGGTAGAGTTGCAGAAAAGAGTCCAGCTGAACAACCATAACAGATACGCCTCCAGGTATCGTGACACCTCGTACTGCCTAGCCAGAGGGTGCAGATCCTGAGCCTGTAATATATTTGTTCAAAACTTAGAGGTACTCACATATGATTCAATTAAATTAAATAAAAAATAACTGGACGTACCCTAAATTGTATTACCCAACTCTTGGCGGGGTCGAGCAAATCAGGTACGTTCACAACAAGTGGCGGGTTCGCTGGACCAAACCGCTCCTGCAGCTTCGCCCTCCAGAAAGGTGGCACGGCAACCGGGCCAACAGCTTCACCCGCAATGGGAAGCCCGAGCAGGTACGACACGTCCTGCAACGTGGGGGCCATCTCCCCGCACGGCAAGTGGAACGTGTGCGTCTCCGGACGCCACCTGTCCGCCAACGCTGCAAGTAGAGAGCAGTCCAGCTGCATCCGCTTCTTCGCGCCACCGTCTTGGCCGTCGCCGGCCTGAAGCATACGTGCGAGTGGCAGCAAACCAGCCTCACGTAACCTGTATATTTTGCATTGTGGTTACAATTATCTTACACGCTATACATTAGTTTCGTAAAAAAATATAAAGTATCACCTGTCAAGCCAGCGGTCGTCCAGGTACAACAACTCCTTTGCTACACGAGGGCGCAACTCGTGAAGCTCCTGCCCCTCCACCGCAGCCAGGTACGACCTGTGCCGTTCATCGATGTGCGCGTCAAGGAGCTCTGGTGTCTGCACCATATCTACATGAAAAATATAAGTACCGTAAGACACATTCCTACAAACAATTGAAAATACTAAAAACTATTTATAATAGAACTAACCTAATAAATATTTGTAAAAGCTATTCAAAATACTGAAACCTATTCGAAATATAACTACCCTAAAAAATATATCTAAAAACTACTGCAATTATAAAAACTATTCAAAATATAACTACCCTAAGAAATATATCTAAAAACAATTGAAGATACTAAAAACTATTTATAACAGAACTACCCTACGAAATATTTCTAAAAACTATTCAAAATACTGAAACCTATTCGAAATATAACTACTCTAAGAAATATATCTAAAAACTACTGCAATTATAAAAACTATTCAAAATATAACTACCCTAAGAAATATATCTAAAAACTACTGCAATTATAAAAACTATTCAAAATATAACTACCCTAAGAAATATATCTAAAAACAATTGAAGATACTAAAAACTATTTATAATAGAACTACCCTACGAAATATTTCTAAAAACTATTCAAAATACTGAAACCTATTCGAAATATAACTACCCTAAGAAATATATCTAAAAACAATTGAAAATACTAAAAACTATTTATTACAGAACTAGCCTAAGAAATATTTCTAAAAGCTATTAAAAATACTGAATTCTACGTATAACTACTCTAACAATATTCGTAAAAAATAATTAATAATTATACGATTATAATACCTCCAAACCGACGTGTGGACAGGGCTTCGCCGCTTCCTCTCCTCTCCTCTACTCTCCTCCTTTTTCTTTTTTGTTGATTTTTGATGAATTTTATGAGAATTAGGGGGTGGGGGGGGGGGTTAAATAGGTGGTGGGGAGACATCCCGCCCGTTGGAAGGGCGGGTTGCCCCTCCCGGCGACCTCCCGCCCGTTGGGGGGGCGGGATGCCCCTCGCCAGAACGTCCCGCCCGCTGGGCGGGCGGGATGTCCCTCGGGGGACCTCCCGCCCGTTGTAACGGCTGGTGGCCCTTTGGT
The DNA here is from genome assembly GCF_002211085.1 of Panicum hallii. Taxonomy (NCBI): domain Eukaryota; kingdom Viridiplantae; phylum Streptophyta; class Magnoliopsida; order Poales; family Poaceae; genus Panicum; species Panicum hallii. The sequence continues at coordinate 42,588,873 of NC_038049.1, read as the reverse complement.
TAAAACCGAACCGAACCGATTGAATCGAAATCGAAATTCGTCAGTTCCTCCATCTGAAAAGAACCGATAAGTATTTTTGAAAGAATCGAGGAACCGAACTGACCAGTTCAGTTAGAATCGAATGCTCAGCCCTAGTTGCCCGACATCCTGATAGGTGTCCCCCTGATGCCATCTCCAAATCGCCGACGTCCCTTGCTGCCGCGACCTCCTTGCCGGCCGGCTTGCCACACGGCAGTGGCTAACTGCTTTGTTGGTGCATCGCCACAACAGCCCAATGCCAAGACTACCCATCTGGGTGAGCTCAGATGCCATTGGGTAGTAGCCAAGCTCCCACTTGCGGCCCAACGCTTAGATTAAGCATCACTGGAAAGGTGAATAAAACGAGAGTTTAGGGTTGAAAAATCTAGGAAAATGTAAAATTAGCAAAAAAAAAAGATAAAGGTGTATTGATTTAGATCGATTAGCATTAAACTTGGTCATGACTCTACAGGCGATATAGTATTTACCTGTTCAGCCTAGCCTTTTGTTTTCTTTTCTTTTCCTTTTCTTTTTTGCAAAGGACTCAGTCTTGCTTCAACCAACCAAATAATGATCCTATCTTGAACTTTTCGTTCAGTAAAAGTTCCCCAAATATTGTAATAGCCTAGCTATTCTTTGGACCACTAAATAGCTATCATCTATAAAGTCTTGCATCTCGTTCACCTCTGTAATTTTGATACAATGTATGTTTTCATCCTTACTATTCTTCCGTGTTAACACTCAAAATATTCCTTGCCATCCACCCTTACTCATTTTCTAATGACAAAATATAGTTCATTTCAACATCAATATGTTTTCTAATAGAACTCTTCGGATAACATATCTAACGGAGATATACTCCATTCTTTGGTCATTATTTCTCGGTATGCATTTCACTTAAGCATCAGGATAAAAGAGCATACTCTCTTTGTTCATAAAGACAAATCATTATTTTTCATTTCATAAACAATTTTCCCAATACGACTACAAATTATTCCACATTCATGAATAATTGTTCTCTGCTACTAGTTTTGTCCTTTAATTTAAAATTGCATTTCCTTCGCACTATAAATTATTATTCGTTCATGAATATTTGTTCTAACTACCTATATATTTTGTTCTCTCTATAAAGTTTTTGTTCTCTTGTGAAATATGATTGTCCAGCAAATGCTCTATCGCTTAGCTATTGTTCCCATGTGACAAATTATTGTTCTTAAATTCATGAATAATTGATCCTGCTACGAGTGCAAATAGTTCCACCCCTATGAATATTTTTTCTATGCCACTATAAACTGTTCATTTCATTTAAAATTTTATTCCTTGGCAGTACAAATTGTTCCTCATTCATATATATTTGTTTCATGCTTCTTATATTTTACTCGTTCTATTTAATTTTTTTATTTTCTCATGAAATATGATAGACTAGCAAATGTTATATTAATTAGCGGCCTATAAATGTTCGAAGTATACAAATTATTGCTCTTCGATGTATGAACAATTATTCCCCACTGCGAGTACTAATAGTTCCACTTCTATAAATACTTATTGAGTGCTACGTGATATTTGTTTGGTACTTCTTCTAATAGGACAAATGCAGATACTTTATGGTTTAGTTTAATTACTTATTTAATCTTTATGGACTACTAACCTTCAAATACTGCTACCATAAGTTAAATGTCCTATGGCAAGAAAGTTTTTCTATGAATGGACATTGTTGCTTGTTTGAAAAAAATGCATGGTTTGTACCATTTGCATTTATCGTGTAATGATGTTAGATTACAGTAATTTAAAAACATTGAAATAAAGAGAATAACTAAATCTGATTGTTTAAACTTGCATGTACTTTCTGCTTTAGGTTTTCGACAACCAAAATCTGCGTTCACTTATTATTTTAATTCTGTGGGAGATAGAGAAATTAAATCACAACTAAAATAGCAGCAGGAGATTAGTTAGCAACAGCCCAAAAAATATTGCAATAATTTTTGCATGCTGCATCGGCCTCCAAGCCTTGCAACTATGCAAGCCATCTATCTTGAGACACATTAAACAAATATCCTATGGCTACAAACCGTGATCAGTATTCTTGCTTTTGCACAGAATTGAATTAAAAGTATAATGATGATCACAATCTCGAGATTGGCGTAATCAAGCCGCAAAAGGATCTAATCCAATCTAGTAATCACCTTGCAAGAAAACCACACTGCCAAGCCACAGAAGCTACATGAGCTTCAGCAAATCTAATCTAGTAATCGTCGAAGGAAGCACCTGACCCTGGCCTCCTCCTCCAAGCTCTGGACAGTGACATCGCACCGACACTACCGGATTCAGGATCTTTGCCGAGTGTCTGGGACACTCGGCAAAGCCCCGAATACACTCGGCAAAGACTTTGCCGAGTGTAACACTCGGCAAAGGTCACTCGGTAGAGAATATTCCGGCAAAGACGTCTTTGCCGAGTGCCTTTTATCGGGCACTCGGCAAAGGATTTGCCGAGTGTCAGGGCAGGCACTCGGCAAAGACTGGCTCTTTGCCGAGTGCCAACCAGAGGGCGCTGGTCTTTGCCGAGTGCCTGTAACGTGGCACTCGGCAAAGTTTAGATCACTTTGCCGAGTGTTTTTTTTATACACTCGGCAAAGAGTTTTTTTAAAGATTTTATTTTGTTTTTTCCCGCCATTTTATATAGGCACATATTCATATAAGCATATTATATATTCACACAGGTATATTATTTGAAATTTTGCATACACAACTAAATTCACACAAGTCTTATCGTCGCAACCAAATTTAACAAAATCTCGTCATCACACAAGTAAAATCACATACACAAGTTCACCATATAAGTGTTAATAACGATAAAGGTTCATTTGAAATTCACCACACAAGTTCAAGTTCACCACACAAGCTCCAATGTCACATATAGTCTCCAGGGGCAAGACCGTTGAAGTTGTAGCTGAAGCTGCCATAGCGTGCTGAGTGGTAAACAGAGAGACAATCACCACCTTCAGTTATGCTTTCATTCGTTTCTATAACATCCCCTCCTTCAAAGAATGAATCACCAGTAACCTTTACGTTGGAATCACAGCCTTCAATTGCACCGCCACCAGCATTAATGAAGAGAACAGAGTCGTCTGCTTCATGACAGGCAACAGAGGAGGTAAGAGCATTGCAACAGCATTCTCTTGAAGTCCTCATAGTCCTGAGATACAAATCACATGCTCGAAGGCAGAAGAGCAGTTAGAGTTGCCACCTCTTCCATACAAATCAAACCATAGGGATGCCAGCATTCTCTTGAAGTCCTCATAGTCCTGAGATACTTCCCCCTTCTGCACTAAGTACCGGTGTAAATACTTAATTGGTGCTGTTCTGGCAATCTCTTCAATGAATGCTACTTCTTCGTGCTTATCCTGCTGGGTAACAACTTCCTTGTAACCCTGGTGTGGGTTGTAGTTATCAAGAAGTGCACAAAAACGAGAGTAGGTGGGCTTTCGTAACACATCATCACCTAGCCAGCTGAACAAGCTTTCGGATGCCATATCACCCTTCTGATAAACTTTCTTTCCCTCACCACAGTCGATTCTGTAGTCCTTACCAGGAACTAAGCGGTTCATATCGAGCTCCCATAGTCTGCTGCATGCTTTCGATAAGCTATTCAGCTCCTCCCTGGAAGGCTCCACATTGACTCCTTGGTGATCGACATCCTCAGAGTATTGTTGTTCTGACGGTGGCTTTCTGTATCCATTCCATGCTTCAGACTGCATTATGCAATGATGGGAATTCAGAGTTCAGATAGAACAAGGAAGACAGAACATGCTATTATCACCATCAGATGTTTCTAATGCAACTAGAATTTCAATTGTTTATGTGGGCATAAAAATGACAGTCTTACAAGAATTAAATGGGGCGTAGCTGTGTGACAACACCATGGTTTGCTCAGATCTTTCACCAACAAGAAAGCTCAAAATGGTGTGCTACAGGTTGAGGCATTTCACAGTAACGATCCACTTACAGAAAATTTTAGCAATTATCTATGCTCAGTTCATATTCTAATTACAATCATGTTATAAAGCTAATCAATAACTGACGACCAAAGAGGGAACAGTTGGCAAGTAGCATTTTTAACAGGTCACATTCTGCAACACTCAACTGACTTTTTTTATTCAGTGGCTCAGTGCATCAATAACTAGACAAAGGACCATATCTGTAAATGTGGGTTCTTGGTAGTCAGTCGGTATATAGAGACACAAGGACCTAAAAAAACAAAAGCAATAGCTTCAACATATTCACAGCTATTTATGATGAAGAAGCAAAATAAAGAAATAGAAATCAGACCTGCTGTGGTCTTCCATGGTTCTTTTTCTCACCGACGGTCTGCCAACCTCCATCATTTATCCTCTCTCCTTCCTAAAATATTCCAAATCGTAAGCTCAACAAAACACTCTAAGAAGCAACTATCGTTTGGGATTCTAATTCTTATGAATTGCTAGTTCTGATGGTATCTTTAACCAAAACGGGTAGAACAAGCTATGATGGTATCTTATGTTAGTGCATTCTCCACCCTATCAGCTCAATAGTGCATCGGAGAATCATTCATTCAACAGAACATAAACATACCACACTGTTCCTGTGACTAAAACACAAACCCAAAATTTACAATATGTGGACATCGGTTGTAAGTACGATTAACAAGTTATAATGAAAGACGAGCAGGTGAATTGCCCAATCCTTGTTACGAAAGTAAAATGAGGCAAAAAGAAAAATCAAACCTGCTGCTGCCTCCCGTATCCTTGTGACTGCTGCTGTTGCTGCGGCCGCCAGCTGCTGCCATCCCTCCTGTCGTCTCCATCGTACTGCAGAAATTGTCAAATAGAACCCAGAGCAGCTCTATCAGCACGCTGCAATCCAACGAAGAAACCAAAAACACAAACTCAAGTTGGAGATTCAGGATTTGACCTGCGGTGGCAGGGGCGCGGCGGGGGCGCGGCCGGGGGAGCGGCGGGGCCGCGGGCGGGGGCGCGACCGGGGGAGCAGCGGGGCCGCGGGCGGGGGCGGGGGCGCGGGCGCGGGCCGGGGGCGCGGCGGGGGCGGGGCCGCAGAGCCGGCGGGGTCGGGGGTGGGGCGGCGTGAGAGCTAATGAAAGTGTGTGGATAAGGTGGAGGGAGCCGGCGGTATATTCAAAAGTTTTGCCGAGTGCCAGATCTGGGGCACTCGGCAAAGATCCCTCTTTGCTGAGTGCCATATTATAGGCACTCGGCAAAGGCCCCTCTTTGCCGAGTGCCGGGCACTCGGCAAAGAAAAAAATGCTGTATTTATTAAAATTTGAACTACAAGTCATGAAATTTAAACTACAAGTCACACGAATAATGGAAAACAATGAATGAAAAGATAATATTCACGTTATTGAAGGATGCGTTGAGACCTTATCGAGAAAAAAATCATAAATTTCAAACTTGTTGTCCACGAAACATGACGACCAACTTCATGTCCAGTTGTTTTTAAAATGTATAAAAAGAAAATATGGATCGAAAATTATGAAACTTGTCGAGATGTAATGATATCACATGGGGAGGCTATGATAAAAATCTGACGAGGTTTCGTGAAAGTTACAACATACGATGCTTATAAATTGAAAGTTCTACAAAGAGATGTAAGATTTTATATGAAACTCGATTAGGTGTTAAGCATCGTAAATATCAAACTTTCACGAAATCTTATACAAATTTTATCACAGTGTCCTCACATGATAACATGACATCTCGATAAGTTTCATATTTTTTCGACCAAATTTGCCTTTTCTACAATTTAAACACGACTTGAACACAATTTAATCGCCATGTTTCGTGAATAGTAAGTTTGAAATTTCTGGTTCTTTCTTTGATAAGGCCTCAAAGCATGCTCATTAACATGAATAATAATTTTTCATTCATTTTTTCCACTATTCGAATGACCACGCAGTTCAAATTTGAATTATTCAAGAAATACAATACAATGAAATAAATTATCGAAATATAGCAAACACTTCGATAAAAGAACCTAAATTACATATCTTGTTGAGGAGAATGTAGGATGGCAATAGAAAAAATTTTAGAGAAATTAAAGAAAAAAAATTTGTATATTTTGCCGAGTGTCTGGTCTAGGCACTCGGCAAAAGGCCTCTTTGCCGAGTGTCTCGGACCAGGCACTCGGCAAAGAGTCACGCCATGAATATTCGTGCGCTCGTTTGCCGAGTGTCACCCTTTGCCGAGTGCTCGACACTCGGCAAAACATTCTTTGCCGAGTGTTTTTCTTTGCCGAGCGCCAGACACTCGGCAAAGCATGAGTTTACCGTGTGTTTCTCTTTGCCGAGTGTTGCACTCGGCAAAGAGGCTCTTTGCCGAGTGCCCGATATTTTGCACTCGGCAAAGCAGTTGGCACTCGGCAAAGTGCTCGTTTCCGGTAGTACGAACGCTGAGGCTGTCGTCCTTGAGGTGACGCAGCGCCTGCTTCCTCTCCTCGGCCTTGGCCTCCAGGACATCAACCCAGATGGCCGACGTGCCATTGACGCTTTAGGTCACCGGGACCACGTAGGTGCTGTGCACCGTGCTCCCCTCGCCGTCGAGGAAGGCCACCGGGTACGCTGCCGTGGCGTCGGCCGCCCTGCCCAGGAAGCGGTCGTCCAGCAGCCTGAGCATGACGGTGGCGCGGCCGCTGGCCGAGTCCCCGTGGCCGTTGGGGTAGTAGGAGAGCTTCCACCGGCGGCCGCCCACCCGGAACGGCTTCGACTCGACGCACTTGCAGCGGGAGCAGACCGAGGCGACGTTGGAGTAGTTGCCGATGCGGAGCAGGTGCGTGCCGGTGGCCTCCCGGCCGCGGACGGAGGAGAAGCAGAAGGCCTCGCGGGCGCGGCGCCGAGCGCCGCCACCGGGTCCGGCGAGGAAGGCATGGCCGGACGAGAGATCGAGAAGCCCAGCAGGGATCGGAGTTGCTCTAGTATTTGATGTGGTTGAGTTTGATTGAGAGCAAGGACATGGACATGGGGGCGTATATGTTTGGGCGAAGTAGGATCATCCACATGCATTGCTTGGCGAACACGAACGGAAAAGAACATTGTTCTTGTTCGATCTGGAGTCTGGAGTCTGGAGTCTCGAATTTCTCGTTGTAATTTTCTTAGGTACATCTTGACGAACTTTTGTTGTGTTGAGATTTTTTTATCTTGACGAACTTTTTCTTAGGTACAACTTTTCTACCACGCACGTAACAAAGATGTACAAATACAACAGACCTTTGTTGTTGAAGAAGAAGAAGAAGCGACAGCAGCAGCAGCAGGTAAGGATGGTGCTGCTGCAAACCAAAAGGGGGAAGCCCCACCTCCAAGGATGCAGCTGCTACCACGTTTGGAAATGTTGGTACTTGTCCGCTGCCCCAAGCTGAGAGCTCTCCCACGGCAGCTTGGACAGGAGGCCACCAGCTTGAAGGAGCTCCAGTTAAGAGATGTGGATAGCATTATGGTGGTGGAGAACCTCCCGTTCCTCTCTGAGACGCTTTTAATTGCTGGATGTGAAGGCCTAGAGAGGGTCTCAAATATTCCCCAAGTGAGAGAGCTGCGTGCACATCTGTGTCCAAACTTGAGGTATGTAGAGAGGTTGGACAGCTTGCACCAGCTGTTTCTGGATGAGGGCATGCAAGATGTCTCCTCACGGTGGCTGCCTGGACTCCAAGAGAAGCACCAGCAGCTGCACGGGGAAGACATGGATGTCTACACCTGGTGACGATGAGTATGCGAGGTATGACCGCTCACTGGATATTTGAATATGATACATATTTATTTCTTCCTTGTTTTCCATTCGTGCTCTTATCTATTATCTTAATACAATAGTGTTAAAAGAAGCCACCACGTTCGCCGAGAGAATCTAGAAATTCCCACATTAATTGAAAAAAAGGGAACGATATTAATATATGGAAGTTCCAACCTTGTTGAACCCAACCTTGTGGGTAAGGAGGTTATACATGATTGTAGAAAACTAGTAGATTTGCTACTTGAACATAAGGACAAGAGGTCTTACAAGATTGCTATTGTTGGAACAGGAGTAGTTGGTAAGACAACACTAGCATAGAAAATATACAATGATCAGAAAATAAAAGGGTGCTTTGACAAAAAACCATGGGTTTGTGTCTCCAAAGATTACCCCAAAATTACTATTCTGAAGGAGATTCTTCAAAAAATTGATGTACAGTACATGCAGGATGAATCAATTGATGAGCTCCAAAGCAAGCTAGAATTAAACATTAAAGAGAAGATCTTCTTTCTTGTGTTGGACGATGTGTGGCAGTCTGAAAATTAGGAAAATCTATTGAGGACCCCATTGCATGCTGCAGTGCGCAGCCACAGGGATACTTCTGTTGACGTCTCGATTCGACACTGTTGCTGTAGAAATTGGAGTGGACCATACACATCGAGTTGATTTAATGTCGGTGGATGTAGGATGGGAGTTGCTTTGGAAGAGCATGGGAATTAACAATGAAAAAGAGGTGCAAAATCTGCGAGCTTTAGGGACAGATATTGTTCGCAGATGTGGCTGTCTTCCTCTTACAATTAAGGTTGTTGCTAGGGTTTTAGCAAGCAAAGAACAAACTGAGAATGAATGGAACAAGTTTTCAAGAAAAGATGCTTGGTCCATGAACAAACTTGAAATACCAAGTGCTTTATATATAAGCTATGAAGAGCTACCACTCTGTTTGAAGCAGTGTTTTGTCTATTGTGCCATGTTTTCTGAAGATGCAGTTATTTACCGTGATGATATTACCAGGATATGGGTGGCTGGCCAACTATTGGAAGATACAGCTGAAGAATACTATTATGAGTTGATATGTAGGAATCTCCTCCAACCAAATTATTCATTGGTTGATCTTAGTCGATGCAAAGTGCATGACCTATTAAGGCAGCTTGCTTGTCATTTATCTAGAGAAGAATATTTTGTTGGTGACCCAGAATCAATAAGAGTTAATGTCATGAGTAAATTTAGACTTATTTCAGCAGTCACTATGAAGGATGCCATGGTGTTACCTAGCATGGATAAGGATCAATATAAAGTTAGAACTTGGAGAACATCTTATGAAAAGTCACTGAGAGTGGATAATACAATATTTAGAAGACTTCCACATATTCGAGTTTTGGATCTAACTTGGTCAGTTATACAAAGTATTTCAAATTGTGTTGGAAGATTGATCCATCTATGGTTACCTGGTCTTGATGGAACTGACATATCTTGTCTTGCTGAGTTCATTTGTTGTCTCATAAACCTTCAGATATTAAACCTGCAGCGGTGCGATGCCTTGCATAGTCTCCCATTAGGTATAACTCGGTTATGAAATTTGGAGAATTTTTTGTTGAAGGCGCTCCATTTAAGATATGTGGATGGCATTAAGGTGGCGGAGAACCTCCCGTTCCTCTCTGAGGTGCTTATAATTGCTGCATGTGAAGGCCTAGAGAGGGTCCCTAGTGAGACGGATGTGGAGAGGTTGGACAGCTTGCACCAGCTGTTTCTGGATGAGGACATGCAAGATGTCTTCTCGCAGTGGCTGCCTGGACTGCATGAGCGGCACCAGCATCTGCACCGAGAAGATCTGGATGTCTACAACATTTGAATATCGTTACATATTTATCTCTCCCCTGGTTTTCGTTCGTGCCCTGTTTCTTAATTGTCATGAGCCGCTGACAAGCTATTTCCTCTTTTTCTTCCATAAAGGGTGCTGCATCTCTTGAAGACAACGTAAGTGCCTGCTCGTGGACCTGGATCGCTGTTTCGAGCCGTCGATGGACCAAGGATGGCTGATCAAGAACCACAACACGAGCTGATGATGTATGGGAAGGCTCGTTTTTAATGTTTGTTTAAGTGTTTGGCTAGTGTGCATATCTGAATAAAATGTGTGCTACTTGAGTTTCTGGAATAACTCTATGGTGAACTTGGACCTTTAGTAGTTTGTGAACATGTAATGTGAAGAAACCGCATCTGCTGTTGCATGCCTTCTGTTGCTATTATGGATATACAATTATACATGAAAAAAGTGAGCTCTTATTTTGTAACTACCACTAACATTTCTGTGAAATAAAAGCTGACGTTACTCGCGACGCATCGTCTAGACGTCTACCGATCACAATCGATCCAATCAATCCGGACCGCCCGTGGCCGATCGGACGGCCGCAAGGGGACCCAAGGGGTGGACGGTCCGTCCACCGGCACCCCTGCCTGTGGTGCCGCCCATCCCCCGCTTGCAGCGACCATAGGATGCGCCGTCACGATGGCGTTGGAACCACGCAGATGGCGAGCAGAGTGTTCTGGCCTGCACATGCACCAACCCTCCCTGACAGATGCACATGCACCATCAGATGCACCATCAGACGGCGCCATTAGATGCACATGCACATGCACCATCAGACGGCGCCATCAGAGATGCACATGCACGCGTGGTGGTCGGCCTTGGCGATTTGGTATTTCCTCTGCTCAGCCAGCGCGGCAAACCCTTCCTGACAGTGACAGATGATGATGCACTTAATTTGCACGACGAGATTCACAGCCCGCCAAATGCATCCCGGGTACATAGAGACTATTTAATCATCAGAGCGACCTGGCATTGGAAGCACATGGTTGCACAGGTCAGCTGTTCGCACCACCTAATAAAGCTATCTACAACTCTGAGGCTAAAATGATTCCATCTCCTACATGCTAGTACCGATTTCATCAAACATGCACGGGGGTTTTCAAATGTACCTGTGGAATCTCATGGTAATAAGCAGATCGCATCTAAATCTAATCCTATGATTATTAAATGTACTTATTTGCTAATCCTATAGGAAGCTCATTGGCTTCTTCCATAATATTCAAATGCCACAATAGGTGGTACTAAAATACTGGAGTATTTGTAGGCACTGCTGTATGGTCTAAAAGCATTTTTTGTGCAAGTCTCCAACCTCTTATTCATGTGTTCCAAGGAAGAGGAGCCTTCTGCAACAAAGTGCTCTCTCCAGTTTCCGTTTACTCCTCCGCATTTGGTATCCTTGCACCCTGCTCTGCTGAAGGTATGTTTTTGGATATGGAAAGCTTCATGGCCTCAGGTTAATCAAGAAGACGTTCTGATTTCCACAATAGCTTTCTGTTCTCATAAGAATTGACTAATAATCATGCAGAAGCTATGCTGGCAGTGTGCAAATTTCTGGTGGATCATTGATTCAAGAGATCCAATTGGGAGCAAAATAATATGCCTTGAGACATACAAATCTCCATATGCAGCACTCTAATCAGTGTCTTATCAGCTGACCTTTTTTCAGGTACCCTTTCTAGTCTAATAGATCTGAAAATTCTGAGATGAGCAGTAATTCTTGTTAATTATATTACCTGCTAAGCTGTTCTAGTATTCAGGTACCCTTTCTAGTTCTAATAGATATGGAAATACTGAGTTTGGGCAGTAATTTTTCTTGCTAATTATATTACCTGCTAAGCTGTTCTAGCTATAGGTGTTGATCAACCGGGCTGTCATTTAACCTGCTAAGATGTTCTAGTTGTCCCCGCTTTTTGCAGTAGTTGCTGTAGGATCTGCTGGTTCTCGTTTCTCCTAGCGATAAAGTGAAAGTACTCATGGGTAATGATCTGATGAACAAACTGCTTGTTCAAGAAGATTACTATTGGTTGTTATGAGACTATTATGCTTCTTGGAAGATGGTTTGAGTTGTGCTTCAGATTTTTCATGTCCTGGTAAGCAGAAGCTTGATGCTCTGTGGACCAATTTCTGTGGACCTCTCAATCTCTCATTAAGTTTATCAAGAAAACTCTCATTAAAGAGAGAGTGTTGCGAGAAAAAATAATTGCATTGACACGTACTGATCTTCTTCTGTAGTGATCTGATCAGAGGCTTACCAATGCACCTGTAAGCAGGTACTTAATGCACCAGCATGGCTTTAATTCAGTGATAGTTCTTTTTGCTCTTCTGCTGAACCATTCTAGCTGTAGCCTGTGATTAAACAACCTTTCTTTCGATGAGCAAACTTAACCTATTCATTCTTTCTTCAACTTTTGCAGGTTTAATGAGCTCTGTTATTTGTGATTCTACATTGGTGATTGGCTGATAACTTCTGCTATCCACATTATAAAGTGGTTTTTAGAATCCATTACTTTTCATCTTCCTAGCTTGGGCGCAGTCTGCTGGATGTTTGAAGTCTTGATGGGTTATCTTCTGATTATTCTCTTTCTACAAATAAACTACTAACATTGAATCTGGTCATAAGTCATTCTCTTGTTAACAGGTAAGCTTCCAAGGCGATTGCTATATTGCATCTTCATTTCCTTTAAGTTACTGTAATTGTGACTTCTATAGTAGCATGTAGAAAAAAAGAAATCTTTTAGTGTTACAGTTGAAATGGTGAATCAAACAATCATTGTGCTCTAGCAGATAAAAAATTGACTACCGGCAGGATTTCTTTAGGTTTTCTGTGCATGATGGCAAATATTTTCCCAATTGATAACATCCAATCCAGTCCATGTTCGCTTACAATATTTAGCAGCTCAAACAAAAAGGTACAAGCTAACTCAGGAGTTTATACCTCAATACCTCACCGTACTACTCAATTTGCTAAAAAACATCTTGTCCAAGTTTTAGTTCCTGACCCATATGGAATAGCATTATGCTATTATGTAATGTTTACTGAAGATATAAAGAAGAATATCTTTCAATACGCATTTCAATTTTGTGAGCCCTTTCAAATTTTTAGCCCAAGTTAACACATTTGCACATTTATTTCCCAGCCTGCAACTCCTTTGGTGAATCTCTCTCAGCATCTTTGTCTGATGGCAACCATACTAGAATCTTTAGTTGGATCGTGTGCTAAGAAGTTGCAAGATGTCATTTCAGAGGAGGCCATACTAATTTTAGGGGTAAAAGAAGAGCTCACAGAACTGCAGAGAAGAATGGAGCAAATAGGACACTTTGTTAATGATGCAGAGCAAAGGAGCACAAAAGAATCAGCTGTTAATAATTGGCTCAATCAGCTAAGAGATGCCATGTATGACGCTGATGATGTTATTGACTTGGCAAGATCTAAAGGAAGCAAACTATTGCCGGATCATTCTTTGTCATTATCAAGCAAATCAAGTACATGCACCGGCCTTTCCCTTTCCTCTTGCTTTTCTAATATCCAGACACGTCATGAGGTTGCTGTTAAGATTCGAAGCCTGAACAAAAGAATAGACAATATTTCAAAGGATGAAGTATTTTCATCACTGGCAAGTAGACAATCTACTGAAAAAGTTTCAGCACCGAAACACATAAGAAGTTCCAACCTTGTTGAACCCAACCTTGTGGGTAAGCAGGTCATACATGCTTGCAGAAAACTAGTAGATTTGCTACTTGAACATAAGGATAAGAGGTCTTACAAGATTGCCATTGTTGGAACAGGAGGAGTTGGTAAGACAACACTAGCACAGAAAATTTACAATGACCAGAAAATAAACGGGTGCTTTGACAAACAAGCATGGGTTTGTGTCTCCAAAGATTACTCCGAGGTTACTATTCTGAAGGAGATTCTTCGAAAATTTGAAGTACAGTACATGCAGGATGAATCAATTGATGAGCTCCAAAGCAGGCTAAAATTAGCCATCCAAGAGAAGAGCTTCTTTCTTGTGTTGGATGATGCGTGGCAGTCTGACATATGGGAAAATTTACTGAGCACCCCATTGCATGCTGCAGCCACAGGGATAATTCTGTTGACATCTCGACTCGACACTGTTGCTGTAGAAATTGGAGTGGACCATACACACCGAGTTGACTTAATGTCGGTGGACGTAGGATGGGAGTTGCTTTGGAAGAGCATGGGAATCAACCAAGAAAAAGAAGTGCAAAATCTGCGAGACTTAGGAATAGACATTGTTCGCAGATGTGGCTGTCTTCCTCTTGCAATTAAGGTTGTTGCAAGGGTTTTAGCCAGGAAAGAACAAACTGAGAATGAATGGAACAAGTTTTCAAGAAAAGATGCTTGGTCCGTGAGCAAACTTGAAATACCAAGTGCTTTATATATAAGTTATGAAGAGCTACCACTCTGTTTGAAGCCGTGTTTTCTCTATTGTGCCATGTTTCCTGAAGATGCAGTTATTGACCGTGATGATATTATTAGGATGTGGGTGGCTGAAGGCTTCATTGATGAGCTAGGTGGCCAACTATTGGAAGATACAGCTGAAGAATACTATTATGAGTTGATATATCGGAATCTCCTCCAACCAAATTATTTAACGGCTGATCTTAGTCAATGCAGAGTGCATGACCTATTAAGGCAGCTTGCTTGTCATTTATCTAGAGAAGAATGTTTTGTTGGTGATCCAGAATCAATAAGAGTTAATATCATGAGTAAATTTAGACGTATTTCAGCGGTCACTAAGAAGGATATAGTGGTGTTACCTAGCATGGATAAGGATCAATATAAAGTTAGAACATGGATAACATCTTATGAAAAGTCACTGAGAGTTGATAATACAATATTTAGAAGACTTCCATATATTCGAGTTTTGGATCTCACTGGGTCAGTTATACAAAGTATTCCAAATTGTGTTGGAAGATTGATCCATCTACGGTTACTTGATCTTGATGGAACTGACATATCTTGTCTTCCTGAGTCCATTTGTTATCTTATAAACCTTCAGACATTGAACTTGCAGGGGTGCGATGCTTTGCATAGTCTCCCATTAGGTATAACTCGGTTATGTAACTTGAGACGCCTTGGTCTTGCTGAAACACCAATAAACCAGGTTCCAAAAGGGATTGCTAAATTGAAGCTCCTGAATGATCTTGAAGGATTTCCGGTTGGTGGTGGCAGTGATAATAGTGCTAGAGCACAAGATGGATGGAGCCTAGAAGAGCTGGGTCCTCTTTTTGAGCTGAGGAAGCTTGATATGGATAAATTGGAGAGAGCATCTCCTTGTAGCACAGATTCATTGTTACTAGACAAAAAGTTTCTCAAACTACTCAGATTACGTTGTACTCAACGTACAGATGAACCATATAGTGAAAGTGATATAATCAATATAGAGAGGGCGTTTGAGAAGCTAATCCCTCCACAGAGCATTGAAGATATACTTATTATAGATTTCTTTGGTCGGAGGTTTCCCACCTGGCTTGATACTGCTACACATTTTCCATCATTGATGTATTTGACACTTGTGGATTGCAAATCATGTGTGCATCTTCCTCCAATCGGGCAGCTCCCCAACCTGAAATATCTGAGAATCGAGGAAGCCACTGCAGTCACCAAGATTGGACCCGAATTTGTTGGCTACGGGGTGGGTAATCCCGGATCTGCAGAGGCAGTTGCTTTCCCCAAGCTTGAAACGTTGTTCATGAAGGATATGCCCAACTGGGAGGAGTGGACCTTTGTTTTTGAAGAAGAAGAAGAAGCGACAGCAGCAGAAGGTAAGGATGGTGCTGCTGCAAACCAAAAGGGGGAAGCCCCACCTCCAAGGATGCAGCTGCTGCCACGTTTGAAGGAGTTGTTTCTTACACGCTGCCCCAATCTGAGAGCTCTCCCACGGCAGCTTGGACTGGAGGCCACCAGCTTGAAGGAGCTCCACTTAAGAGATGTGGATAGCATTAAGGTGGTGGAGAACCTCCCGTTCCTCTCTGAGACGCTTTTAATTGCCGGATGTGAAGGCCTAGTGAGGGTCTCCAATATTCCCAAAATGAGGGAGCTGCTGGTAAGTCGCTGCCCAAATTTAAGGCGTGTTGAGGAGCTTTGCAATTTGGATCGGCTGTGGCTGGGCGAGGGTATGGAGTCCCTCTCCTCATATTGGGTGCCTGGGCTCAAAGAGCAGCGCCAAAAACTTCCTGGGGAAACACTGGACATTTACACATGGCCTCGAACATGAGACACACCCGGTTTGATGGGCGTCAGAGCGACAAGGTATGAACAAAACTTGTTGAGCATTAGTTTATTAGTTGTTGCATTTTCAGTACAGAGAGCCCTGCTCCTTTGTTGGGTTGTCCATCTAACGCTCTCTTTTTCTTCATTCGATAGTACTTCGTCTTCTAGAGGAAGCAATGGAGGAGGGCTGAAGATGATGAGCTGATGCGGGAACACAAGGAGAAGGAAAAACCTGATATGGATCTGCTGCCTGCCGGAAGGCTTTTGTTCTACATTTGTATGTTTAACTATACTTGTGTGTTGTATGAATAAAAGGCAGCAGTATGCCGCTTGAGTTATGAGGAGGTTTATATATATCATGAGTTTCTGTACCACTACTCCAGAGCGCCGCTACTGCCCGGCCACCCGCTCCCCTGTCTCCGCCAAGTGAGTATCGTGGTCGAGGCTGGCTGGCGCCGTCGTTGCCGTGCGTGCTGGCTGCTTGCCGATGAGGTTTGGTCCAGCGCCTCCGTCCGATGCCCTCGACGTCGCGGCCGTGAATGAATTGATTGCTCGAGGCGTCCAAGCTTGCTAGGACGTATGGAAGTTCCTGGTGAGGTCGGTGGTGGAGGACATGGTGTTGTGTATAAAGGAATATTAAATCTGCATGTGGTTGCCATCAAGAAATCAAAGATTGTAGTACAGAGAGAAATAGACGATTTCATAAATGAAGTTGCAATTCTATCTCAAGTCAACCATAGAAATATGGTGAAGCTTCTGGGATGTTGCCTCGAAACAGAAGTTCCGTTGCTCGTCTATGAGTTCATATCCAATGGAACTCTTTATCACCATCTTCATGTTGAAGGAACAATATCTCTATCATGGGATGATCGATTAAGGATTGTGCTTGAAGTTGCAAGAGCTTTGTCTTATCTACATTCTTCTACTTCTATGCCAATATATCATAGAGACATCAAGTCTTCCAACGTACTCCTTGATGATAGTTTAACAGCAAAGGTTTCGGACTTTGGAGCTTCAAGGTACATCCCGATAGATCAGACGGGCGTGACTACAGCAATTCAAGGAACATTTGGTTATCTAGATCCCATGTATTATTATACGGGTCGCCTAACAGCCAAGAGTGATGTCTTCAGTTTTGGAGTTCTTACTATGGAGTTGCTCACTAGAAAGAAACCATTTATTTATAGGTCTGATGATGGTGATGGCCTTGTTTCACATTTTAGCTCACTATTCCGAGAAGGAAAACTAGCTGACATAATAGACCCACAAGTCATGGAAGAGGATAATGGCGACATCCAAGAAGTAGCGGCACTAGCAGTGGTGTGCACTAAATTGAAGGGAGAAGACAGGCCTACAATGAGGGAAGTGGAGTTAATCCTTGAAAACTTGCGCCTTAAGATGCATACTCCAAGTTGCACAAAACCATGTAGTAGGGAGCACATCCCGGCTCAAGGGGTTGTTACTCAGGAAGTAAGCAGGCAATACACCATGGAAGAAGAAATAATGTTGTCAGCGAGGTATCCTCGGTGACCACCATTTTCTTGTCTGAACACAATAATGTTTCGTAGAATCGTTTATAACATGCATGGCAA
Organism: Panicum hallii; assembly: GCF_002211085.1. Classification (NCBI taxonomy): domain Eukaryota; kingdom Viridiplantae; phylum Streptophyta; class Magnoliopsida; order Poales; family Poaceae; genus Panicum; species Panicum hallii. The sequence continues at coordinate 42,571,392 of NC_038049.1, read as the reverse complement.
CGCCACAGCAAATTTGTGTTAAGGTAAGACACATCTGAAGTAGAGCATCCTGTGTAGTCTTAAACTGCCATCATAAGGCTCGAAAAAAGAAGGGGAAGAGCATCCTAGTTGAAGCCTGCTCTGCCCATTGTCCTGGCTCATCATGACTTCAATCTGCAACGAAAAATCAAGGCGTATTTTGTTCCATCACAGTCTCTGAGAGCACATTTCGAATTGTATTTCCTGACTACATTTTTTCTCATTCTTCTTTCTTTTTGTTTCCTGTAATTGTTTTGTTTCCTTGTTTTAATTTATGCAACAAGTATGGGCTCTGCCCCTCTCGTTTTCACAGAAAAACAAAACCGCAACAAGCTCGAACTAACATGGTAAGCTTTGTACTTTTCTTCAGAAAGATTTGTGTTAACATTTTCATATTTACTGAGATAAAGATATTTAGTAGAATCCAACTTACAATATTTTTAGTAGACAAAAAACATATCGCTACAGTAAGTTCTATCATGCCATGATCGAGACACAGCAGGGAGATTGTTCAGTAATCACGTAAATAAAAAAGATAAAAATAGGGCGTTGACTACCCTGCTTAGGCATAGTTGCATCGTGCGTAAGACAGCAAACCCAGCAGGTGAAGAGCATCAGAATTCAATCCGCTGATGCGTCGTACGTAGCTTACTTTAATGTGTGTAGTAGCATGCCGTGACTAATTTTTTCAGCCCATTAAGCCCATCTCAAACATAACACACCAGGCTACAGATAACTTGAAAAAAGAATAAAATAACATTGGAATAGGGACCCAGCTTCCAGCACTTTTAGCCCATGAGCCCCACTATTCGTTCCCTGTGCTGAACGCGAATCGCCGTCTGCCTATCGGTACGTGTGTCTCTTCCGCCGCGGCGGGGGGGGGGGGGGGGGGGGGGGAGGGTGGGGGCAAACTGAAAGAACCGAGAACCAAACTGAAAATATCCGGGAAATTCAGTTCCTATTGGATTTCTGTTTCTTAAGAACCGAATTTACTCGGTAAATTTTGTTTGATTCTCGGTTAACCGTAGCAACCGAGATTTATAAACATTCAGCCTATTAACTCACTAAGTCCAATAGAGCACCGGCCCAACTGGGCACTGGCCACACGCCTAAACCCTAGGGGTGAACCCACACGGGTCACACGCCCCCACCCCTATTTTGTTGTTCGCCCGTTCCCAATCCCAGCCGACCGGCCGCCCCTATCTTGCTCCTTTTGTCCGCATCCCAGCCGCCAGCGCCAGGCGCCTAGAGCTAGCGCCATCCACCCCGCCAGCCGCCGGCTGCCGCCTAGCGCTCGCCTTAGGCCGGCCAGGCGGCGAGCACCCTGCGACGCCCGAGTCCCCGAGGGCCCAGCGCCCGCCGCACGGCCAGCCAGGCAGCCGGCGCGCAGCGCCGCTAGCGCCCTCGAGTCCCCAACGGCCTGACCCTAGCCACTTCTCCTTCTCCCCTTCTCATCTTCTCCATTGTTGTTTGAATTATCCCTGTTGGTTGCATGAAAATTCAGTTGAAATGCTCCTGAAATTTGCTATTGATTAGGCTACTTTTTGCATCCTGAAAAATTTCGGTTCCTTTTGTTAAAACTGGAACCGAACCGATTGAATCGAAATCGAAATTCGTCAGTTCCTCCATCTGAAAAGAACCGATCAGTATTTTTGAAAGAACCGAGGAACCGAACTGACCAGTTCAGTTTGAACCGAATGCTCAGCCCTAGTTGCCCGACATCCTGATCGGTGTCCCCCTGATGCCATCTCCAAATCGCCGACGTCTCTTGCTGCCGCGACCTCCTTGCCGGCCGGCTTGCCACACGGCAGTGGCTAACTGCTTTGTTGGTGCATCGCCACAACAGCCCAATGCCAAGACGAATTTTTTTAAAAAGGGTTTAAAAAAAATTAAAATTCGAAAAAGGGGTGGCAGTTGGGAAAAATTTGAAAAATGGGTGCCTCCCGCCCGATCATCGGGCGGGAGGCGTGGGGCCGGGGACATCCCGCCCAACCAGAGGGCGGGATGCTCCAAAAGCTTTTTGCAGGCCCCTCCCGAGGGCCCCTTCGCGAATAAGAAAGTTTCTTATTCGCGAACGGGTCCCTGAGGCAGCATCCCGCCCGGTCAGAGGGCGGGAGGCATCCCGCCCGGTCAGTGGGCGGGATGTTGAGAGCCATTTTTTTTGTTATTTTCCTTTGGAATTTATGATTTACAATCTATTTGAAATTCAGACTGTTTTCAAATGCAATATTGATTCGCCATACTCTTTTATGTACATATAAAATTTTAATTCAATTTTACGAAGAAGATTGCTCTATCTAAAATTCGTATGAAGATGGTTAAACGATAACGGTTTGCAACGTAGAATCCGAATATTACGACAGTACGATAGATCAACCGATTAAAAAGAAAATAGTATCATACAAAAACAGTTCAAATATAAAAAGTTCACCAAATCAGGAGTATCTACTCCGCATGTCCCGGACCTCGCGCTCTCTTGGCCCTCCCGCCCCTAGTCCTAGGCCGTCGGCGTATGTGGTCCTCCGAGTACGTAAATGCATCTGGAGCACGGTGAGGACGAGGCGGAGGAGGTGCTGGCGTGAACGGGTCATCCTGGGACTGTGCACCTGGAGCGTCATACGTCTGGGATGGACCAATGATGTCAGGGCCGGCGCTGCCGCCCACCAGCTCCGACCAAGTGGCGGAGCCGCCCTCCCAGTCGTCCCAGTCCGGCACACCGAATGGACCACCGTATGCAGGAGCTCCCATCGACCATGCATGCTGAGCATAGCCATAAGAGTACGGTGCAGCTGGCCTCGAGCCTGACGGGAGAGACGTTCCTGGAGCATAGGCGCCAAACGTCTGAGGCTCCATTCTTGCAGGAGGAGGTCCCATTGCCGTCGAGTGCATGACTACAAAAAGAAATGAAATTAGTCATGTAAATCATAGGTGATTGAAATGGCAATTATGAAGGACTTACAGCTTGAACTAGCGGCAGTACCGCTGGACGCTGCGTGCGGTGCTGTAGAGGTCGACGGGCCAGCTGTGTACACGTGGGCGGACGCATGAGATGAACTGGATGTCCCCACGTCGTCTCTGCCGCGACACGTCAGTGCACGTAACGCTCGCGTCAAGCTGTCTTGAATCTTACGGAAGCTGTCCTTGTACTGTGCCTCCGGTACACGCACTCCACGTTCAATCAACGTGATCTGAGATGTAGCTTCGACCTCCGCGAAGTTGATCAGATCGATCTGCATACGTAATGGGATGCAGATTACTATTGGTATCGATCTTTTAGAAAAAAGATTTAATAATTCAAGTTGCGAAACACGTACCGCGCCACGCTGGTCCTGATCACGGTACGAGGGATACGTGTCCGAAATGGTCGGCTGGTGCTGATCCTCCGCGTCATGAATACGTGAAAGAGTGACGTACGGACGCGTGCGAAGGAGGTACCAGCGGAGGTATGCATCGTATGACGCGTCCGTGTGTGGGTGCCACTCGTCCCACACATCGTCACGTGCGTGAAGCCACCCTTGCACGTACTCCTGCATCTTGACGACCCAGTTCACCTCGTTGGCATGATATCCCCTGCGCGAATATCTGTTGCGAACATTTAAAATTCGACATTGCTTTATGATAACGAATATATAAGTAATACAAAACGAGTTATCACAAACTTACTCGTGCACGTTGCGCGGCACGGCCTGGAACGCTCGAGGTACGAGAGGAAACTGCTGTCGTCGCCCGAACTGCCTCATCACATGCTCGACGCAGTACGGCTCGACGAGAATATCGAACACTAGGTTCGCCTTTGTCAGCCAGTACTCTTCGTCACGCGTGCAGAGGGAAGACAACCCATGCGGCGCACGTGTCTGGATAGCCGCAGCGGTGTACGGTGTCCAGATGACATCCTGTGGCCGCATCCGATCAAATTCGGACACGAACTGAGGGTATGCTTTTCGGACCTGCCGATGTGCCCAGCTCATCTGAAAAAATTACACAACTGCATCGGTACTCCTCGTATACAGAAACGTACAACAGTAAATTAAAAAGCTTAAAAGAACTTACCCGTCGATCGGTCCAAAGCGAACCCATCGTGGGGCTATCCTCATCCCACATCCCGTACATCTCGGGTGGATAAGGCTCGTCGCTGATTAGGGGACGTGCTATGGCGAATCGCTCGTACGACCATAGCTGCAGCAGAAGTGGGCAGCCTGTGATGACGGCAGTCCTCTCCGTCTTCAAACAGGCCTGGCAAAGACCTCGGTACGTCGCAGCAAGCACTGCCGATCCCCAGCTCCACCCAGGTACCTGGCCCGGCTCCGCATCCGCAATCGCGCGCGCGTATTGCATGAGCACCTTGTCCACGTAATTGCCGGTAGAGTTGCAGAAAAGAGTCCAGCCGAACAACCATAACAGATACGTCTCCAGGTATCGTGACACCTCGTACTGCCTAGCCAGAGGGTGCAGATCCTGAGCCTGTAATATATTTGTTCAAAACTTAGAGGTACTCACATATGATTCAATTAAATTAAATAAAAAATAACTGGACGTACCCTAAATTGTATTACCCAACTCTTGGCGGGGTCGGGCAAATCAGGTACGTTCACAACAAGTGGCGGGTTCGCTGGACCAAACCGCTCCTGCAGCTCCGCCCTCCAGAAAGGTGGCACGGCAACCGGGCCAACAGCTTCACCCGCAATGGGAAGCCCGAGCAGGTACGACACGTCCTGCAACGTGGGGGCCATCTCCCCGCACGGCAAGTGGAACGTGTGCGTCTCCGGACGCCACCTGTCCGCCAACGCTGCAAGTAGAGAGCAGTCCAGCTGCATCCGCTTCTTCGCGCCACCGTCTTGGCCGTCGCCGGCCTGAAGCATACGTGCGAGTGGCAGCAAACCAGCCTCACGTAACCTGTATATTTTGCATTGTGGTTACAATTATCTTACACGCTATACATTAGTTTCGTAAAAAAATATAAAGTATCACCTGTCAAGCCAGCGGTCGTCCAGGTGCAACAACTCCTTTGCTACACGAGGGCGCAACTCGTGAAGCTCCTGCCCCTCCACCGCAGCCAGGTACGACCTGTGCCGTTCATCGATGTGCGCGTCAAGGAGCTCTGGTGTCTGCACCATATCTACATGAAAAATATAAGTACCGTAAGACACATTCCTACAAACAATTGAAAATACTAAAAACTATTTATAATAGAACTAACCTAACAAATATTTGTAAAAGCTATTCAAAATACTGAAACCTATTCGAAATATAACTACCCTAAAAAATATATCTAAAAACTACTGCAATTATAAAAACTATTCAAAATATAACTACCCTAAGAAATATATCTAAAAACAATTGAAGATACTAAAAACTATTTATAACAGAACTACCCTACGAAATATTTCTAAAAACTATTCAAAATACTGAAACCTATTCGAAATATAACTACCCTAAGAAATATATCTAAAAACTACTGCAATTATAAAAACTATTCAAAATATAACTACCCTAAGAAATATATCTAAAAACTACTGCAATTATAAAAACTATTCAAAATATAACTACCCTAAGAAATATATCTAAAAACAATTGAAGATACTAAAAACTATTTATAATAGAACTACCCTACGAAATATTTCTAAAAACTATTCAAAATACTGAAACCTATTCGAAATATAACTACCCTAAGAAATATATCTAAAAATAATTGAAAATACTAAAAACTATTTATTACAGAACTAGCCTAAGAAATATTTCTAAAAGCTATTAAAAATACTGAATTCTACGTATAACTACTCTAACAAATATTCGTAAAAAATAATTAATAATTATACGATTATAATACCTCCAAACCGACGTGTGGACAGGGCTTCGCCGCTTCCTCTCCTCTCCTCCTTTTTCTTTTTTGTTGATTTTTGATGAATTTTATGAGAATTAGGGGGTGGGGGGGGCTTAAATAGGTGGTGGGGAGACATCCCGCCCATTGGAAGGGCGGGTTGCCCCACCCGGCGACCTCCCGCCCGTTGGGGGGGCGGGATGCCCCTCGCCAGAACGTCCCACCCGCTGGGCGGGCGGGATGTCCCTCGGGGGACCTCCCGCCCGTTGTAACGGCTGGTGGCCCTTTGGTTAAAACCGAACCGAACCGATTGAATCGAAATCGAAATTCGTCAGTTCCTCCATCTGAAAAGAACCGATAAGTATTTTTGAAAGAATCGAGGAACCGAACTGACCAGTTCAGTTAGAACCGAATGCTCAGCCCTAGTTGCCCGACATCCTGATAGGTGTCCCCCTGATGCCATCTCCAAATCGCCGACGTCCCTTGCTGCCGCGACCTCCTTGCCGGCCGGCTTGCCACACGGCAGTGGCTAACTGCTTTGTTGGTGCATCGCCACAACAGCCCAATGCCAAGACTACCCATCTGGGTGAGCTCAGATGCCATTGGGTAGTAGCCAAGCTCCCACTTGCGGCCCAACGCTTAGATTAAGCATCACTGGAAAGGTGAATAAAACAAGAGTTTAGGGTTGAAAAATCTAGGAAAATGTAAAATTAGCAAAAAAAAGATAAAGGTGTATTGATTTAGATCGATTAGCATTAAACTTGGTCATGACTCTACAGGCGATATAGTATTTACCTGTTCAGCCTAGCCTTTTGTTTTCTTTTCTTTTCCTTTTCTTTTTTGCAAAGGACTCAGTCTTGCTTCAACCAACCAAATAATGATCCTATCTTGAACTTTTCGTTCAGTAAAAGTTCCCCAAATATTGTAATAGCCTAGCTATTCTTTGGACCACTAAATAGCTATCATCTATAAAGTCTTGCATCTCGTTCACCTCTGTAATTTTGATACAATGTATGTTTTCATCCTTACTATTCTTCCGTGTTAACACTCAAAATATTCCTTGCCATCCACCCTTACTCATTTTCTAATGACAAAATATAGTTCATTTCAACATCAATATGTTTTCTAATAGAACTCTTCGGATAACATATCTAACGGAGATATACTCCATTCTTCGGTCATTATTTCTCGGTATGCATTTCACTTAAGCATCAGGATAAAAGAGCATACTCTCTTTGTTCATAAAGACAAATCATTATTTTTCATTTCATAAACAATTTTCCCAATACGACTACAAATTATTCCACATTCATGAATAATTGTTCTCTGCTACTAGTTTTGTCCTTTAATTTAAAATTGCATTTCCTTCGCACTATAAATTATTATTCGTTCATGAATATTTGTTCTAACTACCTATATATTTTGTTCTCTCTATAAAGTTTTTGTTCTCTTGTGAAATATGATTGTCCAGCAAATGCTCTATCGCTTAGCTATTGTTCCCATGTGACAAATTATTGTTCTTAAATTCATGAATAATTGATCCTGCTACGAGTGCAAATAGTTCCACCCCTATGAATATTTTTTCTATGCCACTATAAACTGTTCATTTCATTTAAAATTTTATTCCTTGGCAGTACAAATTGTTCCTCATTCATATATATTTGTTTCATGCTTCTTATATTTTACTCGTTCTATTTAATTTTTTTTATTTTCTCATGAAATATGATAGACTAGCAAATGTTATATTAATTAGCGGCCTATAAATGTTCGAAGTATACAAATTATTGCTCTTCGATGTATGAACAATTATTCCCCACTGCGAGTACTAATAGTTCCACTTCTATAAATACTTATTGAGTGCTACGTGATATTTGTTTGGTACTTCTTCTAATAGGACAAATGCAGATACTTTATGGTTTAGTTTAATTACTTATTTAATCTTTATGGACTACTAACCTTCAAATACTGCTACCATAAGTTAAATGTCCTATGGCAAGAAAGTTTTTCTATGAATGGACATTGTTGCTTGTTTGAAAAAAATGCATGGTTTGTACCATTTGCATTTATCGTGTAATGATGTTAGATTACAGTAATTTAAAAACATTGAAATAAAGAGAATAACTAAATCTGATTGTTTAAACTTGCATGTACTTTCTGCTTTAGGTTTTCGACAACCAAAATCTGCGTTCACTTATTATTTTAATTCTGTGGGAGATAGAGAAATTAAATCACAACTAAAATAGCAGCAGGAGATTAGTTAGCAACAGCCCAAAAAATATTGCAATAATTTTTGCATGCTGCATCGGCCTCCAAGCCTTGCAACTATGCAAGCCATCTATCTTGAGACACATTAAACAAATATCCTATGGCTACAAACCGTGATCAGTATTCTTGCTTTTGCACAGAATTGAATTAAAAGTATAATGATGATCACAATCTCGAGATTGGCGTAATCAAGCCGCAAAAGGATCTAATCCAATCTAGTAATCACCTTGCAAGAAAACCACACTGCCAAGCCACAGAAGCTACATGAGCTTCAGCAAATCTAATCTAGTAATCGTCGAAGGAAGCACCTGACCCTGGCCTCCTCCTCCAAGCTCTGGACAGTGACATCGCACCGAGAACGCTGAGGCTGTCGTCCTTGAGGTGACGCAGCGCCTGCTTCCTCTCCTCGGCCTTGGCCTCCAGGACATCAACCCAGATGGCCGACGTGCCATTGACGCTTTAGGTCACCGGGACCACGTAGGTGCTGTGCACCGTGCTCCCCTCGCCGTCGAGGAAGGCCACCGGGTACGCTGCCGTGGCGTCGGCCGCCCTGCCCAGGAAGCGGTCGTCCAGCAGCCTGAGCATGACGGTGGCGCGGCCGCTGGCCGAGTCCCCGTGGCCGTTGGGGTAGTAGGAGAGCTTCCACCGGCGGCCGCCCACCCGGAACGGCTTCGACTCGACGCACTTGCAGCGGGAGCAGACCGAGGCGACGTTGGAGTAGTTGCCGATGCGGAGCAGGTGCGTGCCGGTGGCCTCCCGGCCGCGGACGGAGGAGAAGCAGAAGGCCTCGCGGGCGCGGCGCCGAGCGCCGCCACCGGGTCCGGCGAGGAAGGCATGGCCGGACGAGAGATCGAGAAGCCCAGCAGGGATCGGAGTTGCTCTAGTATTTGATGTGGTTGAGTTTGATTGAGAGCAAGGACATGGACATGGGGGCGTATATGTTTGGGCGAAGTAGGATCATCCACATGCATTGCTTGGCGAACACGAACGGAAAAGAACATTGTTCTTGTTCGATCTGGAGTCTGGAGTCTGGAGTCTCGAATTTCTCGTTGTAATTTTCTTAGGTACATCTTGACGAACTTTTGTTGTGTTGAGATTTTTTTATCTTGACGAACTTTTTCTTAGGTACAACTTTTCTACCACGCACGTAACAAAGATGTACAAATACAACAATATGATGTGTGCTTGACACGATGATAAAAATATAAAATGTTCGTTTCAGAAACAAAAGAAAATTAAAAATGTTAAGAAAGCCGTCAAAGAATGCGTTTTTCAGTTTTCACAATGCCCGGCGGGTTTTCGGGTGACTGCGGCGGCGGCGTCGCGAACCCCGTGCCTCGCCGAGCTTTAAGCGCGCCTCTCCTACTTCTGTTGCTGCCACAATCCGCCCTGCCCTCTCCGATCTGCCCTCCGCGCGCTTCACCCCTTCCCCTTCCCCTTACGATCTCAGATCGACGGTGCCTCCTCGGCGGCGCCCTCACCGCCGGCGAGGCGTCTGCATCCTAGTCGTGGTCTCGCCTCTGCTGCTACTCGGGGCTCTGGAGGAGTGGAGATCCATCCATCCGCCCCGACATGGACTGATTTCTTCTTCGCCAGCTGGTCAGTAACCCTAGCTCTACTTGCTCGATGGATCTCACTCTAGCTCCTCCACCAAATCCACATCTTTGTTTCTCCGTAGAGAGCACTGGTTCGAGTTCGAAGTTCTAACAAATTGTTTGATCAGCAGGTTTGTGCGTGAGAGGCCGGCCAATCGATATGACGATCTTACTTGTCACCGCCCAACTCGGTACCAAAGGTTAGGGTTTGTGCAATTCCCTGAGAATTCCCATGTTTCTTTCATCAGTGTTGTGCAAGATTATTTGGATTTCTTGTTACGATCCACTTACTGGATGGTTCAACTCCTCGGGTTAACACATAAACCTCCAACCCTGCAGGCTGATCTGGTCTCTTGGTTTCATGGAAGTGATCGGGCAACGGGGACTCCCTGATCGTGCTTCCTTCAGTGTAAAAGCTTGGATCTCATCATAGGTGTGATCCTTTCCTTGGAGTGCAAAGAATCGTTTGCTCTTGCTCCTTGCGGTCACAATCATGGAGAGTGGGGGCGAGATCACGCCTGTGCAAAACAGCATTGACGACACACTGATCGCAGCAGCTGCTGCAGCTGCCGCCATTGCCTCATCGGGGAGCCGCCGCACACAACCTCCCGCACCGGTTTGTGCTCCAACACCTTACTGCATGATTCTTTTCTTTATCAAGTTTAGCGACGTGTTGCATGGTTTTTGATTCGATAACTTATGCAGCAGCTACCCTTAGATGGCGTAGCTGCAACGGCTTAGTATATATGTGCTGTAATTAAACATCTGTTACAGCTTGTTTGTGTGGCTTTTATATTGCACTGCTAGGAAATTACATCTCGTGCACACACTTGTCATGGAGCGTTTCTTGCTCTTGTACTTGCGGCAGATTTTTGATTCTACCGTTGCCGATGCGGTTAGTAACGGATGAATGTCGTTATTATGCAATCGGACTTTCCAAATTTGGCCATCAATAAATGTTTCAAATACTTGCAGAACTTATAAAGGCGATATGCGTAGATTGCGAATATAAAGTACTTCCATTATATCAGTTTTGAGTTTTATACATCAAGTACAATAGGTATTAATTGTGTGTTTTCGTAACCATGTCAATTTTAATCTGGCATTATTATGTCAGTGGATTGAGTAATTGGTGCCTTTTCTGTAATTAGTATTTTCTTCAAAAGAAATTGAGTTTGAAATAATTGCTAGCGAAATTTGGCTCAGATTTAGTTTATGCATGAAAATAGGTGTTCTTTTTTTATCTCAGTATTCTACCTGAAAAGTAAATGAACAGTACCATAGTTTGCTATTTTGTGATATGTGTGTTCGTGCTATACCTTTGGCGAGATATATAGATGCTGCTTCAGAATGTTGATCTCAGGACTCATCCTAGAAAGTGAAGGGATAGTACCACAGTTTGCTATTATGTAGTATGTGTGTTCTTGTTTTATCCTTGATGAGTAAGATGCTGCTCTAGAAAGATTTGTAGTTACATCTCATGCAGCATGTGTCATGGTGTTTCTTCCATGTACTCGTGATGAACTTTTGATTGTACTGTTGCAGTTAGTGATAGAAGAATATTGTTTTCTGATGTGCATGTTTTCTAAACTTTGGCATCTATAAATTTGTCAAATATTTAGACTGAGCATATAAAATTTACATAAGAATTAGTAGGAAGTTATGTTTTTGGGATCATGTCGATGTCTAAAATAACATTCTTGTTTTGCTGGATGCAGTAATTGGAGCTTTTCCATAACTAAGTTTTCCAAAGAAATTTATCGTTAAGATGGGAAACAAATGTTGACAAAACTTTGCATGGATTTTGTTCTGTGAAACTAATGGATGTACTTCTCATCTCAGGATTCTTTCTAGAGAGCAAATGGATGTAGGCACAGTTTTAAATATGTAGTATTTGTGTTCTTAGTCATAGAGATGCAATTTAATAATGTTGATCTATTCATCTCTATGTAGTATCTATTATGGAAAATTGTGTGTGCTTTCATGTATTAATTCTTTTGTTACATCTTTATATAGCAAGTACTACATTTGACACTCACAAAGTGCCTTGTTCTGTATACTGTCAGCATTGAAACTATGCATGTAGATGGTATTCTGAATAAAGAAAGAAAGGGGAATTGTTGAAACAATTAAGTTGAATTATTCAATGGATTAGATGGGACAAAAGGATTCTTTCTTCACCGGCCATACCTAAGAAGCTATTTCTTTCTATTGTTTATTCCCAAGCTTAGGCAGCCCTTTTTTCTGTACAGGCTGCTTTCAGTTTTTTTTTAATCTTGGTATATTTATTAGTTTCCCTCTTCCAGCTTGTCTGTTATGAAAAAATATGGGTCTTTGATTCAAACTTGATTGTTGGTAACCTTGCAGGACTGACGTGAATTTTACATTACATGTGGTGAAGTTTCTCTTTTTACCTTTCTTTTTTGACAATATCAATTGATGATCCATATAGTGAAGATAGCGTTATAGAACGTCCTATGGTTCTATCACATATATTTTATAGATGCATGTATAACTCCCTCTTTTTCTCAGTCCTCATGTATTACGGAGATATCTTCATGTTTTCATTTGCTTTCTTTTAACGGTCTATGCGACTAAATAACTCTTGGGCATTTGATTTACACACCATGAACTACGACTTTGTAGGAGCTGCTCTCTGATTAATGATTGGTTCTCATATTTTTATGTGTGAATTTCCATGTACATTTGTGAACTTTTAGGAAGAGAAGCACAGTCATCTCATACCTCATTCATGATTGTGCATTATCACCAGTACTATGCTCTATCTCTCTCTTTGCTAACCGGTTTTGTTTGCTTGCAGCGGAGGAATTGGGCTGCTCGGCTGAGCGTGTACTTCTGCTTCGGGTCTCCGAAGAATGGGCGGCGCATCAACCATGCTGCACTTTTCCCTGAACCCACGGCTCCAAGGACAAATGCAGCTGCAGGAGAAATTCCAATCCACCCACCGCCTCCTCTACTCCCGTTTGTCGCGCCTCCATCCTCTCCAGCTTCTTTTCAACAATCAGAACCATCATCTGTTGTTCAATCGCCAAGTACAGGCGCTCCACCATTTTCACCCCTCTCGCCGAATTCCCCATCATCCATAGGGCCAACATCCATTTTTGCTATTGGGCCATATGCGCATGAGACAGAGCTAGTCTCACCTCCAGTGTTCTCGGCCTTCACTACTGAACCATCAACTGCTCCTTTCACTCCACCGGAATCTGTCCATCTGACGACCCCTTCCTCTCCGGAGGTCCCATATGGCGAGCTTCTGACTTCGGTGAACAACAGCAAGAATGGTGAAACAGGTGACCTTCAGTCGTATCCTTCTCACCCGGACAGCCCAATAGGCCACCAGCTGGCATATCCAAGCTCAGGTTATTCTGGCCATATGCACAATGGCAGTTCCCTATTGGATGCCCACATTACAGCAGCTGTACCAGTTGCAGACTTCTCTGCCCGCCTTCAACACAATGATCATGCTATGGATCGTCGGGCATCATTTGGGTTGACTGCAGAAGATGTGGCGCGCTGCCTAGAAAAGAAAATTGCTAATGCTGGGGATTCTGTCTCAGCATCATTTCGTCTTGCCCCCACCAGCAGTGGCAGTAACACGAGGGAGTCTAATGATACAATGGCGGGGCTATACATCGACGAAACATACCACGACTTGCCTGAGAAAGCAAGGCGGTCTCTGTCCCTTCGCCTGAACAAAGAGTTCAACTTCAACATTGATGATTGTACTACTGTGGATCCAAGCGTGGGTTCTAGCTGGTGGGCAAATGACAAGGTTACTGGGATCACTGCAGAGCCAGAAAAAAGCTAATCTTTGCACTGAGTGTAATCTTAAGGGTGAAGGAATGAGCTTGTGCTTCTTCCACCGGTCTTCAGTACCTGATTTTCGCATAAATTATAGTGGGAGATGCAAATATATGCTGAACTTGCAGTAAGTGACAAACCATCGAAGCTAATATCATGATATGATACTAGAGGAGTCTGGAGACTCTGGTTATGTTGAACCGCGAAACTTTTCGCGGTGTAGACTGTAGTCTGTTAGTCTGTTGTATCCTGTGTACTGATTTGGTGTCCTGATACCTGTTCTTAATTCTGTGTATGTACATTATAAGGTACTGTCAGTGTTGGTGGCAGGTGCTGTATCTCATCTGCTCTGGTGACAGCAAATTAAAATTGTTGGAACTATCCTGTAGTTATATTAGTGCCTCCAGCCCTTCACATTTCTTTACTTAGCGTTGACATATATATCTCTTGAGATAACTGAGTTGCTAGCTCGTCTCCTATTTGATCAACAGGATTTATTTTTAAAAAATCCAGCTCATAACTAAACTCCCACAATTCAGTACGTCTTCATTGAAACGGCATAATGAAGCTTGCTTTTATTCCTGAACACAGTATATATTCAGATATAAATAGAGTATCAATAAGACTTGGATAAATCGTTGCATCATTTGCATCTGCTGGGGTTGGACACAACCGAAAAGCTCCGAGCGTGTAGTTTGAGTAATAAAGGGTTGTTGCAGACAAGCTCCACAGCTCTTCATGGCCGTAGATACGCGTGCGAACCTTATGTAGCAAAGAAGTTTTGAGGGAGCTAGTTTATTTCTCATAGTAGACACTCATATTTCTTTTATGTAGCAAATATGACCAACAATTTTGATTAGTTGTGGCCTGATACCTCAATTTCTAACATTCGTGGTCCTGTTTGGATCCATTCTAGCTAATTTTTAGGCCTACCTGAGTACTTAGCCGTGGGGGCGTTAAAATCGTCCATCTAATAGGTGCATGGGTAGTTTGTTGTAGGTAGTAGTTGACTAAAATGCCCTTTCCTTTAGGAGAAGATGTGGTTAGGTAGGAACATGTGAGGGCAATAAGGTCATTTGGAAACCTATTAGAAGCTTTAGCGAGTTTCGGGGCGTTAATGGATTAATGGTTAGTTGGGATGTTGGGTAAAAGTGAGCTGCCCTGATCCCGTCCAGCTAATTTTTAACAGCTAATTATTCGATAGTAGAATCTTGAGTAACAACCCCAATATATGTTGGGTAAAAAGTAGCATGAGTTCATGGACTAGTGTATAAATTTTACATGGTCCACTGCACGAGCCTGTTAGGATGTAGTTCGCTCTTCCTCACCCTCTTCCTCATCAGCTATAAAAACACAACCTCCTAAAACCAAGCTATCACACAAGCGAGAAGTGGATCAGTGCTTTCAATACATAACCTTACCAAAAAGCACCATATGATGATACATAGAGATACATATGTATTATGTAAAATAAATAAATAAATAAATTGATTCTCGTAGTAGGTAAACACACCGAGGAAACATGCATGGTGCTATACATATCCACATGGTGCCAGATCAATCAAGATATGGAAGATAACATACATTTCTCCATCAATTAAGTTATTCTCTGTACAGGGAAGAATGACACAAGAGAGTTTCCATCTGAACGTATGGGATAGGGATTCAATGAATACAATGTCCCGGACAAAAGAAAAATAATCCACTCTACAAGACATGACATGACACTAGAAACAGAAAATTTCATGTACTCCATCCTTCAATCATCTCAGTTTGGCGGACCAGATACCCAATGCAACATGTAGCGCCCACCGTATGAACCTAAAGAGCATCACATTATTTGCCCAAAGACAGCATGCTCGCTCTCGGTCTTTTCACCTCCTGGAGCAAGGTTTAATTTTTCACCCCGATCGACATTGTACTTCGCAATAATCAAGAAAATGTAAGCTGCAAAGAAAGCTGTTGTTTCTGGAGCTTGAACAACACCTTTTCACCTCCACCGCTGTTTCGCTTTATTACCTTGCTGGCTTTATGTTGGGCTGTTTCCCTTTTATACTCTTCTCTAGCACTGAAAAAATCCGGGAAGCGGAAGAAGGTCTGCAGTACTCGACCCAAGCTTTAGGACTCATTGGTTCTCCTACAGACGCCCTAACCTTGATGGCTTGGCATGGGCACAATTACTTTAGGCTCAAGCATTGTTTAATATAATCAAAAAGGACAAAGGGCGGCGCAGCTTGTTTTGCACTTGTTAAATACGCAGTTTGTTTATTCATTGCCTCGTAGGCACTGACTCTTTGATTGTTATGTACTCCAAGTGGTATGGTATGAATATAGAGAATGCGCTAGATAGGATTCTCTATGCAAGAGAGAGAGAGATGGACGCGCGGCCGTACCTTGTCCTCGTCAAGGAGTTAAGCAGCCAGGGCAAGCGACGAGCAGCACCCCATGCCCATGAGGATCAACGACAAGAGGCACAGTGGGGTTGCGCGCGCAGGCATTGGCACGGTGCTTGGGGACTGCTCATCAGATGTGCAGCGCCGCCACTCCCTTCCTCGCAGAGCTGCCATCCCTCGTCGTTGTTGATTTGCTGGCTGCGGCGATTAAGGATATCCGCGATTTGGGGATACGAAGGGATAGCTGGGCAGGGGTAACATTGGCACACTACCGGAGAGCTACGCTTTGCCGAGTGTCCAGGACACTCGGCAAAGCCTGAAAAACACTCGGCAAAACCTTTGCCGAGTGTAGCACTCGGCAAAGAGCACCCGGTAAAGAATTTGTCGGCAAAGAGCTCTTTGCCGAGTGCCTTATTTCGGACACTCGGCAAAAATCTTGCCGAGCGCCTTTTCCACACTCGGCAAAGGCCCGTTTAAAAAATAAAAAAACAGCCGCCGCTGGTCGCTGTCGCACCGCCAGCCAGGGGAGGGAGGGCCGCGCCGCCGGCAAGGTGAGGGAGGGCCGCCGCACCTGCGCCCCGAGGAGGGCGTGCCGCGCTGCCACCGCGCCCGGGGAGGGCCGCCGCCGCCGCGCCCCGGGCCGCGCCGCCGCCGCCGCGCCCGGGGAGGGCCGCCGCCGCCGCGCCCCGGGGAGGGCGGGCCGCGCCGCCGCCGCGCCCGGGGAGGGCCACCGCCGCCGCGCCCCGGGGAGGGCCGCCGCCGCCGCGCCCCGGGGAGGGCAGGCCGCGCCGCCGCCGAGCCCGGGGAGGGCGGGCCGCGCCGCCGCCGCCGCTCCCCGGGGAGGGCCACTGTCACCGTCGACCAGAGAGAGAGAGAGAGAGAGAGAGAGAAGAGGGAAGAGGGAGGAGGACGAGAGGATGCGTGGGCCGGGAGTGGAACGAGTAAAAGGAGATTTTTTCGGTCCCTCCCGCCGGTTCGTTCCAAAATTTCACCCGCTCCCGCCATTTATTTGCCGAGCGTTTTTTTATGGCACTCGGTAAAGGCATTCTTTGCCGAGTGCTTTTTTTTGACACTCGGCAAAATAGATTTATTTTTTTCTTTTTATCATCAAACTTTTTTTTATAATCCTATATTATTTGGAACTACATATGCAATTTGGACTCATTACTCGAAGTGTTCGCTATATTTAGTAAATTTATTTCATTTAATTGAATTTCTAAGGATAATTGAAATTTGAACTGCAAGTCATTCAAAGAATGGAAACAATTAAATGGAAAAATGGTATTCATGTTATTGAGCACACGTTGACACCGTATCCACGAACACACCAGAAAATTCAAACATCTTGTTCACAAAACTTGAACATAAACTTTGCGGTCCAGTTGTTTTTAAATTGTATAAAAAAACAAATGTGGTTAGAAAATTATGAAACTTGTCGAGATGTCATGACATCATATGGGGAGGCTGTGATAAAAATTTGACAAGGTTTCGTGAAATTTGTAATATACGATGCTTACAAATGAAATATGTCCAAACAAGTTTCATGATTTGATATGAAGGCGGATTAGGTGTTAAGCAAGTTCCTGACAAATTTTCATGAAACATTTTTAAATTTTTATCATAGTCTTTCCATATGGTATCATGACATCTCGGCAAGTTTCATAATTTTCTAACCACATTTGCTTTTTATACAATTAAAAAACAATTGGAGCACAAGTTCGTCGTCATGCTTCGTGATCAAGATGTTTGAAATTTTCTAGTCCTCTCGTGGATAAGGTGTCAAAGTAGGCTCAATAACAAGAATATCATTTTTCCATTCATTTTTTTTCCATTCTTCCCATGACTTGCAGTTCATATTTCAATTATCGCAAGAAATTCAATCAAATGAAATTAATTGACTAAATACAGCAAACAGTTCGAGTAATGAGCCAAATTTGCATATGTAGTTAAAGATAATATAACATCACAACAGAAAAAGTTTGAGAGCAAAAAAGAAAAAAATAAATATATTTTGCCGAGTGCCAAAGAAAAGCACTCGACAAATAAACACCTTTGCCGAGTGTCCAAAAAGAACACTCGGCAAATGTTTTGTTTGCCTAGTGTTTTTCTTTGCCGAGTGCCCGACACTCGGCAAAGAGTCTCTTTGCCGAGTGTTTTGTTTTGCCGAGTGTTACACTCGGCAAAGAGCCTCTTTGCCGAGTGCTCGAAATAGTGCACTCGGCAAAGAATTTTACACTCGGCAAAGCGTGGTTCTCCGGTAGTGGCAGTTCAAAGTTCCATAACGATGGAGGCTAACGGAAGCAACAACGGTGGCACAAAACGCATTACATTTTAAGACCAATGGCATATACGGGAATCGTGTTTTCTCGGTGGCAGATCAAGGATTTAAGTTTATACCAATGGCACACAAGGAATTTTCTCTAAGCTGAATTATCAAGCTAAAATAAGTGAGTTTATATAAGTCTAGGTGTATACAAAACAGGCCCTTTATCGACAGGACATGTGGACATTGATGTTGTGTGAGGTATCCTATGCTTCCCAAGCCTAACCATGTACCAATAAATTGAAGTGTTTTATGGGCATGGCCCTTGATAATACACTTACATATATGACATCCACGCTTTATGGCATATATCTCTTCTGCTATTTATCGATCCATCAGAGGTATAGGATATTTTAGTTATGCTAAGGTATTCATGTGCATCAACCGTTTTAGAGTCACTTTTACAGAACATCAGAGAAAAACTAGGCAGTTCGGCCACGGCTATAAGGTCCACATTCACATTTATCTTTAGTCTCCGTGGACAACATTAACACTATAGGAGCATTAAAATCTAAACTATATGTAATGCAACTGCAATGAAAATACAAGCATTCAAAAATAACCACAGCCATTGGTACTAAGTTGGAGCACTAAATGGCAATACCATTGCATTCTGCAATAGCTTCACATTGATGCTAGCTAGGCCCTTCAGTGTAATCTGCATTTGGCAGCAGAAGGCTACGGCAGCCGAGAGTTTCTGTCGATTGCATGATCCCAAACATCAGAACCCTACCGTGCTTCGGGTACATTTCCCTACCAGATGAAACACAATGGATCACCGGCAAACCTCTCTCTCCACACACACACACATATATATACCCATATGTGCTATTCTACAGCTTAGGTGTATAGCTATACCTAACTAATTACTGAATAAATTTTCAGTAAAGACTGCTGCACACGATTACTAACAAACGTGATTCAATAATACGTTAATTCGGTTTAGTAATTTTGGATTGATTTATTCGGTAATTTGAATGCTAGGTGTAGAATAATCATATCTTAATTTATATTAATCGATATAAGTGGGCCATTGCACGCATACATAACACATACATGGGAGGTACTCTATATGCCATGTGAGTTGTCAAAAATAAATAGTTAACATGCATAAAATATAATTGATTTGGTATCATCCTTTTTGCATTGGCAACTCATCGAAGCCACCACGTTCGCCGAGAGAGTAGAAATTTCCACGTTAATCAAAAAAAGAGAAGAATATACACAGTTGGATTTTACGAAATCTAACGGTCTAGACTAACCCAAAGAGTCCATAATGAATATGACCAATAAATATAAATTTGGAGAAGAATCTATTATCTGAATACAATAGTATTAAAATCAGCCACCATGTTCGCCGAGAGAGTCTAGAAATTACCACCTTAATCAAAAATAGAGAATAATATACATAGTTGGAATTTATGAAGATCTAACAGTCTAGACTAACCCAAAGAGTCCACAATGAATACGACCAATAAATATATAAATTTGGAGAAGAAAAGGAAAATAGTTATTGATTATGTGATTGGACACAAGAATATGAGTCCGTGTCAAATACAAGTCCACGCTATGTATCTGATGCATGTGCTAATTCCATGTTTACTTCGTATATATATTTGGCATGTCAAGAAGGCATCAGAAAAAGGAAAATGGAAAACAGAACTACTACGTCGATGCACAGTATAAGGCTGAAAATATAATAGCTCCGGCGCTTGAGCATCACCCTAATTGAAATTCCATCTAAAAGGGAAATTTCAGACAAAATATCCAACAAAAAGAACGATCTTTAAACATAGATTTGAAAATATTTGAATATTTAAACTAAAATCCGAAGTATGTGTCATACCAAAAGCAGGAAGAATCAATGTTTAGAAAAATAATAATAGTAACAATTACATGGTATATTGGTACGTTGTTAACATTTTTTTCTTCAGCTATTGAAATATGTTTTGGTTATCACACGGGCAAAATCATTGTTCTATATGTGTGAAGATATAGCGCCTTTAGAAAAAGACCTATGAAGCATGTGCCTGTATGGGCAAACAGCAAATTTGTATGAGTTTGCGTATGTGTAGGCTATGTTCTTTATGGGATTAAGTAAAAATAAAGAAAGTCAAATAAAGATATTTGTATATGTATGTTATACCAATTTAATCTGATATGGCCCAATGATATAGATTATTGCATTGGGGATATGCATGCTGTGCACTAAAAGTATGTAGTTTATGAGCTCTACAGACCAAAATAACATTGCTTAAACATTTTGTGGTGAAATAGAATACCAAAACATGATTTTTCATTTATTGTTAAAATGCTCCTAGAGTGTTATGGAATAGATCAAATTTAACAAAATAATATATAACTAGTTAGCAATATTTGTGCCAAACAATTAATAATAAATAAATAAATTTTAAAATAATAAATAATCAACACAACATATATGTAACCCGTGAGAATGCATGGATTTACGACTAGACAAAGGTTCTCACTTAGCTTAAATGAATACAACTCTACCCGGTGACATATCAGCTTTAAAAGAGGGAAAAATATAAATATATAAGTTACCACGTTCGCTGAGAGAGCCTAGAAATTTTCATGTTAATTTTAAAAAGAAAATAATTTATACCGTTGGATTTTATAAAGATCTGACGGCCTAAACTAATCTAAAGAATCCTCACCCAAGAAGTCCCAATAAAATCCCAAAACGGCTTACAATAATAGAGAGGACGACAAAAAAAATGGTGTCAGCAACTTCTTCCTCCTTATGTTCTAAAGTATTCTCAAAATTACCACATTACCACTAAGAAGCTGCTTTGACAAATATCTTTCAAAAAATAGTTTCGGCTCCATCAAAAATATAATTTCACCATTGAAGTCAAAACTAAAGCAATTTTTGAAGAAGATGAGGCCCAACCAAACAGGTTATTAGTGTGCAATTTAGGGAGCATGTTAACAACCAAAAAAAATCATTGGAATAATAATGGAGAAGCACAATTTAATAGAATTAACTTACAAGGAACAACTATGAGTAAAAGAAATTAGAGAAAAGTTAACACGAGTCAGATTTTGAGATAGTGATGGCGGCTATAGAGGATGGTGAGCATAAAGGAGAGGACTATACATTATCAGCTGGAATAGTAAATTTGTAGATCCCGTAATACGTGATGGGGAAAAGATGCAACAGATATATAACAATATAGGTGTATAAGCAGATAAACGTGTAGCTCAGTGGTAGAGCATCCAGAGCATCCAGTAGAGGTGCCACCCACCAGGGCTCAAACCTTGGATGCTCCATTTGTACCTATCTCCCTGCGCAACGGTTGCAGATGGATCCCATGCTGCCAAAGAAGCAGACGAGTTGGTGAGGTTCTTGCCCCGGTCGGGCTTCGGTGGGCCCTTCTTAAAGCAAAGTCAGTGGGGATATCCTTTCCCGCTGATTAAGTTTTTCCTTAACAATATAGGTATACGTATGCATACGTATGCATGAAATTTAAGGTATGCATGAAATTTAAGGAAGGATTGAAGATGGAAGAATAAAAAACTAGCTGCCCACACTATTTGCGTGGCACACCTTGCTAGTTTAGTGAACACGATCCGCGGTTGTGTGCAAATTAAACCATCAACGGCTTTGGGCTCGTCCGTAGAACAATCTATCATTGCCACTCATGCCCGCTAGCGCATGATGGCATGGACTCCATACGTTCACTGGGAAATGAAAATCTTATACTCTCTGAGGATGTTCCACCACCCTGTCGACCATCGATTAGCTATAAAAGAAGACACAACCCCCAAGCCAAGCAATATCACACGATCGAGCGACAAGTAGCTCAGCTTCCAGCTTCCGAGCCATTGACGCCATGGAGTTCGGCCTCCTGTTGCCAATTTCCGTCCTCTTCTTGGTCTCCGTAGTGTATGTCTACTGGAAAACCTGGAGCAGCCGGGCGCTGCAGCGGCTGCCGCCGGCGCCACCAGGGTGGCCCGTGATCGGACACCTACACCTCCTGTCCGACATGCCCCACCAAGCTCTGGCCGAGCTGGCGATGACCATGAGAGCGCCGATGCTCCGTCTGCAGCTGGGAACCGTCCGGGCCGTGGTGATCTCCGACCCGGACCTGGCGCGCGCGGCGCTCACGACCAACGACGCCGCGCTGGCGTCGCGGCCGCACCTTCTCGGCGGGCAGTTCCTGGCGTTCGGCTGCTCCGACGTGACCTTCGGGAAGGCGGGGCCGTACCACCGCATGACGCGGCGCCTGGTCGTGTCGGAGCTGCTCTCGGCGCGCCGCGTCGCGGCGTACCAGAGGATCCGGTTGAACGAGGTCCGCCGGCTCCTCGGGCACCTCGCCAGGAACGCCGCCGCCTCGTCATCCCCGGCGGCGGCGGCGCCCGTCGACCTCAGCGAGTGCTTCGTCAACCTGGCCAACGACGTGCTCTTCCGCGTCGCGTTCGGCCGCGGGTTCCCGCACGCAAAGGCGGCCAAGCTCGGGGCGGTGTTCGCCGAGGCGAACGAGCTCTTTGCCGGGTTCACTGTTGGCGACTTCTTCCCGGAGCTCGAGCCCGTCCTCAGCACCGTGACAGGCCTCCGCCGCCGGCTCAAGAGCTGCCTCGCCGACCTCTGCGAGTTCTGTGACGACATTATTGACGAGCTCATCAGTGGCAAGCGTGAACGCATCTCTGGCGACACTAGCGAGGACTTCCTTGATGCCCTGCTCCGTCTCCAGAAGTCGCCGGGCATCGAGGTTCCGCTCACCGACGACAACATTAAGGCGCTTGTCCTGGTCAGATCAGTCTTTATTTCTAAACTCTATGAATTAAAGTTCATGCATGCTAAATAAATAATCATTATATGACTTGAAGCAGAACGTATGTTCATCTATCAAATAAAATGACTTGAGCAGGACGTGTTCGTAGCCGGCGCCGACACATCGTTAGCAGCGCTGGAGTGGGTGATGACTGAGCTGGTCAGGCACCCAGGCATCCTCAACAAGGCGCAAGAGGAGGTCCGGCGCGTCGTCGGCACCGGCAGGGGCTGCGTGGAGGAGTCGGACCTCCGCGACCTCCACTACCTGCGCGCCATCATCAAGGAGACCTTCCGGCTACATCCGGTCATCCCGTTGCTGGTTCCACGGGAATCCGTGGCTCCCTGCACTCTCGGCGGCTACGACATCCCGGCCAAGACACGCGTGTTCATCAACACCTACGCCATGGGACGGGACCCTGGCATCTGGAACAAGCCGCTGGAGTTTTGGCCAGAGCGGTTTGAGTACGATGCCAGAGAGATAGCAGATCTCATCATAGACCCAGCCTTCAAGGTGCTGCCCTTCGGTGGTGGCCGGAGGGGATGCCCCGGGTACGTGTTCGCGCTGGCTACTTTGCAGTTGTCGCTGGCTAGCCTCTTGTACCACTTCGACTGGGCGTTGCCGTCCGGCATGCGCGCCGAGGACGTCAACCTGGACGAGATTTTCGGTCTCTCCACCAGGAAGAAGGAACCACTGTACGTGGTCGTTAGGAAAAGCAAGGAGTACGAGTTCAAGGGGGAAGAGAATTATGGGGTCTAGAACGAACATCTCAATACAAGAGGACGGAACACCCGTTTAGCAATGCATATATATATATATATATATATATATATATATATGTGTGTGTGTGTGTGTGTGTGTGTGTGTGCCTTGCAAAAGGAACTCAAATATATAAGTGTTGGTATGTGTATGTGTATATATATAGTATATATAGAGAGAGAGAGGGAGAGCGCGCGCGCCTTGCAACACCACCTATATATAGTAAACTTGATGTACTTCGTTCTTCAATCATCTTGGTATATGTCATGTATTTGTTGAAGGAATATATAAAAGTAATGAATATGTACGTTTGTATTGAAGGAAAACTATTCGTTGATGATACTACGACATGCAGACTTCACAATTTGTTAGACCAACTACTGCAAAAAGCGCTTGAAATTTTATTTCGTTGCAGCACGTTTCATTAATTTTAGAACTGTAAATAAATCTCGAGCAGTTTGCCTAAATAAAGCATCAAGGCAACTGCGCCTTGCAGTTAAGGAAGACAAGGCTTGAAAATGGCACACCCTGTTCATCTCTTGACATTCCATCAACCTTTTTAGTTCACTTTTTCCCATAAGTTTATGTCACTATGCCTTAAAAGGGCCACTATCAACAGCGTGTTCCAAATAAACAGTGGTAAAAAAAATGTAAGCCTTTTAGTTATAATAGATAATAACGGTAACATTTTCCACCATCGGATACAAGCACATGAAAAGAACCATTGATTGAGGCTTCATCTACTTTTGTGACATAAAATGGATGGTTGGTATGTAAATCTGTGTATGTAAAGTAATAAAACGTTTCCATAAACCATCTTATTTCATTTCAAGTAATCACTCCCGCCAAATTAACCGGGAGTCACTCCATACAAACTATTTGGTAGAGCTTCCTCTAAAACAAATTTAGTGGCTCTCAGTTAGTTTATTGATTCAACTGATCATAATATTTTGAGATTCAGGTAGAGGGTGATGATGCTTACGAGCATGTCGAGCTTGCCACCGATGGTGGTCTTGACGGTGGCCATGAGGCTCTCACGGTCCGCGCGCACCAAGACGTCGACTGTGACCTTCAGCCCCTTCTCCTCCCATGCACCGCCGGCGGTAAGTTCCGAGGATCAGCACAATGTTTGGTCCACCGGTGAGGAATTCCGTGCTCGTTCCGAGGATCGGCTGGGCTAGCTGCCGTCCGGTTTGTGGCAGATCATCCAGGTGCGTATAAGATTTCTATGTCTGGTGGTATATCTGTCGTCTGTCAAGTGAAGATTAGGACCTCACTCACAGCATCATAAGTGTGCCTGTGTAATAGGATCTCACTCAACATATCATTGTTGTGCCACACGCCATCAATGAATCTTGGTCTAGGTTGACATGAAAATTTCTAGTGCAAAACGAAAACTCTGCATGTGGATACTTCCCATACAGTTCAGAGGTTTACATTCAATTTTATTTGGACAGTAAAAAAAATTAAGAAAGATTTAAATCGGAATAAATTGAGAAGGAAAAAGGAGAAAATTGTTATTCATACCACCTTGAAGCCTACTAAATATTAACGGTTGAATAATAATCAAATCAAACTTCATCCACGAAATTTTATGACGAAAAATATATGTGGCAAGTTTATTTTTTATTGATGCACAGATATTTTCATTAGATATGAACCTAATATTTTTGTAGCTGGGATGTTCAACTAGCATCCGAAGATCGGTCTAATGCTTTGTCTTCTATGTGTACAGGGGTACGGTACATGCATTGCCACTATGAGTTCCATTTGTCGACCGGCATGGTGGCAATATTCATTGTAGAGGATGGGCCGGCAGTGGGCACATCTCTCCCATCACCACCTTCAGAGTCTTTGACACGTAACAGTGGCCATCATCTCGTCCCAAACAGTAGCTTAGAGACCATCATGGAAAGGTTTGGCAACTGCCGTACCTTGTTGTTTCCACGACAGTAGTCCAATGCCCTTAATCCCCATGCTATTCCTGTTCATTTCTGCTACGTTGCTGCTGCTATGGGCATGGAGCACTGGCCATCAGAACAACAGAGGAAGGTCATAAGAGGGAACTGTAGCTCGGCAGCACGAGGGGCAAGTATCCTGTACAGTCAGACATCCACACTACAAATAGCAAGTTTTTTTTTCTGAGTATGTTGGAGTCCTAGTTTTTTTTCCCTGAGTATGTTGGAGTCCTTGTTGATCTTTAATGACACTTCGTGTTTTTTGAGTGTTTTTCTGAGCCAGTTTACATCCTTCTGTGAATAGTTTTTTTTTCCGAGCACGCTCATGATCTTGTCCGAATCCTGGGCCTACGAGAGGAAATGGCCTCATGGGCCTGTCCTTCACGCGCAGCCCAGTGCAGCTGCTATTGTAGCACAGAAACAGAGTAATGTAACAGGCTTCAACAACTGATTTTTTGAATTAGCGTGGTCAGTCTTCAACAATGTAACAGGCGTCAAACATCTTCAACAGGATCTTAGCTTTGGTGTTTTTTATTTGTTTGGCCGTCCTTCTCATTTCATGTGGCCACTATTCTTCTTAATATAAAAATACGCAGCTATCCTATGTATCCACCGAAAAACATGCGGACGCGCGCGTAGCGCGTTGGTAAGACAGCTCGGTGGAGCGCCTGCCGCCCGGGTTCAAAAGCTGCTCGACGCTGGTTCGCACGGAGTAAAAAAGAAGGCCACTCGCTGTGCTATTTATGTCCTGATAGCCGGGATTCGTGGCGTTTTCTCGACCCTGCGGAAGAGAAAAGGGGTCGAGTTTCTTTTTTATCCACAAAAAAACATGGTTAGCGAAGGTAATTTCAAAATACTATAAGTTCACAGTGTCTTGCTACAAGCAATCATTGAAAGTAACAGTAAAATGTAGAGCTTGAGAACTGCAGTTACTGCAAAATTATAAACACATCTTGTAGCTCAGAGAAAAGATAAGTACAGTGTATATCCTTTGATCTAAGGGTAGTATGTACATCAAATATTGTTCAATAAAGGATGGGTTCGATTGGTTGGTGCATGCAACTCAATACTTCTATATCCATACATCATCATTTTACCATCTCTGACTCGAGAAATCTATGCAAAGCTAGTGTAAGGTTGTTAGGAAGCATACTGGTTGCACTCTGGATAGCAGCCTCTAATGCTTCCACCTCTTCAATTCTTGAACCTTCACAATGAACAGTGACAACAAGGTTCCTGAGGGTGGAAAGGTGGCTGATGCCAAAATCGGGAGGACCAAACACACATGCAATCTGCATCTCATGCACAATGATTTGAAATTCAAGAGTTTCAAGCACTGGCATGGCTCCTTCTTTGAATATCATATTTACCCAACCAACAAAGCTGAACTTCTTCAGACACGGGAATCCATTGTTGCTGATAACAAGGCACCTTTCCTCAGGGCCCGCTGAATTTGAGTACAACTTCAGGAATTGTAACGCGGGGAAATCCCCAAGGATCTGAAGAGTTTCCTGTCTCACTTTAACTTCAACATCCAGGTACGTGAGGTTGGTTAGCGATGCCATCCACAATGGAATCTTACTGAGATACCATCCTTTGATCCCTAATTCCTGAAGGAGATGTGGAGTTGGGGACCAAGAATCCAACAAGAAGTCTAGTGACCAAGGACTGATGAGTGTTAAACATTGAAGATTGGAACTGCCTAGTTTACCAAGCAAGGAAACAAAATTATCCTCATATGTTTTTTTATCTCTATGCAGGGGATTGATGTGCCAATCCAATCCGAGGGTTCTCAATCTGGTCAAGCTGCCCAACTCTTGCAACAACGTTATCGAGGTAGTGTAGTCCACAGTTACAAATGATACAGACTCTAGAGCTTGCATGTTCCCAACTCCATCTGGTAAGGTCACGGGAGGAGCAAGTAACCATTTCAACTGCCGAAGTTTAACAATACTGGCAGGCAATTCACCTAGCTTAGGACAGTTCAGAAGATCCAGAATTACTAAGGACTGGAGGTCTCCTACCTGCTCCGGAAGTTTAATATTGTTTGCTTTAATCCGTAGGTACCTCAAATGAAATAACTTGCCCACATCTTGAAGATAACAGCTTTCTAAATTCTCATTACCATCTAGATCAAGCACTCTTAGAGCTCCAAAGTCTGAAAGAGCAATCATTTGTTCAGAGTATCTAAATATGTTCAGGGATCGAACATAAGTAGTAACAATGGGATTTTCTGTTCCACTATCAAGACCATGGTAGTCAAGTGAGAGTCGGTGAACCTTGCCCTGTGAGGCCAGCATTTGTTTTTTATCAGTAACAACAGTGACGAAATTTTCTTCAACCGCCTTGCATGTAATGAGATCAAGAATCATATCATGCACCCGGCATGAATATACTCTACCATCATACTGGTAATCTACTGGTTGAACCAAGCTTCTGTTAATAAGTTCATTAAAATAGCATTCGCCTTCATCCTCTAAATTTCGTCCACCATTTCCACTGACAAATCCTTCCGCTATCCACCTTCTTACCAAATAATCTCTCTTGATCACGTAATCTTCTGGAAACATACTTAGATACAGTAAACATGTCCTTAAATGATGAGGAAGATGATTATAACTAAGAGATAATATCAAGCTCATTTCCTCCACGTCCCCATTTTTCTCAAGTCCTGAACCAATTGAATCGCAAACCTTTGACCAGTCAGCTCTGGTGTATGACTTAGTAGTCAACAAACTAGCCATAGTAATGATTGCCAATGGTAAACCACCACACTTTTTAACTATTTCAGTTGAAACCTCCTTTAGTTGGTAAGGGCATTTATCCTCAGAGCCGAAAATTCTTCTAAAGAAAAGTCTTTTAGAGTCATCTTCACTTAGCATCCTTAATTCGTATACAAGATCATGCTGTGGGGATGAACATGACTTGGCAATAGTACCAATTCTTGTTGTCACTATTATTCTACTACCACAAGTATTCTCAAACAAAGCAAATTTGATTGTCTTCCATGATTGGGTGCTCCACAGGTCATCAATTACAACTAAATACCTACAAAAATGAAATAGCTCTATGATTCAGTTGAAACCTAGCACAGAATAATGTAAGTTTGAGAAAGCCTCATATCTTAGCATTTAGAATCCTAACCTATTGTATCGACTGCCGAGGAGATGCTAATTCCTAGTGTTTGTTTGTAATCAATTTCCTATCAGGATAGGGGTAATGGTTTTAAGAAAATCTTCACAATTGGATGGCTTTATATCCAGCTTTTGAAATAAAATGAAAAGTAATTCTAATAGGTTATATCTTGAAATAATGCTTTAGTGTAGATCTAAAAAATTTAAATATTGATTCATAGAAAGAATTAAGAGCATTCCTTTGGAAAATTTTTTTTAAAAGATACCTCTTGTCCTTTAGGAAATCCCTCAATTCCCTGATGAGATTTTCCTGATCACATGATTTGGTGGTGTCATACTCATTTTTCTTGACTTGTGACAGTACAGACTGAAATATCATCACCATGTCAGGATTTTGGGACAGTGACACAAAAGCATGGCAATCAAATTGCTCAGCAATGTATCGGTAAACCTGATTTGCAACAGTAGTCTTTCCCAATCCTCCACAACCAACAATAGACACCACCTTCACCCCCGGCATCCCACCATCGACTAGCTTGATGATCTCATCCCTGGGAACATTGATACCAACAAGGCCACCAAATTCTGCATATAGTGCTGGCAAACGCCGATCCACAGGCACCACTTTGATGCCACCGAAACTAACTGCATCATCAATCTTGTACCTCTTCCTTCTGTGTCCTGCCTCGACAATGCGATCCCTGAGCTCCTGAATCTGCTCGGCAGTCTCATGGCGTGTAACAAGCTCCTTCACTTTCTGAACATACCCCAAGAAGAACCCCATGACTCCACTAGGCCTCTGTGGTCCGTTCCGCAGCCGGCGCATGTAATCGTCGACACAATCCTCAATGTCATATGACATCTCCCTCACCTGGTTGCGCCACTCCCTCGTCTGCGGATCGAGCACCTCCACGTCAGCCAGCCTCTCAAGGAGCGCGTTCATGCTGCTCAACTCGTCCTTGAGGAAGGCGACCTCGCGCCTCATGCCCTTCTGCAGCTGGTAGTCCTCCCTCAGCAGCTCGGCGAGCTTGGCGAGGAGGGAGCTCATCGCCCCCGTCGCGGCGCTCGCCATGAACCCATCCATGACTTCCTCCTTGCTTCAGAAGAATAAATAAACTGACAACATACCAAGTAACTGCAAGTTGCTAAATCAGTCAAGAACCAACGAGCTGCTATGGTTAACTGCCTGCTCAGTTGCTGTTACCCATACTTGCTTGATCCTGAAAGTAATTTCAGATATCCACGAAAAATCGAGAATTGCAAGATTCCAAAGTATACGCCCATCAGAAACAGAGCTACAGCTGACTGTTCTGCCGCGCCCCCACACCACCCAATCTGCCAGATGCTTCCTGCAAATTTCAGAATTGTACAGAAATCAAACCCCCTAATTCCCAAACCAACCTCTACGAATCCACGAGAAAGCAAGAGAAGTACGCATGGCACCTCCTGGCGTCGCTCGAGCGCCTCGCGCTCGCGGCCCCCCGAAGCTAGGCAGGAACCTCCCGTCGCCGCCGCCTTCTCCTGCGGTGGCCTGGCAGCGGAGAACTCCTTCCGCTGCGAGGAGGATAGGAGAAAGGAGCCAGCGGCGCCAATCGGAGGGGAGGAGAAGGGGGGTGACGGAATTACCCGACCAAATCCTCGCCACCGTTCGGTCAACGTGGCGGCGCGGATTGATTGGGGACGCCAGGTTGGTGAAGAAAAATCAAACCCACGTCAGGTTGGGGACCAGGTCCACGCCGTCGCTGCGCCGCCGCCGCCGAGCCGAGCCCCGACGCGCGGCAGCGCTCTGGAGCCAAGACGAGGCGACTGGTGGGGCATGGTGCTAGGGATTGAGCCGGGGACAAGTGGCCGAGGCGGGGCTTCGCGACTCCGGCGTGGAGGGTGGCGGCGGGCGGCGGCGGCGAAGCGAGACCATGAACGGGTGTTATCTGAAAATAGTAGGGGGTTAAATGAAAATAATTGGATCGCGACTATTAATCGCGATCCGATTTAGGGGGTATTTTGTAAAATGTTAGGGGGCTATATAAAATATTCGGATCGCGACTACTAATTGCGATCCATATGAGGGGGTTATTTGTAAACTGTGGTCCAAATAAAGGGGCACCATGCAAATGTTTCGGCGAGGTGCACGTGTCAGGGAAAGCGACGGCGTCGAGGAGGTGGGTAGGTGGGTGGACAGCAACGGGAGCCAGTTGCCACCAGCACCTCCACTAGCTGCTGGGATTCCCACGGGCGGGAGCGGCGGCGCCGCGCGTTCATCCCTCCCCCGTGGAATCTCCTCGAACAAGGTGAGCATGCGCGCGATCCGTTTCTCGTCCTGCTTCCTCCCCTCCGAACCATCTCTTTCAGCTAGTGGCGGAGGATCTCATGTGACAAGGTATGGCAACCGCTGTACCTACGCTCGGGAATCGGGGAAAAAAAGAGTGAATTACATCAGGCATCCCTGAACTTATTCCGAGGTCTCATCTACGTCTCCAAACTTCAAAAGTGCTAATTCTAGATCCCTAAACTTGAGTTAGAACAGAGGTGGACGTCCAAAACTCCCATCCCTGTCTACCTGGCATAAGAAGGACCCCCGCTTGCTTGCGTGGCATGCCTATGTGGACGAATAATTTTTTTGCTTGTACAGCACAGGGGGATATTGTATATGCTTTTAAAGACAAGTTTTTTGAATAGCACATAGCTATCTTTTTCACGAAGCTTACATGATTGCTACAGTTCCTTTACTGTAAGCTTTTGCTAATTACCTGATGGAGATCTAGTTGAACTTTCGTGGACGCCATATACTTTCTGATAATTATATAAGAAACTTTACTTATTCCTAGTTGAATTATATATATTATTATTTCTGTTGAGGTTAAATGGGTCATAGTTTGTGCTCTTTTTTAATGCCGGCTTAGTTCAAATTATTAGTCTCGAAATATCTCCATGATTCATCGGGTAAACAAACTTCTCCATTCCTTATCCTCTGTTCAAAAAAGGTGAGGGGGTACCATGAAAAAATAACTTTGAAAACGTAACTAAAACTTCCTCACATCCAGGTTGGCATGCCACGCAAGCAACGACGGGTAGGGATGGGAGTTTTGGACGTCCACCTCTATTCTAACTCAAATTTAGGGACCTAGAATTAGCACTTTTAAAGTTTGTAGACGTAGATGAGACCTCGGAACAAGTTCAGGGATGGCTGATGTAATTCACTCGGAAAAAAATTTAGACGGGCCCTGCTCCCGCCCCCCCCCCCCCGCGCCGCGGCCCCCTGCCCCTCTCCCCCCCCGCGCCGCCGCACCTGCTCCCCCCGCGCGCCGCCGCCCCCCGCTCCCCCCCGCGCGCCGCCGCCCCTGCTCCCCCCCGCGCGCAGCCGCCCCCTCCCCCCCCCCCCCCCCGCGCGGCCGCCCCCCGCTCCCCCCGCGCGCCGCCGCCCCTGCTCCCCCCGCGCGCAGCCGCCCCCTCTCCCCCCCCCCCCGCGCGGCCGCCCCCTGCTCCCCCCCGCGCGCCGCCGCCCCCCGCTCCCCCCGCGCGCCGCCGCCGCCCCCTGCTGGCCTGCTCCCCCCCGCGCCCCGCCGCCCCTGCTCCCCCCCCCCCCCCCCCCCGCGCCGGCGCTGCCCCTGTCTTCTTCGCCATACCACGATTAGAGTGTTCCACCCGCCGAGCGAGGCGATTCCGGCCCCGCAGGTTGGGCTTGCCGCGCGCGCGCGTGAGGTGTTCGACGCTTTGTGCCAGTGAGAGCGCGAGGCGCGCACTTGGGGCATCCGGAGATTGCTCGTCGCCTGCTGTTGTTACCCATCACGTTGGCGCCTTGCCTGATTTGCAGGTGCGTATGGTATGGACGGCCTGATCAGCGCACACGCCGGCCTGAGGAGCTCGCTGCCTGTTCGTCGGTCGTCTGCAGCTCGGCCGCTACCGGCTTCGCAAGTGCCGGCTCGGTTCACGAGCCCTCCGTTTCGCTCTGCTAAGGTTTGCAAGAGCCGTGGTTTAGAGGCAGCAGCGCTGGAGGTCTCCAAGGACTGCTCCTCAGCGGTTCTTGCCAATCTCCAGCCTTCCAAAGGTTGTTCCTTTTTTTTCTTATTCTGAAGCCTTCCTAAGGTTGTTTGGGATAAAATACTGTGCAGCTTATCAGGTGTCCATTTGAGAGTCAGTATATACACCGTGAGTTGTGAGTAACTTGCTTTATCGCTTACCTGCATGTTTTCAGATGCTATTGAGACGTTGCGCAATGCCGATGCAGTATGTTTCGATGTCGATAGCACTGTCATCATGGATGAGGGTATTGACGAGCTCGCTGATTTCTGTGGGGCAGGGAAAGCTGTTGCCGAATGGACAGCGAAGTAAATTCTCCATTACGTGGATTTATTTATCTGGTTTGTTAATTTTGTCAGCTGATCTAACCTTGCGTTATTGTTGTCAGGGCAATGACAGGGGATGTTCCATTTGAGGAGGCACTGGCAGCCAGGCTGTCTTTAATCAAGCCATCTCTCTCACAAGTTGAAGAGTGCTTGGAGAAGAGACCGCCCAGGTATGCTCACCTGAGTCTTAACTTCTGTTGATCTAGATAGTTAGTATTTTAGTGCAGTATTCTTCTTCCTATTTTGGCCTTCTGGGTCTTGTTAGACTCTGCACTTCTGCTATTTATCATTGGGAAATAGTGGGTATGTGATATAGGTGCCTGTCTCTTGTCTGTTTTCCCCCTTATAGAACTCTGAGCAGAAAACAAGAACAGAAAGTTCTTTGGGATGCTGATTGTTTTTACCCGTTTTCTCCTTTTGTGCCCAGAAGAAAAGCCGTGTAGCTATATTGAGCCGACCAAAGTTTAACACTTTTGGCCTCAATTCACCTTATGCCTTATGTAGTGGTGCCCTAAAATTTTTCTGACTATAGTGTAGACTAAGATAGAACTCCTTCAACATTTTTTTCCCACACTGCATAGAACTAACCGCAACTTACATAAGAGAATTATCAAAACCAATGCCTTCTGATTTTCAGGATTTCTCCAGGAATGGCTGATTTGATTAAGAAGCTAAAAGCTAATAGTACTGATGTGTTCCTTGTGTCAGGAGGCTTCCGACAAATGATCAAGGTAGGTACATCATTCCACTATACAGCTGCACTGCTGGTAGTCCTTGAATAACATACCATGAATTGTTTTTGCTGCCTTTTTTATAAGATCCTGAAATTTAAGTTGGAGAAAACTTAACCGTTGTTGTTTCTATCATTTGTCATAAACATATATTGTTTGTTCATTGCAATAATAAAGAATGTATCTTCTGTTAGGAAATCTAAATAGTACAATTTTTTTACACAACTACACTACATATGTAATGGCTGAATTTGTTAACCATTTTGTGGATGTGATTTTTCATATATCATCATTAGATGATCCATAAAGCACTCATCTGCTTTCGGTTTGTCTTGATTACAGCCTGTGGCATTTGAGCTTGGTATTCCTGCTGAAAACATCATTGCAAACCAACTGCTATTTGGAACTTCTGGGGAGTATGCTGGATTTGATCCCACAGAGCCCACTTCACACAGTGGGGGTAAAGCAAAAGCCGTGCAACAAATAAAACAGGTCTAGTTAAACTGTATAACTTTTGGTTGCACTTTTTACTTCTTACCACCTTGCTGACTTTCTTTCTTTGTTTTCAGAACCATGGCTACAAGACGGTCGTTATGGTTGGAGATGGTGCAACTGATCTTGAGGTATATGACTGAATAGTTTCTTTGAAAATTGTATCCTGACAACAGATATGTATAATGATAATATGTTTTATTGGGTAAAGGGAAGTTGTTGATACTGACTTTATTTTTTAATGGTATGTTCAAAAAGATGCTCCCTGGTTGATTTGACTGATGAGGCATGCAGGTCGCTGAAACCTTTCTTGTTGTTTGCGTTTTCCAATCAGATATCCTCATGTTGTTTCTCTTGTTCATGTAGTTTGAGATAGAAACAACAGGCCAGTGAACTTCTGCCAAAATATAGTTTATCATGATGTAACAATGAGTGGGTCAAAGAGAATGTTATGAGACATATCAGTGCATAGCAATTTAATTATAGTACTGTACCATAATAAAATGTATACAGCTACATTGATTTCCCTGTGTTTCGGCAGGCTCGGCAACCTGGAGGAGCAGACTTGTTCATCTGTTACGCCGGTGTTCAGATGAGAGAACCCGTCGCAGCAAAAGCCGACTGGGTTGTTTTTGACTTTCAAGAGCTGATAACCAAGTTGCCATAAGTTGACTACTTACCGCAATTGTGAACCTCGCATTCTTGACGCTGAGCAGTGAAATAATTGCAGCCACATCTCAAGCTGTAGATGTCACTGGTGATTCTTGGATTTAGCTGAACTATCTGGTTGTAAGTATTTGATATTTTTTTTGCCCCCACTTTTTATGGATGATCTTGAACCACAAGTTTGACGGTTATGTTCCAATATTGTGAGTGAAGTATGTTTTAAGTAACTGTTGAGTATGAAGTAATGAATTACATCACATTTAAGTGCTGAATCACACCTTTTGGTTTTGCAAGTATTTGTGGACCTCTTTCAAACAGTGTATATATCTCAAAGCGAACCAATAATGCTGTGTTGTGCCACTTTCAATGTGCTGCTTTTCGGAGTTCAGACTCCAGTCATCTCTTATGAAACAGAGATCTGTACTCTCTACAACATTTCCATTGGGAAACAAATTATCGAAACTACTGTCGAAAACCAGTCGATCCAAAGATACACACTGGGAGGATACACAAAACATTAGAGAAAATACAAACACCAATCAACACAAAATACCATGACGCCACCACACCTAATAAAAAGCACCACCGGGTAGGGGACCGGAGTCATGCACTTGATATGTCACCATTGTTGATCTCTTTGCACAGTTCAGCGCTAGCAGCGCGTTACAGTGACCTTTGCGTTAGTCAGGATCATTAAGCCATGGATTCCTCCATCTGACCTAATGCAACTTGCCTTTATTTCTTTTTCCTTTTCCTTTTCCTTTTCCTTTTCCTTTCTTCTTTCCTTTCTCTGCTTTTTTTTTATTCTTTTTGTGCCACAGTATACCTAACTCTGGGAACCAACCTTGTGATTGCAACAGATGGATAGGGATGTATGGTAGCCAGTTAGCAGCAGATGCCACATCCCTTTCTCCAACTTGTGCCCCGGGCAGCCTCTTTGGTCTCAGATGCTTTCTCAACCCACAAGCTATCAGCCACTGATTGTGTGCTTTAGCTTGAGACTCATCAGCTTTGTACCTGCCGTATCAAACTATTCTGCACCCCACTACAATACTGTGGCTCATGACCATCAAAGAGATGCCACTTCTTTGTCTAGCTTGCAACATGTAGGTAGCACTATCATCCATGCATATATCAATACACCCTACTTGAGTTTCACTTTTCCATTTCGGTGTCACGTAGAGATGAAATTAAGCGTGTCGAAAAACACAATTTTTGAGGCAATGTACATACATGCTTTTGGTTATCTTATCTTTGTTGTGGTGTTTCCTAGGATGACAAAATGGCAGCCAAGAATGTACTCCCTCTGGTCTACGTGTAGTCAAC
This sequence comes from Panicum hallii, assembly GCF_002211085.1. Classification (NCBI taxonomy): domain Eukaryota; kingdom Viridiplantae; phylum Streptophyta; class Magnoliopsida; order Poales; family Poaceae; genus Panicum; species Panicum hallii. Next base: position 42,534,953 of record NC_038049.1, on the reverse strand, counting down.
AAATTTTAGTTTTGGCCATCAATATGTCTCTGAACATTTCAAATCAAGCTTTGAAAATGGTAGGGCTAGATTCATCTCCATAGTACTTTAAAAATATTGTGCATTTATTTCCTATATGTTTGAAGTGTTTTTAACCATGATCCAAGACAGCATGACCAACGTTTCTTTTTCCAAGACTTGTTTCGAATGGAGTTTTTGAAACCGAAATCATCAGGATTTCGTACGATTTGGGACTAATTTGCCAAGGATTCGCGCGCCACGGGTGCACCAACCAAACCGGGGGGTCGGTCAGTGGAGGGAGCCACCGGAACACCCGTCCATCATCTCCCAATCATGGCGACGCGCCGCCAACCGAAGTGGAAACCTCCACGTCGCCGCCAGCGCGGCCCCCACCCCCACCGACGGGGCGTCCTCGCCGTCCGATCCGCGGAGAGGCACGACCCGACGGCCGCGATGCGGTGGCGCGTCGGCGGCCGCCGCGGCGCTCCCTTCTATTAATAGCAAGGCCCTCCGGCGAGCAACGGTGGCATTGCGACGCAACTTCGTCGTCCTCTCCTAGCTGAGAAACAGGCAGCTCGACCGCAGGCAGAGGTAGCCGGAGGATGGGGCGTGGCCGGGGCGTGAGCTACGGCGGCGGGCAGAGCTCGCTGAACTACCTCTTCGGCGGCGGCGGCGACGATGCACCCGCGCCGCGTGCCAAGCCGCCGCCGGTCGCGGCAGAGCAGAGGGCGGCACAGCCGGCCGCGGCGGCCTCCGACAATGAGAAGCTGAAGGGGATCCCGGCCGGCGCCCGGAGCAGCCAGACCAACAACTACTTCCGGGCACAGGGCCAGAACTGCGGCAACTTCCTCACGGTCAGTCGCCGGCGCCGGCGCACTCCCATCTTTCTCTGAAGCTTCTGGACATGGAATCCACCATCTTTCCTGCTGACATCGTTGCTCGTGCGTTGCAGGACCGCCCGTCGACCAAGGTGCACGCGGCGCCGGGCGGCGGCTCGTCGCTCGACTACCTCTTCGGCGGCAAGTGATGGCCGCCTTCCCGGTGCAGGCTTGAGAGCGAAACTGAGCTCGCTCGAGAACGCCACCTACTTCGTATGCTTGGAGTTCAGTAGCACATCATCATAACCTGCTTCTTGTACGGTTACTTTCCAAGAATTGTCCATGTTTAACTCTGTGATCTTCATTGGTGTCTGTCTCATCAATCATCACGACATCACTCATCAGTACTCTTAGTGATTGGTGTTTGTCTCATCAGTCCTCTTGTGTGAGCTCAGCTGCTTGTGTGAATGTCAAAAACTGACTTGTCCAGTCGTCAGTAACAAGCCTTCCCTGTTCTTGGGCTGTTCATCAGAAATTGTACTCAAGTGTTCTTAAGACTTAAATTACTAATGATCCAGCTTCTGTAAAAAAGCATGAAATTGGGGACATATGTCCATGACCTAGCCAATGGATAAATAGTAGTACTTCAGATGCAGACTATGCATAAACGGATTATTTATCTCAGGATCCAACTTCTTAACCTGACATGTCTTCTGAAATAAGATGCCTGAAGTCACCAATAAGCAGAATTCTATATGGCCCCACACTATCTAGCTACTACAGAGTAGAAAATTCAGCATGAACTTGTTAGTGTGAACCCGGCTGCGCTTAGGCCCACATGTCAGCGGAAGCGAGTCTCTCTGCAGTATTGCAGAGAAGACTCGCCCAAAAACAGGACCCATCCGAAGAGTATCAAAGAACCATCACTCTTGATATGTCGCCATGGATTACAATCAGCAACACCAGGGAAGCAAACGCTTCAGAAATTTGATCCAGTGACCACTACAATGCCACACCATCACCATGGACGTAAACACCTCACAAATTCGATCCAATGACACCACTACGATGCCAGCATGTCATTATCTGAAGCCAAATAGTTATTGCAAGAACCACAGAACCATGCGTGGGGCTTCATATGATTATATGAAAACATGTCGCTAATTTACAGCTTTCCGATCACCGACAATCACGGCGCCTCTAAGCCTTGTCCAGGCAGGGGCGCAGACAGGAAAAGGGGAACCTTCACCTGCTGACTATTAGGAAGAAATCAAAAAAGAATGTTTATGTGCACTGATCCAGCATTTCAAGAACACCGGTATGGCAAAGAGCGCACTACCGATTCAATATTTACAGGGTGTATTTACAGAGAATGTCCTGGGGATAGACCGCCTGTCTTTTCATAGTGCCATATGAGATTGTTAATCCAAGATGTATAGTCCAGACAGATGATTAAGTTGTCTCGTCAAATTCCATTTTCTGCAGTTACAAAGTGGGAGGTCAATTAAGAGTCCATACAAGAAAATCATAGTGTGAAAAAAGAATCAGCTATATACATTTATTTATTGGAGATTACTACTGCTTAAAACTTCAGGCAACACAGGCCAGCTTACTAATCAACGAAAACCAGACACAACAATAAGAGAGCATCCATTTTCCACTTTTCACCTATTGCCATAGTAGTTTTACATATCAAATAGTCAAAATGGAGTGGGCATAATTCTAATATAAAAAAATTATCTGCATCAAATCCCTAATGCACACAGTACTATCATCCCAATGTTACTTCTATACAGGTTCCTGCTGATGTATTTTAGTTTACTTTTATACAATTCCAATACAGTAACATGCAGATTAAAGTCTTTGTTGCTGTTTTATAGCATGTAAATAAGCTGGAACTATAATGTGCAACAAGAGCTCCAATTTATTACCTTTCCACAGACAGGGCATGCCTCACTCCTTTCCATCCACTCGTAAATACAGCCAAGGTGGAAATGGTGTGAGCACTGCATAAGTATCCTGGGGTTCTCGGACGTATAATCTGCATTTTAGTATAACCATAGCAAGAATATGAGTATAGAATGCTGAGAGAGAGAGAAAATACAATGCTCATACAGAGTTACTTCATTCTTGAGATTTGAGAATGATATTCCATGAACTTGCCAAGAATCTATACATCTAGTCGCAAGGATTTTATAAAAAATATGTTTACCACATACCATGTTTCAGGAAATTTAAATATAGCTTTTTGCAAAATAGTAAACACCTTTCCAATATAGCGAAGATAACAATGTACGAATAATGTAATAATACCTTCAAGACATGTTGGGCAGACATCTTCATCTTCAGCAGATGGGGAAAAGTAGCTGAAGTAATTTCCAAGTTCCTTTGGTGGCACCTTATCTCCATAAGCAGAGCTGCAAATCTTCATTTTTGTGTCATAGTTTGTTTTACTTGCCTTGTCAATTCTACTTGGTGTCTCCATTTCCTCATCATCATTTGCTCTAAGTGGTTGTGATTCCTCTGGGGAATGGCTTGGGGTCTCATGCCTTAACCAGTCACGAGCAGGAGGGGAAAATCGTGGATCATCATAGGGCAGCGGTCTTGGGGGTGAGCGATATGTATCAAAGGAACTTTCAGTTGAATCCACAGGGGTGGCTTCTATAGCTTGAGAAACAGAGTGCACTGCTCCAGCACGGAACAAAACAGTGTACTGAAAATAAAAGAGAAGATCAAATTGCAACCACTCCTTCCTGTATCAGCTCAGCTTATATAAGCTATTTATTTAATTATTTTATCAGAGATTAAATCAGTATAATTAAGTGGAACATCTTATTTGTTGTATTGAGTTCCCCATGCTTGCCATCAGCCAATCTAGAAAGCAACGTGATTGTTTTAACTGAGGAACAGTATACATTAGTACATCACTTTCCTCGCAGTATGTTCATCAATTTTGGACAACTACTGAAACAACAAACACAATGTTATTAATGAGAACAATATACTACATAAGTTGTCAAGTAGTCATTCGTCAGGAAAAGAATAGTTTTCAACTATTTCCTGTACCTGAAAAAAAAATCAAATGGCATCGTTTTCTTTTCAAACAGTTACATGGCATACCATTGCATAAATGGGTTTAATAACTGAAACAGTTAATAAAGCTATCTACTTGCAACGCACAATTATGGCTAACCTTGTTCCAGTTAAAAATCAAATTCAGAAATATCAGCTAATGTTTCTCATCCCAACTACATTTGCTCACTATTGACCAGAACAAAATTCAATATGTAAGAAATGAAGCAACCAGGGTGAGAACAGCATACCGCGTTGATGAGCTGCTGGGTGAAACATCTGAGGCACATGCAGTTCCTAAACGCCGAGGACGTGTGGTTCCCATGGTGATCAGAATAATCAGGTTGCAGGCATGAACAGAAAGCTCCCATAGTCCAAGGAAACCTCACAGAGGAGTTCCTTAAGCAGAACTCCTCGAGTCCAACGAACCAGATACCAAATGCTCAAAAGCAGCAAACTGATGTGCAATCCAAATGCCCTCAAAAATCCGAAGCCAATCAGTGCCGAGGGGCGTCGCAATGGAACGGCTGCTTGTCAATACCTATCAGTGGCAGGCAGAAAATCAGGTTATTTCAGAGGAAGCGATAGAGGAACATCAACACAAAAATATCTGAAATTGACAACAAAGTTTCATCTTTTTGCAAGTTGAGACTTGAACGCAAAGCTTCGGCTACACAAGCACCAAATCCCGTCCCCATAATCACCATCGCACAAACTGATAGAACAGACCGTTCAGACTGGTAACACAGCACCACAATCCATCCCATTTGATGCGAGAAAAGAAAATCATGAGCCCGGCTGCACCCCAATCGATTCCGGTCTCTCAACCAAATCATTCAATTGTATATCACTAAGATAAGAAACAGAGGATCGATAGACGTATCTCTAGAATCTCGCCTCCTACCCACGAACGGCACCAAACCCCTGGAAAATCCAACCTTCACGCAACGGAGCTCACCGGGGATTCCCCCAAACAAATCAAAATCCCACCTTTCCCGATTACCCTGCCTCCCCAATCGGCCAACCTGCCACGAAATCAAGAACCGACGAGCGTAGGCTAGATCCGGGAAAGAGAAGGAAGAACGAGGACAAGGGGGAACGGCGGATTCTCGCCTGCAAGAAAGAAGGGGAGGGGGCGCCGCGGCGAAGGACGGGTTTACGGAAACCTCCTGAGCCCCGGGGGGAGGAAGGACGGAAGGAAGGGGAAGAATAAAATCCGCGGCGTTGACCGATCGGCTAAGGAAAGAAAGATCCCAGCGTGTCGGGCCGGCCGGCGGCCAGATTGGGGGTCGGCGTGGATTGGGCGGGCGCTGTTCCTTGCGATTCCTGCTGTCGCTTGCCTTGTTTGTTCGTTTATAGGTGGACGGAGGAGGGGGGCAGGCTTATCGGGTCCCTTCGCGAGAGGCCCGCGGACCCGGTACGCGCCGGCGCCGTGGCCGTGGTGGCGCCGACGGCGACGGGAGGGAGGAGCAGGAGGCGAAGCTGCTGCGCCTCCCGCGTTGACTGCGTCCGCGGGAGACGGTGAGGTCGGGTGAGATTCTCTCTTGCTTCGCTTGGCTCTCCTCTTTCTAGGAACAGGGGAGGAGGATTTGGTGGGGTGACGACCACCGACGCGTGTGGAGCGATCACCATGTGAGGCTGCGCAAGCTCCATCATGCGGCGTGCTGCGAGTGCCGTGGGGTGGCCGTGCGCCGTGGTGACGTGGCGTCACGAGATGACGTGCGGTTCGGTGGAGGGACCCATGAGATGAGAGTGTGAAAGCCTGCTAGTGATGATCGGTCTGGAATTGTGAACTCAAAATATGCTTGCGAGCTTCATAAAGTGGCAAAATCTATTTAAGATGCCAAGCTATCCAATGAGCAAGAAAAAAAAAATCACAAATCACAACTATGAACCAATTACTCGAACCTTATTAATGTCCATAGCTCATTCTGTTTTTTTGTTGGAAAAATATTTTAGCTTTATTGGAAAATAGCAACAAGTTCTGGAAAATACTTGATGTCTCTCGTTCATTCAACGTGTACAGCACATGAACCAAGCAAAAGACAGTATGGGGCCTTGTTTAGATTGCAAAAAATTTGCAATAGTGACACTGTAGCATTTTCGTTTGTATTTGACAAATTTTATCTAATTATGGACTAATTAGGCTCAAAAGATTCGTCTCGTAATGTACAATTAAACTGTGCAATTAGTTATTTTTTTTACATACATTTACTGCTCCATGCATGTGTCCCAAAATTGATGTGATGGAGAGAGAGTGTAAAAATTATAACATTTGGGGTGCATCTAAACAGGCCCTGGATTAGCAAACGCCAATTCACCCTTTCCACCCTCATTTCAGGATCTGGAGCCAACCTGCTAGCCAAACACCCGCACTGACAACGCGGTGCGGAGAAAATCTGAAACTATGGAGCTGCATCCCTACCAGTCAGGGCCAATAAAGAATGAGAAAATGTTGTATTGGTCAGAATTCTACATGAGTGGTAATGACAATCAGACACAAGGTCAAACAACCTGGAGATAATGATGCACAGACATCGTTTTCAAAAGAGAAAAAAAGAAGTAAATTTAGATAACATGCATGATGAATCTCCTAAACATGTCCAACAATGACAAGAAAGAAACAAGTTGAGAACCCTTTGGTCCAAACAATTTCACAGCAGCAGTCAAGCAGATTTGAATGAATAAATAAAAAAGAGTAACAATTAACAAAGCAACGTCACATGGTGCATAGGAACTGCATTACCATTGGGGAAAATTATATACAAGAAGGGATCAAAGTTTGTTGCTAACTCCGGTGCTCTTTTGCAATGAACACACAATATGCCTCTGGCTGGTTTCAAGTCTCAGTGACACAAGTCTATGAAGACTCTGGAGTTTCTACAAGGCGATACATGGTGATCTCTTGCTGCTTAAAATACCTTCGGTCTTCCTCATCAACAAGGACCAGATTCAGGTAGTACTTGACGCTGAACTTGTTATTTATATTGCGGTAAGTCGGGGTCAGCTCATAAGGAGTCAAGAATAGTCTTACTGGAATAGATTCTCCTGCACAGTGATTTTTGATAACCTCAGCACAAAGTGGAGTATTACTTAGAAAATACATTGCTCGTGTCTCAATGGACACCAAACAATGCTTACAGGTTACCATTTAAACAGCTATGAGCCGAATAAGTGACAGCAGGTTTTCCTGAAAATGATGTCTTTTGAAAAAAAAATAAGAAGAAAAAAAAATAGTAATACCTCTAACTGGGGCACCATCCATCAGCTCAAATTTTGCTAGTGTCTCAGTCTCAACATATGTGTTAGGACCAGATCCTGTAGATTCACGGCGACGAATCTCAAGCTCCATGTTCTTTATCTTTATTCTGACTAGAAGAAAATAAATCTTTCCTACAATGACATCCTTGAGATGATACCTGAATAAGGTTTCATCCATAGGAAAGATAATCAGAATTCTGGACTTGACCATCCTGGTGACCATTAAAACACATCATCAAAGTAATCTTCAATTATGGAGCTTACTTGCTTTTGCTGTACTCAAATTCAATGTGCAAGCAATCTTCAATTCCAACTTCCATCTGAAAAGGAAGATCAAATTCTCAGTTGTACATTTGTCACATAAAAAGGGTATATGTAAGCAGCTAGCTGCAATGTTCAATAGCAAAAAGTTAGGCAAGCTGGTGCAATCATTGTTTCACCAGGCCATCTACTAGTATGCTACCAGATCGTGAAGTTTCATAGTTATCAACAAGTTAAAGCCATACTGTTATGAGGACACACCTTGATGCTATTGTTAATTGTGGGAACGGGAGAGTAGTTCCTTACCTGCAAAAGAAAAATAGAAACATAAGTAAATAATGAAGTAGAAAAATAAGAACATAAAATTAAATCTCCTGGGATCATTCAAGAACATTTCAGAAAGGGGTATAATACCAATAAAAAATTGTGACATTTGATCAGACTAAAATCATCTCTATACTGACCAAATATTCCAAGTTGGATGTATGAGATGAAGTTTAAACTTACACAGAAATCCCGAGTTTCTACAATATTGCCAACATAATTTCTGCCAATTGTCACTTTCAGGATGTATCTGCAAGCACAAGAAATAGGCAGTTCATACTTCAGAGATAATGTAGTCAATGTTGCTGATGCTGCACATTATGCAAGCTATTATTGTAATAAACTGTGCACAACATAATGTAAGCAGTTTAAGATGCATTCCAACCTTAATCTGACGTTTGTCCCATTATACGTCTCATATGGCATTTCAACAGTAGCAAACTCAAAAGGATAAGTCTTTCTTTCGTAGATCTCACCAGGAACCTCTAACTCGCGCACTGCATGGACAAAACAGGCATTTCAAGGATCAGATTGACTTACAGAGAGACAGTAAGCTAGCTCCAAGAGGTGCTATGTTATATATGTAATAATCTTTAGTAAAGGAGTGATGTGAGTAAAAATTGAGCTTTTTCACCACTGCAGCTTTTAAGTTTCCGTAAGTTGCAGTTTTAGTCTCTTATAATTGCTCAACAATATAAAGCCCAATGGTTTAGCAAGATTCAGTTCATACTAGATAAACAAAAATAAATGTTGCAACATGGATATCTCAATAGAAAACGAGGTCATAGGGCTATTGTACAGCACACTATTGAAAAAACACCTCAAAAGAGAACTTACTTAATGAGGTGAAGTCATAGAAATTGCCTCTGTCAAAATATAGTTCTGCAATAGAAATGACCACAGACAATAGTGTTATGATATTGCGGAGCCTAAATTATCAAAGAGCTGCGGTATACAATATTATCAGACAAAGATAAATAATAGAAAGCACAACCATGAGTGTATGACAAAAAATTGGTTTTTCCTACAATCACACATTCAGCAACCTAACACAGTATGCCTGCCAATACAGCATCCTATAGATGCAATTAGCTTAGCCATCCAACCACTCATATTCAGAATCAATCAGAGGGGCAAGGGAGAAATTGTTGGGGTCTAGCAAAATTTTTACCTATCTGACCCAGCAGCTCGATCTTAACACCAGTGTGCTCGAGCCTTTTGCCAGGGACTGGAGCAATGGACACCTGATCACCACCAATTCATCACAAATTTTACCCACCACTCAACACCACAGGTTCACATACCAGAATAAGCACGCATCAAAAACACACTGGCACTACCTCTCCGGCGATGGTCTCCAGGCTCTGGAAGGCTGGCACCGTGGCCGTCTTCCCGTTGTCCTTCTTAATTGCCACCTGCAAGAATCACAAGACCGTCGAATCGATCAATCCAGCAGCCAGTCCGATACTAACACAAACTTGAAGAATCAAGAAAACGCAGAGGGCCTGCCCGCACCTGCTTCCGGGTCCTCTCATCGGAGAAGGTGACGAAGATGTCGCAGGGCGGCTTGAAGGCGCCGATGATGTAGTTCTGGACCAGATACAGCGGGAATCAGAGCGAGATCTAAGCATCCTGCCTCCAACGGTGCTAAAGATGCAATCTTGGAGGGGGGAACGCATCAAGTACTAGCGAGAAGTTAACAACTCAAGATCAGATGCGAGTGCGGTGGTTACCATGGCTGCTTCTGAGTTAGGATGTAGAGTCGAGCGGTGATCCCGAATGAGGCGGCGGAGCAGGGTCGTCGGCGTCGGGGAAGGAGGAGAAGATCGCCGGCGTCTTGATGCTCGCCGGTCTCCCTCAGGGGATCGGTGGGCTGCCGCTGGTGTGGCTGCTCTCTCCTGCTGCCTGCTGGCGTCGGACTTGACAAGTTGGAGTCCATGGGCCTTGGCGCATCGAATCTCCTGGCTGGCCCAACTATAGCGGAGGATGATGGGCTTCTAACTGCAGGCCGAGTGAAAACTGAAGCTCATAACTGTCTCAAAAGCCCAATTTCATTTTAGCTGGATGAGTGAGTCCCGGACTTAGGCCCATAATGTCGAGGATGTGGCCCACGGCATCTTTAATCAGGGTCTGCAAAAGAATTAAAAAAATAATTCAGGCCAGCAACTTGTCCAGTGGTACCCCTCAAAAAAAAAAAGCTACTTGTGGTAGCTGAACAACATTATCATGTTGAGTGCCCTCGCCAGCAGAGCCGTGTGCTCCTCACTATAAAACCCCCCCCACTGCAACCAGAAAACAGCACAAGTTAAACCTGTTCCTCCTGTCAGTTTAGCGCTCCGCATTTTACGCATATGCATATATGTATGTGCAAGCAAGGTCAAATACAAGCCACAAGCTTGGAATGGGAAGCCTTGGGAATTCAGGCTGTTTGTGTGTGCACCACAGAGTTTCAAGAGCAGCATATCTTCTCTTAGCTTTAGGCGGAGTGGAGAGTGAAGAGTCTATTTCGTGAGTGAACGTATGGCCGCATTAGTGCCTTTTGAGTCTTTATTTTCATGGCTAAGCTTCGAGCTTGGTAGTTGTTCTAAATGGGCGGGCCTGGTATGTATTCATGGGTATTCAATTGAATACCTAAATTTTTAGCAAAAAAATTATATACGTTGTATACAACATGTATATATATATATATATATATATATATATATAAATAGAGCATCTCTAATAGAATTTTTAAATCCTAATCTCTAACTCTCTATATCCTTATGTAATATTACTTCTCCCAGCATTCTCATATCCCTACGACGGTTTTCTTATACCGGATATCTTATTGTTTAAATCTTGACATATTAGGAAATATGACCCACGAATTTGAAGGATGAAGGCCTAAGATCCGGTTCTAAAATGGTAAGTATTTGGAATAGGGTGTGGATTTTTGTTCTCAGATCTGAGAAAGGAGATAGATGATTTGGGATGTTGCATCTTGAGTGATTGGTTTTAGAGAACTGTTGGAGGGAGATTTTCCACTAAAATTACTAAATTCGTAATTAGAATAGTCTTAGAGTGTCTCTTGGAGATGATCTAGCATCACAAAAGGCTTCACAATCTCATATTGCCTCTTGGCTCATATGGAAATAGCCCACTTCCCCTCCTCTAGATGTTGAATACCTAGACCCCAAATCCTGGGCCTACCCCTGATTCTAATATCCTCTTGGCTCCCCGGCCACCTTAATAATTTATAGATTATATAATTTGTTTTTTGAGAAGTTGAAGGGAAATAATAAGCCGTTGACCTACTGAGCAAATCAAATTACTGTAATTGTGGAGTGTTGGCATTTTGGATTGCAAAAGAGTGAAAGACAACAATGGCCACATGAGTATTAGGTGTCTTGTACTTTCTGACCTATTTCACATTTTAAAACTATGAAATTAATAAATTAAGTACCAAATAATAAATCATTAGTGCATTCTTAAAAGTTTTGGACAAGGATACCAAAAGATACATAGTATGACCTAGCTAGACTCAAGGCTATGCACCTCACACAAATGTTTTTTTTCTTTGGAACGAGCACGTCGCAAATGAATTTGTTATTATTGCTTCAATGTGATACAATATGATATTAAATAGTTTGAGGGAGGGGTGGACACGCCATTGCTCTTGCGCACGCTCGACCCAATAAAACATCAACCACAACTATTGAAGCAACATAAGATAAGCCTTCTTTTTTTTTCTTTTTTCTTTCTGTTTGAATTTGGAAGCATTTTTCTTCTTCTTTTCTTTTAATAGGTGCCTTGCATACAGAGTATTGCCTTCTGCAGATGCAGATGGTCTTGGCACCAGAGAGGTAGGTAGGCCGCATTGCTCTAGTTTGTTTGGTGATTTATAAGCACAACACCATGCAAGAAAGCTAAATATATGCAAATTTTTTGTTTTGTGCCACACATGTTATTTCCTCCTATGATTAGGTCGGTCATCATAATTCATAAGCTTGGGAAGAATAGGGAAGTATGGATGCATGTGCATACATGTATTGGAGGGGCAGTTCTTGTAGGTGTCCTTACCTGGCAACAAATAAAGGCAGCTTCTGCTCTTTGGAAGTTCCTGGCTGAGCCCCAACCTCCACTTTATGCTATCGCTTTTTATTGCTCTAAGCTGTAAGCAACTTACTACTATGTGTGCTTTTAAACTCAAAAGAGAGAATCGGTGAATGGAGGCTCTGAAATCACCTCAAAAAGAGACCAAAAGAACGATGCCGTTTCCAGTGTTATACAGCATAATTCGTTTTTAAAAGCCTAGTACAGTATGATTAGTGTATTCGCAGAAGAAGCTTGAGAGAATCATACCTTTCACTTAACAAATCCTCAGCATCACAAAAATGCACTTTGTCCTTTGGTACTGAACTGTTGATGCAATCGTTACATGCTTGATTAGTCAAACTAAGTAACTGATTTTCCACAAAATTTACAGCGCGACATCGATGATGCTAGATCAAGGTACCAAATCCTCGCTGTCAAAGACTTTCTACCTACATCGATGAAAAGCTAGCATATCGATGATGATGTGTGTGGCTTCTTTCTCCATTTTGGCACCGCCAGATCCTCCGAGAATCGAACAGCCATGATTGAGGCACTTGTCTGTGCTGTGCTCTTCTCTCAGCCTCACAACACAGCACAGGAACAAATTCCTCTGAATAGCTTTTGTGCTAGTTTATTTTCAAGGGACGCTCAAACTTTTCAACTGTAGGTCTAACACTCTAACCTGAACAAATTACAGTCTTGGGTTCCTTTTCCAGAGACTAGAGTACGTGTTCTATGATTCTCCTATGACGAGACTCTGCTTTTGCTGCGCGTAAATGGTTAACAACGTTGGTAAATGGCAGTTGGTGAAGGACTGACGACAGTTTGTCAAGATGGGAAGATTTTCTGACGAATCGTCCTAATGACTAGATTTGTGCTAATGGTCCAGGGAATACAAGCCACAAGCATCTTTCTCCTTTCATGGTTGCAGACTTTTTCAGGAGAATCTGATCCTGCTTGTCTTTCAGTCTTGCAGACTCAACATAGCACTGTAATACAACAATCATCAGTGTTCAGTCAGGATGTTGACAATCAACTACATTTTTTTTGACCAATCTCGCACGATCAGTTAAACATGCCCATTTCATATTAATCCACCAATCTGTGCAAAGAACACTGAAAACCCAATTTGAATCCACGCAAAAACACTGAAAAACTCCGTTAGATAGACATTTGGCCACTGTGCAGAACTTGTTGCTACTAAGAAGACCCCACTGAAAACCATCACATGATGCTGCACGCCGCCGTGGGGTCCTCGTCGCTGAAGGTCCGGCAGCCCCTGTACCCGCACCCGGCCGGCGCCGGCAGCGGCTGCGCGTACATCCTGCCGCAGCAGCAGCACCTGCACCCCTCGTAGTAGCCCTGGTAGCACGGCGCGCAGCACGGGCACCCGCACGGCCCCGCCGGCGGGGCCGGCCACGACGGGATCTCCATCGTCGGTATCACGTACTCCACCGGAGCCTGCTCCAGCGGCCTACAGGGCTGACTCGGCGGCGGCAGAGACGCCGGCATCGGCGACGGGAAGTCCATCGGCCTCTCCTTCCGCGGCGGCGACATCGGCGGCGGCTCGAGCTCCGCCGGCTTCGCTCTCGGCTGCTTCTCCTCGACGAAGGCCGGCACCATCGCTGACATCTCCCGGTCAGGCGGAGCCTGGTGCGCCGGGGACGGGGGTGGCATATCGGGCGGCGGCGCCGGCGCAGGCTCAGGCGGCGGCGTCGGCGGCGGCGGCGGCTCAGCAGCGGGGGGCTTCTCCTTGTGCTTCGGCGGCTTGCCGTTCTTCGCCGGCGCCGGCGACGGTGGCGACGCCTCCGCCATCTTCTGCGGCGGCGGCTTCCCGCCGCCGCTGTCCACGATGTGGATGTCCCTGATCACCTTGCCGCCCTTGCACCGGAGCTTGCAGGCGAGCCTGTGCGGGTCGAACGGCCCCACGATGGTGATCGTCTTGCTCTTGTCGTCGAAGGAGATCGTCCGGATCCTCTCGCAGTCTGCATGAGCAACAATTCCAGGTCTAGAGTGAACTCGTGCGATCGTCCTAGAGATGTTTGAACTTTGAAGCACTGAAATTTTGATCGAATTTGTGTGCACTTCCAAACTGCATGCAGTGATGAATCATCTTAATGAAGAGAGGCTTCTTCAGTAGTGATCTCTTACCTTGGAGCTGGCATAGAATCTTGCGGATCTTGTTGTAGCACTTGTGGCAATCAAGGTCAACCACGACGATTATCATGGAGATCTGTGTTGACAGCGGCGTGTTAATTACTAAGGTAAAAATATTATTTTTTTGACAGCACTGAAGTATAAGTTAACAAAGGGCATCAAATTAAAGACACTGCAGTAATCGCAAGCAAGGGGAAAACGTATTTAAACCCTTCTTTAAGCATTGCAATTTTTTCTTAAATTTAGCAAATGCAATTTTTTTCTCTTGTGGTTAGTAACAGTAAAATTTTAATTTCTCCTGAAACGGGGTAACGCCCCCCCACCCCCCCCCCCCCCAAATTAACTCCGCCTTGAATTTTGTTGTGCACTTGAAAATACCACTAATAGGACCATTACAATCTCTTGACGAGTTCTGTCAAAACATACTTAACCTTTAGCAAAAGAAGGATTTTTATTGATCGGAAAGAAAGGGAATTTCGAAAAGCATCAATCACTTAGATAAGCGATGCGACATGCTAGCTGTTGAACAGTTTGATTCTGAAATATGGGATGGACATATTCCTAGAGACCAGCATGTGTGTAGAAACTTTAGAACATATTCCTGCTCCACTACTCCTTTCAATTTCGGAAGAACAGCATATAGGTTAGTGATGATCAACAACCACAATTTAGGATCCATGGAAAAAAACGCGCAATTGTGCACCACGGAGCTATAGCTCATGCGAGAGAGAGAGAGAGAGAGAGAGAGAGAGAGAGAGAGAGAGAGAGAGAGAGAGAGAGAGAGAGAGAGATCACCTTCTCTGCCATGGCTTGGGTGTGAACTGATCCTTCGTTTCTCACATGTAGAGAGAGAGAGAGAGAGAGAGAGAGAGATGAGAGATCGAGAGAGAGAGAGAGGTGTCCAGTGTGAAGAGAAGGGGAGGAGGGCAGAGAGTGAGGCGCCTTATAAATAGGAGAAGGCCAGGCGCACGTCGTGTGCCCAATGAGGTCACATGGCCCCACTTTCAGGTAGATCTAACCTCAGTTTCCCTGCCAATTGACACGCTTGATGGGTAAAGAAACCCACCGTATTCGGGACACGTGTACGCGTACCAGCTACGTGCATGTGGCATTGGCTATACTACCTTTGAACAACAATCTGTTTTTCTATTTGTGAAAGGAAAACGAATTTACACGTCATCACTGACGCGTCCAAGGAATGTTTTCATTGACATGGTATGGGTTAGTACATCGACAAACACAATATTCTTACTTTCGGTAAAAAATGATATCTTAAGTATGATTTTGAAAAAATTGCTCATAGTAATCACAATGCAAGGCACACTCTTGGAACAAATTAAGAACCCATCCAGCTGGGTAATTTGAGGCAGCCAACGATGGAAATGATGCAAGGATACCTTCCAAAACAACCCACTGATGTGTGAAGTTACATAGCGACAAAGTTTTAGGAAAGTTGTCAATTGGCGCATCAAGTAACAATAGGACTGAGTAAAAACGTGGTTAGGGTGGTAATTAATTTATTAATTATTAAATGTGGCACTAATTTGGTTCAGACTTTGCGTTGGTATGTTCATTGTTGCAGTTTTTTTTATAAAGGTTTCCCTTCTTTTATAGAAAGCATATAAAGTTCTTATAAGACCAATTGTTATTGCAGTTATTTGTTGACTAATTGAGGGAAGGAAACCTGACAGTGTGACCAATCTTGTGTGCTTAGCTGATTCCAGCCTGCCACCAGCCTCTTTTTACTAGCAGTTTGAAAACATATTTGTGTTGTTTAAACCTATACTGAAAAACCAACATATATGAACATGTTGAAAGTTGAAACAAGTAGATGCAGCCCTACAGGACGTCTTTTTTCCACTTAATTGGGTTCAATGCTGAAGGAAGTCAGGTAATCCTTTTTGCTGAATTAGGCCCACAGATTGGTGTGGATGATCCAGTTTTATATGCTTCAGCTGTGGGCTGAGAAAAACTTGAAGCCCGAGCTGTTAACTTCCGTGAGCCTTATTTATAAACAACTTGGACTGTGGCAGTCTGGCCCAATTATCGGAATTCAATTTCTCCAAATTTTGTCAGGATGACCATTCTCATCAGATCGGTGACCAATCTAGTGCCCTATTTAGAAACCATGAGGAATTAATTCGTATTCATATAAATTTGAGCCTTGATAAAACCATAAAAATGAACACTTCTGGAAGAACATAAACAGATTGTATTGTAAGTAGAAGTAGAGCTAGAGCCTTTTGGGACAAAAAGTTTTGGGCTGTTCTGGTGGTAGTTTGCGAGGAAATTACCCTCATGGAATCTAATCTTTGCTGCACCGACCATGCACCAAAGACAGTAGTGAAAGGTAGCCTTTTTCAGTTTACATCCTAACATACGAACTACCAACCAATGCTTGTGGAAGCATAATTAATAATTATTAGCAGAGGGAAGTCACACACGAAACTTCAGTTGGTATGTATCATTTTGAAACAAGCAGAAGTGTACAGCATATTTTTCTCTCCAATTCAGTTCGTTGGCATAACGAAGTAGTTTTATCTTTTTCCAAGACAATGTAATCTTTAATTATAACCAAATTGTGGTCCAAGTGTTTTGGTGTCTCTGTGATTAGTACCATATTGGTAATCTAAGTAGGTTCTATCTATAAGCCTATGTGATCCAAATATAGAACCTCTGTATTAACCATTTGACATGACATGAGGACGAAGCTATAAGAGGTGATTGCACCTCTAGGTTAATTCCTTTTACACAAAACGATGGATAAAAGTTAAGAGATGTGCTATGCACATGTGTGAGTGGGAACTTAGGCTGAATATAGTCGGTTCTTAATAAATTTGGTAATGCTACAAGTCGAGCGTCCGATGCCGCTTAATTGTTCACCCCACGCGGCTTCTCTGCTCGCATCGCCTCCTCGCGCACAAACTCCTAAGAAGGTCCACCTCCCCGCACCGTGCCGCCTCGTCGCTGCCGGCGACAGCAGTTAGCACTCGCATCTGCTTCCTCTCTCTTACTTCCGCTGCATCGCCCCGCTCAAAATCACAGCCGAAGGCGCGTCGCACGGTGGTGCTCTAGTGCTCCACAAGGTGGTCTCCTTGAAGTGCACGATGAGCAGGAGGTAATCATATATCACCTGGCGTAGAGGCTGGACACGGCGTGGGAGTGGAAGAGCCAACATTGTTGGCCTGAACTTTAGCTTCATGTTATCACATAGATATTTGAAGATGTTACAGTGTCATTTTACAAATATGGCAGCAGTTTTTTCTTAGTGTTCCAACAAGCAATATTTTTTGTTACATTAGCTTTTTTTTGATGCTGCATGAAGTGTTCTTGTATGTTTCAATATAGCTAATTTGCAAAGTTCTGATTCCTAAAGAAAGAGGGAATTCAGATTGTATGTTGTGTGAAACATCTCCATTTGTTGCGGTGGGAGTTTTTTTTAAAAAAAATTACAAGGATGTTAGTGAGTTACAATTTTATTATATTTTTTTAGATGTTGCAAAAGGTAATTTTAAATGTTGCAGCATCTATTCCTTCATGTTACAACGTACCATTCGATGAGAAATTTCTTCCGGGCGCTAGCAGGACCGTAATACATTTGCCATGAAAAAATCTATTACTACATTTGTATGCTCTTACTCAGTTAGCCTTTAGATGATTGAAGCGGTTTTGGTTCACTGTGCAATTGCACTATGCTTGGTACACACATTTTTGGCTAATTATTTTGAATTTCCAAAGTAAAGCAGCAAATTTTGATCCAGTCTATTTATTAGTGATGGTCTAGAATAGATTGTACAAATAAGCGGTTAGTACAGTCAGTTGGCAGGTAGATGGTTATTTATATCGATGGTGAAAATGCCTTCATTTATAAATTTGTATCGACTATACAAATTCATTTCAAAAGTTGTGGTTTAGGAGCTCTCAGACTGTAGTGATGCATATAAAATTGCAACCACCAGTATTCTAAAGTTGACATGGCATTTGCGCAATAAGTTTCTTTAAAAACCGACTGTACTCACCAGTTCTCTACTACTAGCAGCAGTCAATCAACACTATGTGCCATGCTGACCTTGTACAATTAACTCGTCCTCTATATGTATGCATCCGCGTAAACCAAGCTATCAAAACTATTCATTCATGAAGTGTTGGACATGAGAATGATGTAGGCTTGGAAAGTATCAGGAACACCTAGCATTGCTTTTGAAACATATGCACTGTTGTCGAGGATGTTGTCCCTGATTGCTGCAGAGGCCGGCTGCTTGGGCAACACACATATGTCACCAAGTACTGCAGCTTGTTTAGTGTGGATAACTCTGAGTTCCCAGCACATAGCCATCTAGAAAGGTGATGTTTGGAATTTCGGTCGTAGAATCAGAAACACCTGGTATAGGATATATTGCTATAACATAAACGTTGTAGCGCATAAAAGAAGAGAGACAATGCTGGTAACCTTCCTGGGAATTCGACCTTTGAGACATTTGCATGTTTTAAGCTAAGACCGAGCGGATGGAGTCAATAACATTTGTTCTTACTGTAACTTGAAGATCCAATCTAAATGTCCTAATCTTGGAATAGATAAGTGCGCAGCTAAATGCTGGATGAAGAAGTAACTAAGGCTAAACTAAGAACAACACAGATTTCAGAATATATAAAGTATCTTTTATTGCTACACTGCCTAGTAGTTCGATGGATGGTTGGTACAGAGCTAGCATTGCTATTGCCCATACAACATACTCCCTCCGGTTCCAAAATATAAGCATATCGAACCATCATCAGTTTGACTATGCTTATAGAAAAGAATAACATGTTTATGGTGTCAAATTAGTATTATTAGATCCTTAATGAAATTTATTTTTATAGTATATTTCTTTGATGCGCTAGATCTTGATAATCTTCTATCTAAACTCGGTCATTCAATATAGTCTACAAAACCTAGAAATGCCTGTACTTGGGGACAGAGGGAGCAGCGAATTCACTTACGTGCACATCACAAGATAACCTAAACAACTGTGAATGTAGGATGAGCAGAATCTATTGCATTATAAGTGGAAATGTATTCGCTGAGTTAATACAGTTGTAGCCTTGTTGTTGTGTCTGGTTGGTTATTGTGTGGAATGTACTCCCACAATTGTGGCATTATGTCAGGAAGCTTGAGAAAAGGTTCTCCTATAGGAGTTGCAGTAGTTCACAATGTTACAACTGGTAATTCATTCAAGTGGCACAAACTATACGCCTCTCACATTCTCCATTCTGATCAAACATTCCGTCCTCACGCATATACATAGGCTTGGGCGTCATCAGGAGTACTCCATGGCTTTCTTGGTTTCATTCACTTCCATTCCATCATCCTGAAACAGTGTAACCAAGTGACCTCGTTCACCTTTCAGCGATTGCGGCGGCCAGGACATGGAAAGCCTGCTAATGGCATCTCTTTGTCAAAGAACTTTGTCTAAATGCATATATAATCTCTGTAGATCAACTGAAACACTTTCAGCTTATCACTCCAGCTCGGGCTGAAAGCGGTGTTGGGCTAGTCCCACTGACGGGCTGAAAGTGGATGTGGGCCAGTTCCGAAAATGCGGTCCCGTGAGGAACAGTTACTGACACAGGAGGTAGGGAATTTGGCCCGGAAGCTGAACTTGGTCTAGAAAATTGTTTGGGGTTTCTTTCTGTCGGGTTTGGAACATTCAAATTTGAACTGAATTCAAATGTAAACAAGTACTTTTTGCCTTATTTGAACCCCAGTTGCAAAAGTACTAGCTCTCCGCCTCTATGAGCAACAATTCTAAAGCCATACATCACGCTGTAATTTTGACTTACGTATGGATTTTTATGGGGAAGTGATCTCTCCAGTGATATAGAGAGTCAAAATGATGATCACTGATGCTTCAGAGTTAGAAAATGAATTACACTTTAATTGCCCTGTTCTATAGAGGGCAGGCCATCATAGCACTATCACTATCAGCGAAGGGTAGTTGCTACTAGACCAACAAGATTCTTATCATCTGACCAACAGGTGCATACTCTGCTTCACAACAGTTTACCGGCCACACGCTAATTATGCGACCAATCTAGTCATAGATGGCAATTTCATGCATTCACAGTACCAAGAAAATATGATTGATTATAGAGATATGAGTTACTTCACAATATATTTGAATCACCAGGTTTAACCAATGTTCTAAATCTCCGGCTAAGGGCTTTAGCGGTTCAGTTTTTGAACAGCTACAACCAGCTATAGCCGGCTATAGCGGTAGCTAAGGCTTTTAGCGGTTTTGTATAGAATAGAGTAAAAATTTTGATATAAATTATAAGCTAATCAGCTAATCAACCATGCAGCCTTGCCATATAGGTAACATAAAGTTTAAGTTCATACAAGACTAAATATCAAGCTTCAAGATCACAACTTCAATACTTCACAGATTAAAAAATAGTACAATACAACTAATACAATTCTCAACATCTACTCATCAGTCATCACTATCAGTGGCACAAGGAGACTTTCCAGATTCAGAGGATTCCATTAGAATATCTCCATCACCATCTTCGGAGTCAGATGAGGACTGCTCAGCCGGAGCATCACGCAGCAAAGATTGGAGGCTCCTAAGTTTCCTCTTCTTCTTAGGGCGCACATTCCTCTTCCTTTTTTCCTGTACTTGTGCTTGTGGTGTTGATTCTACTTGCGATGGCACAAGATGTGTTGAATCTACTTGCGATGGTCCATCTTGCACAATACCAGTAATGAATTCATTTTCATTATCACCCACAGCATCATCTAATTCCCTCTCCAAAGGATCTTTGCCTTTGCTCTCCCTCTTGTTCCTTAGTTTGGAGTTGAACTTCACAAAAACAAGATCTCTCATCCTATCATGATGTAATCTATTGCGCTTCTTTGTATGAACCTATAGGTTGAAAGTTGAAAATTTGCAAATTGTAATGACAGCATTGGAGAGCAAAGGCTGCAGATTTTTTAACACTTATGTGATACTGATACATAGGGATGGCAATTGGAGAGCTAAGCTTGCTGATATTAGAATAATAAAAGTGTTTATTGATTGAAAACAATTTATGACTAAAACATCTAGATGTATTTATCTAACTGTACATGTATTTGCAAAGGTTTCAGTGAAACATGTCATAGATGTATTTATCTAGCTGTACAGAACAAAGGTTTAAGGCACACTTAAAGCTGATTGCTTTTATACTAACTATGATCAAGAAAGTTCAGAATAAAGTATCTATAAATAAGCTGATAAGTACATGTTCAAAAACAGACCAATTCCTCTCACGAGCTGATGAACTGCAAGTCAAATTCAGAATTCTTGATGCAACTTCCTTAGATTTGGTGTGCTTGTGCCATGGTTTAGCCACCACTTTGCTGAAAAAGTTAATAAGAGTTACACATAGCTGGCAACAAATAACTCATATTCATCATGACATATACTCATATTAGATTCACCTAGATTAAAATTCTTGTTTCTCCTTTGCCTTACGGCAATTTCATGTCCAAATGTCCCTTGCTGATCCTGGTATGTGTTGAGCTCTTCAATTATATTGTCCTGAGCTTCTTCATTCTCAACCAGCTTTGTAATGCATTCAATCACACCAGCTCTAAAGGATCCATCATGCTCAATCTCTGACTTCTTGGGGTAACCGAAGTAAGGATTCAAATAGTAACCAGCCAAATGTAGTGGAGTCTTGAGCTTGTTGTCCCACCTTTTATCGATGATATCCCAAACAACTTTGAAGCGACTCTCATCATTATCAAACCTCTCAGAAATTTCTTTCTTTGCCTCAACCATTAATCCATGGAAGAAGCCCATTGCCGGGATATCACTGTCCATTCTTCTCAGCACATTAGCTATTGGTTCAATGAAATTAACAGCAATATCAACATTTTTCCAAAAGCTTTCAGATCTGATCACTTTGTTGGCTTCCTTTCCCTTGGCCTTCTTCAAGTAACCCATCTCATTGAGTTGGTCTGATCTAAACAACCTTGTCAATTCCTTCTTGTTGTCTAGCAAGCTTTTTAGATTCAAATAAGCAGTGGCAAAGCGAGTAACCCCAGAGCGAACCAAATCTTTCTTAAGATATTGTCTCATCAAATCCAACACCCTTGTGTGAGCATACAAGAACACAGTCACTTGTCTTGCACTAGCAATAGTTTCCTCAACTGATCCAAGCTTTCCAATATCCTCTAGCATGAGATCTAGGCAATGAGCAGCACATCCATTCCAAAATATTGAGGGCCTCTTTGCTGTCAATAAGCTTGCTGCTGTTGTATTGACACTAGCATTATCAGTCACTACTTGAACAATATTTTCCTCTCCAATATCTTCTATGTATCTATCCACAAGCTCAAATATATATTTTCCATCTTTCTTCTCACCTGAGCAGTCCATTGAATCCAAGAAGCAAACCCCATGAGCACTATGCACAACTAAATTCATCACACCTCTTCCCTTTCTATCTGTCCATGCGTCTGTCATAATTGTACATCCAGTGAGCTCCCATGATTCCTTGTGGTTCTTAAAACCATCTAGCACCTTTTGCTTCCTTTTCTGAAAGAAAGGTCCACCCATCTCATAAGGGCTAGGCCCTCTCAAACCTCTGCCAAACTGTCCAATGGCCTCAAGCATATGGGCAAAGCTAGGTAGGGTAACCGTGTGGTGTGGAATGCTAGCTTCATAGAAAAACTGGCATATGTACTCACAAGCTCTATCCCTTCTCTCTTCTCTTTTCTGAGTTGTCAATTTTGTTTGAACCTTATTGTTGAGGTTCATTTGAACAGACTCCTCTATGGAAGGAGGCTTGCCCTACTTCTCAATAGCGCCACCACCTGCCACCGATCTGGAGCTACTAGCAGCTTTGCTTGGCTTTGGCTTCAGTACGAGAACTTCATTTCCCTGATCAAAATCTTCTTCACCATTGCTTTCATCTTCCAAGATATCTATATCAACTTCATCTTTGTCCCTTTGCTTTTCGTTGGCTTTCTGATCCTTTTCTTCTACCTTCTTTGTGAGCAAACCAAACATCTCTTCCTTCACTGAAGTTGGAACTTGTAAACACTTTTTAACATTGAATCCTTTAATGCCAGCAAGATGATACTTAATTCTTGTAATCCCGGCAGTGCAAAGCTTATCACAGTACATGCACTTCAACCAATGCTTCTTGGATGCATCTGGGCAATAACAATGTGCCCATGCAGGGTCATCGGAGTTAATAACAACTTGTGATTTTGCTGAATTTGTCACTGAGGCAGAGGCTGCACTTGATGGGTTCCCTGTACATCTACAAAATACAACATTTGAAGTCATGTTTATTTTTATGTCAATATCAATATAATTCACTAATTGCAAAGTGAAAAAATGAGGATATGTTCTCTGTACAAGTCTTCTAGATGCTTAATTTCTTATCCAATATCATAAGTACCCAGTTCAGATTCAGAGCTTTATAGGCAATGTCCACATAGTAGATTGTTCAGAATGTGCAATATATGTTTCAGATGTGTAGAACTGCAACTGTTAGCGTTTATCTTAAAGAACTGCTGCTGTTTGTTCTAGAATTACCACACAAAACCCATACACGTTTGACAGTTGGAAATGACTCGGCAAATACGAGATGGAAAAGCTTCATCTTGTTCATTTCTGGAACCCAAATACCACCACTCATCTACTACATTATCAGATTCTACGAGGACTGAAACTAAGGACTGAGTACCCACACATATGTAAAGTGTAAACCAAAAGCTACGAATCTGTAGTTCTATACTTCAGGAATTGAATATGCCAGGAAGAGGAGGAGAAACATGCCTGTTGGTGTTGCCTGCTCTTGGCCGGCCTGAGACATCGTTGCAGGCGGCGGCATAGCAGGCGGCCGGCAGCAGCGAGCTGCGAGGAGGAGTCGTTGACGGCGACGTAGCAGGCGGCCGGCACCAACGCAGTGGCGACCTCGATGCAGAGGAGGGCGAGGAGCTGAGGAGGTGTGCGTGCTGCGCGCAGGCGCCGGCGAGCTCGGCGTGGGCGCTGCTGGCTGGTTCAGGGAACCAGATCCACCGCCGCCGCCATGAGACGCACGAGAGACAGGAGAGAGGTAACAGATGGGGAAAGCACGCTAGGGTTAGCCAGTTAGGCTAACCGAATACTTTTGGGCTGGGGAAAATTTGGGCCGCACCCAAATTTCAGATTTTCAGTGCGCAGGCTTCTTTAGCGGCCGCTATTTCATGGCCCATTTAGCGGAAATCTCCAGCTAAGCTCAGCTATTAGCGCATTTCAAATCTTAGCGTTAAAAGTCTATTCTCCTAGCTGTGCTGCTTCCAAACAGCTAAATCCGGCTATAGGGGCAGCTATAGCCGGAGATTTAGAACATTGGGTTTAACACAAAAAAAAACAACAGAGAAAGAACAGGAATGGTCTGCTACAAACAGATTGCCTTGGCATGTGTGCCCATGCTCCATGAAGGCAGCCATGATCTTCAATGGTGCTGGCAGACTCCTTGAGGCCATGTTTTTGAAGTAGCCAGTGCACCTCAATCAAACTTCACACATGAACGGTGAATGACTGTGCCGGCGTACTGCTATTTAAGTTGGTCTCCTACGAGTTTTTTGGCCAACTTTGTATACTGAATGAGCAGATTGTACGCTCTGAATGACTACAGCTGCAGCCTTTTGGGTGCATGGTTAGTTACTGTGTGAGATCCTACTCCCACACCACCCTCTGGCATCTTGGCAGAACAATGCAAGCTAATAATAAGCAGTATATAAAAATGTGAGTGTTGTAACTCGTCAGTGTAGCATTTTATTTCTCGTGTTTGCACTTTGCTCTGAACAGAAGTATAGGGCGCACCAAAATTACTCGGCTCGTTCCATTCATGAGTCTTCAGCCAGTTTTTTTATCGTAGAGAAAAAAAATGTTTTGTCCCTTTTCGTCGTAACACATAGGCTCGCAGGCATTGGTTTGTGGAGCTTGTGAGGCGTTGGGAATGATAGGATGGACGTGGTCTGGAGTCCTAGCAGGAAGAAATTGGAGTGAGTCAAATGTGACAAAACAGACAGGAGCTGCATGAGGCAGTCAAGTAGTGCACTCTCCTTGTATGACAGTTGCAAGAATCATCCCTGCACAAAAGAAACGTTTTCGCCACTGGTTATATAGGAGGATGTTTTCTGTGGTTACATTCACAGTTACACAATCAGTTACAGTACAACACCAGTAATTTTTTTTTGATGAAACAGGAGGGGGTTTCCCCTACTGGATATATTAATAATAAAGAAAAAAAGGAGTTACAACTGAGTTATTATACAAATGCCTCTAGCCAATCTCTCATTGCTTGTACATGTTTCGCCTTAGCCATATGGATTACCATTGTAAACCAAGCTCTAAATTTTTCTTTGACAGTCTGGACAGTACAACACCAGTAATTGGTCCTGAGCCCTTCTCTTGGAGAATATTCAAGAGTTACTGCAAAACATTAACTGGGGAGATGCAGGGATGCAACAGAAGAATTACTACAACCCTGCTTCCCCATATTCTGATCCAATTTTAAGAACAATATTGAGTAGTTCAATGCGCTTGTAGGCCAACTTTTCACGAACCAGTAGTATCCACTTCTTTCAGTCCTCCACACTTCTTGCAGCCTGCCGACTCCTGCAGTTGTGCTGGTTCTCCATCTCCAGGGCATGTCGTTGCTGGTCCTTGTATATGATGTGCTGCCACCACCGTTTCCTCCAGGAGACGCCACTGCTGGTGATTCTAGACGAGCTACTACCGGCTCCACTCCCATATACATTCTGTAGGCACGGAAGGGATCAGGAACACGTAGCGTGCCTCGAAACTCATGTTCCGCAGCCAAAGAAACTGAAGGAGAAAGTTAGTTTTGATTAGAGGTTCCCTTCAGGCAATGCGGGGAAATCTCGACATGGATGTTCTAGGTTCCTGTTTCTGCCCGCCTTATGGGTTAGTACTTAGTAGCTTTGCTTTTGGATAATTCATTAGTTCGCATAACCCGTTTGAATGTGTGAGTATACACTGCATCGCTATGTATTCTCAAACAAGTGCAAGTACATACTATCATGCCCTGAAAGAAGAATCAAATTGCAAATGGTCACCATTTTTTTTTTATTGTGGGTGTTTGGCACTCGTAGTTTTTTCTGTTGGGGGGTTCATCACGGCCAGGATCTTTGGATTGTGATTGTGGCTCTAAAACTCTATTCCCTATCTTAATGAAGGGCAGAGAGCTCTTGTCAATTTGGTTGAAAATGAAAACCCATTTTTTCCCATCATCTGCAGTGAATGGACCAGGCTGAGATGGCCGAAACTAAGCAGTAAACACTGCAAAAGGCTGTCACCAGCAACTCTGACATACAAGCGTGTTAATCTGGATAAAGATTCCGATAGGTATTTAAGTTACAATTCATGCATTTATTAAGATGAATTGCATCAAACTATCACTGAGGCAGGTACCATTTCTAATAAAAGTTGATATAAATATATATTTTATTGTAGAGTACTGTAGCAAAGGCCATCACTGTTTCCTTTTGTTTATAGTGCAGAAAATACGTCTTTTACACAGTGACTCTATGTGCACTTGTTTTGGGACAAATTCACTTGAATTGCGAATGTATTTGCATTTCCTCCGATGGCCTGGTGTAGCTTCTCCAACCGGTTGGTTGTATTGAAGGAATATGTGGTACGTATATACTTAATTGCACTACAGAATATACATGTTCATGCACTTAAGTTCAACTGTATCACATGACCATTGAGTCAGCTATCAATTTTACTTCACCCCAGTAATAAACAGAAAGTAGGTGAGAGGACAAAAGAAGGAGCAACATATCTTTATTTCAAGTAAAGTTTCGTTGTTTAAGAGCCTGATAAGAGAACATTTGGCTACAAATACCTCGTGGCGCAAGACATCCATTTAACAGAGATCTCTCACAACCAAGCATTCTTCATCTCTGCTTCATAGGCATGAGAGCCGTCTGCAGGATCAAAGCTTATGGTATGAAGTTTGCAGTGTCTATGCTGTATAGTAAGTAACCTTTGCCTGATCCAATCTTACTGCTGTTGAGCTAAAAACTGTTAATGATGTGACACAAGTACAAGAAGAAAACTAATGCAAGTTTTTTTCATTCCAGGTGCTACATCCTTTGAATGCAGCAACGAGGCATGTGTCTAAATCAGTCTAGGACGCAATTACGGTTTTTCGCGCTGATTCGTGCAGCCCGTTCAGTGTAGTACTTGCTGCTGTTTTCAGAGCAGGATGAGCAGACATCCAAGAGTATGTTTCGGTCTCACATCGACCTTGTGCAGCATGTGTATGTAAGCGTGTCAAACACCACATTGGTGTGCTATTTAGACGTTCAGTCCGGATAACAGGATGTGTTAAGCAGGAGTTTTGTTGTCTATTTGATGTCTAAGCCCTCGATTAGTTTACTTCATTCAACTAAGAATTTTGGCGTGGGAGCATTTCTAACTTTTGACATGGAGCAGGAAAACTCACTATTGCCATCTCCAAGTTTTCTCGAAGCTTCTCAAGTATACATCGGTCTCATTTAATACTCTAAGCTTTTGTCATGGTACCGATATCAAGAACTATGCGGAAAGCAAACATCTCTATTTGAACATTTGAAATGAATTGCATCAAGAACTGAAGATAATAACATGGCTACTTGGCTGCAGTGATCCAAGAGTGGGTAATAGAACAAAAGCGAGGGCCATTATGTTTTTCCCCAACTAAAGTTCTTTTTTTCCAGAGCTGCCCATGCATACAATTGGATAAACACTAAAAGGTTCAAACTTTGACATGCCATTCTCAATTCAAACATCTTCTGTCTACAATTTTAGAGGCACTCCATTGAATACGGCAATCCATCATTCTTCATGTCACGACCCAAAATTTAAAAGCATGAGATTAAAAAAAATTAAGCAACATCATCATGAGCATCATCCAAGCATTATGGAGCATCATATGCACTTAATTACATCATGAGCAACCATTTTCTTCTGTGTTTTATGAGTAAGTTGTGAAGTAAGCTCAAATTTTGCTATGTGACTGTGCCCCCAAATATTTTATTCAAATACTAGATTTAAATGATGATTTTTAGATATTTTTCCTCAATTTTTGGATGTCTCTGCCGAGCCATAAAATTCTTGGAAAGTTTGAAATATGCAGTTTTGGATGAATTATTGCGGGCAATTTTTGATGTCTTTTTGAGTGTTTGTTGTTGCATTATATTCTTGGTAGTATGATCTTGCTTCAGTAAAAATTTGGTGATTTTTGGAGCCCGGGAAGTATTTTTTTAGGTGTTCGAAGTTAGGCTTTTCATTTTCGGGTAACTCCCTTTCCTCCCGGCCCCACCTGTCTGCCTCCTCCCCCTCTCCTCCGCGCGCCCGGGCCCGCGCGTCAGCCTCCCCCTCCGCGCCTCCCGCGCCTCTGCGCCCGCCCGTTGGGCGCCCGCGCGGTGGCGCACGCCGGCAGCCGCTGGCTCTTCCAGCGTGGCCGCCGCCGCCCCTTCAAGTCCCGCGCGCCGCTCTCTCTTCTCTCCCCCGCCGATTCGCCTTCCTCTCCCCGCTCCCCAATTGAACCGCACGCCCCTGCCTCCTTCTCTTCCTCCCGCCGCCGATTCCCCTTCCGCCCGCCACCGCAATCCGCCGCCGCCGCTTCGCCTCCTCCCGATTCCGCGCGCCCGCACCACCCCCTCATCCTCCTCGCTCGATCCCGGCCACCCGCCGCCTCTCTCTCCGTCCGTAGCTCCTTCCCGGCGCTCGCCCTCTCCCGCCCCCGCCGAGGTCCGTCGCGCCGCCACTCCCCGCCTTGCCCCGCTCGCCTGTGCCGCGGCCGGGCACCCTTGCCGTGCCGCACGGCTAGTGCGCGTGCGCCCCCGCCCCGTTCGCCCCCCTGCCGCTCCTCCGCTTGCCGGCCGTCGCCGCGCCGCGCCGCGCGCGCGCGTTCGCGCGCGGGTCGCGCCGTGGGCGCGCGCTGGCCGCGCCCGTGGCGAGTCAAGGCCACGGCTGGCCTTGACTTCGCCTGGGCCGCGCGCTGGCCGCCTGGGCCCGCCTGTCGGCGCCCAGGGGCGCTAGATCCGGGTGGATCTAGCGCTGGCCGCCTTGTTTGTTTTTATCATTTCATGTGTGATCTTGTTAATTGCGTAGAAATTGTTGTAGATCTCCAAAAATTATGAACTTTGTTTTGTTTGAATCCTCTGTAATAGATCTACTTAGATAAATTAATGTTATGCATGCTAGAATCCTGTACCTTGAGTTATAGTTTATCCTTGCTAAACCAAGTTAATTGTTAATCTTATTTTGGGGTGCCCCAAAAATGTCAAACTAAATATTGTTGTGTTCCTTGTGAAATGCTCTATCTAATGGTCCAGCTTATGTATTTGTTCCTGTACTGTTTGATAGGGTTTTAATGCACTTATTGTTTTGCTTCCTGCAAGCTTGTTAAATGAATAACTTTTGTTAGAAAATTTATAAAATGATAAAACCACTTCTGTTATCTTTGTTATCATGTCTTGTACCCCTGGTAATTTTATTAGGATTTTTGAAAATGTTTTCCATGGCTTTTAAGATTTAACTTTAGTTTAGCGGCTGAAATTTATAAATATCATAAGTAATTCCACAAATATGTTTTTGATGCAAACTCAACTCTCATGAGTTTATTTTGAGATTCCCTGGGTGCAGAAATTAAATCATGATTTATTCTTGCTATTTTGTTGCATGAGCAAGTTTGCCTTCGGGCTTAGAATTTAATTGAGTGATCGAGCTTCATGTACGTTGCTTGCGTGCCTCCTTGTGTTGAGTGTTATTTCATTTCCATTCCATATCATGCCACCTCATTTCATGTCATCGGCATCATTCTAATGCACACATCTCATTCATGCATTTTAGTGACCGAGACGCCGGAGGACGCACCCGTTGAGCCCCCCGAGTTCGTTGAGACCGAGCCGGGAGCCGAGTGTGTGGTTGAGCAAGAAGAGAACCAAGGCAAGCAGCTAAGCATGATTCCTTGACCTACTTAACTTGCTTAAATTTAGTTATTTCACTTGGGTATCTATGCTTATGTTAAATATTTATCTATTGCATCGTTGGTCCTATTTTCATGCAATGTCCTCTCTTGATTTTTGTATATCCATGCCCTTGGCACACGTAGCTAGTTGCAACCCAATTAATTAAATGCTTAGTCGTGCCTAGAGTTGGTAGATGTCTTGTAGGGAAAACTTGGAATAGGATCACTTGTTTCACCCACATTTGATTATCTTAAACATGTTATCCGGTGTCGGGTTGTTGGTTGGATCGAACTAGTTGGAAGTGTGGTTTTGAGGTTTGAGCGGAAGGTAGGGCCTAGAGAAAGGAGTCTCGAAGGCTTAGTCCGCTTAAACCGATTAAGTACCGTCCGTGGATGACCTTGGAAATTGAGCACTTATCGTACTTCCACATATCCATTCATGGGGTGGATAAACCGAATACCCTCTAGTTTTAATCGTTGATGCACGGTCCTAGATGCGTGGCCGTAGGGCTTTGTAGAGAGGCTTAGGGGTGTCACCGGTGGACCTAGGTAACTCTCTGCGCAAGTTAGGCATGATGTTCAACGGTTACAACTCGTCGGGAAAGGTTGATGCGAGTACCCCTCACCCCACGTGATCGGTTGGGTGAGTCGCATGGTCCTTGTGTCGTGTGGGTAAAGTTGTACACCCTTGCAAGGTTAATGAATCAATTCGAATTGCCGCGCTCTCGGTTATGAGCAAGCTCTTTATCCTACGAAATCTTCGTAGAAGTTGTGGTCAAGTGGTTGGATGCACGTTCCCTCTTGTCGATGCTTAGGATGTGAGTTATCTAATTAACTAAAATTTGAGGTGGGTTGGGCAAGTTAATTAAAATGCTAGGAGGCTAGATGGTGGAATTAGGGAGCTCATGCTTAATTAATTTACTTAACCCTAAAGCCTTTTTGTGAGCCTTCATATGCATTTTCCTTGACCTATTTATTCGCGTAAGTCTTGCGAGTACCTTTGTACTCATGTTGCTTTCTTATACTAAGTTGCAGGTGAGCCGGAAGTGGTGTTTGGCCATTTCTACCCCGCCGAACCCGGCGCGGGCGAGGAATAGGCCGATATGGTCAATGGTGTCCTTGAGCAAGACGCCATTAATATTATTTGTCGTTATATTTTCCGCTGCGTATCGTTCTTGGGATATCATGTTAAACACTAAACTTTATGGTTTTTTATATCTTCTATGTTATTTGTGAGGCTTGTATCCCTCTTTTGCACCTTAAAATTCAGATTTGGAACTTTTCCTTATGTCAATGTTGTAATGATTAATGGCTTAACTTTGTATTAAAAATTGCTCTTTGTGGATCAATGGTGATGTATGAGCTTGTGACGGTATGTGCATATGCGTGATCCTGGGCATATGTTGGAGCACATACCGAGACTACCGGGTTTAATGTTATTTTCGGCGAAAAGTTAAGTTGGTTCTTAGTAGTTTAGATGTGGGTTAACCCGTAACGCGCCATTTGTGCGAGTGCGTGTTAGCTCTCATCTTCACGATAAAGACCGACGGTTCCGCTTAAAATGATATTAAATTGGGCGGTTCTCACAGCGGGTATCAGAGCCAAGGTTCCATAAAGTGAACTTAAAACTTTGCTTAAAGGGGGTGGAGAGCGAAATAAAATTGAGTACTTGCATTAATATTTATTTCTTGTAAAATTTGAACTTAAGGATTGATTGCTAACTTCCTCCCCTTGTTTTAGAGCTATTATCCTCTCTAATGCTTCACCTGTTAATTAAATGTGCTTAATCTCTCATGTCTTGTTGGATAGATGGCCACGTTGATCATGGCGACTCGCGCTCCGGAGACGATTGGGTTCCCGGCGATCCTCAATGAGATGTTGAGGAAGTCGCACTACTTTTATCAGCCCGAGTACGAGGTCTATGCTCGCGGCTGTGGTGTTGGTTTGGTGGACTACATGGCGAGCCTCCACCTTGAGCCAAGGTTGGTGGTGGGAGCCGTGAAGTACGACTTCCGCGCCTGTGGTACCTCCGTGCAGATGGTCATTCAAGAGGTGGCACGTGAAGCCATCGCCCGTCTTCGCTTCGAGCACCGTGAGCTTTGGGAGGCTCCGTTCACCTACCTTCCGGTGCGGGGACCCGAGGCTCCCATTGCTCATGTTGTCTCACCTCCGGATGGGCCGTATACCTTGGAGAAGTGCATGGCGGACACCGTTTCCGCCTATGAGATGGCGCACCGGAGCTTGGTATGGGAGTTGGAGGAGACAAGGAGTCGTCTCGTCCGCCTCCAATACCAAGTGGAGCCTTACCTTCGATCAATGAAGTTGCCTAAGAAGATCATGAGTGATTGGACGCGGAACACACCGCATGAGGAGGCGCCTCCGTCGCACCGCTTTCCGCATGTGGTGGGTACTTGGGCCGAGGCGCGGGGACCGTATAATCCCATTTCGATGGGGCTACCCGTGCGTCGTTCCGTATGGTGCCCGCCATCCGCGCGGATCTTTTGGGGTTTCCGGAGCCCTTTTGATCCATGAATTACTTATGTCTAGTGAGAGGGAAAGTCACACATTAGTCCAAGTGCTAGTAGGAGGGTCGTGCACTTGGGGTAATGTGGATGTAAGGTGGAATTAAGCGCTAAGGACGTTAAGACGCGCTCATTTTGTGATGGTTGAACTTTATTTAATGCTTGTGAACTAAAGACAAGTTGGTCTCATGGTTATGATTATGACTCGATGCATTATTAATAGTTTATTTATGCAAGTTAATTGTGTACTTTTCATGTGTGCTTCCTTAAGAGTTAATTATGAGCCCTATATTATCATGTGGAAACGATGTGAGGTAACGACATATTGCACTCATATGTTGCATGCATGCACGCATACGCATATAACGATTATAAAGCATGTGGGTGACCGTTTTCCGTCCATCTTGCTCTCTAAATTTGTCCTAGTAATCTTGAATGGTGATGTTCAAATCTTTGGCACCCGTCACATTTTATATAGCTTCTTTGATAAGTTATCGTTTGAGTTCCGATCTTGAGTCAAATCATTATCTACGCCTTATCATTCCATCTTTTCTCCTTAAGATTTATATTTCTTCCTCGGTCGCTAACTCATCTTAAATTCTTGCTAGGATGAATTTGCGTTCGGGAACCGACACGAAAGCGGGAACGGTTCGGGTGGGAATAGCAATAACAACAACACCAACAACAACAACACCAACAACAACAACAACAACAATCTTCCCGGACCTCCCGTCCACCCCACTTTCGCGGATGTTCTTGCCCAACAAACTCAACTACTTGGGCAATTGGTTAATCATATTGGCAATTTGGGCAACATTGGAATTCAAGCTCCTAGGGAGGAGCCGCAAGTGAACAAATTTGGGGATTTCTTCCGCACCAACCCACCTATCTTCCGTGGCTCCAAGGATCCACTTGATGCGGATTTTTGGCTTCATGTCATTGAAGAGAAGCTCAATCTCATCCAATGTGATGAACATGATAAGGTCTTATTCGCCGCTCACCAACTCCATGATGCCCCGGGGGCTTGGTGGCGGAATTGGAAGGCTTCTCAACCTGCCAATCACCGTTTCACATGGGAAGAATTCCGGACGGCTTTCCGCTCTTTCCATATTCCCAAGGGTATCATCGACATCAAGAAGAAGGAATTCCTCAATCTCACCCAAGGCCATCGAGGTGTAATGGCTTATGTCAATGCCTTCTATACTCTATCTCAATATGCACCCGACGAAGTGTCCTCCGATGCTAAGAAGCGGGAGAGGTTCTATGACGGCCTCTCGGAAGAACTACAAGACAAGCTCTCTACCACCAAGTTTGATGACTTCAATGACTTGGTGAACATTGCTATCCGCGCCGAGCACAAGATGAAGAGACTTGAGGCCAAGCACAAGCGTCCCGCTCCTACCTCAGCGGGTGGTAGCTCATCTCGCCCACGTGTGGGGCCTCAACCTCCCCCACCTCGTGCGCCGGGTGCGCAACCACCGCGCCCGATGTGGGTGGTACGTCATCCTCAACCACCGCAAGGACAACCCCCAAGGCCGGCCAATGCCTTTTGGAACAACCCAAGCGGCGCCACAAGGGGTCCGTGCTACAATTGTGGTGGCACGGGCCACATCTCCAAGTATTGTCCTTCTCCAAGGCAAGGCGGCACCTCCAATGCACCAAGACCTAGCAATCCTCCGCCGCAAGCCTCACGCCAAGGAGCCAAGCCATCGCAAGCTCCCAAGCGTGGCCGTCTCAACTACACCACCACGGAAGAGGTTCCGGATGATGCCGAAGTGCTCATGGGTACGCTTCTCATAAACTCCCATTCCGCCCTTGTTCTTTTCGATTCCGGAGCAACCCTTTCTTTCATTAACAAGAAGTTCATGATGCATAGCAAACTCCAAATGCAAACCTTACCACAACCATACCACATAGAATCACCGGGTGGGGAAATCATATCAAAACATTTTGTAGATAAAGTCCCGATTCTTATTGAGGGAGCCACCTTTCGAGCAAATCTCCTCATCCTTGTTAAGCTAGGCTTAGATGTAATTCTTGGGATGAATTGGTTGGGAAAGCATGATGGGGTTATCAAATGTGGGCCACGCACCATCGATCTCTTGCACCCCTCCGGGGATAGGGTTCTTCTCTCTCTCGCCACAAAGAAAGCTTGTTTCTATGCCTTGACGGGTACCAAAACCACGGCGTTGGAAGATATTCCCGTGGTTTGCGAGTATCCGGATGTCTTTCCGGAAGAATTACCGGGCATGCCTCCCGATCGTGAGGTGGAGTTCGTTATTGAATTAATGCCCGGGATGGCCCCCATTTCCAAGCGTCCCTACCGTATGCCTCCTAATGAGCTAAAAGAATTGAAAGAGCAACTCAAGATCCTTTTGGATAAGGGTTTTATTCGTCCGAGCTCCTCTCCTTGGGGATGCCCGGCTCTCTTTGTGAAGAAGAAGGATGATAGTCTACGGATGTGCGTTGACTACCGTCCGTTGAATGAGGTCACCGTCAAGAATAAGTACCCCCTTTCTCGAATTGACATCTTGTTTGACCAATTATCGGGAGCTTGTTAATTCTCCAAGATTGATCTAAGGTTGGGTTATCATCAAATTAAAATTCATCAAGAAGATATTCCAAAAATAGCTTTCTCTACTAGATATGGTCTCTATGAGTACACCGTCATGTCCTTTGGCCTCACTAACGCACCGGCGTATTTCATGTACTTGATGAATAGTATCTTCATGGAGGAACTCGATATCTTTGTGGTTATCTTTATTGATGACATTCTTATCTATTCGAAGACTCGGGATGATCATGCTCACCACATCCATATTGTGTTACAAAAACTTCGGAAGCATCGTCTTTATGCCAAGTTTAGCAAGTGCGAGTTTTGGCTCGAGAAAGTATCATTTCTTGGTCACATTCTCTCCAAGGATGGCGTCGCCGTCGATCCTAGCAAAGTGCAAGATGTTCTTGATTGGAAACAACCTCGAAACATCACCGATATCCGGAGTTTTCTTGGGCTTGCGGGATATTATCGCCGGTTCATAGAAAATTTCTCAAAAATTGCCAAGCCTATGACCGAATTGTTGAAAAATGGGGTCAAGTTCGAATGGTCCCAAGCTTGTGAAGAAGCCTTTCAAACTCTCAAAGATCATCTTACTACCGCTCCCGTTCTAGCTCAACCAAATATTCACAAGAACTTCGATGTCTATTGTGACGGCTCTCGCGTCGGTCTTGGTTGTGTTCTTATGCAAGAAGGCCAAGTGGTGGCTTATGCCTCTCGTCAACTCAAGCGACATGAAGAAAATTATCCAACCCATGATTTGGAGCTTGCGGCCGTGGTCCATGCTCTAAAGATTTGGCGTCACTATCTTCTTGGTAATCATTGCAATATCTACACCGATCACAAGAGCCTTAAATATATCTTCACCCAATCCGATCTCAACATGAGGCAACGTCGATGGCTTGAATTAATCAAAGATTATGATATTGAAGTTCACTACCACCCCGGCAAGGCGAATGTTGTTGCCGATGCACTAAGCCGCAAGGCCCAATACAATTGTTTGACCATGGGGCCTCCTCTTCATACTCTTTGTGATGAATTCCGGAAACTTGAAATGGGAATGGTCATGGAGGGTCATCTTGGTGCTCTTATAATCAAGTCCAATCTCTATGATCAAATTAAGGAAGCTCAAAAGAATAACAAAGGTATGGCCCGAATTCGTACCTTAATGAAGGAGGGTAAAGCTCAATGTTTTTCATGTGATGATCAAGGAGTCCTATTCTTTGGGAAACGTATTGTCGTGCCTAAGGATCATAACTTGAGGCGTTTAATTCTTGATGAAGCTCATAATTCTCAATTCTCTATTCATCCGGGTAGCACTAAAATGTTTCAAGATCTCAAGCAAAGATTTTGGTGGACTCGCATGAAGCGGGAAATCGCTCGATATGTCGCCGAGTGCGATGTTTGCCAAAGGGTTAAGGCCGTGCATCTCAAACCGGCCGGTACTCTTCAACCTTTGCCTATTCCATCATGGAAGTAGGAAAATATTGGGATGGACTTTATCACCGGGTTACCAAAGACTATTCATGGGTATGATTCCATTTGGTTAATTGTTGACCGTTTAACCAAATCGGCTCATTTTCTTCCGGTCAAGACTGCCTATCGAGCCAAGCAATATGCGGAGTTGTATCTTACTTGCATTGTATGTCTTCATGGTGTTCCTAAAACAATTGTCTCCGATCGTGGTCCTCAATTTGTGGCCCACTTTTGGAGAAGTCTTCATGAGGCCATGGGAACCGACCTCACCTATAGTACCGCTTACCACCCTCAAACCGATGGCCAAACCGAAAGAGTGAATCAAATCCTTGAAGATATGTTACGGGCTTGTGTTCTAGTGTATGAGAAGAAGTGGGCCACTTGTTTGCCATTTGCGGAGTTTTCCTATAATAATAGCTATCAAGCAAGTATCAAAATGTCTCCTTTTGAAGCTCTTTATGGACGGCGTTGTAGAACGCCTATCAATTGGTCCGAATCCGGGGAAAGGCCTTTCTTTGGCCCGGATTTGGTGAAAGATGCCGAACACCAAGTTAAGATCATTCGCGAAAACCTTCGCATTGCTCAATCCCGTCAAAAGCTATATGCCGATCGTCGCCGCCGTGAACTCTATTTCAAGGTCGGTGATTATGTTTATCTTAAGGTCTCTCCTTACAAGGGTACTCGTCGCTTCCGGGTTAAGGGTAAATTGGCACCTCGCTTTGTCGGACCTTTCCAAGTCACTAAAAGGATTGGAATGGTGGCTTATCAATTGGATCTTCCCCAATCACTTTCCACCGTTCACAATGTGTTTCATATCTCTCAATTGAAGAAATGCCTTCGTGTTCCTACCGACGCCATCGACCTTGAATCACTCAATCTTCAAGCGGGTCTTACCTATGAAGAACATCCCATTGCCATCCTAGATCATGTTGAAAGGAAGGTGAAACGAAGTATGGTGAAATTTGTGAAAGTTCAATGGAGCAACCACTCCGAAGATGAAGCCACATGGGAACGCGAGGATCGTTTGCGTCAAGACTACCCCGACTTCTTCTTCCATGAGTGAGTCCTCAAGCCTCTCCCACCGCACCCAACTTTCATTAAGAAGTTCATCCTTCTAGATATCTTATATGTGTACACAATCACCATCAAAGAGAAATTAGGAATGTCCTACCACGCCACACCACCCATGCCTTGTACATCCTTCCTTCGATGTTTATCTTGTCTAGGTGAATATGGCCTTCCTACACCCAAAGCCTTATCATTTCTATCTACTAAATCTCGGGACGAGATTTTCTTAAGGGGGGGAGAATTGTCACGACCCAAAATTTAAAAGCATGAGATTAAAAAAAATTAAGCAACATCATCATGAGCATCATCCAAGCATTATGGAGCATCATATGCACTTAATTACATCATGAGCAACCATTTTCTTGTGTGTTTTATGAGTAAGTTGTGAAGTAAGCTCAAATTTTGCTATGTGACTGTGCCCCCAAATATTTTATTCAAATACTAGATTTAAATGATGATTTTTAGATATTTTTCCTAAATCTTTGGATGTCTCTGCCGAGCCATAAAATTCTTGGAAAGTTTGAAATATGCAGTTTTGGATGAATTATTGCGGGCAATTTTTGATGTCTTTTTGAGTGTTTGTTGTTGCATTATATTCTTGGTAGTATGATCTTGCTTCAATAAAAATTTGGTGATTTTTGGAGCCCGGGAAGTATTTTTTTAGGTGTTCGAAGTTAGGCTTTTCATTTTCGGGTAACTCCCTTTCCTCCCGGCCCCACCTGTCTGCCTCCTCCCCCTCTCCTCCGCGCGCCCGGGCCCCGCGTCCGCCTCCCCCTCCGCGCCTCCCGCGCCTCTGCGCCCGCCCGTTGGGCGCCCGCGCGGTGGCGCACGCCGGCGGCCGCTCGCTCGTCCAGCGTGGCCGCCGCCGCCCCTTCGAGTACCGCGCGCCGCTCTCTCTTCTCTCCCCCGCCGCTTCGCCTTCCTCTCCCCGCTCCCCAATTGAACCGCACGCCCCTGCCTCCTTCTCTTCCTCCCGCCGCCGATTCCCCTTCCGCCCGCCACCGCAATCCGCCGCCGCCGCTTCGCCTCCGCCCGATTCCGCGCGCCCGCACCACCCCTTCATCCTCCTCGCTCGATCCCGGCCACCCGCCGCCTCTCCCTCCGTCCGTAGCTCCTTCCCGGCGCTTGCCCTCTCCCGCCGCCGCCGAGGTCCGTCGCGCTGCCGCTCCCCGCCTTGCCCCGCTCGCCTGTGCCGCGGCCGGGCACCCTTGCCGTGCTGCGCGGCTGGTGCGCGTGCGCCCCGCCCCCGTTCGCCCCCCTGCCGCTCCTCCGCTTGCCGGCCGCCGCCGCGCCGCGTCGCGCGTGCGCGTTCGCGCGTGGGTCGCGCCGTGGGCGCGCGCTGGCCGCGCCCGTGGCGAGTCAAGGCCACGGCTGGCCTTGACTTCGCCTGGGCCGTGCGCTGGCCGCCTGGGCCCACCTGTCGGCGCCCAGGGGCGCTAGATCCGGGTGGATCTAGCGCTGGCCGCCTTGTTTGTTTTTATCATTTCATGTGTGATCTTGTTAATTGCATAGAAATTGTTGTAGATCTCCAAAAATTATGAAATTTATTTTGTTTGAATCCTCTGTAATAGATCTACTTAGATAAATTAATGTTATGCATGCTAGAATCCTGTACCTTGAGTTATAGTTTATCCTTGCTAAACCAAGTTAATTGTTAATCTTATTTTGGGGTGCCCCAAAAATGTCAAACTAAATATTGTTGTGTTCCTTGTGAAATGCTCTATCTCATGGTCCAGCTTATGTATTTGTTCCTGTACTGTTTGATAGGGTTTTAATGCACTTATTGTTTTGCTGCCTGCAAGCTTGTTAAATGAATAACGTTTGTTAGAAAATTTATAAAATGATAAAACCACTTCTGTTATCTTTTTTATCATGTCTTGTACCCCTGGTAATTTTATTAGGATTTTTGAAAATGTTTTCCATGGCTTTTAAGATTTAACTTTAGTTTAG
The DNA here is from genome assembly GCF_002211085.1 of Panicum hallii. Classification (NCBI taxonomy): domain Eukaryota; kingdom Viridiplantae; phylum Streptophyta; class Magnoliopsida; order Poales; family Poaceae; genus Panicum; species Panicum hallii. The sequence goes on along the minus strand of NC_038049.1, from coordinate 42,495,405 downwards.
TGGCTGAAATTTATAAATATCATAAGTAATTCCACAAATATGTTTTTGATGCAAACTCAACTCTCATGAGTTTATTTTGAGATTCCCTGGGTGCAGAAATTAAATCATGATTTATTCTTGCTATTTTGTTGCATGAGCAAGTTTGCCTTCGGGCTTAGAATTTAATTGAGTGATCGAGCTTCATGTACGTTGCTTGCGTGCCTCCTTGTGTTGAGTGTTATTTCATTTCCATTCCATATCATGCCACCTCATTTCATATCATCGGCATCATTCTAATGCACACATCTCATTCATGCATTTTAGTGACCGAGACGCCGGAGGATGCACCCGTTGAGCCCCCCGAGTTCGTTGAGACCGAGCCGGGAGCCGAGTGTGTGGTTGAGCAAGAAGAGAACCAAGGCAAGCAGCTAAGCATGATTCCTTGATCTACTTAACTTGCTTAAATTTAGTTATTTCACTTGGGTATCTATGCTTATGTTAAATATTTATCTATTGCATCGTTGGTCCTATTTTCATGCAATGTCCTCTTTTGATTTTTGTATATCCATGCCCTTGGCACACGTAGCTAGTTGCAACCCAATTAATTAAATGCTTAGTCGTGCCTAGAGTTGGTAGATGTCTTGTAGGGAAAACTTGGAATAGGATCACTTGTTTCATCCACATTTGATTATCTTAAACATGTTATCCGGTGTCGGGTTGTTGGTTGGATCGGTCTAGTTGGAAGTGTGGTTTTGAGGTTTGAGCGGAAGACAGGGCCTAGAGAAAGGAGTCTCGAAGGCTTAGTCCGCTTAAACCGATTAAGGACCGTCCGTGGATGACATTGGAAATTGAGCACTTATCGTACTACCACATATCCATTCATGGGGTGGATAAACCGAATACCCTCTAGTTTTAATCGTTGATGCACGGTCCTAGATGCGTGGCCGTAGGGCTTTGTAGAGAGGCTTAGGGGTGTCCCCGGTGGACCTAGGTAACTCTCCGCGCAAGTTAGGCGTGATGTTCAACGGTTACAACTCGTCGGGAAAGGTTGATGCGAGTACCCCCTCATCCCATGTGATCGGTTGGGTGAGTCGCATGGTCCTTGTGTCGTGTGGGTAAAGTTGTACACCCTTGCAAGGTTAATGAATCAATTTGAATTGCCGCGCTCTCGGTTATGAGCAAGCTCTTTATCTTACGAAATCTTCGTAGAAGTTGTGGTCAAGTGGTTGGATGCACGTTCCCTCTTGTCGATGCTTAGGATGTGAGTTATCTAATTAACTAAAATTTGAGGTGGGTTGGGCAAGTTAATTAAAATGCTAGGAGGCTAGATGGTGGAATTAGGGAGCTCATGCTTAATTAATTTACTTAACCCTAAAGCCTTTTTGTGAGCCTTCATATGCATTTTCCTTGACCTATTTATTCGTGTAAGTCTTGCGAGTACCTTTGTACTCATGTTGCTTTCTTATACTAAGTTGCAGGTGAGCCGGAAGTGGTGTTTGGCCATTTCTACCCCGCCGAACCCGGCGCGGGCGAGGAATAGGCCGATATGGTCAATGGTGTCCTTGAGCAAGACGCCATTAATATTATTTATCGTTATATTTTTCGCTGTGTATCGTTCTTGGGATATTATGTTAAACACTAAACTTTATGGTTTTTTATATCTTCTATGTTATTTGTGAGCTTGTATCCCTCTTTTGCACCTTAAAATTCAGATTTGGAACTTTTCCTTATGTCAATGTTGTAATGATTAATGGCTTAACTTTGTATTAAAAATTGCTCTTTGTGGATCAATGGTGATGTATGAGCTTGTGACGGTATGTGCATATGCGTGATCCTGGGCATATGTTGGAGCACATACCGGGACTACCGGGTTTAATGTTATTTTCGGCGAAAAGTTAAGTTGGTTCTTAGTAGTTTAGATGTGGGTTAACCCGTAACGCGCCATTTGTGCGAGTGCGTGTTAGCTCTCATCTTCACGATAAAGACCGACGGTTTCGCTTAAAATGATATTAAATTGGGCGGTTCTCACACTTCATCCCTACCTTTTACCGTTCTTCATCTCGACATGTTGCAGTGTAGGCTTGGGAGAGATCTTGGAATTCATGGTCATATGTATGTGCTAAACCTAGCGTGCCTCCTCAAAGTAATGCAGTTTTTTGATATTCTAGTTTAGCCAAACAGGTGTTCTCAGGTCACCATCAAACAGGTGTTGGATAACTTTATGAAATAGCATCGCACTCTCGCGTATGCAAAATAAATGTGAAATTATAAATCTGTTCCATCCATTTTTTTATTTTCGTATTACTCCATGCGCTGTTATTTACAATACTTATCAATCCTTCTGTAATTAAATAATGTATAGAATAAAAAATCACATGATGATGAATAAAAGTTTAGAAATAAAAGTTCTTCCTAAAAGTTATGACACTTGGGATGGGAATGAGAGTGCTTTTTTACATAATAAGAATAATAATGTAGGACGGCGCTTTGCTATATGACACTTGGGTGAAAATTCTCTCCCCCCACATCTGAAATCTCGATGAGACTATTATTAATTTATTACCTATCTCAGTGGATGTGTCAACATCTCTTCTATTAAAACTCCCTGCCGTTTCCTCGCACCAGGAGCGGCCACGTCGGCAGCGGCCGCGTCCCGTGCCGACGCGTGCCTGCCCGTGCCGACGCGTGCCTGCGCGCTGGCTCCCATGGATGGCCGCCCCGGAGCCGGCGATTTCGCAAAAAAGCCCTCGCGTTTGGTGGGAATTGGGCTTTCCTCCCGGAGGCGCAGACCCTATCCGCATCTCTCTCTCCCGTTGCCGCTCGATTCCGCATCCGCATGGCCGCCGGCGCCGCTGCCGCTCCGCGCGCCGCTCGCACGCCGGCGCCGTCGTCCCGTCCGCGTCCCCGCCACGCCGCCGGTGTCCGCCTCCGCGCCCTCTCTCACGCAGGTGTTTTTCTGCTCCACCCCGCCTGTCGCTCCCCATTGCCCCTCGATTCCACACGGCCGCCGGCGGCGCTGCCGCTCTGCGCGCCGCTCGCACGCCGGCGTCGTCTTCCCGTCCGCGCCCCCGCCACGTCGCCGGTGGCCGCCTCCGCGCCCTCTCTCCCGCGGATGTTTCTGCTCCACCCCCGCTTGCGGCTCCCCTTCGGTCGTATCTCCCAGATCCTGGTCCCGGCACAGCGGCTGCCGCCGCCGCTGCACGCGCTGCTCCCGCGCCGCCGCAGCCGTCCCATCCGCGCGTTCCCGTCCCGCCGCCGATGCCCACCTCCGCTGCCCCTCACGCCGATGTTGGTGGCCTCCGAGCCGTGTCGATCTCCGGCGGCGGGTAACACTGTGCAGCCTGCACGCGGTCCCATCTGCAGCGGCCGTACGCAGGCGTGGATGGTCGGAGCGAGGGGTCGGCTTCACCGGTGATTAGGTCTGGAGGATGGGTAGCGTACCTAATCACTTCGGCTACTTCCTGTTGCGGGTTCCATCGGCGTAGTTGGTAGCCCGCCGCCCATTCCTCCCGTACGCGCGCCCTTGCTGTGCCCGCCGCCCATACCTCCCGTACGCGCGCCCTTGCTATGCAGTGGCTTCGGTGACGCCTGCACAGTTCCCCTTTGGAGCTGTTCCCAACCCTCCTCCCTTTATCTACCTGTTCTGAGGGCTGTTTTCCTCCTCTCCCTCCCTCCATTGCTTGCCTCCTTAACCGTCCCGTGGCCTGTTTCTGTAGTTTCGAGGAAACTCCTTTTCGCCATTGCCATTTTCTTGCTGTATCCAGGTTCGATGCCTCGGAACGTTGCAACCCCTTCTGTTTTGCAGTGTTCGTTCTGGTTCTTCTCGTGGTTTGCTGATATGTTGTTGCAATTTGTAGCTCTGGTGCCACTGAATCATGGCGTAGGTGACATAGCCTGCCTGGACACTCTGGAGTCTTTGTCTCCTTGCTTTTATACCAGGTAGGTTCCTGCTCGCCCTTATCATGCTAAATGGGCGATTGTGGTCTGGGTTGTCTCTTATTCTTAGATGTGGTCCTCTTTTTCGGTATTTTTCCATGTGCGTAGAGAGCAGCAGCAGCATTAGCTTCTCGAAAGGCAATAATATACTTGGACCATTATGGATGTTTATTATGCAGGCAATAATATAGTTGGACTGTACTGATTGTTTGCATGTAAAACAGTCATTATTTGATACTATAAATATACAATAGGCAAATGATTATTGGTATGCTATCAGAAGTGTAGGATATATGATGTTACTTATTTGCGGTTGCAATGTTTATTCAGGAAACACACCGGGTTATATTGGATCATAGGTAACCACATTTAATGGGGATGACGAGTCACATTGTTATTTCTGTGATGAGATAACAATAGCTTCCTAGGTTGAGGTCGCTTATATTTTGTAGCCAGTGTATGCTTGTAATCTGCGTAACATTGGTGTTGGTCAGTGTGTGTTTGTAAGGGTTTCCTACTCTTTTATTCTTTAATATAATTATATGCAGCTCTTCCGCGTGTTTGCAAAAAAAGATTACAGCATAAAGCATCTTTCTGGGAAATTTGGCAGTCCAGGCACTGTCTTTGGTTCCCGACAGACCATCCAACTGTTCTTGAGGTTTGAAGAACAATTGAATTCTGGGACTAAAAGATCTTAAGTTCAGATTGTATTTAAAATTCTAATGTCTTTCAGTGCTTCCCTTTTGGGGTGCATCTTGGGACTTGGTGGAACTGATGACATGCATTCAGCAGCACGTGCTTGCTTACATCTCTTACTGTAAGGGTCCTGAGGAAGATGTCAAAGAGCTCCATCTATTATAAGATAACCATTTGATGCAAATTAATTGCTTACATAAGATAACCTTTTGATGCAAATTAATTGCTTACATTTTGTTTTACTTGCATTATCATTCTCTTGGCACATGTTGTATGCTCTTTAGTTGCCATCTAAAACTGTGTAATGACATCTAGCAATTAACCTCATAGTTTACAGTATTCTTAATGGAACAAAGGTGACCTTTTTTTATATGTGCAGGTTAAATTTATGGTCGATGGTGATTTCATGCCTGTTCCTGAGAGTAGCCTAAGAAGTGCTATAAAGGAGAACTATTTCAAAGGAAAGTTTAGCCCGGAGCTTACCGCTACACAAGTAAGTTTGAATAAGCAAAAAATTTGAATTTGCATGCTGTTGTTAATTGTTATGTTCACAAGGAGAAATGAATTGTGCCAAACATCATTTTAATGTTAACTAATGGAATGAGTTCTGAAGGACTCTGCTTCAGCTACCCCATTAGGGGTACTAATAATCATGTCAGTACTTGTAAACCTGCATGTGCTTGCAGTTTTCTACTTGAATTTGTGGCCCTGCTAATTCTATTTTTTTCTCTATTTGTGCATCTTTTTTAAATCATGTCTTCTGAAAGTTGAAATAGAAAATAGGACTCTGGTTATGAAAAGCATGAAAAGAAAAAAAAAGAATAAGGGCAACTGATGAGTTGATTTTAGAAATGTATTCAAGCAACATATATAAGTATCTGAAGTGGCTATACAATTATTTAAAATATAAAAATTACTATATATTAAACTTTTTTTGTTATACTGGGGGGCCTAAAGTATGAAGGGTCAAAATCAATTAGACAAACAGAAGAATTTAGGGGCTAAAAGTGGGCTTATTCCTTAAAATTTTAAACCTGAGAAATTCTGAGACACATTCATGCGTCTCACTTCTGGAATCTTCAAGGGTGCCCTGAAAAGGCAAGGAGAAACAATTCAGTAATATTGGAATACAGCACTATTCTAATCCAGCTATTAACTTGCCAGTACAGACCTTCAAAAACTTTTTCCTGGGCAACGCTTGAAAAGTAGCAAGGTAATGATAATTGTGATAAGTTCCCACAGACATTTGATGGAAGTATGCAGCCCAATGACTCAAGGAAAGAGATTCTTGAGAATACAAAGGCAAGTGGATGGAGGAACCTGTCGTCGATAGCAAAAATGTGCATGCAAGTAACTTGCAAATCTGCAACCAATTTGCATTTCAATACACAAGCCATAAGCAGTAAAGCAGGCAATATAACTAATGATCAAAGAAAATGATAACCTCACTACACCAGCTGTTCAAAAAAAAGATAGAATATCCACTAAGCATTATAAGTCATTACAAGAACACAAGAATGGCACCACAAACCTCCTGACAAAGTGAGGGACTCTCCCTGGATAGAACAAAAGCTTTGAGCAACCAGGTAACCACATCAGACATTTGTACACTAGAGAGGCAGCAACAGACATCCCTGCAGAAAGTGATAAAACCAAGACAATTTAGCAAGCATCCTGAACTGCTACAACCAGATTGTCATATATGGAAATGTCGCATAATAGCCACTTGGTGAAACAACCTTGACTGTTCAGAAAGGGAGCCTTTTAGCAAAAAGAAGCTCATACTGCATAATATTTCTGCATGCTCTAAAGGAAAAAAATCACCAGTACTTCCATCCGTGATTAGTCCAACCAAATGAGGCTCATAGGTTTTATAGCAACCCTGTGGAAAGGATCTGAAGTACAACATTGATATGCACTGCCAATAAACACTATGGACTTCATGATCCCCATAATTTCCCCTGTGAGATCCCAGTGCTCTAGCTGAAAAAGAAAGACAAGGCAGTAGCTGAACCACCATATGGATGAATAAGGTAACTTTACTAATAGCCAACAAGTAGCTCAATTGCAGACATTTGGTCAAATTTCTTAAGCAGCATCACATACAGCACTATCATAATCACATGAACCACCGCATTTTGCACTATCACAAAGTCCTCACTTGATATTCATAGTAAGATTGAGGACTTTTTACAACACGTGTAGATTAAATTATATTTCCATTAGCTTTGAAAGTACAACATGATGGCCCGTTGATGCTTGTAAAGTAATATACTTAAGACTCCAACAAATTAAGTCAGGAAATCCTTAGAGAATATCTTAACAATCATGTATAGAATACCAGCAGCTTATCATATTAAGTATCTGAACTTCCTAACCAAGATTCTCCCGGCAAATATTTTGCAATCTGTTACAGTTCTATAATTGTTAAATCCTGATTGTTAAATCAGCCAATACCCTACCAAATTGGTGTTAAACCAAGCCATAGTGGCGCACAAAAAATTTGACACCTGTTACAGCTGATTTTAACAGCTTCCAGGAAAAAAAATAGTTACAACTCAGGGGACAGTTTGTAAAGTTGTATTGAAATTATTTTACTAAACTAAGATTTTGGTATAGAGAAGGTCAATATGAACCATAACCTGCTAATAAGCAGTATGTTTTATATATATTACATAGTGGAATTTAGGGGACACGCCGAGTCAAAATTGATTTATTTTGACTCTGTTGAACCATAACCTGCTATCAATTTTGACGCATTTTGATTCAAGGAACAACTGTTGCTCGACGAGAACAACGTGATCTGCACGTCAAAATTGATTTACATAGCCCATATTTTTTGCAGGACAGCTCTGTTGTTAGCAGGTATATGTAAAGAAGTATAAGACAAAGCAGGCTTTATGGCCATGCACCTACCACATCATCACTATTTTAGCCTAATGGTCACAAACCTTATCCTCGTTTTGTTTTCTTATTTGTCAGAAACTTAGCATATATGTAACTCCCGGTTGGTGATGAATTTTAACATGAAATTTTATCATTGAATAGAGTAGTTATAGAAGTACATTAACAAATATTCTTATCAGAATTTTTTATACTGGTTAATATACAAACTAAAAGTTTGTACGTATGAGCACCAAATGGGGTGTATTAGTTGTATTGGTTATCTTGAGTCTCTCAAGTGTTGCCTTCTTGATGGATTGTAACGCAGATGATATTCTATTTATGTTCAAACATGTTATGTTGTATCTGCTTGCTGATTTATGTATAATAAAGGGACTCTTGAATGATTAGTAAAATATATTTGTGATGACTGAATGCATTGGTTCTATTTACAGGTTGTCTTTTGATCTGTGACTGCTTACAATATACTAGGTGGGCTGTTATCCAAATGTGTGAGGTTAGTTATATTTCTTGATGAACTCACACGTGTAATTTGTTGTCTTCGAAAGATGCAATGAAATCTAATTTAAGTACAGATCTTTTCTTCTGAGCTTGCGGCTTCTCTGTTGCGCATTGTTATTTTTTTTGGTAGGCCTGGTACAATGGCAGTGGCATCGGTCACGTGAAGCTGTAGAGAACAACGTGATCTGCATGTACAAGCAGGTTAGACGAATCAGCTGTGTTGGTAAGATAACCAAATGCTTCCTCTTTGCAAATGCTTCCCCATTTAGTCCTTTCTTTAGAATTGTATGCCTGGCATTTGGATATGCAGAGTATTTACCTTGTGACATGTAATGTATGACTCGTTGTTTTTTTTATGTTCTTTCTAAAGGACTGGTCATTGTGTGATACACCCTGAAAAATAAAGTCCTGAGTCTCTAGAATGTGGTCAAGAGAGGGAGGGTCTATCTGGATCCATTCGTATCCATGAATATAATGTTTGAAACACCCTGTACATAAGCATGTAAGAGGATGTCTTGCGGAATAATGAACAGAATTCTGACCCTGTACTCCTGTTGCTAGCAAGCATTGGATTAGGTCTTGCTTGGATTTTTTTTGGTGTGCTATTTGTTTGCTTGCATTATAGTGGATTCGTGTGGTGACAAGCTTAATCCATTGCTGTGAGCACTTAATCTAGCTTGTCCTGTTAGTGCTTAGTAGGTTGATTGCATTTTTGTTTTCTGTTTACATTAGTCGTAGGGCAGCACTTGGGGTCAACTAATTTTCCTTGCTTTGGTCCGGTGCATATGTGTTGAGCTCAATGGTGGTCAGCTCCAGCCTTTTATTGTTAGTGCCATTTTTTTGTTTGCTTAGATGTTAACATCTGATTTGTGAAGAATTTGACAGATTTAAGCAACAAAAATCTGTTGACAATTCTTAATCTATATTTACAAGTGATCGAGTGAAAGAAAAGATTACCTTTGACCATTCAAACTTCGAAACTAGACTTGTTGTGGGGTCATAGAAAAGGTAGCACGACCCACATGCAAAAATAATTTTTTTCTTGAGGCTTGAGCACAGACAAGCAAAGAAATACTGCCTTTTTAATCTAGGAGTAAATGAAGTCCTACTGCAGCTTTTTAAAGAGTAATGTTAGCCATGGTTAGTCTTTATGAAATTCACGAATCATTTGACAACCTTATTCACTAAGAGGAAATAATAGAAGCACATCTACCATAGCATTGTGCGCACATGCACAGATCAGATTATAAACAATACAGGTGCTTCATTTGAGTCAGGAACCACAGTTGTTCAGTTGAGTAGGAAAAAATATGTGTGTTTATTTATTGTGGCTTGTGCTTCTCTTTGGAATAATAGCAAACATTTTAGCTAAGCATTGTTTAAATGCATGGGCTAGCTGAACATTTTGAAAATTGTCTACTGAATATTATTAAATTGCTAGCTCAGTACTACTTAAATAACATTTGAATATTGTTGAACTACTTTGTTACTGCACAAGAATGTGAGAATATGACCTCTAAAATATCCTTGAAAGGGCTGATATCAATGTGCAATATTAGCTGCAGTTTCTACTGGGCATCGTACGCTAGCTGTATGGTGGATATAGAAAAAGAAACTAAAGGTCCTGCTGCACCTCCACAGAGAGAAAAAAAAGAGGAATGCTGCTATTTGTCTATAAAAATAGATCAGATCATTCTAAAAAAAAAACTGAACAATAGATCTGAAGAACTTTCTTGTAGATCTATACTATGAAGAATTTGCTTTACTGTAAAGACACCAAGACATTAATAGATTTAGTTTACTGAAAAGTTTACAAGTACAAGTCCAAAGCACTGACAATTGGTTCCGCAGTCCCTTGACGAATACAGTTTCGATGAGGTGTATCTGATGGCTGTGTTCCAATCATGTTGGAGTCACAAGGCCAGCATACAACTTTTGCACATGTTCACCTCTTGTAAGGCTTGATGTGATAAAGTTTGATCTGATCACCACATTCTGCTGCTTCTTGGTCAACTCTGTGCTTCAGCCTTCTCCAGGTCCTTAGCGTATCTGCCTGTATCAGTCCACGATACAGCGTTTCAAAGGTCATCCTCTGGGGATCCTCTGGGGAAGGAAACCTTTCTCTATTATTTCCTTAAAAGAATGGCACGCCTCTCTCCATTTCTGGCTGTCGCAAAAACCAGCGAGGTGTCCGAACCTTTTTTGGTTTTTAGGCTGATAAGTAGTGCAGGGCCCAGCATGTGCCTAACGGCATTTCCTTTATACAATTAGAGACGATGAATCTGCCACTTGTGCTTCCTTATATACCGGTTTTTATATTTTCTTACATCCACTCGGTTGATCCCGTATGGATTAATGCTGTACCCAGTTAAAATTAGAATATAGATGCTTCAGAGATGCCGTTTTCTTCAAAGATGGTACATTATTATGCATAGACAAAACCAGTAAATTTTGTGGATTCCTGAATGGCTGACGAATTGTATTTGCGATGTCTAAATACGTGAGTTTTATTTACAGGGTTTGTGTCATCGTCTTCTGAACTGTCCCTGCTTACAAGCTACTAGGTGGTTAATTATTAAAAAGGTGTGAGGTTAGTTACATTTCTTGATGAACTTATATATGTAGGTTGTTGTTTTCGAAATATGCATTGAAATCTAATTTAAATACAGCTCTTCTCTTCAGCCCTTGCGGTTTCTGTTTCGTTTGACGCTGCTCATACAAGCAAGCTAGACAAGTTGCAACTGAAAAGGTATGTACTTAGTTTCGTAGCTTGCTTCTGCTATCAAACGCATTTGTCCCTTATCGTGTCGATGTTTATCTTGTTGCATAATGTGTTCTTTTCCCTTGCTATGTGCTTGTGATGATGCGATTGTCACCTTTGTTTTGCCTTCGTTTCTTTCTGGTATATGTGCTGCTTACTTGTGGTTGCGCTACGGTCTTCCTTAGCTTTATACGATCTGATTCTTGATGGCTGGAACTCCATCTGAGAGGGTTGCGCGTTGCCGTGAAAAGGCGAAGAAGAGGAAACTCTTGGGGCACGGTCGGTTTTATTCTTAGGAATTCCCTTTTTCTTGAAAAAAAAGACCTTTGAGGGGTAATCAAATGCTTTATTTTTCCTGCCATCAGCCTGTGGTAAGCCTTCTTATGAGGCTGGTCAGCCCAGCACCTCTGCTCAAGTAGCAGTGCCTGATCAGCAGACGACGCTCAGTTGGCCGTTTTTTAGTCCAAAGAAAGCAGGTTAGTTTGGGTTAGGCCCCATGTCTCCTTCGTTTAACCTTTGAATATAAAAAAGTACTGGAATACCGTACACCATAATTATACCTATTTGCTACTCCCTCGTGCTACACAGGACATAGGTCTCTGATGGACTTCCCTAGGGATGTTGCTAGCTCAAATAGACGTCATCGACTTCACATACGTAGGGTGCATCGTAGGATATGCATCAACCCTTCTTTGACCTCTCTCGGAGGTGGTTTCCTCTGTCCTGCTTTGGAATTTGAGCTTCTATCCTTTCCTACTTTGCCGGCATAACATTGTCTATTCTTAACTATTTGGATCCGTGGCAGCCTCCAGTGCTACACCAGCTGCCCTGCTTCCTCTTAGTACAGAATATATTGAGACTCTTAAAGGTGCCTAAACACTTTCTCTATGTCATACGAGATTTAACATTTCTTTTGTGAGTTGCACACAAACATTTTCCAATTCTATGTTGTAGAGAACTACCCCGACCGGTCATATTATGGTGGCCCTACGCATGAGTGCGCGTACTGTGGAGCTGTTTTTTGGTTCCAAGAGCGTGTTAAGCGTACCTCCGCTATGACACAACGGAAAATTATTTACAACCTTTGCTGTAAAGGAGGGAAGATCAGGTTGGAAACTTACAAAAAACCGCCAGAGCCTTTGTGTACCCTTTTGCAATTCGATGGTGATGCACGATCAAAGAGGTTCTTGCGCCAGATTCGATCATACAACTCCCTTTTTGCATTCACTTCACTAGGTGCGGCTGTCGATAGGACGATAAACAATGGTAATGCACCTTATGTGTTCAAAATTAATGGAGTAGTTCATCATCGTATCAGTACACTGTTGCCCCGCCAAGGAACACGACCTAGATTTGCGCAGCTCTATATTTATGATACTGAAAACGAGATACAAAACAGACTTAATTTATTTGAGAGTGATGACAACACTCGTGTTCAGCCAGATCCTGATACTGCCCTTTCTTTGATGAATATGCTAAATGAAAATAACCAACTTGTCAAAGCGTTTCGATATGCTAGAGAACGTATAGAAGAAGAAGCTGGTAAAGAGGTTACACTTCGTTTGTTAGGGTGCAACACACGAGATGATGTTCGATACAATTTGCCGTCGAGTGGCGAGATTGCAGCTGTAATTATAGGCGATTATTCTGCTGCTGAATACACCTACGATGTTCTTGTGCATGATAAAAAATCTGGACTCAAACGTGTTTCATACCTACATCCATGTTATATGGCCTTGCAGTACCCATTATTATTTCCTTACGGTGAACATGGCTTTCATTTGGGCATTAAATATAATGAAGATGAGAGTGACGGAAAGAAACGTAGATATGTCACAATGCTTGAGTTTGTTAGATACCATGTGCATTATAGGTTGAACGTCCCCAATCCATACACTTACTATGGACGGCTAAGTGATCAGATAGATGTTGATGCGTACTCGACAATAGAAGGATCGAGATTGCAATTCATTGCAAACCACCAAAAGGAGCTACGGTGTGAATCAGTGCAAGGAATAGCCGATGCTATTGATAAGGGTATGACTAGCGTTGATTCTGTTGGTAGTAGGATGATTGTGCCCCCCTCTTTTACCGGCGGTAGGAGGTACTATGTCATGAACTACCAGGATGCAATGGCCATCTGTAGAGTATATGGTCCTCCCGACCTCTTTGTTACTTTCACTTGCAACCCCAAGTGGAAAGAAATATCAGATGCATTGCATTTTGAACCTGGACAACAACCATGTGACCGTTCTGAACTGGTTGTTCGGGTTTTCCATATGAAAGTTGAAGAATTCATAATAGACATTCGAGAGGGGAAGACATTTGGTCCGGTCCGTGCTGGTATGATATTCTAATGTCATGCCTCATCCCTTTAGTCTACCTCCTATTCTATTTTGACTGATCCTTACTTTTGCCTACTTTATGTAGTTCTATATACCGTTGAATTTCAAAAGCGTGGCCTCCCACATATACACTGCCTTGTGTGGCTAGCGACCAGCAATTCCGAGTTTAATGCCTCTGCTATTGACAATATAATTTGTGCTGAAATCCCCGATGTGAACGCAGATCCATTGGGATATGCTTTGGTCGATGAATTCATGATACATGGTCCCTGTGGTACTTACAATAAAAGATGCCCATGTATGAAAAATGACAAGTGCTCCAAAAATTTTCCTAAAACATTTCAAGACGAGACCATCATAGATAACTTTGGGTTTACGATATATAGAAGACGTGATGATGGTAGGTCTGTTTTAAAAAACAGCATTAGATTGGATAACAGGAGCGTCGTTCCACACAACATGTCGCTACTGAAGAAGTATAATGCGCATATTAATGTTGAATGGTGCAACAAAACGAACATGATTAAATACCTCTTCAAATATATTAACAAGGGGAGCGACCGAGCGAAGGTGTATTTTGAGATTACCGCGAAAACACCCAATGCATCTCCAGGGCCCCACCTGGCTCCTAATGAAATTCAGGAATACATTGATGCGAGATACCTATCCACATGTGAGGCCGTATGGCGTATTCTTGAATTTGACATTCATTATAGGACCCCCTCCGTAGAGCGATTGACTGTGCATCTTCCTGGTATGAACTATGTACGATATGAGCCTAACGCTACCTTGACAGAAATACTCGAGAGCCCTGCAGCAAAAAGCACTATGTTAACAGCATGGTTTGATGCTAATTCAAAGCACAGCAGGGCAAGGCACCTGACCTATTGTGACTTTCCAAAAGAGTGGTCTTGGGACGCTTCACATAGGTGTTGGCGTCAGAAAACACCCGACACTAAAATTGGGCCGATATACTATGTGCATCCAACTGCTGGAGAGTTATATTACCTACGCATGTTGCTAATGATAGTGAAGGGAGCTACAAATTATGCTGATATAAGGACGTTTAACAACAAGGTGTACAATACGTTTCGACAAGCATGTGAGGCACGTGGACTCCTTGAAGACGATAATGAATGGAACCTTTTATCTGACGAGTCAATAGTATATGCATCGTCACGTCAGTTGAGACAATTGTTTGTCATGGTTGTGCTGCACTGCTCGGTTGGTAATGTGCATGCCTTGTTTGACAAATATTGGCTCTATTTTTGTGATGATATACACCGTTCGGTTTGCCATGCCCTCGGAAACCCACATTACATTGTGCCTCATGAACAGCTTATGTCACTGCTCATAAACAAACTGACTGATATCTTTGCTTGTAGTGGCGGCAACATAAATGACTATGACTTACCAAGGATAGTAACTACATGTACTGATGTGTATGATAATAGATTGATCAATGATGAACTAGATACAGGGCCTCTAATGTTATCTATGCAAGCTGTGTCGTTAGTATCCCAACTAAATCCTGATCAAAAACATGTGTTTGATACAATCATTGCACGAGTTTCGTGCAACTCTCCTGGGTTTTTCTTTGTTTGTGGTCATGGCGGTACTGGAAAAACCTTTTTATGGAATGCTATCATCACACACCTTAGATCTGAAAAGAAAATTGTTCTTGCTGTCGCTTCATCAGGAGTTGCTTCTCTATTACTACCTAAAGGCCGCACCGCACATTCTAGATTCAAGATACCTTTTGACTTAAACGAGGCTGGAACATGTAGTATAAAATGAGGCACCATGTTAGCTGAGCTCATAAAAGTATCTGCACTAATAATATGGGATGAAGCACCCATGACACATCGACATTGCTTTGAGGCACTAGATAGAACCTTGCGAGATATACTTTCTGAAGAGAAACCCGCCAATGCTATTGTTCCATTCGGTGGCAAACCTGTTGTTCTTGGTGGTGATTTTCGCCAAATTTACCCGTTGTTCGCAAAGGATCACGTTCTGCGATTGTTAATGCATCCATTACAAGCTCTAAGTTATGGCAGCACGTGTCTGTTCTAAAACTACATACAAACATGAGACTTCATAACCCCTCTCTAGATGCAACCCAACGTGCTGAAATTGAATCGTTTGGCAAGTGGATCTTATCTATTGGTGATGGGACTATTGCTGCCGAGCAAAGGGGAGAAGAACGTGAGGCTTCGTGGATTACGATTCCTGAAGATCTGTTAGTGCACACCGACGGTGATAAGACTGCTGCCCTTGTGGCAGAGGTGTTTCCAGATTTTATTATGAATTACAAAAATCCTGAATATTTGGCCGCACGTGCTATTGTCTGTCCTAACAACCAAGATGCTGACGACATAAACGATTATATCGTCAAACTGGTCCCTGGAGACGATGTTCAGTATCTTAGCTGCGACACAATATCTAAATCAACTGAACATATACCTGATTTTGATGTCTTGTACCCAACCGAATTCTTAAATTCCATCAACACAAATAATTTCCCTACCCATAAACTTGTGCTGAAAAAAGGGGTCATTGTTATGTTACTCCGAAACCTTAATCAAACTATGGGCCTTTGCAATGGCACAAGACTACTTGTGACGCAACTTGGACAGCGTGTATTATGCTGCACAATACTGACTGGCTGCAGAGTTGGTGAAGAAGTTTTCATACCGAGGATCGCTCTAAACACTACAGATGTAAAGTGGCCATTTACACTGCAACGAAGGCAGTTCCCTGTGCGAATATGCTATGCAATGACGATCAATAAAAGTCAAGGGCAGACCTTATCAACGGTTGGCCTTTGCCTGAAAAAACCAGTTTTTACACATGGCCAACTTTATGTTGCTGTTTCAAGATCAACATCTAGAAGCGGCCTTAGGATCCTGATTGAAAATGACAATGGCTCATGTGGTTCGCAGACTCGAAATGTAGTTTACAGAGAAGTCCTGGATGCCGCTAATACGGCATCAGCTTAGACCTGTTTACATAGAAAAAAAAAAGAAAAGCACTGTACATATTTTAGCGTGTAAATATGATTTTATCAGAGTTTGGTGATCTCTGTTGTTGGCTCTCATTTCTTCCGTTTCTGCTGCTGAGCTTGGTGCTGCATGCAAAGTATTTTGATCCTAATATGTTAGTGTGTTTAACTAATCGCAATCCCACATTTGCTTCTTTCTGTCCTACTGTTTCTGCACCTAACAGCTCTGTTTCCATACCAACAGATGGGAGACGTTTTGATTGGTGCCCTTATGGTTGGGGACTGCAGTGACTGCTTATGCGTACGTGCCTCTAGGATTTGGGAGTTCAACGATCTTCAAGATGGAACAAAGCTGCTGCATACTGATCTGGTGTTGCTCGATGAAGAGGTACAGTTTATTTTTGTCTGCCTACTCTTGCCTACATGAAGAGATGCTTGCGTATTTTTATTTGCATTATATATCCAGTAACAACATCCATTGGACAGAGTAATATAACAACACCAAAGTAAACTAGGGATATTTCCAAGGATAGAAGCTGTTGTGTTATCATCCGAAAAAGTAAACTAGGGATATACTGTGCATTGGTTTGTGATTGTCCAGCCAGATGAATATATTTGTTAGGCATGTTCTCAGTTGATTGCTTTGACTATAGCTTGACCATATTACTTGACACATTAATTTGTGACAGTTATTTTTTTTACCAGAATTACCTCAACGCGTTTACAGCACAACTGCTTCTCTAGGATTTTGTTTATTCTTGTACTGATTGATCTTACTGACTCGTTCTACAACATATGCTAACTCTGATTAATCTATACAGGGAAATAGCATTCATGCACAAATCTACCTGCCTCTCCCTGAAAAATTCAAACCTTTGTTAAAGGAAGGAAGAGTTTACAATCTCTCCTTTTTCCAAGTTAAAAAGGCGAACCGACTTTATAAACCAGTTCAAAACGACATTATGATCAGCTTCACAAGATGGACTACAGTGGAGGAGGTTGTTGAGATTCCACCAGCTTTCCCAGAATTCACCTACTCCCTTACTCCCATAGAGAAGCTCCCATCAGTTTGGATAACAAAGAGTACTTTACAGGTAATATTCCATAGGCCAATACATTCTACATGTATGCAGGTGAAAAACAAATAAAAAGCTTCTCATGCATTGTTATTCTCCATGTTAGATGTACTTGGCGCAGTCACAAAGATCTCGGATACTTTGCCATTACGGCCAAGATCCCAGCAAGTTGATACCATGAAAAGAACCGTGACAGTATGTGATGAAAGGTTAGTTTTACATGCTTTATTCTATTTTGCATGGCAGTAGATTCTGCACCTATGTTTGTATAATATTGTGTGACTGCAATTCCACATGAGCAGTGGTGCTTCTCTGGACGTCACGCTTTGGGGTGAGCGAGCCACTTCATTCCCAGCTGAACAACTTCATAAAGATGGACAGCATTCACCACAAATTGTAATATTTGTTGGCACTCTTGTGAGGGGCTATGCTGGTGCTGGTATGTATATCTAACAACTGTATAGTGGCAAGTGTTGTACCACTATGCTTAAAACCGTTCCTTGCTGTTTTAGGAACCATCTCATTGTCTGGCGGCTCATCATGCAAGTGGTATATAAATCCTGATGTCCCTGAAGCAAAAAACCTTATTGCCAGGTCATGTGCCCATCTAAAGCATTATTGATACTCACTAGCAGCATTTGTCTATGTACTAACTAACAACTAACCTCTTTTCTTACCAGCATGAAAAGCGTGCACCGACCAGTTGCACTCGCTCCACAGGTAAAATACAGTGAGCCCAGAACTTCTATTGCAGAACACAAAAAAGTATCTGATATCAAGTATCTTCACCCCTTCAAGAACAAGGTCATTCCTCTGGCACCACATTCGAAACGATAGACCTAGCTGGCTATATAAGGCTGCTTACTTTCCTTGTATATTTTACAGAAAGTAGAATGGTTGGTTACAGTAAAGATAATGAAGATTGATAAGTCATGGTGGTATGAGTCGTGCAAGAAATGTTTCAGGACAACTAGGCCTCATGGCAACACCTACAAATGCTCTAATCCAACATGTAGCACCATTGGTGCGCCTAGCCCAAGGTACAGGTCATACTTGCTACACTACCATCCATTTTTTTCATCCAGAGGTTATCTTCTTCACAAGCAGATTAGGCGTATACAACTTTTACTAATTGATTCTCTCACTGCAGGTACAAACTGGTCATCATTGCTGGGGACGAGACTGGTGACACTGAGTTTGTCATGTTTGGACGCATAGCGCAGCGTCTCATAAAAAAGACAGTCGATGCTCTCATTGCCAATAATCCGCCTGGATTTATCCCTGACGAGATCACTAGCTATTGGAAAAGGTTTTCACGTTCAATGTTTGCTTCACAGAGAATACAATTTCTTCTGGCAATGTCTCTTTCCAGGTCAATACCATTGTTGCGGAGATTGACGATGGGAATCCTGTTCCACTAACGCCGGTTGGGTCACAGTCATCGTCAGCTGTGCTCTCACACCATGCAGGCAGCAGTGTAGAGTGCACACCAGAAAAGGACTCTGACTTCACTTTACCTTCACCATCAGCCAGATCACAGGCTACTCATGCATCAAGCACCACACCTTCTAAGACCGTGATGCCTGACACTGGGCTACCAACTGCACCACGGAGCAGCACAAAATCTGATAAGAATAAGGTAGAATAGTTCTCGCAGCCTGATGTGCAAACACATGTTTTACTTCAAGACTTACTCTTGTCAAAATCTCATGTACAAAATTACAGGCAGTGCAGGACAAGGACAGCCGCCTTCCAAGTGAGGGCCCTGTTACAGTGTCACCAATTGTACCAACTTATTCAACGCCTGAAGCGCAGCAAAGCACAACTAAGAAAAGGTCAGCACAACATTGTTTGATTCCTTTAGTTATTTCAGTTCATACCACGTAATTTTGTGCATCACTAAGGGATAGAATAATGGTTCTAGAAACCGTGCATCACTCGAGAGAAAAACTGCAAGGAAGATTATTTTGGATGATGGTGGCAAGAATGACAGTGGGGATGATTCCGCTGCTTCCCCTACTGGGCCTAGGTATCTCCCACTCTCTGCTTAATTGATATTGCATTGTGAATATGGCTAAAAAATGTACAATGTATGCAATCTGGCCTGGTATCCAATACATTAACAAGTTAATCACTAGAATGTGGATGCAGTTCCGACTTGGCCCAGTATTTGTTTGCCAGCTTACAGCTACATACCTCTAATTTTGTGTGGCTCTCTCAGGATATAGATATCTTTAAAATGTCTGTCTTTTGCTTGCAGTCAAGATTAACTTATAATTGTGTGGCGTGAGGAATTTGTTTTGATGTGTGTGGTGTGGATCACAATGCAAAGGAACCAGCTTGGGTTACATTGCACAAGATTTATTTCATTGAATGCAGAATGTGCTGCCATGCCCACGCCATGGTAATAAATACTCTTTAGGCTTAAAAACAATGGAAAAATAAATGACAGGCTGGTACGTTACTCTGTTTACTTAAAGGACCATGAAGATGAGGTGGTATGTCGCCTGCCACTACAAGTTATAGGCCTGTTTGTTTCTGTGTCTGGTGGCAGTGCTTCCTGCAGAAATACGTTGCAGAAAAGTGGGGATTCTTGTGCCTTGCATTTTTGTCGGTTTGCGTTCAAAGTTTGATTATTTCTGGCGGTGCAGTGTGGAAACGTGCAGCGCTCGGTGGCATTTTAGCTGTTCCGTTGCTGATGCTGCCAGCTGTGAATACAAATGGGGACTATATGGTCATCCTTGTCTAAATGTGTTTACGTTTCAGTCATTTTACCTATTCATTTACTATACCACGTTTAACCCTTATAATATAACTAGCTGATTAGTGCATTGTGCCTATTTATGCTTTGGAATTTAGGCTGTTCTTCTATATCTGGATCTTGGATAGGCTGTCCTATGCCTAAGTAATGTGATGACCTCTTTTCCTATATTACTTGAAAGTTTTGTTGAAACTACTATGGAAAAGAATAAAAGGAGTACATTGAATAAATGGAAATGTTTTGTGATGTGCATAACCTTTTAGTGGTCCTATATTTTCTGAGAGATTCTCTTTGGGTTTAGCTAAGTCCTAGATGAAAGTTTCCAGTTAATAATCTTCAAGTGGCATGCATAACCTTTTAGCTGTTGCTTTATTGTCTCAGAGATTCTCACTGAGTTTAGCTAAGTCCTTGCTGTAATGTTTTTTTTTTTGATATCCCTATTTGAAAGGCGTTTCTACATACTCATCAAGAATAGGCTTTTGAAAATGCTAGAAGTAAATCAACGTAATAAAAAATTAGTTTCAGTATGTTTTATGCTTTGCCCTTACTATCCTCTATCATTGATTGAATTATCCCTGATGGCCTCTTTTTTCTGTACAGCCCAGCCAAAGGTGACGCCTAATCGAAGCAGGGATCGTCCTACTTTTGTGTCATGCTTTTATGTTCATATGGATAGACTGCAACGGATGTGTGTTAATCTACTACTAGGAGTGGGATTGAGCGAAAGGCCGCCATCCTTTTGTGTTTGATCTGAAAGCAAGTAACACGTGTTCATCTGCTGCTACGAACACGCTGTCCAGCGCACTTGCTACTGTAACAGTGCTTGTATTTTGAGAACATAACGTCTTATATGCGCCCATATGGGCCCTCTTTTGTTGGTAGTATCAAAAAACTAATTTACTGTGTTGGTGCTTGCTTTTCAGTCAGTGCTCCGAACAGCCTTACAGGTTGCAACGTAGTCCAAATATTGTTGTTGCCGCTTATGCATATGTAAATAGAAACTTATGATCGCCTTCTGATGTTTCTTTAATCCATTTTCTTCATACCTATTGGACTTTGTAGTCACTGTAAGGCATACGACTTCCAGTAATACTGCTGTAATATTCTGCTGCCTGACTGATATGTGCTCTGAATTTTTTTTAATTGCTCGTGCAAATACAGAACTGACTGATATGTGCTCTGAATTTTTTGTAATTGCTCGTGCAAATACAGAACTAATAATGTGCTGTTATTTGCTTTTTCTGGTCTTTTTGTGACCACCTTGAATTCTAATCATATCAACTCATGAAATGAAAACGGTCCTCAAGAATGCCGTTTAGACAGAAATTATTCCCTGAGGCAATGGTAAGCTAGACTTCTTTTTTATATACATGTATTTCTGTGCCTCACATTATGTTGCGTTTGAGCAATTTAGTTGTCTCGGGTGCCATTGAAACATGTAGTGACGTAAATATTTAAACTAACAGCTTATATTCGATTTATAGGTACTACAAGTTGTCTTCAATGATAGGGCGCGCAAGGCGCGCCTCAGGTTCTAGTGTGGGAACATATTCAAGCTTATCTGGTTTTGTTCCTGGATTGGATGAACCTGGATTTTGGTATACTAATTTGTCTGGTAAAAGCATTTTCAGAAAAAGAATTGAATGTGGATTGTGGTGGAGGTTAATTATACTGATTTGTCAGGCTTTATATATATATTATGTCTATCTATATCTAATTGTCCAGATTTGAACTATGCAGATCAACATACACATTCTCTCTCATGTTTCATTAATTTTTTTTCTTCAAGATCTCGTCTTTCCATGTGTGTTAAGCAACAGATCAAAGCTTCGGTAATGCAAGTTGCCGACAACTGGTTCGTGGGTTCGACAGCGGTAGGTGAAGCTACTCGTGGGCACCATGCTCTGCAGAACAGAGTTATGCACAGAACAGAGCACACGGAAACAGAGCATGGGGTCACAACTATCCAGTAATCTCATATTCTGGTTACACACTGAAACAGAACATGCATCGTGGTGTTAGAAAGACAGAGAATGGCGACCATGCACACTGGCATCTATGCTCAGACATCTCACATGACGATAAAGGTCACAAGCTGCAAATAACTCAAAGATACTTCTTCTCCCTCTTCGTCAAACATAGCTAGGCTCCTGAAGATTCGTACGAGCAAACAGCAGGCTAAATAAAACGTAATAAAAGCTAGGCTCCTGAAGATTCGAGAGCCTCATGGAAGTAGATCACTGCACTCAACAGGGACACACCCTACAATAGGATGGATACCCTTGCGTGACATCTAGGCCCGACTCTGTCGCCGGAATGCCCTTGCGTTTTGTTCCGTCCAAGGCCTCCCGTTGCATTGCAGGCTCCCGACTCTTTCCCGTGCACCGCATTATTGATGTCAGCGACAGGGAGCGGCATTACGGTACTGCAGAAAATGGAGTAAAATTTAGCCAGCCAGGAAGACCTCTAGGTTCCAAGCGTGCACAAGGCGCACATCATAATATGTCGTGCTTAACCAACCAAATCTAACCCCAAACATGCCACATTTCCATGGGAAACCGAGTAGCTAACATCACTACTTACAGGTCCTGAGTTGTTTGGTACTGTCCATGGGTGAGCAATTTAATCTCTGCTGATGTGGCGAAGCAGAGGAACTTGTCATCTGCGAGCAACTAACAATTGGTGTTAACTCAAATCCTTTCTCCGGTTTGTTATTCGTCAGCTCAATCTAAGTCAGAAATAGAAACGAAACTAAGATTAGAAGAAAATAAAGCAGGAAAAATGGGTTAGAATAACGGGGAAAGAACAACTAGAGCCAGGATGGCACAGGACGGGAAAAAACGAACGCAGTTAAGTTTAGAAGAAACCGGAAAGGAGAGAAGCAAGGAGTAACAATAGAAGCCACCGCACCTTCATATTTAATTAATACACCATACATGGGATGATTGGGATGCATTCTAGCTGCACATGACAGCGCAGCCTTGGCTTGCTCCGCCTTCTCCTTCATATTTAGGAGTGCTCCACTCCTCGAAATTCAACTCCGCTCCACCGTCTCCATCATGGAGCAGCTCCACCTGGAGGATCTACGCACCTTCATATTTGAATATTTATATCATGGTTGGGATGATTGGGATGCATTCTAGCTGCCAGCGTCAGTGCAGCCTTGGCTTGCTCCACCGCCTCCTTGTTAGCACCTTCACATCGGATCAGCTTAGCCCTGACCCTCTGCAGCGATGGCAGGTTCCCCAGGCCCAAGTCGAGGCCACCATCGCTGCTGGCAATTCCTCCTCCCTCCCGCACGTAAAACAACAACCAGAGGAGAAGCTCTCTGAGCCTTGGCATAGCTCCTTGTTGAAATACCACTGGCCATACAAATCGCGAGAACCAACAGCTTACAAGGCACGGGAAGGAACCAGCACCAACAACGAATCCCTGAAGGATTCCGAGGTTCTTGTTGTCCACCTCCAGCAACAGAGAGCGGAGAGCTGGCAACCTCCCGAGGATATCAAGATCGACCTGATGTAGCTCCCTCACGGCAATCTTTAGGCGGGTGAGATCCGGAACAAGTGATGGATTCACCCAAGCCGGCAGTGTAGAAAACCAACCGCTGTATACTGTACACAAATCACGAATATGTCGAGGGGCGACCCAGGCATCCAATCCACCGATGCTGCGTTGACCAGGGTGGACCAAGATATATAGTTTCTGGATCTTTTGTAGCATGCGTAGGCCCTCCAACAGCTTGTCGTTCCACTCGTCCAATATAATATCCAGCTGCCTCAGTTCAGTTAGCTGGCCCAACTCTTCTACAATATTTATGGTGGAGCCATCAATGCGTAACTGTGACAGCTGTTCAAGGCATGTTAGGTTTCCAATTCCATTCGGCACTTTTGTAGACCCGTCGATGTATAGGAACATCAAATTAGTTAGCTGAACAACACCCGAAGGCAACCATGAAATAGTATTGCCCCTTACGTCCAATGTTTGCAGAAACTGCAGGTTCCCTATTTCTCCCGGGAGCTGAGAAATACTTGTCTCACATAGTCCCAAGTACCTCAACTGATATAAATTTCCAAGATACTTAAGGCTATTAGCTTGTGAAAGATCACATTCACATAAATCCAGTACACGTAGAACTCGGCAGCTCCCAAGAGCCGGCACTTGAGCAACGGCAGATGGGAAGATAACAACTGACCTTGCATGTTGCAACAAGCTCCTAGTAGTAGCATGAGCCACTACATGACTGTTGCCATTTTGAAGGGACAACCTCCGAATCGTACTTGATGGAGATGTGCTATCCATATCACTTAGTACAGCAATAAAGTTTTCTTCACTTGACAAGGAACGGATAAGATCCAGCACCATATCATGTACGCGACAACTATTTACCATGCCAGTTGATGAGTTATGTATTGGTTGGATCATACTTCTATTTATGAGCACGTTGAAATAACTCTCTCCGAGTTCAAATACACTCTTCCCCTGTTTTTCACTTTGGATAAAACCTTCAGCTATCCACATCCTTATCAAATGATCCTTGTCGATTTCAAAATCTTCTGGAAATATGCTTAAATATAATAAGCAAGTCCTTAGATGGCATGGCAGCTCATAATAGCTAAATGATAAAATCTTTCTCATATTCTTCACATCTAGATTGTTTTCCAGACCAGTACCAACGGAATTGTACACCTCATACCAATCTATCTTATTTCTTGCTTTACAAGCTAGCAGACTTGCCATCGTAATGATTGCTAAGGGTACACCAGAACATTTCTTTAGTATTCTGTCAGATACTTCGGCCAGCTCCTCTTCAGGACATTTTTCTCTGTCTTCATTATTATCTTTGTTCTTACTACCAAATATTCTTCTATACAGTAATTTCCGGGAGTTATTCAAAGAAAGGGGTTTCAGCTTGTAAGCACCACCAGCTCGTTCAGCAACGTCATAATTACGAGTTGTTGTAATAATAGTGTATCCAACATCATTATCAGGCAAAGCACATCTGATCATTTTCCAGACTGAGATATCCCATATGTCGTCAATAACAATGAAATACCTATACATATGCCAAGTTAGTAGCAAGAACAAATGGTTTTAAGATGGAAAAAGTTATCATAATGTACATCATACCACAGTATGCAAATTGAGCTAACTGGACAACAACTAACGTTTTAGTGACTAGAGTAAAATAGCTAGGGAGCAGCTAGATTAGCATGTATCTAGACAAAATAAGTCCACTCAGGATCATTGACAAAACAAAAAGGAACTCGAATCAGAAGCAATGATCGTAGATTTTGTTTATTTACACTTGAAAATGTGCAAAAAATATTAAGTGGTTTCTATTTTGCTAGTTAACCTTATGTAGACTTAGGCCATGTCTGAATCTAATTTTGATAAAAGAAATCGGATAAAAATCATTATGAGAAATAAACACCCAGATTATTGTAATCTCACTATCTACTTTCACCCTAATTTTGAGGTAATAGACACAACCAACCCTCCAACCATCTTAAAAATCTAGGGACCCAGACAACCCAGTTATAATGTATAATCTAGATTGTTTCTTACAATCTGACAAGACCCAAACATGGCCTTTAGTATTATGAATGGAAGGCATAAATTATTATTGGTAAAAAAAATCCCAAATGTACAAGTTTACATAAGGAATGATCTCATACCTTTTCTCTTGAAGGAATTCTCTGAGTACTTTTATGAGCCGACTCTCGTCCAATGTTTCTTCATTATTTTTTTTGCCAAGATCACACAGCAAGCCCTTGAATAATTTCTTCAAGTTAGGAGTTTGAGACACTGAAACAAAAGCACAGCAATCGAATCGTGCTCTAATCTTTTCATAAACTGCTTTTGCAAGAGTTGTCTTTCCCAGTCCCCCAAATCCAACAATGGAAACTATCTTTCCATGCTGCTGCATGGACACTTCATTCTCTTCTTCTAGAATCTTAATTAGCTCATCTCTTGCCTCATCAATTCCAACAAGCTCTTTCGCCTCCGTGTACTGACTGAATAAACGTGGATCGATCATGACAGGCATAGCAACATCACTGTTGATTTTGTACCTTCCATGCCGCTTGGCTACCTCTTCGACACGGGTCTTGATGTCTCTGATCTCAGTGGCCATCCCATGGCGAATCTTGGCCTTTCTATACAAACCAACACTTCTATCAATGAACTTCTTGATGCCATGCAGATTGCCTGCTCTTTACCCTGCCCACGGACCATGAATGTGTCAATACCGTCCTCTATATCATAGGACAGCTCCCTCAAATCCCTAGCCCAGATCTTGTCTTGAATGTCAAGCCGGTCGCCCGGTGTGCTAGAGACCTTCTCAAGGGCACCCTTCATACTCTCGAGCTCCGATTGGAGAAACCTGATCTCCCCCTTCAGCCCCTTCTGCAGATTGTACTCGCCGGCGGCCAGACCAGCGAGCTTCTCGATGACGCTTGGCAGTGCCCCCGTCACGATTTCCATGGGTTTTTTTGTCCCTAACTAAGCGAGTGCAAGGATTGAGATTTTTGGGTGTTCATGTGCCCACAGCCTCGCCGGTAGCAATAAGCAGTGCCATGCAGAGCTGTAAAGAGCAAGAGCTAGCGAGCTGAGACTGACTCACCGGTCGATGCTGGTCGGCAATAGAGCCTCCTCGCCGGATCAGGCTGCCTGCAGATCGGCGACTCACTTGGAAGAGGAGTGTTAGCGTGATGTACAGGCCCATGGGCTCAGGAGGAGTTCGGTTTCCTCCCTCCCTGGTTTTGGTAGTGTTGGTTATGTTTGGCAAGGATTCTCTAGATTAGATCTTTCCTATTCCTGAGACATCCTTGCCTATATGTACTGAGCCTTGGGCTCCTTCTATAATCAATCTACTATTTTTCCCAGCCATCCTCTTTCATGGTATCACGAGACTTCCCTCTCGCCCTTCCGCTGCCCCTGCGCACACTAGCTGTGCATCGGTATGGTTGGGACTCCTCCCCCCTCCCTCGTCGATCCTGCCGATCAGCCTCGCCCAGACGGCAATGCTCCTTTGCAGACCGACGCCGAGGCTCGCCGCGCCCTCCGCGAGACTGCTCTGGCCGTCGCCCAGGCCGCTGAGCAGGAAGCCGCCGACGCCTCCAACGAGCGCGACGCCGCCGCGGAGCGCGTCCGCGCTGCCCTTGCTCGGGCGGCCAAGGCCCGGGCCGACGCCGCCGCCGCGGTTGATCCCGTCGAACAGCCTCACGCGGGCGGCGACATGAGCGTCACCCACGCCATGGTGCTCCACGAGGCCGCTGCCGTCCTCAACCTCCACGCCCAGGCGGTCTCTGTGCAGAACGCACGCAGCCTGGTGCCGACCGTCCTCGACACCGCCGGCAACTACCCCCGTTGGCGCGAGCAGTTCCTCCTCGCCGTCACCAAATACTCGCTGCTGGACCACGTCCACAGCGACTCCGTCTCGGCCCTTGCTGACTGGACTCGGATGGATGCCGTCGTCAAGTCATGGCTCTACAGCACGGTCTCCGCTGACCTCGCCGACGCCGTGATCGACCACCGCGCCTCCGCCCGTGAGGCCTGGCTCGCCATCGAGGATCACTTCCTCGGCAACCAGGAGACCCGCGCTCTCCACCTCGACGCCAAATTTCGCGCGTTTGCCCAAGGTGATCTCTCCATCACCGAGTATTGCAAGCGCTTCAAGAAGATGGCCGACGACCTCGCTGACCTCGACGAGCACGTCACTGACCGCACCTTGGTCCTCAACGTGCTTCGTGGGCTCAATAAGCGCTACAAGGACATCGGCGTCCATCTCCGGCGCGGGCGCCCGTTCCCCTCCTTCGCCGCCGTCCGCAACGAGCTCCTTCTCGAGGAGATCAACATGGTGCAGCACCCTGTTGCCCCCTCCACTGCTCTTGTCGCCACTGGCTCCTCTCGCCAGCCTGCAGCGACCGGCGGTGGCCCTCCTCGAACCGGTGGCGGCGCCCCCAAGCCAAAGAATAAGAAGAAGAAGGACCGCCGGGCTGGCAGCGACTCTGCTCCAGGCTCCAGCGCTCCCTCCTCCGCTCCTGGGGCGCCTGCTGGGTCCGGCGCGACCTGGCCCTCCGTCTACAATCCGTGGACCGGGTCCATTCAAATGTGGCCCGGTCCCCGGACTCCTCCGCTGGCCCAGCTTCCTCAGGGCCGCGCCGGCCCTCAGCAGCAGGCGCTGCAGCAGGCTCTGCTGGCCCAGCAGATGCAGCTCCCCCAGCAGGCGTTGCAGCAAGCTCTGCTGGCCCAGCAGATGCAGCAGGCTCTGCCGGCCCCCGGCGTCTCCGTCCAGTAGGCTTTCCAACCGCAGCAGCTGGCGCCGTCCCACTACCAGCCCATGGTGGGCTCTCCGGTTTGGGACCAGAACTTGCTGGCCTCTACTTTCAGTACCATGACGCTCACTCCGCCGGTGAACAACGACTGGTACCTTGACACCGGTGCTTCCTCACACATGACCTCTCATGATGGTACTCTTTCTCACTCCTCCACCCCTCGGTTTCCCTCTCCCACATCCATTGTTGTCGGTAATGGTTCGCTCTTGCCCGTCACTGCCACCGGCAAGGCGCACCTTGGCCCCCTTGTTTTAAATAACGTTCTTGTTTCGCCTCAGCTTATCAAGAATCTTATTTCTGTTCGCCAATTTACTATCGATAACAATTGCTCTGTGGAATTTGACCCGTATGGCTGTTCTGTGAAGGATCTTCTCTCACGGAACGTGATCATCAGGTGCAATAGCTCCGGTCCGCTCTACCCCTTGCAGCTGCCTGTCGCTCACTCCCTTGTCGCCAGCTCTGCGCCACCTTACCTGTGGCATCGTCGCCTCGGCCATCCCGGTCGCGAGGCCCTCTCCAAACTCGCTTCAGCTATTCCGGCTTGTAATAAAAGTTTGGATTCTATATGTCATGCGTGTCAGCTGGGACGACATGTTCGTCTTCCTTTTGGTACTTCAGCGTCTCGGGCGTCAAACAATTTTGATCTTATTCATTGTGACCTATGGACATCACCTGTTGCTAGTGTCTCTGGCTACAAATATTATCTTGTTGTTCTTGATGATTGCTCACATTACTTGTGGACATTCCCTTTACGCCTGAAATCTGACACTTTTACCACTCTGTCTAACTTCTTTGCCTATGTGTCTACCCAGTTCGGCACCCGCATTAAGGCCGTCCAGAGTGACAACGGCAAGGAGTTCGACAACTCCAGCGCCCGCACCTTCTTCCTCACTCATGGCGTCTTGTTTCGCATGTCATGTCCCTACACGTCCCCACAGAATGGTAAAGCGGAGCGGATTATTCGTACCACTAACGATATCATCCGCTCTCTTCTGTTTCAGGCGAGCATGCCCCCTCCATATTGGGCCGAGGCGTTGCACACTGCGACCCTCCTCCTTAACATCTTACCAACCAAGACGCTCGATTTCTCGACCCCGCACTCTACCCTGCTTGGTCGTGCGCCGTCCTACGATCATCTCCGCGTCTTTGGTTGTAAGTGTTATCCCAATCTCTCGGCCACCGCTCCACACAAACTTGCACCTCGTTCTACCCTTTGCATCTTCCTTGGCTACTCTGCTCACCATAAGGGATACCGATGTCTTGATCCTACCACCAATAGAATCATCATCTCTCGTCACGTTGTCTTCGACGAGTCCACCTTCCCTTTCGCCGAGCAGCCCTCGCCGCCCACGGCTGCGGACTTCACCTTTTTAGATGAATTCACTAACCCGACAGTCCCTCCTATAGGACTGCCGACCATGTCTTCTGCAGGACCTCCAGGCTCTCGTGGTGCTGTTCTTCCTGCGCCCCCAGTTCCCCCGGGGTTCCCCGCACTCCCACGTGCGGGTGCTGCGCCACGCATGGCCTCGACTCCCTCCGCGCTGACCGGGGCGCTGCTGTCCCCGCCACGCACGGCCACGCCGGCCTCCTCCGCACGCCCACGTGCGGGACACGCGCTGCCACGCGCAGCACCGTCTCCACCAGGCGCGCAGCCCCCAGTTCTGCGTGTCTACTCCAGGCGCCCCAAGCCGGCCGCCCCAGCCCCGGCTGGACCGGCTCCTGCGCCAACCCCTGCAGCACCGGCTGCTCCTTCAGCACCTGGCCCTCTTCCCCGGGGTGCTGTCGCCGTCCCACCCACGGTCAACCAGCATCACATGGTGACTCGGGCCAAGGACGGCTTCCGTGTGCCGGTCCTGCATCATGCTGCGCATCATGCTGCGCCCCTGTCTCCGGTTCCGAAGACCTTCCGTAGTGCCCTTGCCGATCCCAATTGGCGGGCTGCTATGGAGGAAGAGCATACAGCGCTTCTCCTGAACCAGACTTGGGACTTGGTTCCTCGCCCCCGACATGCCAACATTGTCACGGGCAAGTGGATCTTCAAGCACAAGTTCCACGCTGATGGTTCCCTGGAACGCTACAAGGCTCGTTGGGTTCTTCGTGGTTTCACCCAGCGTCCTGGAGTTGACTTTGCCGAAACCTTCAGTCCCGTCGTCAAGCCTGCCACAGTCCGCACGGTGCTCTCTCTGGCTCTCTCCCGCCAATGGCCAGTTCACCAGCTTGACGTTAAGAATGCCTTTCTCCACGGCACCCTGACAGAGACGGTGTTCGCTTCTCAGCCCTCCGGATTCGAGGATCCTGCTCACCCTGACTTTGTTTGTCGCCTGAACAAGTCACTTTATGGGCTGAAGCAGGCTCCTCGTGCTTGGTACAGCCGCTTCGCCACGTACCTGGTCTCCCTCGGCTTTGTGGAGGCCAAGTCAGACACTTCGTTGTTCGTCTACCACCGTGGTTCTGATATGGCCTATCTGCTCCTCTATGTCGACGATATTGTTCTCACTGCCTCTTCGACACATCTTCTGCGGAAGGTCATCCTGGCTCTCCAGCGGGAATTCGCTATGAAGGATTTGGGAGAACTTCATCACTTCTTGGGGATGCAGGTTCAGCGCACTGCTACTGGTATGGTTCTCTCTCAGCGGCAATATATGTTGGACATCTTGGATCGTGCTGGCATGGCGGAATGCAAACCTTGTACTACGCCCGTCGACACCAGTCCCAAGACCTCAGCCGATTCTGGAGCTCCAGTCGCCGACCCGTCAGATTACCGCAGTCTTGCTGGTGCCCTGCAGTACCTGACCTTCACACGGCCCGACATTGCATACGCCGTGCAGCAGGTCTGTCTCCACATGCACGATCCGCGAGAGCCTCACCTGGCAGCTCTCAAGCGCATTCTTCGGTACATTCGGGGTACTCTTCACCTGGGTCTTCATCTCCGACCGTCGACTCAGGATGACTTGGTGGTTTACTCTGATGCTGACTGGGCTGGTTGTCCCGACACGCGCAAGTCCACCTCGGGCTATGCTGTATTCCTCGGCGACAACTTGGTCTCCTGGTCCTCCAAGCGTCAGAATACTGTCTCTCGCTCCAGTGCAGAAGCTGAGTACCGCGCTGTCGCCAATGGTGTTGCTGAGGCTTCTTGGCTACGCCAGCTCCTCCACGAGCTCCACATTCCGCTTCACCGCGCCACAATTGTCTACTGTGACAATGTCAGCGCAGTCTACATGTCCTCCAACCCGGTCCAACATCAACGGACGAAGCACATCGAGATCGATCTTCACTTCGTCCGTGAGAAGGTCGCCATGGGTGTCGTGCGGGTTCTTCATGTTCCCACGACATCCCAGTTCGCCGACGTCTTCACGAAGGGGCTGCCTTCTTCGGTGTTCACTGAGTTTCGGTCCAGTCTGAATGTCCGTGGCTAAGCACCGACGTTCAAACTGCGGGGGCGTGTTAGCGTGATGTACAGGCCCATGGGCTCAGGAGGAGTTCGGTTTCCTCCCTCCCTGGTTTTGGTAGTGTTGGTTATGTTTGGCAAGGATTCTCTAGATTAGATCTTTCCTATTCCTGAGACATCCTTGCCTATATGTACTGAGCCTTGGGCTCCTTCTATAATCAATCTACTATTTTTCCCAGCCATCCTCTTTCAAGGAGGAAGAGCCCCGCTGCTTGTCCAGGACTAGGAGGTCAGGATCAAGGTGTGTTGGATACGGCTTGCTTCAAACCTGCTTTCCCGTCTAATTATTCTTTGGATTGCTTGCTCTTATCACTGCTCGCTGGCACTGCAGCAGTGGACCGTGGAACACTGGAACCCCGTCGTGTTCGTGGTCCACGGCGACTGTAACGCGATGGCACGTTACACCTAACCTAACATGGGCATTGAATTCTGCCTCATCTGCTTGTCCCCAGAGAGAGAGAGAGACAGAGACAGAGACAGACAGACAGAGACACACACACAAGGCGCGTGTGAATAATAAAGGATGAGAGGGTACAAGATATAGGACAACTTCCACGGCCGCCTTGACTCGAACTTGCTGCCACCCACCAACTCAGGTGCTCGCAGCTGCCATATACAACGCTATACCAGTGGAATGAACGGCAATAATAGAAGAGAGATGGAATGAACATTTTGCTTGCAAAGTCAAGCACTTCAGTGCGTTTTCTGCTGGCACTGCCTTTTCCTGCTGGCACTGCCTTTTCCTTTGTTGTTTTAATTACGCATAATGCCTTTTGCTTTCGTCCTTGCACCAACTAAAGGAATCTTCTTTTTCTCAAAGCAATACAGGTGGCTGCTTGCTTAACTACAAGAGTGGGACCTGCTAAGAAGAATTTGATCAAGCACGCAACGCATGGGTCATCTGTGCTTTCCGTCTTGCCACTGTAGCAAAACATGACGTCGCTGCAGGGATAAAAGAAATTAACAAGACGAATCTTCTTCCTTTTCCTTAGACCAAAGTGAAGTAGACAGGCCATGGTGGAAGATGGCATCTTCTTGCCCTTATGATCAACCTTTCCCTTTACAAATATCCTCACTTATCATTTTAGTGGGGTGCAGTACACTATAGGACATAGACCAGCGGAGCATACTTTATTATTGATAGATAATAAATTCCGAGCACCCTCAATATATCTCTCCATCCTACTTTTGAGGTTATAGACGCAACTAACACTCCAACTATCTTATAATCTATAATCTATAGATCCACGCAGCCCAAGTATTTATAATGTATAATCCAGATTATTTTACTCTATAGCCACTATCCAGATTCTTGTAATTTGTATGAGATCCAAACATGGCCTTAGTATTATGAAAGGAAGACGTAAATTATCCTTGGCAAAAAAAATCTCATATGTACAAATTGATAGAATGTTCTAATAATGTCCATATACCACGATATGAAAATTAAGCTAACTGGACCACTACTAATGTTTTAGAGATAAAGCTAAAATAGCCATGGAGCAGCTAGATTAGCCCGTACGTAGACAAAATAAGTCCACTTAGAATCTTGGCCAAAACATAATAGAAGTCCAATCAGAAACAAAGATCATAGATTTTGCTATATTATTTTTGCACTCCATAATGATGTAAAAAAGACAAAGCAATTGTATTTTATTAATGGCTAAAAAGTCTTTATGAGAGCTTAACACACTAGGTAATTGGATAGATTATAAAAACCTTAGCACCCAGATTATTGTAATCCCACTATCTCTCTCCATCCTACTTTCGAGTTGTTTGGTACTGTCCATGGTTGACCAATTTAATCTCTGCAGATGTGGCGAAGCAGAGGAACTTGTTATCTACGAGAAACTTATCATTTGCATTAACTCAAATCTTTTCTCCGGTTCGCTATTCCTCATCTGAATCTGAGATAGAAATCGAAACAAAATTGAGATTAGAAGAAAATACTGGGCCGGAAAAAACAATGCCAATGAAGTTTAGAAGAAATGGGAAAGGAGAGAAGCAAGGATCAACTGCAGAAGCTACATGCGTCAGCGGGACCATGGCTTGCTCCGCCGCCTCCTTGATAGCGCCTGCACGTAGGATTTCAATCTTGACTTCCTGCAGTGATAGCAGGTTCCCTAGGCCAAAATCGAGACCACCATCGCTGCTGGCCATTCCTCTTGCCTCCCGCACATAAAACAACGGCCAGAGCCGAAGCTCTCTGAGCCTTGGCATAGCTTCTTGTTAAAACACCACTGGCCATACAAATCGCGAGAACCAACAGCTTACGAGGCACGGGAAGGAACCAGCACCAATAACGAATCCCTGAAGGATGCCCAGGTTCTTATTGTCCACCTCCAGATTTACATAGCGGAGAGCTGGCAACCTCCAGAGGATTTCGAGGTCGCCCTGATGCAGCTCCCTCACGGCGATGGTTAGACAGGTGAGATCCGGAACAAGCGATGGATTCACCCAAGCTGGCAGTGTTGAAAACCAACAACTGTATTGTGTAACCAAGTCACGGAGACGTCGAGGGGCAACCCAGATATCCAATCCACCTATGCTGCGGTGAGGATGATGGAGCATGATTGATACACAGTTCCTGAATCTTTTGTAGCTTGTGCAGGCACTCTAACAGCTTGTCATTCCACTCCTCCAATTTAATCCACAGCCGCCTCAGTTCCAGTTAGCTCGCCCAACTCTTCTATAATGTTTATGGCGGAGTCATCAATGTATAACTGTGACAGCAGCTCAAGGCATGTTAAGTTTTCTTCACTTGACAAGGAACGGATAAGATCCAGCACCATATTATGTATGCGACAACCATTTACCATGCCAGTTGATGAGTTATGTATCGGTTGGATCATACTTCTGATTATGAGCTCGTTGAAGTAAAACTCTCCGAGTTCAAATAGGCAAAATATAATAGAAGTCCAATCAGAATCTTTGCCAAAACATAATAGAAGTCCAATCAGAAACAAAGACCATATATTTTGCTATATTATTTTTGCACTCCATAATGATGTAAAAAAAGACAAAGCGATTGTATTTTATTATTGGCTAAAAAGTCTTTATGAGAGCTAAACACACCAGGTAATTGGATAGATTATAAAAACCTTAGCACCCAGATTATTGTAATCCCACTATCTCTCTCCATCCTACTTTTGAGGATATAAACACAACTAAAAAAAAGATGATTAGAAGGAAATAAAGTGGGGAGGATGTGTTAGAATAACGGAGAAAGAACAACTGGAGCTAAGGTGGACAGAAGCAATTAAGTTTAGAAGAAATGGGAAAGGACAGAAGCAAAGGCCTATTTAGAAGGAATAAGGGTCCATTTACGAGTGCTCCACTCCACGAAATTTAACTCCGCTCCACCGTCTCCATCATGGAGCAGCTCCACCTAGAGGATCTACGCACCTTCATATTTGAATATTTATATCATGGTTGGGATGATTGGGATGCATTCTAGCTGCCAGCGTCAGTGCAGCCTTGGCTTGCTCCGCCTTGTTAGCGCCCGCACACTGGAGGTCAGCCGCGACCCACTGCAGCGATGGCAGGTTCCCCAGGCCCAAGTCGAGGCCACCATCGCTGCTGGCAATTCCTCCTCCCTCCCGCATGTAAAACAATGCCAATCGAATCGTGCTCTAATCTTTTCATAAACTGCATTTGCAAGAGTTGTCTTTCCCAGTCCTCCAAATCCAACAATGGAAACTATCTTTCCATGCTGCTGCATGGACACTTCATTCTCTTCTTCTAGAGCCTTGATTAGCTCATCTCTTGCCTCATCAACTCCAACAAGCTCTTTCGCCTCCGTGTACTGACTGAATAAACGTGGATCGATCATGACAGGCATAGCAACATCACTGTTGATCTTGTACCTTCCATGCCGCTTGGCTACCTCTTCGACACGGGTCTTGATGTCTCTGATCTCAGTGGCCATCCCATGGCGAATCTTGGCCTTTCTAAACAAACCAACACTTCTATCAATGAACTTCTTGATGCCATGCAGATTGCCCTGCTCTTTACCCTGCCCACGGACCATGAATGTGTCAATACCGTCCTCTATATCATAGGACAGCTCCCTCAAATCCCTAGCCCAGATCTTGTCTTGAATGTCAAGCCGGTCGCCCGGTGTGCTAGAGACCTTCTCAAGGGCACCCTTCATACTCTCGAGCTCCGATTGGAGAAACCTGATCTCCCCCTTCAGCCCCTTCTGCAGATTGTACTCGCCAATGAGAAGTTCACCCAGCTTGGTGATAACGCTTGGCAGTGCACCTGTCACCACCTCCATGCAAGGATTTGTCCCTGGGCGAGTATAAGGAGCTAGTAGGTTATTGTTTCTGTTTTCCCTCGTGTTGCACTTGCACAAGGCGCGTCTGAATAATAAAGGATGAGAGGGTACAAGATATAGGACTCACTAGGTTCTTCTTGATGGGAATCAAGAGCTGCCACAGCCAGGCAGGAACTTGGATGGAGTCGCTGCTGGTCGTCCCCAGATCGTGCTTCTGCGACGTTATGCAACTTCCACGGCCGCCTTGACTCGAACTTGCTGCCACCAACCAACTCAGGTGCTCGCAGCTGCCATATAATACAACGCTATGCCAGTGGAATGAACGGCAATAATAGATGAGAGATGGAATGAGATCGGATCAAATAAAGGGAAACTGGATAGGAGGGAAGTGTGTAAAAGACCCAAGAAATATTGGGGCTCAAATCAAAATTACGCATCTTCCTTTGTTGGCACTGCCTTTTCCTTTGTTGGCACTGCCTTTTCCTTTGTTGGCCCATAATTGATTATCATCTTTTTTTTTCTGCTGGCACTGCCTTTTCCTTTGTTGTTTTAATTACGCATAATGCCTTTTGCTTTCGTCCTTGCACCAACTAAAGGAATCTTCTTTTCTCAAAGCAATACAGGTGGCTGCTTGTTTAACTACAAGAGTGGGACCTGCTAAGAAGAATTTGATCAAGCACGCAACGCATGGGTCATCTGTGCTTTCCGTCTTGCCACTGTAGCAAAACATGATGTCGCTGCAGGGATAAAAGAAATTAAATGTAATAAAGTGCAATTTGCAGCGAATTTCTTCACCGTGAGATAGACTTTAGCAATGCCTATGTATTTATAGAACATATCTCATTTGCTTAAAGCATTTGCACTAACAAGACGAGCCTTCTTCCTTTTCCTTAGACCAAAGTGAAGTAGACAGGCCATGGTGGTATGCATGCACTGAAGTCTGAAGTCTGAATCCGGCCGGGTGGCAATGGCAGGAAAAACCTCACTAGTTCTTCCATATGCAACGGAATCAGCGATTGTACTGCACCAATCTGTCTCTGCCTTCCAATGTACACCCCTTAGTATTGTGCCGAGCTCTGTTCTGAAACCTGAAGGCCGGCCGTTTCTTACCATGTACAACATTACCACATTCAAAAGTCAGACAAGGAACAGAAGACAGAACCACTTGATGGCGTCCTCAGCGAGCCGCTGACCTGGGTCTCCATGGCGTCGTCGTCAGGTTTGGGTACCCGTACCTCGACGTGTGGAATCAATGAACACAGATGAACCTCGCCGTCGTGCGGCTCCGGCAGCCGGCGGGGAGAGTGGCCTCCTGCAGCTCGGACATGGTCTTGCAGAAGCAGAGGTCCTGCTACAGTGCGACGAGCAGGGGTCGGCAGTGAAGAGTGGAGTGCGCGCGCTCAAACATGTGCCTGCTAAGTACATGGGGTTTCGCCGCGAGAGTTCGAGTCTCTCAGGCGTCGCAATGTTTTCCTTTTTATTCATAGTAGAATACAGAGAGAGACTCGACTGATCCTTTTCCAATCGTGTAATAAGCATAAAGATATCAGTATTCATTTTAGCAAAAGTTAGTCAACAAATCAAACCTTCAGTACTGAAGAAAAAAAACGTCTTGTGCTCATGCATCCTTATGCTACAAATTAATATATTCGTTTAATTCAAAAAACAAATTAAAATATTAGGTCAAACTACAACCATTAAAAATGGCTGAAGTCTTAAAGACCTACAAAATCATAAAGGCGGTCTCTTTTAACCCCTTGGAGCAAATCCATCCATTGATCGGGCGGGAGGTACCCATTTTTTAAAATTTTTCCAAATCAGCACCCCTTTTTCGATGTTATGTTCAGATATTGTACTTGTGGCCTGTAGGTTCTGGGTTTGAAACTTTGAACCAGCCTCTTTATATAGTTTCAAAGGAATTTTTTTGCAAGGGTAAGACTGTATATGAATCCCCTTCCCTAAACACCACCTTGTTTAGGAGCTTTAGGCAATGGCCACTGTTGCCGGAAAAAAATCGACCGGAAGATGACCCCCCGCATGCAACATACCAGACTGAGAGATCTGCTTAACTCCAGTGCATGTCCATAGCTTCTTGAGGTTCGAGGCGTTCCGGTCAATTTGACCATTCAACACATCGTATCGGCCATTTAATATAATCACAATCCGGAGCCGATACAACACTTGGACGAATAAAATATATGAAGATCTATGGACTATATGATAGAATTAAAGTACACAGAGCCGATGATCAATGGCTGATGCAATAATTAAACATTTAGCGACCATCAGCTGGCAAATAGAATTAACAAATTGAACTATCGCCGAAACTAGCAAGCTGATGACAATTAATCTAGCGTCACCACCAATAGGATCGGACTTAACTGAGACAGCGCTGGCAGCCGGATGGTAGACTTAAAAGTCACTAGCCGATGAATCTAAATGTGACGAGATAAAAGTTCGATAGAAACTCATCAAAGGCTAAGAATAAAAAACTATCGGCTAATAAAAACTAATCTGA
Organism: Panicum hallii; assembly: GCF_002211085.1. Classification (NCBI taxonomy): domain Eukaryota; kingdom Viridiplantae; phylum Streptophyta; class Magnoliopsida; order Poales; family Poaceae; genus Panicum; species Panicum hallii. The sequence goes on along the minus strand of NC_038049.1, from coordinate 42,456,858 downwards.
TGCTTTTGTTAATAAAATAAATCTTTTGCTAGCATCTAAGCAACAAATTCAATAGATATAAGCTGATAGATCTAAGCAAGACTAAGATAACTGTGATTCTATCAGATCCAGAAAGAGATCGAATGATATAATTGCCAGGGCCGGCAGAAATTAGGGCTTACCCCTTCACCGGAGATCGAAAACAATGGTGCCAAGTTCCACCGGTGATGAGATCTCAAAAAAGAGGGTGGCGATGCGCCGAAAGTTGTATTGATCGAGAGATATCTTTTGCAATGGTCGGGGTACATATTTATAAACTGAACTAAACTTACCTAACAAGAAAATCTAAACTAAAAGAAAATCTAAACTAAAAGAAAATGTTAAGATACACGGACTCCAATTTCTTTTTTTAGTTCTTGCTTACAAAGTGTTCTTATTGGCTTCTTTCCATATACTCCGTTGGCAATAAAATTATCAAATTTTGGTGGCAACAGCAATATTCTTTTTTAATGTTCAAATATTCATCCATAGAGATATCGCATCCTTGCTTGCAATATCGGGGATGGAGCATTTTCTTTCCTGATTCCTAAATTTGCATGGGGCCCATTGGCTAGCGTTGCTATAAGGAAAAGCCTCAACCACTTTTGATTCAAATTTTAAAAAGAATTTCATATGAGTGGTTTCTGCACAGCCCAAGCATGGGTTATTCATGTATGGCTTTCAGGAGAAACAATCTATCCTCCATCATCAAGCCAATGGTTTATACGTTTCCATAGCTTCTTGGAAGAAGCAAGGTACTTCGTCAATTTCGAAAATCAGACGACTGAGCTTCTCGGATGTGCTTATAAGGATAGGATTACATGCTTGTATTCATAGGAATGAGCATACGTGCGTATCTGTAAGCGTCTGCGTTTGTTTGTACTGTGTTTTGAAAAAAATTACTTCACCTTTGCAGCAAATTACTCCACTAGTGAGGAAGACGATGGCATTTTTCGCTGGGGAGTTCCCGCGCGGGGGGCGGAGCTGGGGCGGGGCCGGATCCGCCGCCGGAGGGGCGGATCTTGCACGGGCGGCGGCGGCGGGGGCCTCCTCTGGGGGCCGGCGCGGCGGGCGGGGCGTGGGGCTTCGGCGGGGGGACGGAGCTTGGCGGCCGGGGGGGGGGGGGCAGCTGGGGTTCCCGCGCGGGGGGCGGAGGTGGGGTGGGGCCGGATCCGCCGCCGGAGGGGCGGAGCTTGCGCGGGCGGCAGCGGCGGGGGCCTCCGCTGGGGGCCGACGCGGCTTTGGGGGGGGGCGCTCCGGCGGCGGGGGACGGAGCCGGGGCCAGGGCGGGGAGGGTGGGGGGTGGGGGCGGAGCGCGGGGCCGGATCCCGCGGGGCGGAGGGGAAGGGGGCTCCGGCGGCGGGGGACGGAGCGGGGGCCTCCGGTGGGCGGCGGGGGACGGACGGGGTGGGGGGCGGAGGGGACGGGGACGGCTCGGGCCGGATCCCGTGGGGGTGGGGGGAGCGCGGAGCGGGAGGGGGCGGCGGCTGGGGCTGGGTCTGGGAGTGGGAGCAATGGGGAACCAGAAAACCCTAAAAATCGTATATATAGGGGTTATTCGGGCCCACATGTCAGCAGGTCTGGCGGGTTTTGTGGATTCGGGTATTAATTTTTTAAACCCGTTAGAAAATATCCGTTGGGTTTAGAGTTGTACCCGTGCCCGTACCCGCAGGCACAGACTCAGACCCGTATCCGCGCCCACCGGGTTTGGTATGTGCGGGTACGCGGATATTTCGTACCCGTTGCCATCCCTGCTACTAGCAGGGCGTCCAAGAGACATGCAATCGATCGAGAAGAAGACATGCAACAAAATGATCCCCAGGTCTAGTGGTCGTCACCATGCATGAAATCCTTTACGATCTCGCTGACAAATGCAGCGATGGCGCTACCTGTAATTATGCTCCACAAACCTCTTCGTGGTGTCGGTGGCTGGACATAATTGGGTGCTGGCGGTGGCTGGACTATCATTAAGAATTTGCGTCCTCCCCTCTTGTCGAACATGACATGCATCTTGCTATGGATGGACATGAATGCCAAACATTGATTTTGAATTGACCATTTAGATTACATCGTCAAGATGCCATGACTACATTGTTGTTCTTCTCTCCTAAACTTTTTCAACCCTCGGCCTGTCAGGCGTCCACTGATTACAATGCTTATTAACAGCGAGACATCACCATCTCGCTGCTTTTTGTCATCGTTAGTGGTGATTGCCATGCCTCGGCTACAATAATGGTGCCAGAATGTGTCTGGATGATACTTGGCCACCTGATACCGTTAGAATCACGTCTTGGCTTCAAAATGACTCTACCATAGCCACACTATTGCTGTCGTTTTTCTCTCTTTTCTTTTCATCGTAGTTGTTGTTCAGCCCATACGTTGTTGTTAAGTTGTCTACATGGTAGTTGTAATATTCTTTTTCTTGGTCACTCTCAAATTTGTGCTCCACCTTAACTTGAAGCTTGCTCTCTTATACCAATCATCAATCCATTGTTTCTACCCTAATTATGTACGTGGCAAGCTCGCTTGGTAGATCATTGACTTGCTCTATTGCGCAAACAATTCATGCTGTATATGAATCGCATCAGCCATGGCTAGATTTCGATGTTACGGAGGAACCTGCCACTACCTTGTCCACAACTATTGATCTTGGCTTTGTACTGATACACCATTGCTTTGGGGTTTGCTAGTTGCTTCGATCCTCCATTTTTAATTGTTTTCTGTATCTTTGCTTGCAATTCGGGTGGTATTATTGAAGCCTACCAAGGTAATAGCGGGTGAGAAGGATAAAAGATTTAAGAGCCAGTCATATCTAGGCCTATCTCTCCTCAACATCCAAAGTTATCTAATTAGAAAATAATATTTACATAATTGCAGGCCTCTTATCTCCTCATCAACGTATAAAATAATAAGATTAGGAAATAAAATTTATATAATTGCTAGTCTCTTGCTGGTTGTTGTATTGGATATGGACTGATTCTTTTTGAATTTTAAATTTTTATATTGAAGTATATTTATTAATCATATTTTGCCTGAACTTTTTATGTTACGGTGATACTCTAGCGCCGGCGGGATGGTATATTTTCAACCTTAGTGATGCCTTTGTTAACTTGCCAAACATATGTGAATGAATATGGAATTACAACGTGTGTTAGATACGTGTAAATGCATGGATTTGTATGTGACACGGACTCATATCTTCCATTCACCAAATCAATTTATATATTTACTGTTGTATTTGATATGGACTCTTTGTGGTAGTTTAGACCGTTATATCTTTACAAAATTGGACGGTATATATTCTTCTCTTTTTTCGATTAATGTGGTAATTTCTAAACTCTCTCGACGAACATGGTGGCTTCTTCTAACACTATTGTATTAAAATAATAGATAGATAAAAGTTCTTCATAAAAAGTTGTGACACTTGGAACGGGAATAAGAGTGCCTTTTTACATAATAAATAGTGCAGGAGGATGTCTAGGAACATCAAATTAGTTAGCTGAACAACACCCGAAGGCAACCATGAAATTCTATTATTGCCCCTTACGTCCAATGTTTGTAGAAATTGCAGGTTTCCTATTTCTTCCGGGAGCTGAGAAATATTTGTCCGACGTAGTCCCAAGTACCTCAACTGATATAAATTCCCAAGGTACTTGAGACTATTAGCTTGTGAGAGATTGCAATGCTCTAAATCCAGTACACGTAGAACTCGGCAGCTCCCAAGAGCCGGCGCTTGAGCAGCAGCAGATGGGAAGATAACAACTGACCTTGCATGTTGCAACGAGCTCCTAGTAGTAGCATGAGCCACTCCATGACTGTTCTTGCCATTTTGAAGGGACAACCTCCGAACCGTACTTGATGGAGATGTGCTATCCATATCACTTAGTACAGCAACAAAGTTTTCTTCACTTGACAAGGAACGGATGAGATCGAGCACCATATCATGTACGCGACAACCATCTACCATGCCAGTTATTGAGTCATGTATCGGTTGGACCATACTTCTATTTATGAGCACGTTGAAATAACTATCTCCGATTTAAAATAGACTCTTCCCATGTTTTTCACTTTGGATTGTTTTCTAGGCCAGTACCAACGGAATTGTACAACTCCTACCAATCCATTTTATTTCTTGCTTTACAAGCTAGCAGACTTGCCATCGTAATAACTGCTAAGGGTACACCAGCACATTTTTTTAATATTTTGTCAGATACTTCGGCCAGCTCCTCATCAGGATATTTTTCTCTGCCTTCATTATCGTATTTGTTTTCAGTACCAAATATTCTTCTATACAGTAACTTTCGGGAGTTATTCAAAGAAAGGGGTTTCAGCTTGTAAGCACCACCAGCTTGCTCAGCAACGTCATAATTACGGGTAGTTGTAATAATAGTGTATCCAACATCATTATCAGGCAAAGCACATCTGATCATTTTCCATACTGAGATATCCCAAATGTCATCAATAACAACAAAATACCTATACATATGGCAAGTTATTAGCAATGGTTAATTTTAGGTTGGAAGAACTTCTAATAATATTCATATACCACAATATGCAAATTAAGCTAACTGGGCCATTAAATATTTTTGTGATTAAACTAAAATAGCTAGGGAGCAGCAAGATTAGCATGTATATAGACAAAATAAGTCCAGTCAGAAACAAAGATTGTAGATATTTGCCATATCATTTTCACTTAACAATGATGTGAAAAAGACAAAGTCATTGTATTTTGTCATTTAACAAGGGCCGGGCATGTACATTTAGCTGAAAGTATGTTGACTTAGGCCATGTATATACATGATCTAATTGTGAATTTAGAAATCAGACAGAAATCACAATGAGATCTAAACACCTAGGTAATTGGACAGATAAGAAATTCCAAACACCCTTAGTATCGTAATCACACTATATCTCTCCATCCTACTTTTGAGGTTATAGACACAGCTAACTCTCCAACTATCTTATGATCTATAGATCCAAACAGCCCAACTACTATTCATAATGTATAATCCAGATCATTTTACTCTATAGCCACTATCCAGATTCTTATAATTTGTACGAGATCCAACCATGGCCTTAGTATTATGAATGGAAGGCGTAAATTATCACTGGCAAAAACATCACATATATGTGCAAATTGATAGAATGTTTTAATAATGTCCATATACCACGATATGAAAATTAAGCTCACTTGACCACTGCTAATGTTTTAGTGATTAAGCTAAAATAGCTAGGGAGCAGCTAGATTAGCATGTAGTCATGTACGTAGACAAAATAAATCCAGTCAGAATCTTTGCCAAGACATAAAAGAAGTCCAATCGGAAACAAAGATCATAGATTTTGCTATATTATTTTTGCACTCCATAATTATGTGAAAAAGACACAAAGCGATTGTGTTTTATTATTTAATAAGGGCCATATGCATGAACATTTAGTTGGTCATATGTACACTTATCTCATGTCTAGATCTAATTGTGATTATACAAATCAGCTAACAAGTCTTTATGAGAGCTAAATACCCCAGGTAATTAGATAGATTATAAAAACATTAGCACCCAGATTACTGTAATCCCACTATCTCCCTCCATCCTAGGTTTTGAGAATATAAACACAGCTAACCCTCCAACCATGCATTTTATAATCTAGAGATCCAAACAGCCCTGCTATTATAATGTATAATCCAGATTCTTTTAATCTATATATGAGCACTATCCAAATTCTTATAATTTGTAGGATATCCAGACATGGCCATAGTATTATGAACGACATAAATAATCATTGGCCAAAAAATCTCATATGTTCAAATTGACAGAAAGAATAATGATCTCATACCTTTTCGCTTGAACGAATTCTCTGAGTACTTTGATGAGGCAACTCTCCTCTAATGTTTCTTCATTGATGTTCTTGCCAAAATCATAGAGCAAGCCCTTGAATAATTTGTTCAAGTTAGGAGTTTGAGACACTGAAACAAAAGCACAACAGTCGAATTGTGCTCTAATCTTTTCATAAACTGCATTTGCAAGAGTTGTCTTTCCCAATCCCCCAAATCCAACAATGGAAACTATCTTTCCATGCTGCTGCATGGACACTTCATTCTCTTCTTCTAGAGCCTTGATTAGCTCATCTCTTGCCTCATCAACTCCAACAAGCTCTTTCGCCTCCGTGTACAGAGTGAACAAACGAGTGTCGATCATGACAGGCATAGCAACATCACTATTGATCTTGTACCGTCCGTGCCGCTTGGGATGATATGTCTTCCGAGAATGGTATTTTCAGTATATATTACGGAGAAGGAAATGTGATTTATGGACCGAATGGGGTAGATTTAAGTGAATTCAACTGTGCGGTCAGAGGAATTACCAGACCGCACGAGAGGATATTTGAATCCCTATGCAACTGGTTAATGAGGGGATTAAGGATTAATCAGGAGACGCACACTGTAAGTGTTCACTGCGTCATAAATCGTACCACTCACGCTTTGATCTGGGAGCTGATGCCACTTGCAAGCAACGAGGACTGATTAACTTATCTGCAAAATGCAAGTCATTGGCAATGGCACTGGTACTCCTTGTCAGTGTGCACCAGAACCCTTTGATAAACATTGAAGTTGCTCCGGAGGATGAAAATATTGATGAAGAATTTGAGGAAGCAAACATTGAGGCAGGTGGCACCGCAGCACCTCAATGCGTGGCTGATGAGGGGGAGAACATACCCTTTATTGTTGAACAGCTGCAAGACGAAGAACGTGAATTGGATGAAGCAATGAATACCGATTCGTCTGGTGATGACGATGATGTGCCTGAAGAATGGGTAAGCAGCGACTTCAGTCAATTGAAGAGGTGAAGGAAGCTGTAAAGTGTTGGTCTCTCTCTCTTATGCGAGGGTTTAAAGCAGTCGAGTGCAAATCTCGTAAGTATGATGTGGTATGTGTGAAGGAGGGCTGTCCGTGGAGGGTGCATGCCTATGAGGGTAAATAGAAAGATTATTGGGAATGCTCAATTATCACTCAGCACACTTGTCATTTGCCGGGGGTGCAGAAGACCCATCGCAACCTTATATCACAATACATCGCAAATGAGATGTACGGGATGATAGTAGAGAACATGTCATATGAACCAAAGTCTATTATCAGGCATATTTAGAAAAAGTACAAGTATACCATCTCGTACAGCAAGACGTGGAGTGCAAAACAGAATGTGTTGGAGATGAGGTTTGGTACATTCGAAGCTGCATATGATAATATTCCTCGATTGCTGGCCGTCCTATGTCACAGAAATCCTGGAAGTTATTATGACCTGAAAAGTCTAGACACAGGAGAAGGTCCGCCCTACATATTGCAGCGGGTCTTTTTCAGCTTGGGTCCATGCATTAATGCATTCCAACACTGCCGACCTCTCCTGTGCATCGATGGGACCTTTCTTATAGGAAAGTATAGATTGCAAATGCTGACAGCTATTGGAGTGGATGGAAACAATCAATTGCTTCCTGTTGCTTTTGCTTTTGTTGAGAGCGAGAACACAGACAGTTGGTACTGGTTCCTGGAACGGGTCAAGCTTGCAGCTGTTCGGGATATGGAAGATGTCTGCCTGATTCATGATCGTCACGCCGGCATACTGAGGGCAATACTAGATTTGCAGCAGGGGTGTGTGGAGACCGGAGAGCCGCCCAAGTGATGTGATGTTCGCAGTAGGTGGTGCATGAGACACATTGGTGCAAACTTTTTCAGGCAATTCAAGAACAATCACCTTATGGATATGTTCAAGAGGCTATGCAATGAAACAAATCAGCAAAAATTTAACAAGCAGTGATAGAAACTTGATGAACTGACCGGGAAGAAAAGAAGCGAGGACGCAGCAAAAACCACAACTGCACAGGATGAAGCAGAGGTTTTGTGTCCTTTGCCAACAGATACTGCACGTACTCGCAGAAGGTCTGGGTCAGCGGTGAAAACCTTTTCTGAATGGATTGAGAATGAAGCGAAGGAGAAGTGGGCGTTACTTTACGATACCGATGGTGCAAGGTACGGCATAATGACCACCAACTCCGCCGAGGTTTACAATTGGATGCTGCGAGGTGTTCGTGGGCTTCCACTGGTTGCAATTGTGGAATTCATCGTCCGCGGGTGTACCGATTACTTAAGGGATCGGCTTACTAAAAATTAGGCATTCATGCAAGATCCTGACTGATATTTTGGGAAAATGATGACAGAATATATGACTAAGAAGACAGCTAGCGCCCAGCTACACCACGTACGGCAATGTGGTACACAGGAGCTCAAGTTTGAGATAGCTCCCGAAGACAGAGCACGACGTGGCATGAGACGTCAAACTTTAGTAAAAGAGTGCATTGTCAAACTTGATGGAACTTGTTGTTGCTCATGCATGAGGCCAAAGTTGCTGCACGTACCTTGTTCTCATGTAATAGCTGCTTGTGCGGATATTCGACATCCTGTCGATATATGTGTCAGCCCAAAAATCTGCTAAAGAAATCACACGCTAAAGCATTTTCGTCGAAACCCTAACCCCTGAGCCAACACCGGATTCCGCCGCGATCCCGCTCCTCGTGCAACGTGCGAGCGTCGCGTGCGTGGCCGACCGGCCACGGTCACCGCCGCGAATCCCGTGCGGGCGTCGCACGCGTGGCCGACCGGCCGCGGACGCCGACGCGATCGGCGCCGGCGCGTTTTCCTTCCCCCTCGCTGTTCTCCCCGCGCCGCGTGCATGCGTCGCGCGCGCGAATCCCGCCGGCACGCGTCATTCCTTCTCTTCTCCCCATTTTCTTTTCTTTTTCTTTTCCTTTCCATTTCTCCTTCTCTTTTCCTTTCTTCCCTTTTCTCTTCTTTTTCCCCTTTTTCTTTTCCTTTCTTTCCCCTCTTTTCCCTGTTCCTCCCTCCTCCCTCTGCTCCCGAACGACCACACGACCGCGCGCTGCCGCGCCGCGCGCGCGCGCTCGCCCCCGCGTGCCCCGCGTGACCGCGCGCCACGCCGTGCTGACCGCCGCTCGCGACCCGGCCCTGGCCCGCGCCTTGCCGCGCCGCGCGCGCACGCGCGCACGTTTCCCCGTGCGTGGCCGCGCCGCTCGCCGCGCCACCCGTCGCCCCGCCGCGCGCGCCGTCGCTTCTCCGCCGCTGGCGCCCGGCCCGACCACTGCTCCCACGTGTGCACCGCCGGACCGCGCGCACGCGATCCACGCGCACGCGCACGCGCACGGCCACGGCACGCACGCGCTACCGCACGGCCGCCGCGCCGGCCTCGCCGCCCGCGCCGCCCTGTGCCGCACAGCGCCCGGTCCTTCCCTCCTCCACGTGATTGACATCGTCCTCGCCGCACGCCACCACGCGACACGCACGAAGGGCCGAAGCACCATTAACGGCGCTCCGCCCCGGCCTCTGCCGCGCCCCGGCCTCCACCACCTCGGCCGCCTATAAGTAGGGCCGAGGGGCACCCCCAGCTCCCCACAATCGCCGCCGCACGCTTGGCCCCTCCCCTCCCAGCCCTCAACGCCGCCACACCGAGCCCCGCGCCCGCCGCCACCGGCCTCCGTCGCCACGCCTCCACGCGCCACCCCGGCCCGAGGTGAGGTCGGGAACTGGTTCCCCGTGACCCCCTCTCTCTCATCCCCCTCACCCCGAGCTGCCCTTGGCCCTGGCCGGCCGGATTGGGCCGCCGCCGGCGCCCTACCCCCCCCCCCTCCTCTGTTCTGTGCGGGGAGAGGAGGGAGAAGGGGGCATTTTGCCCATAGCCCCCCCTTTCCTGTATTCCCCAAAAAGAACCCCCCTTCCTTAGTTACCCCTCTTTGCTAAAGAGACCCTGCCCTTTTTAATATTACAAACCAAGCCCCTCCATTATGTAAATCCAATTATACTCGGCACCCTTTAGCATACCCTGAATATTTCTAGGATTCACAAACAAGCCCCTCTTTTCAGAAAACTTGCAAATGAGCCCCTGGGCCCCTGTTTCACCCCTGAACCCCTCTTTACCTCGTCATTTTATGTGCGAAATGATCTCCGATCGACCCGAAATTTTACCACGCCCTTTCTAGTATAGTTCTAGCCATGCCATTAAGAAACCACCCAAAAATATTACCCCTACCTCCGTAACTAAATTATTTCCGATTCAAGCTCAACGATAAAAGCTTTTAGTTCTTTCGCTTGATTGTATGCCTGTTTGTTTGCGTCGTAGGACACGGAGTGAACGAGGAAGTTCCCGGGTGTGATCAAGCGAACGAGGACCAGTTCTGCGACCCCGAACCCGAGGGACAGTGCTTCGACCAGGACCTTCCGCAAGGGTTTGATGATGGCAAGTTCAATTCCGCCCTTTGATGCATATTTTGTCCTAGTTTTTACAAACACAACCCAGTGGCCTGTTTTATAAAATTGCATGGTTTTGCGTGCTGAAAACATGGTAGGATAGCCACCCCTGTTTGAGATGACCATACTTTGACCACCTGATTTTATAAAGAAAACGTGTGTGTGTGGGAAGGGATAATATGTGGTTTTGAAATACGAGTCAGACGGGATGGATGGCATTTCTGTGTGAATTGCCGTTGGTGTGCTCGTACCTGTGTGGTAGGGCAAGGAAGGGAGATATCCATCCTGTCACCCTTAAGGACCGAGTTGATGTGTCATCTCACCTAGCTTCCTGTTGTGCAAACCACTTGACCGTTGTATGGGCAACGGCTTAGCATAACCCCACTAGTTAGTCTGATAGCCATCAGGAGAGCTGAGAGCAACGGGTGATCAAGGAAAAAGGGATAAGCTCTGTGTGACTTATGCCCCGGTTAAACCCCAGTGACAGGTTGAATGACCCCTTGATGGATCCCGTGGTGGCTAGTCAGGTCTAGCTAAGGTGGGTAATGGCTTTGTTGGGATCCGCACCGACACTAAGGTGATCGTGCTGTGGTACCCCACCTGTGGGTAAAGTTGCACACCTCTGCAGAGTTAAAACCTATTCGAATAGCCGTGCCCACGGTATTGGGCAAGTTATGGTGTGGTCACATAACTAGTGTTTCTCTCTGGGAATGTTTGGGCTGGTGTGAGTTGTTTGGAAAGTGTCCGGCAGTTGTGCCGTGTGCTACGGCGGACGGGGAGTCCGGTAGCAGTTTAAAACTTGGATCCGTGTGGATCAACACCGTGTGCTCTTTGATACTGGAAAACTTGTTTTGAAAAATGCTTTTAAAATAAACCCCTGCATATAACCGAGTTTTCCGCAAATGAACCATAACCTTATCCTTGGATTATCCTGTGCATTAAATTCTGTTATACCCCCTCCGTGGGTGTGATTGGACTTGCTGAGTACGTTTGTACTCACCCCATTCTTACTTTTACAGTGGAAGATCCAGACTACGTCCCCGAAGACAACGAGTAGGGTTTCGTCCTGCACCCAGTCTTGCCTGTGGTTAAGGCCACCGTTGGAGTTCCGCATGGCACAAGACTCTGATGATCCTCTTTTCGTAGCCAGTGTAGTGGTGTGGGTTTTAGTTGTAATCCTCGCGATAGTGGCGCTTCACTGCCCATTACCGCGTAGAGTTGTACGGTGATGTACCATCTGATGTAATAAAAGTGTTATCAGCCTCCTGGGACTGATAAAGCAACACTTTTAAGTCTCCCCTGACGGGGGGGGGGGGCGCTTCAGGTGGTATCAGAGCCGTAGACTGGCCGTAGGACGTGACCCTAGGAACGAGACCCTTTTTCAGGCCCTAGGACTTGTTCTGACTTAGATATCTTTCTGCACAAACACTTACCACTGGTTCTTGCCCTGTTCCAGATGGCTGATAACGGATGGGTCAGCGGAATCTTCCACGCAGAGCCCAGCCTTCCTAAGTTATTGTTACTCAGCCTGGAACGCGTTGGGGTTATGGAGCCACCAGAGTATGCTTACCGAGAATACATCTCCGGAGGCACCCTTCGGTGCGATATAATGGTTTTTGTGGAGAAAAGCACCCGCTACCCTGATGTGGACCCTTGGTTCATCTCCACAACTGGCTTCCGCTTCCCTGACACCTACCGAAAGGCCGCCCGTAAAGCCCTGCGACGGCTGCGTGTGCTCTACAGGCACCACCTTCAGCGGACTCCTATGGGATTTTTCCCACCCACTGAAGGTAGAGGACGCACTTGGATTGCCCGGATGAGGGGGCTTGGACGAGAAGAAGAAGACCTGGAGGATACAGTTTCCCACCTATCCATCTACCTTACTGGCTTGGATGCACTCTACCGCGAATAGGCGGCGCAACTGAGGCAGCTAATCCATGGGATTGAAAAGATAACCCAGGAGCTGGAGGAATAACGGACAAGAGCCGCAAGCGCCGAGTATTCCTTGGCCACCCTCCAAGCCCAGATGCAGGAATACGAGAACCGCAACGGAATAGGTGGATGGATAGAGGAAGAAGAAGAAGAAGAACCCATGGAAACTCATTGGGATAAGGGTACTCAGACCGAAGATGAGGAGATAGATCGAAGCCTCCCAATAAAGAAGCGCCCTATCAGGATCGAGGAGGAATCCCCGTGATAGGATTAGCACTCCAAGCTAGAACCCTACCCTAATAACCCCGTACCCATGAAAACTGTATCCCCGAGTTGCAATAATAAATGATATCTACTCCCTTTTGTACCTGTGTTAGATTGTTTACCCTGTCCTTATTTCAGATGGCTGAGGAAGGATGGACCCAGGGCGATTGCCAAGCTGCACCTGGCTTCCCCAGCCTTTTGATCGACACCCTGGAGGGCCTTGGCGTCACGGAACGCCCAAGGTACTACAGCCGAGAGTACGAGCACCATGGTACCCTCCGCTGCAGGGTGATCCTGGTCATCGCCAGGAGCAATCGCCACCCCGACATCCAGCCATGGCGAGTAACTACCACCAGGTTCAGACACCTGGACACCTACCCCTTGGCCATCAGAAAAGCACTCCGTTATTTGTGCCGGATTTTTGAAGAACACCTCGCCCCCACACCAGCGAAGTTCTTTCCGCCGGCCATCAGAACCCCAGTCTGGGAAGCACGTATGAGAAACCTGGAACGACGTCGCCACGAAGAAGGCCCCCTATACGAAGTGGCTACTTACCTAACCGCCCTGGACCGACTCTTTGATGAGCAAGCCAACCTTCTGAGGGAGCAGACCCATCGAGCCGAGCAAGCGGAGCTCGCAGTGAGATTACAGCAGATCCGAGCTGCCCACGCCGAGGCAAGAGCCGCAGCCGCAGTCAGTAGCGAAGCAGTCGCCCAAGAGAGCCTCAGGCAAGCCCGAGACCGGCGCATGCAAGATTGGACCCGAAGTGGAACACCAGTCCCGGCAATTGGGGAAGACCATGTTTTACTCGGGACACCCATCATAGGATGGGGACCACTCTTTGCAAATACACAAGCCCCACCAGAGAACCCTGAAAGTTCCACGGCCGCCGTCGAAGGAGATACTGCAGCGCAACCCTTGACCAATGGAAATCCAGAGGACGGCGAGCAAGGATCACTCACGCTTCCCGCCCCAGAAGAAGGCCTGCCCCGCGAATAAAATAACCGACGCCACCCTAGTGATGTGTCCCCAGCCGCTTTTGTTTAAGTCGTGCCGGATCCCGGACGACTAGTACGAGACCTAGCCTTGCCCCAAGCTGTACCTCCCCCTTGCACTAATAAAATTGTTGTGCTTGCTGTTTGTGATGTTGTGTGCCGGTTTGTTATGTGCTGCTTATATAACTACTGGCAGAAGGTAGATTCTGCCTTATATACGAATTAAACAACTTAAACATCACATAATAGTAACCCCACTCTACCCAATCAACAGATGGCTCCCCGAAGCATCGCAAGGGCCTCCCGTAGCCGGAACCCTGCAACCACTGGTGCCGAACCGCAGCCTGTCGAACAAAATCTTCAGGGAGAACAGGAAGTAAGCCAGAACCGAGGAGAAGATCAAGGAGGAGAGCAACTACCACCACCCCCACCCCTCGGAGACCTGGCACAAATAATCCACAACCAGACCCTCATACTGGAAACACTGGCCAACGCCCTTGTGAACCGGCAACCACGAGGGCAGAACATGAACGACAAGCTAACAGCCTTTCTGAGGACCAAGCCACCCACCTTTGCTGGATCCTGCAACCCTTTGGATGCAGACGACTGGTTACGAGTAATTCAGAGGAAACTCGAACCGTTCGAATGTCAGGATCGAGACAAAGTCCTTTTGGCAGCCCACCAACTCACCGGAACAGCATTATCCTGGTGGGAAAATTATTGTGCCGCAGCCGAAGACGCCTCTACCATCACTTGGGAGGAATTCGTGAAAGAATTCCGCCGTTATCACATCCCTTCGGCCACCATGAAGCGCAAGGCGGATGAATTCCGCGCACTGCAGCAAGGAAGCATGACGGTGGAAGAGTACACCCACCGGTTCATTGAGTTGGCCCGATATGCACCGGAGGAAGTGAACGACGATGACAAGAAGCAAGACATGTTCAAGAAGGGGCTAAGCCCAGAACTCTGGACCCTGCTTACCCCTCAGATCTACCCTGACTTCAACACTCTGATGAACAAGGCCATCCTTACGGAAAGGGCCAAGGCTGAAGAAAGAAAGGACAACAAACGCAAGTTCCTGGAAAGTAAGGCCCGCCAGCAGGATCGTTTCCAGAAGCCGAAAAACTTCAGCTACACCGCACCAAGATCACAGGCCCCGATGCAGTATAGAACTCAGTCCCAAGGGACAGGACCACGGGCCCCTGAGACACAGCCTAGAAGCCAGAGCACCATGATGGCCCCACAGAGTAATGCCAGCATAGTCGCCTCCGACAACACCAATGTTAGGGCCTGTTTCAACTGCCGTGAGACAGGGCATTTCATCGCCAATTGCCCTTACGCCAAGAATAAGCCGGCCACGTCAGCTTTCTCCAACTCGGTGAATGGACCCAGACCAGCCCTGACCGGCGCCAACCGAGTGCCTATCCGCAACAATGACAACAGTCAGCAGACGAAGCAGTCTTAGCAATCATTTGGACGAGCCCGCGTCAATCACATCGACGCGCAGGAAGCTCAAGGAGCTCAGGGCGTAGTACTCGGTGAGTACCTAGTCAACTCAGCTTTGGCAACAGTATTATTTGATTCTGGAGCATCACACTCGTTCATATCCTCAAATTTTGTGGGACAACACCGAATACCTACAGTACTACTGAAAACGCCCCTATTAACCCAGACGCCCGGAGGCGACATCAAATGCCAACTAGGTTGTCTACGGGTAAGGATCATTTTAAGTGGGGTAGAATTTCTAGCGGACTTGGTAGTACTTAAGTCTAAGGGGATAGACGTGATCCTTGAAATGGACTGGTTAAGCCGACACAATGGCCTCATAGGCTGTGCTGACAAAGTGGTACACTTAACAAACCCCGAAGGAGTACGAGTAACCTGCCATACTCAGGAAAGTGGGTCTAGCCCAATGGTGTTTAACATGGAAGCCAAGTCCTTAGAAGAAGTCCCGGTAGTAAACGAATACCCAGATGTTTTTCCCGAAGAACTTCCCGGTATGCCACGAGACAGGGATATAGAATTCGTCATCGACCTTATCCCCGGAACCTCCGCTATAGCCAAGAGACCCTATAGGATGGCGGCCTCGGAGTTGACGGAATTAAAGAAGCAACTAGAAGAACTGCAATGAATTGGCTTCATCAGACCAAGCTCGTCGCCATGGGGAGCCCCAGTTCTGTTTGTCAAGAAGAAAGATGGGAGTATGAGGTTGTGCGTAGATTACCGAGCACTGAACGAGGTTACTATTAAGAATAAGTACCCCCTCCCCAGGATTGATGACCATTTCGATCAGCTAAAAGGAGCCAAGTACTTTTCCAAGATCGACCTAAGGTCAGGGTATTTCCAGCTCAAGATTAGGGAAAGTGACATCCCTAAGACGGCTTTTGTCACCCGCTACGGGCAGTTTGAGTTCACCGTAATGTCCTTCGGACTAACCAATGCCCCTGCCTATTTTATGAATCTCATGAATAAAGTATTTATGGATGAGCTGGATAAGTTTGTCGTAGTCTTTATCGACGACATACTTATCTACTCCAAGAGTATTCAGGAACATGAGCAACATCTGCGGGTAGTATTGGAAAAGCTGAGGACACATAGACTATATGCCAAGTTTAGCAAGTGTGAGTTCTGGCTGGAGAGAGTAGCTTTCCTTGGTCACATTCTGACCGCGGAAGGCGTAGCAGTGGACCCCGAGAAGGTTGAAGCAGTTTCCAACTGGCAGCAACCGACTAATGTTAGTGAAATCAGAAGTTTTCTTGGATTAGCCGGGTACTACCGAAGATTTATTGAGGGATTCTCTAAGATAGCCCGACCCATGACGGAACTTCTTAAGAAGGAAAAGAAGTTCGCCTGGATGGAATCTTGTGAAAGAAGTTTTCAAGAATTGAAGCAGAGGTTGACAACCGCCCCAGTGCTAACTCTACCAGACATTCATCGGGATTTTGTCATTTATTGTGATGCATCCCGACAAGGATTAGGGTGTGTTCTGATGCAAGACGGGAAAGTCGTAGCATATGCTTCCCGCCAACTCCGGACCCATGAGCAGAACTATCCGACCCATGATTTGGAACTTGCAGCCGTAGTGCATGCCCTTAAGATTTGGAGACATTACCTGATTGGAAATAAGTGTGAGGTTTACACCGACCACAAGAGTCTGAAGTATATCTTCACCCAGCCGGATTTAAACTTAAGGCAAAGAAGATGGTTGGAGTTGGTCAAGGACTACAATTTGGAAATTCAATATCACCCCGGGAAAGCAAACGTAGTAGCCGATGCCTTAAGTCGAAAATCCTATGGACCTAAAAATGACCATCTGCGCGAGGAAATGGCACGATTAAATGTGCACATGGTTCCTCGAGGTTCCAGCCAAGTGCTAAACGTTCAATCGACACTAGAGGATAGGACTAGAGAAGCCCAAAGCTCGGATCAGGAGTTAATAAAGATCTGCAAACAAACTGGAGAAAACAAAGCACCGGGCTTCAGAGTAGACGATAAGGGAACGTTATGGTACGAGGATAGGATTTGTGTACCCCAGAATGGAGACTTCAGGCAGATAATCATGGACGAAGCCCATAACTCAGCCTACTCCATCCACCCAGGATCCACCAAAATGTATATGGACATAAAGAAAAAATATTGGTGGAATGGAATGAAGGCGGATATTGCACGATTTGTGGCTCATTGTGATACCTGCCAAAGGATCAAGGCCGAACATCAAAAGTCGGCAGGATTATTGCAACCCTTGCCTATCCCGGTGTGGAAATGGGATGAGATAGGAATGGACTTTGTAGTGGGTCTACCTAGGACGCAGAAGGGACATGATTCCATATGGGTAATAGTGGACCGACTCACTAAATCAGCTCATTTTATACCCGTACGAACCACTTATGGTGGAGAAAAGCTGGCAAAGCTTTATGTAGAAAATATAGTAAAGTTGCATGGAGTGCCTAGCAAAATTGTATCAGATAGAGGAACTCAATTCACCTCTAGGTTTTGGAAAAGCTTACATCAAGCCATGGGCACCAAATTAGATTTCAGCTCCGCATACCACCCACAGACGGATGGTCAAACCGAGAGGGTAAATCAAATTATGGAGGATATGCTAAGAGCATGTGTCCTGACTACGGAAAGGACTGGGAGCAGAGTCTGCCTTACACAGAATTTTCGTACAACAATAGTTACCAAGCCAGCTTAGGCATGTCACCATTCGAAGCCCTCTATGGAAGAAAGTGCAAAACTCCCCTGATGTGGTCGGAAGTTGGAGAACGTGCACTAGTAGGACCCGCGCTTATAAAAGAAGCGGAAGAAAAAGTAGCGGAGATCCGAGAAAAATTGAAAGCAGCTCAGTCCCGACAAAAGAGCTACGCAGACAAGAAGAGGCGGGAAATAAGTTTCAACCCAGGAGATTTTGTCTATCTCAAAGTCTCCCCCATTCGAGGAACACGGAGATTTCAGGTACAAGGTAAATTGGCCCCTCGATACATTGGACCGTATCGGGTTCTGAAGAAAGTCGGAGCAGTGGCATACCGACTGGAGTTACCAGAAGAAATATCGGATATACACCCAGTGTTTCATGTTTCGCAATTAAGAAGGTGTTTGAGAGTACCTGAGGGAGAACATGTGCCGGTGGAAACAATAGATCTGCAGCCGGACCTGCGATACCAGGAAGTACCGGTCAAAATTTTGGACACTGTCACTAGAAGGACAAGAAACTCCGAAGTACGGATATGCAGGGTTCAATGGAGCAGACACGGAATAGAAGAAGCGACATGGGAACGCGAAGAGGCTTTAAAGAAGGAATTTCCCCATCTGTTTAGGAGCCAGCCGAATCTCGAGGACGAGATTCATTTAAGTGGGGTAGGTTTGTGACAGCCCAAAAATCTGCTAAAGAAATCACACGCTAAAGCATTTTCGTCGAAACCCTAACCCCTGAGCCAACACCGGATTCCGCCGCGACCCCGCTCCTCGTGCAACGTGCGAGCGTCGCGTGCGTGGCCGACCGGCCACGGTCACCGCCGCGAATCCCGTGCGGGCGTCGCACGCGTGGCCGACCGGCCGCGGACGCCGCCGCGATTGGCGCCGGCGCGTTTTCCTTCCCCCTCGCTGTTCTCCCCGCGCCGCGTGCATGCGTCGCGCGCGCGAATCCCGCCGGCACGCGTCATTCCTTCTCTTCTCCCCATTTTCTTTTCTTTTTCTTTTCCTTTCCATTTCTCCTTCTCTTTTCCTTTCTTCCCTTTTCTCTTCTTTTTCCCCTTTTTCTTTTCCTTTCTTTCCCCTCTTTTCCCTGTTCCTCCCTCCTCCCTCTGCTCCCGAACGACCACACGGCCGCGCGCTGCCGCGCCGCGCGCGCGCGCTCGCCCCCGCGTGCCCCGCGTGACCGCGCGCCGCGCCATGCTGACCGCCGCTCGCGACCCGCCCCTGGCCCGCGCCTTGCCGCGCCGCGCGCGCACGCGCGCGCGTTTCCCTGTGCGTGGCCGCGCCGCTCGCTGCGCCACCCGTCGCCCCGCCGCGCGCGCCGTCGCTTCTCCGCCGCTGGCGCCCGGCCCGACCACTGCTCCCACGTGTGCACCGCCGGACCGCGCGCACGCGATCCACGCGCACGCGCACGGCCACGGCACGCACGCGCTACCGCACGGCCGCCGCGCCGGCCTCGCCGCCCGCGCCGCCCTGTGCCGCACAGCGCCCGGTCCTTCCCTCCTCCACGTGATTGACATCGTCCTCGCCGCACGCCACCACGCGACACGCACGAAGGGCCGAAGCACCATTAACGGCGCTCCGCCCCGGCCTCTGCCGCGCCCCGGCCTCCACCACCTCGGCCGCCTATAAGTAGGGCCGAGGGGCACCCCCAGCTCCCCACAATCGCCGCCGCACGCTTGGCCCCTCCCCTCCCAGCCCTCAACGCCGCCACACCGAGCCCCCGCGCCCGCCGCCGCCGGCCTCCGTCGCCACGCCTCCACGCGCCACCCCGGCCCGAGGTGAGGTCGGGAACTGGTTCCCCGTGACCCCCTCTCTCTCATCCCCCTCACCCCGAGCTGCCCTTGGCCCTGGCCGGCCGGATTGGGCCGCCGCCGGCGCCCTACCCCCCCCCCTCCTCTGTTCTGTGCGGGGAGAGGAGGGAGAAGGGGGCATTTTGCCCATAGCCCCCCCCTTTCCTGTATTCCCCAAAAAGAACCCCCCTTCCTTAGTTACCCCTCTTTGCTAAAGAGACCCTGCCCTTTTTAATATTACAAACCAAGCCCCTCCATTATGTAAATCCAATTATACTCGGCACCCTTTAGCATACCCTGAATATTTCTAGGATTCACAAACAAGCCCCTCTTTTCAGAAAACTTGCAAATGAGCCCCTGGGCCCCTGTTTCACCCCTGAACCCCTCTTTACCTCGTCATTTTATGTGCGAAATGATCTCCGATCGACCCGAAATTTTACCACGCCCTTTCTAGTATAGTTCTAGCCATGCCATTAAGAAACCACCCAAAAATATTACCCCTACCTCCGTAACTAAATTATTTCCGATTCAAGCTCAACGATAAAAGCTTTTAGTTCTTTCGCTTGATTGTATGCCTGTTTGTTTGCGTCGTAGGACACGGAGTGAACGAGGAAGTTCCCGGGTGTGATCAAGCGAACGAGGACCAGTTCTGCGACCCCGAACCCGAGGGACAGTGCTTCGACCAGGACCTTCCGCAAGGGTTTGATGATGGCAAGTTCAATTCCGCCCTTTGATGCATATTTTGTCCTAGTTTTTACAAACACAACCCAGTGGCCTGTTTTATAAAATTGCATGGTTTTGCGTGCTGAAAACATGGTAGGATAGCCACCCCTGTTTGAGATGACCATACTTTGACCACCTGATTTTATAAAGAAAACGTGTGTGTGTGGGAAGGGATAATATGTGGTTTTGAAATACGAGTCAGACGGGATGGATGGCATTTCTGTGTGAATTGCCGTTGGTGTGCTCGTACCTGTGTGGTAGGGCAAGGAAGGGAGATATCCATCCTGTCACCCTTAAGGACCGAGTTGATGTGTCATCTCACCTAGCTTCCTGTTGTGCAAACCACTTGACCGTTGTATGGGCAACGGCTTAGCATAACCCCACTAGTTAGTCTGATAGCCATCAGGAGAGCTGAGAGCAACGGGTGATCAAGGAAAAAGGGATAAGCTCTGTGTGACTTATGCCCCGGTTAAACCCCAGTGACAGGTTGAATGACCCCTTGATGGATCCCGTGGTGGCTAGTCAGGTCTAGCTAAGGTGGGTAATGGCTTTGTTGGGATCCGCACCGACACTAAGGTGATCGTGCTGTGGTACCCCACCTGTGGGTAAAGTTGCACACCTCTGCAGAGTTAAAACCTATTCGAATAGCCGTGCCCACGGTATTGGGCAAGTTATGGTGTGGTCACATAACTAGTGTTTCTCTCTGGGAATGTTTGGGCTGGTGTGAGTTGTTTGGAAAGTGTCCGGCAGTTGTGCCGTGTGCTACGGCGGACGGGGAGTCCGGTAGCAGTTTAAAACTTGGATCCGTGTGGATCAACACCGTGTGCTCTTTGATACTGGAAAACTTGTTTTGAAAAATGCTTTTAAAATAAACCCCTGCATATAACCGAGTTTTCCGCAAATGAACCATAACCTTATCCTTGGATTATCCTGTGCATTAAATTCTGTTATACCCCCTCCGTGGGTGTGATTGGACTTGCTGAGTACGTTTGTACTCACCCCATTCTTACTTTTACAGTGGAAGATCCAGACTACGTCCCCGAAGACAACGAGTAGGGTTTCGTCCTGCACCCAGTCTTGCCTGTGGTTAAGGCCACCGTTGGAGTTCCGCATGGCACAAGACTCTGATGATCCTCTTTTCGTAGCCAGTGTAGTGGTGTGGGTTTTAGTTGTAATCCTCGCGATAGTGGCGCTTCACTGCCCATTACCGCGTAGAGTTGTACGGTGATGTACCATCTGATGTAATAAAAGTGTTATCAGCCTCCTGGGACTGATAAAGCAACACTTTTAAGTCTCCCCTGACGGGGGGGGGCGCTTCAGGTGGTATCAGAGCCGTAGACTGGCCGTAGGACGTGACCCTAGGAACGAGACCCTTTTTCAGGCCCTAGGACTTGTTCTGACTTAGATATCTTTCTGCACAAACACTTACCACTGGTTCTTGCCCTGTTCCAGATGGCTGATAACGGATGGGTCAGCGGAATCTTCCACGCAGAGCCCAGCCTTCCTAAGTTATTGTTACTCAGCCTGGAACGCGTTGGGGTTATGGAGCCACCAGAGTATGCTTACCGAGAATACATCTCCGGAGGCACCCTTCGGTGCGATATAATGGTTTTTGTGGAGAAAAGCACCCGCTACCCTGATGTGGACCCTTGGTTCATCTCCACAACTGGCTTCCGCTTCCCTGACACCTACCGAAAGGCCGCCCGTAAAGCCCTGCGACGGCTGCGTGTGCTCTACAGGCACCACCTTCAGCGGACTCCTATGGGATTTTTCCCACCCACTGAAGGTAGAGGACGCACTTGGATTGCCCGGATGAGGGGGCTTGGACGAGAAGAAGAAGACCTGGAGGATACAGTTTCCCACCTATCCATCTACCTTACTGGCTTGGATGCACTCTACCGCGAACAGGCGGCGCAACTGAGGCAGCTAATCCATGGGATTGAAAAGATAACCCAGGAGTTAAGAGAGGGCGCCGTCATACACGGCGTATTCGTAATGATATGCATGATTTAGAGCTCCGTCCGAGGATACAGCGCTGCAGTGCATGTAATCAGAGTGGACACACGTATAAATGTTGTCCAAATAATGATGCTGGCCCCAGTTCTGCTGAAGCTGGCCCTACAGGTGATGCTAGAGATGGAAGACCTCCGGTTGCATCAAGGCGTGGGAGACGTCGCCGATCGAGTGCTACTACATCATCAGGCATCATTTAGTTGTAATTTTATTTGTATATTTAAACTTGTTTGTTATCGTACTATTTTATTTTTAATGGCTTGATGTATCGTACTATCGTAATATTTGGATTCTATGTTGCAAAACGTTATCGCTTAACGATCTTCATACGCATTTTAGATACCGTAATCTTTTTCGTAAAATTGAACTAAATTTTTTATGTATACAAAAGAGTATGGCGAATAAACCTTGTAATTGAAAAAAGTTTGAATTTTAAATACTTTGTAAAACATAAATTTCAATAAAAAATAACAAAAAAATAAGCAGGGGACCTCCCGCCCAGTGGCCGGGCGGGATGCCTGCCTCAGGAGCCTCTTCGCGAATAAGAAACTTTTCCTATTCGCGAAGAGACCCTCGGGAGGGGCCTGGAAATAGTTTTCGAGCCTCCCACCCGGTGGATGGACGGGAGGTACCCATTTTTTTAAATGTTCCCAACCGGCACTTTTTTCGAATTTTATTTTTTAACCTTTTTTAAAAAAAGTCACGGGCCGTGGCGGTGACGAGACGGCAAGGATAATGCAGGCACCTCGCGTCTGATGAGCGTTGCCATCAGGCGGTAGGTGAAGCTACTCGTGTTCGCGGAGCAGAGTTACGCACAGAACAGAGCACGCTGAAACAGAGGATGGGGGATCACTACTATATAGTGGTCTCACACTCTCGTTGCACACCGAAGCAGAGCATGCATCGGAGTTGCCATGAAATGCTACATCAGTGGGCCCATATTTATTACAAGGAAAGAGAACGGCGACCATGCACACTGGCATCTTTGCTCTGACGTCTCACCAGCACATGACGATCAAGGTCACAAGCTGCAAATTACACAAAATACTTCTTGTTCCTTGCTAGACTAACAAACAGCAGGCTACCCACAACGTAAAAACTATGCAAATGATCGTGCTTTTAATTTGCACGCAACAGGAACACACCCTACAATAGGATGCCCTTGCGTTTTGTTCTGTCCAGACCTCCATGGCTCCTGAGGCCTGCGCACCGCATTGTTGATGTCGTCAGCGACCAACATGACTTTACTACTGCAGTAAAGGGAGTAAGATTTAGCCAGCTAGGAAGACCTCCAGGTTCCAAGAGTGCACAAGGCAGACATCATAATATGTAGTGCTTAACCAACCAAATCTAACCCACACATGTGACATTTCAATGTGAAACTGAGTAGATAACATCGCTACTTACAGGTTCGAGTTGTCTGGTATTGTCCATGAGCGAGCAATTTAACTTCTGCAGATGTGGCGAAGCAGAGGAACTTATCATCTGCGAGCAACTAATCATTGGCGTTAACTCAAATCATTTCTCCGGTGTGACACCTGGCCCAATTTGAATGTAGCCCATAAGTGCTGCGTGCACATGTTTAGTACCACCTTGCAAGTTGAGCAAAGGTGGAGCCAACTTATAAACATTTATCCTCCAGCCATAGCATCTTCGGGTTGACCTTTTATATGAAGCGAGGACGAAAGTGTAAGCAGGATGCTATGTGTATGCGAGCTCGTTCCTCGGAAGGGCTAGGCAGTGTGCGGTTTTGGAGGGCCGGGTGTGACATCCGGTTCGTTATTCAACATCTGAATCTGAGATAGAAATCGAAACAAAATTAGGATTAGAGGAAAATAAGGAGGGGAAAATGGTTTAGGAGAACGGGGGAAGAACAACAAGAGCAGCACCGTCAATATCAGTCCAGGATCCATCATCCGAATCTGAGGAAATAAACCAGCAAAAAATTAACGCAAATTAAGTTTAGGAGAAACAGAGAAGGGGGGTAGCAAGGGATAACAACAGCAGCTAGCGTTCCGTCGTCTTCAATTAAGATTGTAAGAAAAAACAAAGTAGGAAAACATGGCACAGGGTGGGAAAAAACCAACGCAAGGAATAAATACCGGGAAAGGAGTATCCCATGCTCGGGATGATTGGGATGCATTTCAGCTGCATGCGTCAGTGCAGCCTTGGCTTGCTCCGCCTTCTCCTTGTTAGCGCCCTCACAGTACAGGAGGCCAGCCGTGACCCACTGCAGCGATGGCAGGTTTCCCAGGCCCAAGTCGAGGCCAACATCGCTGCTGGCAATTCCTCCTCCCTCCCGCACGTAAAACAACGGCAAGAATACCACTGGCATCTCTGAGCTTTGGCATAGCTCCTTGTTGAAATACCACTGGCCATACAAATCGCGAGAAGGAACAGAATACAAGGCACGGGAACAAACCAGCACCAACAACGAATCCATGAAGGATTCCCAGGTTCTCGTTGTCCACCACCAAACTTAGTGTGCGGAGAGCTGGCAACCTCCCGAGGATTTCGAGGTCGCCCTGATGCAGCTCCCTCACAGCGATACATAGGATGGTGAGATCCGGAACAAGTGATGGATTCATCCAAGCCGGCAGTATAGAAAACCAATAGCTGTTTACTGTACGCAAATCACGAATATGTCGAGGGGCGACCCAGGCATCCAATCCACCGATGCTGCGTTGACCAGGGTGGACCGAGATATCTAGTTTCTGGATCTTTTGTAGCATGCGTAGGCACTCCAACACCTTGTCGTTCCACTCGTCCAATTCAATCTCCAGCTGCCTTAGTGCAGCTAGCTGGCCCAACTCTTCTACAATATTTATGGTGGAGCCATCAATGCATAACCTCGACAGCTGTTCAAGGCATGTTAGGTTTCCAATTCCATTCGGCACTTTTGTAGACCCGTCGATGTATAGGAACATCAAATTAGTTAGCTGAACAACACCCGAAGGCAACCATGAAATTCTATTATTGCCCCTTACGTCCAATGTTTGTAGAAACTGCAGGTTCCCTATTTCTTCCGGGAGCTGAGAAATACTTGTCCAACATAGTCCCAAGTACCTCAACTGATATAGATTCTCAAGGTACTTAAGACTCTTAGCTTGTGAAAGATCACATTCACATAAATCCAGTACACGTAAAACCTGAAAACTCCCAAGAGCCGGCGCTTGAGCAAATTCAGATGGGAAGATAACAACTGACCTTGCATGTTGCAGCGAGCTCCTACTAGCATGAGCCATTATGTGACTGTTCTTGACATTTTGAAGGGACAACCTCCGAATCGTATCTGATGGAGATGTGCTATCCATATCACTTAGTACAGTAACAAAGTTTTCTTCAGTTGACAAGGAACGGATAAGATCCAGCACCATATCATGTACGCGACAACTACGTGGCATGCCAGTGTCTGTGCCATATATTGCCTGGACCATACTTCTATTTATGAGCACGTTGAAATAACTATCTCCGATTTCAAATAGACTCTTCCCCTGTTTTTCACTTTTGATAAAACCTTCAGCTATCCACATCCTTATCAAACGATCCTTGTCAATTTCAAAATCTTCTGGAAACATGCTTAAATATAATAAGCAAGTCCTTAGATGGCATGGCAGCTCATAATAGCTAAATGATAAAATCTTTCTCATATTCTTCACATCTAGATTGTTTTCCAGACCAGTACCAACGGAATTGTACACCTCATACCAATCTATTTTATTTCTTGTTTTACAAGCTAGCAGACTTGCCACCGTAAGGATTGCTAAGGGTACACCAGCACATTTCTTTAGTATTCTGTCAGATACTTCGGCCAGCTCCTCATCTGGACATTTTTCTCTGTCTTCATTATTATCTTTGTTCTTACTACCAAATATTCTTCTATACAGTAATTTCCGGGAGTTATTCAAAGAAAGGGGTTTCAGCTTGTAAGCACCACCGGCTTGTTCAGCAACATCAAAAATACGGGTAGTTGTGATGATAGCGTATCCAACATCATTATCAGGCAAAGCACATCTGATCATTTTCCAGACTGAGATATCCCATATGTCGTCAATAACAATGAAATACCTATACATATGCCAAGTTAGTAGCAAGAACAAATGGTTTTAAGATGGAAAAAGTTATCATAATGTACATATACCACGGTATGCAAATTGAGCTAACTGGACAACAACTAACGTTTTAGTGACTAGAGTAAAATAGCTAGGGAGCAGCTAGATTAGCATGTATGTAGACAAAATAAGTCCACTTAGGATCATTGACAAAACAAAAAGGAACTCGAATCAGAAACAATGATTGTAGATTTTGCTTATTTACACTTGAAAATATGCGAAAAATATTAAGTGGTTTCTATTTTGCTATTTAACGAGGGCCATGCATGAGCATTTAGTTAACCTTATGTAGACTTAGGCCATGTCTGGATCTAATTTTGATAAAAGAAATCGGATAAAAATTATTATGAGAAATAAACACCCAGATTATTGTAATCCCACTATCTACCTTCACCCTAATTTTGAGGTAATAGACACAACCAACCCTCCAACCATCTTAAAATCTAGGAACCCGGACAACCCAGTTATAATGTATAATCTAGATTCTTTCTTACAATCTGACAAGACCCAAACATTGCCTTTAGTATTATGAATGGAAGGCATAAATTATCATTGGCAAAAAAAAAATACCAAATGTACAAGTGTACATAAGGAATGATCTCATACCTTTTCTCTTGAAGGAATTCTCTGAGTACTTTTATGAGCCGACTCTCATCCAATGTTTCTTCATTATTTTTTTTGCCAAGATCACAGAGCAAGCCCTTGAATAATTTCTTCAAGTTAGGAGTTTGAGACACTGAAACAAAAGCACAACAATCGAATCGTGCTCTAATCTTTTCATAAACTGCTTTTGCAAGAGTTGTCTTTCCTAGTCCCCCAAATCCAACAATGGAAACTATCTTTCCATGCTGCTGCATGGACACTTCATTCTCTTCTTCTAGAATCTTAATTAGCTCATCTCTTGCCTCATCAATTCCAACAAGCTCTTTCGCCTCCGTGTACTGACTGAACAAACGTGGATCGATCATGACAGGCATAGCAACATCACTGCTGATCTTGTACCTTCCATGCCGCTTGGCTACCTCTTCGACACGGGTCTTGATGTCTCTGATCTCAGTGGCCATCCCATGGCGAATCTTGGCCTTTCTAAACAAACCAACACTTCTATCAATGAACTTCTTGATGCCATGCAGATTGCCCTGCTCTTTACCCTGCCCACGGACCATGAATGTGTCAATACCATCCTCTATATCATAGGACAGCTCCCTCAAATCCCTAGCCCAGATCTTGTCTTGAATGTCAAGCCGGTCGGCCGGTGTGCTAGAGACCTTCTCAAGGGCACCCTTCATACTCTCGAGCTCCGATTGGAGAAACCTGATCTCCCCCTTCAGCCCCTTCTGCAGATTGTACTCGCCATTGAGAAGTTCACCCAGCTTGGTGATAACGCTTGGCAGTGCACCTGTCACCACCTCCATGCAAGGATTTGTCGCTGGGCGAATACAAGGAGCTAGTAGGTTATTGTTTCTGTTTTCCCTCGTGTTGCACTTGCACAAGGCGCGTCTGAATAATAAAGGATGAGAGGGTACAAGATATAGGACTCACTAGGTTCTTCTTGATGGGAATCAAGAGCTGCCACAGCCAGGCAGGAACTTAGATGGAGTCGCTGCTGGTCGTCCCCAGATCGTGCTTCTGCGACGCTATGCAACTTCCACGGCCGCCTTGACTCGAACTTGCTGCCACCAACCAACTCAGGTGCTCGCAGCTGCCATATAATACAACGCTATGCCAGGGGAATGAACGGCAATAATAGATGAGAGATGGAATGAGATCGGATCAAATAAAGGGAAACTGGATAGGAGGGAACATATCTCATTTGCTTAAAGCATTTGCACTAACAAGACGAATCTTCTTCCTTTTCCTTAGACCAAAGTGAAGTAGACAGGCCATGGTGGAAGATGGCATCTTCTTGCCCTTATGATCAACCTTTCCCTTTACAAATATCCTCACTTATCATTTTAGTGGGGTGCAGTACACTATAGGACATAGACCAGCGGAGCATGCAAGTGTGGGCATTCTAGGAGGTAGTGGTATGCATGCACTGAAGTCTGAAGTCTGAATACGGCCGGGTGGCAATGGCAGGAAAAACCTCACTAGTGCTTCCATATGCAACGGAATCAGCGATTGTACTGCACCAATCTGTCTCTGCCTTCCAATGTACACCCCTTAGTATTGTGCCGAGCTCTGTTCTGAAACCTGAAGGCCGGCCGTTTCTTACCATGTACAACATTACCACATTCAAAAGGCAGACAAGGAACAGAAGACAGAACCACTTGATGGCGTCCTCAGCGAGCCGCTGACCTGGGTCTCCATGGCGTCGTCGTCAGGTTTGGGTGCCCGTACCTCGACGTGTGGAATCAATGAACACAGATGAACCTCGCCGTCGTGCGGCTCCGGCAGCCGGCGGGGAGAATGGCCTCCTGCAGCTCGGACATGGTCTTGCAGAAGCAGAGGTCCTGCTACAGTGCGACGAGCAGGGGGCGAGGGTAAGGAGCTAGTAAGTTACTGTTTTCCCTGTGTTGCACAAGGCTCATTATGAATAATAAAGGACTAGAGGGCACAAGATATAGGACTCACTAGGTTCTTCTTGATGGGAATTGAGAGCTGCTGCAGCCAGCAGATCCTTGGACGGATCGAGTCACCACGGGCCGTCACCAGATCATGCTTCTGCAACGCTATGCAACTTCCACGGGCCCCTTGACTGGAAGTTGCTGCCGCCAACCAACTAAAAAGTTTGCCCGGGTGCATTGGAATTGTGCTTCCAAATTTAAGTACTTTAGGGACAAGAGAATAAAATTCGTTTGGTAGGCATCATATGGTTTTCAGTTTCATCTTTTCCTGCTAGCACTGCCATTTCCTTTGTTGATTTATTTATGCGTAATGCCTTTTGCTTTCATCCTTGCACCAACTAAAAAGGAATCTTTTTTTTCTCAAAGCAATACAGATGGCAACTAGGTTAATTACAAAAGTGGGACCTGCTAAGAAGAATTTGATCGAGCACGCATGGGTCGTTGTCGTCCTGGTTCCGCCTTACCACTGTAGCAAAACACGACGGCGTCGCTGCAGGGATAAAAGAAATAAAGTCCATTTTGAAGCTATTTTCTTCACCGTGAGATGGACTTTAGCAGTGTTTATGTATTTATAGTCTGTAGATCATATCTGATTTGCTTAAAGCATATGCACTAACAAGATGAATCTTTCTTTTCCTTAGACCAAAGTGAAGTAAAGGCCTGGGTGGAAGATGGCATCTTCTTGCGCTGATCATCAACCTTTCCCTTTACAAATACCCTCACTTAAATCTGAATCCGGCCAGAGAAAACTGGACAGGATGAGAACGCGGCGGCAATGCAGAGGCCGATGAGGACTACTAGGAGGAAGTGGTATGCATGCACTGAAGTCTGAATCCGGCCGGGTGGCAATGGAAGGAAAAATCTCACTAGTTCTTCCATATGCAACGGAATCACTGATCGTACTACACCAATCTGTCTCTGCCTTCCAAAGTGTAAGAACCTGAAGCAAACTTCGGAGCTGTAGTTTTGTTCTAAAAACAGAATCCTATGTGGAGTACTCTCATGGAACCTGAACCTGAACCTCTGAAGACGACGTTCCATGTGTTATGGGATCATGGTTGGGTTTTGGGTTCACTGCTGATGTGTCGTACCATAACCTTTCACGTGTTAAATAACAGATCAAAGCTTTGGTAATTACGAGGAAGTAATCTCAATGTACGCCCCTTACTATTGGTACTATTGTATTATTGTGCCGAGCTCTGTTGAATCTCTGAACGACAGACCGGCCGTTTCTTACCATATACAGCTAGTCAGCTATACCACATTCAAAAGGAAGACGAGGAACAGAAGACAGAACCACTTGATGGCGTCCTCAACGAGCCGCAGCCCTGGGTCTCCATGGCGTCGTCGTCAGGTTTGGGTGCCCGCATCCCGGCAGCTGGCGCGGAGAATGCCCTCCTAAGTACATGGGGTTTGCCCGAGTGGTTAAGGCGTGTGTGCCTGCTAAGTACATGGGGTTTCGGCGCGAGAGTTTGATCTGCTAAGCCGGCGGGGAGAATGTTCAAATCTCTCGGGCATCGTCCACGTATGTTCATAGAAGAGGAGAGAGTGTGTGTGTGAGAGAAAGATCGAGCAAGGACTCACATGATCAGATCGATTGATCCTTCTCCTACTTTGTCCGTGAGATTAAGCCCCATATGTCTTTCACGATCATGTGAGGAGAAGGTTAAGGGCCATATTTCTTTAATTTCTAGGATTCTTCTTTATTTACACATCTTATAGTCAGGATTCATCTTTAAGCTTTAAAATAATATTCAATTAGTAATGGCAATGGCGGGTAATTTAGATATAGATTTAGGGGTTACATTACAATATATTTATAATGGTAGAGGTGAGTAACTTTTTTAAAAAATAATAGAGTAGATCTAATGGGTGGTATTGCCAATGATGATTAGAGGCTATTGTAATTGATGGTCGGATGTTTCTGATTTTTATGAAAATATATGTTATGTATATTTTTTTAAGCACATCTCGTGAGAATTAATGGAAAACCTCCCATTTGTTGGCCTTGACATCCAAATTTGATTGAAACGGATTTCAACACTGTCCAAGCATATGCATGCTTTATTCATAAATGGCTTTCAGGAGAAACAATCTATCCATCGCCAAGCCAAGGGTTTATACATTATTCATAGCCTTTCGCAAGAAACTAGGCACTTCTGCTTTTATTCTCCGCATACATATTACAACAGCAGACGTCCTCTACCATTCAACGATCGTCGTGGTACTGTCGTCATCATCCCTGAGCCTTCTCACTAGGAAGGAGGATGACACCGGCACTTTTTGCCTGCAAATTAGAATCAACATTGTTCAGAGACCAGTATATGCAGCTGATGGCATGATCAGTTGTTTGTTAATTTCCATGAGCAAGTTGATCCGGGAAGTGAAACTCACCTCGGCCGGCATGGGTTCGCCCTGCAGGAAGTGCTGGAACAGGACGAGCGCCTGCTCCGGACGGTGCAGGGGAACCTCGTGCCCGGCGCCGCGGACGGTGACGAAGGTCAGGCCTTCATACTCCATGCTCCAGCCACCAACCTAGACATCATCACAGCATGCATAGCCATGGAGGAAGTAAAGTGTATCTGTAAGAAACTCAGCTGGATTCAGAGATAAGATGCTGGATATTTTCTCCTGTCCTGATTCCTGAACACTGACCTCGGTTGGAACCATGTACCAGGGGTACCAGCTGGTCTTAACAGGAAGGCCCAGGGCAGCAAGGGAGCGCCTGGTCGAGCTCAGCGGCACTGCAGTGTCTGTGTCGCCACTGCAAACGCAAAAGAATTTTATTTGCAGCCAAATCGACAAGAAACTCACTGAAGAAAGGAACACCACCAGGTGTGTATTACCTGAAGACCCAGATCTTGAGGCCAGCTCCAATGAGCTCCTTGTAGATGGGTAGCATGGAAATGGGTGTTACTGTGGTCCAGTTATTATATAAGGGATTGCTGCAGGACAAACAATATGGGTTCCCCCACGACAGTGAATTCAGTGCGTAAACCATGGTATGTAAAAAAAGAAAACCGTGAAAAATGAAGCAACATTGTATGAAGGACAGATTGCATGGGTTTATTCTACACCCAACAGTAAAATTACTGAACAAACTGATCAGAAATTACTGAACCGAGTTGCCATATTACTAAACCACGTTCAGTGAAAAGGTGACAGTAATTGCGCGTAGCGGTTATTATTGAAAATTTGTTCAGTAATTAGTTGGGTGTAGCTACACCCAGAGTGTAGAATAGCATGTGGGTGTGTGCGTGTATATATACATATGTATATATATAAACTACTAAATATATTCTAACAAAAATACTATATGAACAGATGGTCAAGTAAAACTCAACTTACCTGCATAGAGCCCATGGGTACTCGATGCTGCCGGTGACGTTGGCATGCATGGCCCTCTGCACCTCGGGGATGTTCAGGTAGTTGGTCGAGTAGAAGGCGGTGCACGGGTCATATGGAGGCAGCATCAATGTCTGATCGATATGAACGACCCAACCATCAAGATCATCGTCGTCAGGTTTAATTTGTTTCTCTCGTGAAATTCAAGGAGTATGGCCGGAGATGAATGGCCAATAACTTACGCGGCGGCGGCTCCTGCTGCGCGCGTACGGGGTCCCATTCTTGCACGGCGGCGTGTAGATGCTGTAGACGTCGATGTTGCCTTGCTCCTCGGTGGCCTTGTCCATGATCTTCTGGCACTCCGGCGAGGGCTTGATCAAGGTGCTGCCGTCCAGGCAAACCTTCAGCCCGCTCTCTAGGGTCTCGTCGGAGATGAGGCCGTGGTGCCACCAGTACTCGAACATGCCGATCGTGTCGATGCGGTCATCGGTCACGCCGTTTCCGACCTTAAATTAATTAAATTAGATGTGCATTTTTATTTATTTATGCGTTATTGTGTACTTGTGTTCGTTCGTTCGGTTCAAATTCTGACAAAACCCCATTGTTTGAATTATTATGATTTTGATCATGAGTGTGTGGATCTACCATGAATCCTTTGAAGTTGATAGAAGGCTTCTCTACGCCGATATTGTTCCTGTACACAAGCTGAGAGAGCTGAGGAACATAATGACCTGCATGCAAATTAGAAGACTTCACAAATTACTATGATATTAGATGAAACTGCAGACATCGACCGATGATAAGTGGAAATTGAATCAACATTTTGCATGTCCTTTTGAAGTAGGATTTATGTGGGGATTTGGGATTGAATGCGCCAAAAAAATCATAAACAAATAAATCTCCCTCCTACAAATTCTGAATCTTGAATTACGTGCATGTCTTATAATTTGGGACCGAGGGAGTAAGAGATGCTGCTGACCTCCATAGCTCTCTCCTGCGATGTAGAAATCGCGGTACTTGTACTGCGGGAATCTCTCGAACCATTTCACTAGGAAAGTGTACGAGTCATGAGCTGCAAATCAAATAAGAACAGTTAATAATAAACCATGACAAAAGGATATCATCATATAGGTAAGCTGGTCACATTATGTCACCGACCCGTTCTGTCGTCGCCGACGACGAGGTCGGAGGTGGTGTTGGTGTAAGAGAACCCCACGCCGGCCGGCGACTCTAAGAAGAGCACGTTCGCAGCTGCAACCACGTCACATCATCATTTACTTGTGAGTTGTTCTTAATGTTGATTAATCTTGGACTCAAGTTATAGTCTTTTGATTTGCTTGTGTTTAATGCATGTGCTTGTGTTTCAGTCTTAAGTCTTAACGTAGCCATTATTGTTGTATACCAACCTTTGTTCCACGCGTACTCGTTGAGCAGGAGCGTCTGGCCGTCGGTGTGGACGCGGAACGCGCCGAGCTCCTCCAGCGCGCCGGAGCCGACAGAGGAGCAGCCGGGCCCGCCGTTCAGCCACAGGAGGAGCGGCGCCGCGTCCGGGTCGGCCGTGCCGCGGTCGGCCTCCTGGAACCAGTAGTAGAGCGCGCGGCCGGCCTGCTCGTCGACGGTGACGTAGCCGCCGTACATGTCGAAGGCCACGCCGTTGGGCTGCCCCGGCAGCCCCAGGATGCGGTCCTGCTCATGCTGCTGCCGCTCGTGCTCGTGGGAGCCGCGTGCCAGTGGCAGCAGGAGGAGGAGCGCCGTCGCGGCAGCGCTCCATGGAGAGCGGTGGCCGGAGCTTCTAGCCATGTGCATTTGCTCCCCTTGCATTGATCGGCTACATAGACAGCAAGGAAAAGAGGAAGATGGCTTCACTTATATGTAGGCGAGAAATGCAAGACTGATTGAGTGATTGATGAATTTAGGCACGTATATGATGTTGGCGTTTTAATTTTGTTTATTTATCAAAAAGAAAAAAAGGCAGAAAACAACAATTCGGTAAGATGCTCGTCATTTCCTAATCATAGGCTACCAGGTAGCATAATAGGAGCAACTAGCTCGACGTCGACATGATCGTCCTCTATATGCTCTCTCGTACTACATGCCATGGAGCCATAATAGGAGCAACTAGCTCGACGTCGACATGATCGTCCTCTATATATATGCTCTCTCGTACTACGACATGCCATGGAGAAACGGTCCAAGAAATGAAATGCTGTCACCATTTTGGCCAGGACGTACACGTACATGATGCTCTCGTGGTCCTCCGCCCCCTCCCGTCCTTGCTTCGCCATCGCGACTTCGACACTCAGGAGCTCGACTAATAGGCAGCAGCAATGGCGGTGCCCGTCATTGTCGTCCTTGGGAGATCTTGTCTTCTCCGATCCCCTGCAAGGTACGTACGCTTGGGGTTTTGCAATCATGGAGGAGCTGTGTTTTTCATGCCCTTGTCGTCGCGTCGCATTGGCGCCTCTTGCGTGGCGACCTGATCTCGTCTCGGGTGGATTCATGCGGGCGCGAGAGCACGTGTTTATTCGCGACAGACCAACCACACTCATAAAGTTGTACTCCTGTGGATGATGATGGTGAAACAACCCGTTTCTTTATTTATATCATAATAAAACATTGATTTGGAGGGATCAATAATTTTCAGTTATGAAGATTAGTTAAAATGATGTGGCTGCAGCGATCTAGAATTACTTGGCTCAAGGAAGGAGATTGAAATACCAAGTATTTTCACCGCAAGGCTCGATGGCGTGCTAGAAAGAACCATATTAAAAAATTGCAGAGGGAGGATGGCAGCTGGTGTTCTGACCAGAAGGAAATGCAAAGAATGGTCACAAATTATTTTGAGCATCTGTTCACAAGAGATACTGGTATAGATCCACAGGAAATAGTTGGGTTGATCGAGCCCATTATTTCAGCCCAGACTAACTCTAATTTGTGCAAAGATTATAGTGATGAGGAAATTGGCACTGCCCTTTTTCAGATAGGTCCACTGAAAGCTCCCGGCCCCGATGGCCTGCTGGGTCGATTCTTTCAGCGCAATTGGGCTCTGCTGAAAGAAGATGTTATTCCTGCAGTAAAAGAGTTCTTTTCAACGGGTGTCATGCCTCCTGGAGTGAATGATACGTGCATTGTTTTGATACCGAAGGTGCCTCATCCTGAAACTCTCAAGGACTTCAGACCAATCAGTCTCTGTAATGTTATTTACAAAGTGGTGTCCAAGTGCATTGTTAACAGACTAAGGCCACTTTTACAAGACCTGATATCTCCAAGTCAGAGTGCTTTTATTCCTGGTAGAATGATAACTGATAATGTTCTCGTTGCTTTTGAATGTCTCCATGTTATCAACTCTAATGCAGATGAGAGGAGTAGCTTCTGCGCGTACAAATTGGATCTTTCCAAGGCGTATGACAGGGTAGAGTGGTGTTTTTCGAACAACGTGTGTTATTGAAACTGGGCTTTCAGACTTCATGGGTGGACCGAATTATGACATACGTCACCTCGGTTCGCAATGCTGTACGTTTCAATGGCGTCATGTCGACGCCGTTCACCCCTACTCGTGGTCTGCGACAAGGTGATCCTCTTTCGCCATATCTATTCCTTTTTGTTGCTAATGGGTTGTCAACTTTGATTAGCAGAAAAATAAATTCAGGTGCTCTACAGGAGCTCAAGATTTGTAGGAATGCCCCAGGAATATCACATCTCCTCTTTGCAGACGATACACTGCTATTTTTCAGAGCCACAGCTGAACAAGCTGCAGAGGTGAAGGATGTGCTGGATACATATGGCCGGTGTACAGGGCAGCAGATAAATCCATCAAAATGCTCGATCATGTTCAATGACAAGTGTCAAGCAGAGCTGTAGGATCAGGTCAAACTCATCTTGCGAGTGGAGAGGCACGATATTTGGGCCTACCAACACCTCTCGGTAGGATGAAGGGGGCTCGATTTCAATATCTGAAGGAACGATTGAGCAAACGCTTGAAGGACTACACTGAAAAGAACATGTCGATTGCTGCAAAAGAAGTCCTCATCAAGGCTGTGGCCCAGGCTCTGCCGACTTATATTATGAGCGTTTTCGAACTCCCCCTTGGATTTTGCGATGATCTCACCAGTGTCATTCGCGAATTCTGGCGGGGGGTTGAAAATGGCAAGAGAAAGATGGCATGGTTCGCCTGGGAGGAAATGTTACTGAAGAAATGATGTGGCGGGATGGGATTCAAAGATCTTCATCTGTTCAACCAAGCTATGCTGGCTAGACAGGCTTGCGCCTAATCCAATTCCCTGAGAGCCTATATGCCAGATTATTGAAAGCGAAGTACTACGCAAGAGGATGTTTGGTGGACACTGCTTTTTGTTCCAATGCTTCAGGGACATGGCAAGCTGTTATGCATGGTCTTGAGCTGCTGAAACAAGGCATCATTTGGAGAGTGGGCAATGGTTCACAAATCCGTATTTGGCGTGACCCATGGATCCCGCATGAGCTATTGCTCAGAGTGACCATTAAGCGGGGTCGCTGCAGACTACGCTGGGTCTCTTAATTGCTGGACATCCGAGGGCAGGGTCAGATCCGGACACATGGGACTGTCGGCATGGTGTACTTCTTTTAGGATACGGGATGCGGGATGGTACATGGTTCACGCCCTACATCTGTTTTAACTACTCGTAGTATAGTAGGACTTCTCATACAGTAGTGAAACTAGTCGAACATGGTAGGAAACTACCCGAGAAGTACTCGGTTAGGAGTTCTGGACTTGTACCCAACTAGGACTTCTATGTAAACCTATCCTCTAGACTATATCCCTCCAGACTATATAAGAGCGGATAGGGACTCTCTCAAGGATAATCACCATCAAAGACAATACAAACAACACAGGACGTAGGGTATTACGCTCTGGGTGGTCCGAACCTATCTAAACCTTGTGTTGCTTACACCTTCGAGTTCCTGATCTCGGCGATACCCTACCTACAAACTCACCACCTCGGGGTATTCCTCTGTGGGCGTGGCGGTAAAATACTGGAAGCTGGCGCGCCAGGTAGGGGTGTTCATTGAGCATCCACTGGAGAATTGGATGACATCTCTCAGCTTCACTAGCAACGTGCTCGCCGAGGGCACAACCTTCATCTTCAGCTTCTGGATCAGCGTTGCCAACGGCTTGGGCGGCTTCATCAGCCACCTAGTCAATTCCAAGAACCTGGAGGCCTCTGCAGCAACTCGATGCAGCAACCTCGACTCCTTCGTCGATGATCTCGACGAGTTGCTGCTCTCCGATCTACCTAGGCAGATCGAAAGGACATCCGTTTTCGACGCAACTTCAACTCGTGCTGCACCAGGACTATTCGGATCGGATTCAAACCGATCTGAGGAGGCTTCGTGATCCAAGTCCCTCCCCGACTTGGAGGAGAACTTGGATTGCCTCTTCAAGATTCGAGACGAGTGAGCCACCGCGCGTTGGGGGCTCCCCGTTCTCGACTACGACTCGGATTCCAACGAAGAGTCGGCCACCTTGCCGGCGTTCATCTTCGGCTTCTGGGTCTGCATCCCCGACGAGGTGGTGGCTTCAACTACCACCTCGCTGAAACCAGGGAGCCGACAACATCTGCTCCAGCATCCTGCCGCGATATTGACGACCTCACCGAAGATCTCGGCGGAATTTGATTTTTCGATCTAATCGGAAACCATAAGGACGGGTCTGGATCCAACCCGGCTCCTACTCGTGGTCGAGTTGAATTCAGCTCGTGCCACAACGGCGACGTGCCATCGCCGCCGATCCTAATGATGCGGCTCGACTTCAGCTAGCACCGCAGCGCAGACGCGCTGCTACCACCGGCTACGACTACTTCGACAAATCTGCATCACCAACGATTACTTCAACTACTTGTCTCGACTAGAAACTGGTCGTGGACGAGCCTTAAACTACTTGGTGACTAGCTGAAGCGTCCTCCCATCAGGGAAGACTTAAAAGTGTTGCTTTATCAGTCCCAGGAGGCTGATAACACTTTTATTACATCAGATGGTACATCACCGTACAACTCTACGCGGTAGTGGGCAGTGAAGCGCCACTATCGCGAGGATTACAACTAGAACCCACACTGCTACATTAACTACGGAAAGAGGATCATCAGAGTCTTGCGCCATGCGGAACTCCAACGGTGGCCTTAACCACAGGCAAGACTGGGTGCAGGACGAAACCCTACTCGATGTCTTCGGGGACGTAGTCTGGGTCTTCCGCTGTAAAAGTAAGAATGGGGTGAGTACAAACGTACTCAGCAAGTCCAATCTCACCCACGGAGGGGGTATAATAGAATTAAATGCACAGGATAATCCAAGGATGATGTTAGGGTTTATTTGCGGAAAACTCGGTTGCATGCAAGGGTTCGTTTAAAACATTTTCAAAATAAGCTTTCAAGTACCAAAGAGCATACGATGTTGATCCACGCAGGATCCAAGTTTTAAACCGCTACCGGACTCCTCGTCCGCCGTAGCTCGCGGCACAATTGCCGGACACTTTCCAAACCACTCACACCAGCCCAACCATTCCCAGAGAGAAACACTAGTTATGTGACCACACCGTAACTTGCCCAATACCGTGGGCACGGCTATTCGAATAGATTTTAACTCTGCAGAGGTGTGCAACTTTACCCACAGGTGGGGTACCACAGCACGAACACCTTAGTGCCGATGCAGATCCCAACAAAGCCATTACCCACCTTAGCTAGACCTGACTAGCCACCACGGGATCCATCAAGGGGTCATTCAACCTATCTCCGAGGTTTAACCAGGGCATAAGTCACACAGAGCTTATCCCTTCTCCTTGATTACCCGTTGCTCTCAGCCCTCCTGATGGCTATCAGACTAACTAGTGGGATTTATGCTAAGCCGTTGCCCATACAACGGTCAAGTGGTTTGCACGATAGGAAGCTAGGTGAGATGACACATCAACTCGGTCCTTAGGGGTGACAAGATGGATATCTCCCTTCCTCGCTCAACCACACAGGTACGAGCACACCAACGGCAATTCACACAGAAATGCCATCCATCCCGTCTAACTCGTTTTTTCAAAACCACCTTTTATCCCTTCCCACACACACGCATTTTCTTTATAAAATCAGGTAGTCAAAGTAAGGTTATCACAACAAGGGTGGCTATCCTACCATATTTTCAGCACGCAAAACCATGCAATTTTATAAAACAGGCCACTGGGTTGAGTTTATAAAAACTAGGACAGAAACATGCATCAAAGGGCGGAATTGAACTTGCCATCGTCAAACCCTTGCGGGGAATCCTGATCGAAGCACTGTCCCACGGGTTCGGGGTCGCAGCACTGGTTCTCGTTTGCTTGGTCACAGTCAGGACCTTCCTCGTTCACTCCGTGTCCTACGACGCAAACAAACAGACACACAATCAAGCACAAAACTAAAAGCTTTTATCGTTGAGCTTGAATCGGAAATAATTTAGTTACGGAGGTAGGGGTAATATTTTTGGGTGGTTTCTTAATGGCATGGCTAGAACTATACTAGAAAGGGCGTGGTAAAGTTTCGGGTAGATCGGAGGTCGTTTGGCGCATAAAATGACGAGGTAAAGGAGTTTCGGGTGGTTAAACAGGGTTTCAGGGCTTATTCGTAATTCTCTAGAAAGAGCAAGGACCTTTTTGTAAATCCTAGAAATACACGGGGCATGCTAAAGAGTGTCGAGTATGTCTTAGGTTTATGTTACGGAGGGTTTGGTTTGAATTAATGAGAAGAGCAGGGTCCTTTTTAGCAAAAAGGAAGTAAATAAGACGGAAAAGGTTCTGTAAGCAATAAAGTGAGAAAGGGGGGGGGGGGTTTGGGTAAAAGCCCCTTCTTCCTCCTCTCCTCCCCTGTGACTGAAACAGAGGAGGGGGCAGGAGCGACGGCGGCGGGTGGCGCCGGCCGGCCAAGGCCCACGAGCGGCCCGGGGCAGGGGAAAAAGGGAGGGGAGGGCGAGGGGAACCGGTCCCCGGCCTCACCTCGGGCCGGGACGGCGTGTGCAGGCGGGGCGATGGAGGCCGGCGGCGGCGGGCGCGGGAGCTCGGCGTGGCGGCGCTAGGGGCTCGGGGAAAGAGCTAGAGGCGGCGGTGGGAGTTGTGGGGGAGGTGAGCTGCGCGGGCGGCCGATTTATAGGCCGAGGAAGGCGGTGGGGAGGCCGGCGGCGTGTGGGGGTTCGGCGGACGCCATTAATGGCGTGCGGCCGCTTGCGGCCGTCGCGAAGCGGCGTGCGGGCGGCGGGTTCGTCGAGGCGTCGTCAAGCACGTGGGGAAGGAGCTGTGCAAGCACAGGGCGCGCGCGCGGGGTGCGGCAGGGGACAGCGGCGGGCGGCGCGGCCAACGACGGGCGGTGCGGCACGCGCGGGGACAGGGCGCGCGCAGGCGACGTGCGGCACGGCGGGCGGCGCGGCGCGCGGCGCACGCGCGCGCGCGTGCGCGGGTGGCGCGACACGGCGCGGGCCAGAGGGCGTGGTGCGGGCACGGCGCGGCGCACGG
Source organism: Panicum hallii (assembly GCF_002211085.1). NCBI lineage: Eukaryota > Viridiplantae > Streptophyta > Magnoliopsida > Poales > Poaceae > Panicum > Panicum hallii. Next base: position 42,416,093 of record NC_038049.1, on the reverse strand, counting down.
CCACGCGTTGCGCGTGCGTGCGTCGCGGCGTGACCGGGCAGGAGCTCGCGCGTGTCACGGCAGGGGCTAGCGCGGGGGGGGGGGGTGCTCGGGCGCGTGCTCGCGCGTGAGGGAAGGAGGGGCCGTGGCTCGGGGCCAAGCAGGAGGGGGCGGCGCTCGGGAGCAGGGGAGAGGAGAAGGGAGGAGGGAAGGAAAGAGGGAAGGAGAAGGAAAAGGAAGAAAGGAAAAGAGGAAAGAAGAAAAGAAATGGGAGAGAAAGAGAAAGAAAAAGAGAGAGAGAAAGAGAGAGTGCGTGTCGGCGCCGGTCGCGGCGGCGGCCGTGGCCGGTCGGCCACGCGCGCGGGATTCGCGCGCTGCGCGAGAAAGGAATCGCGCCGGCGCTAATCGCGGCGGACGATCGCGCACGGGCGGCAGGCCTCCGAGCGGTGCGGGATGGGATGGCGGTAAAGTTTAGTGTCGGTCAGAAGGGGTTAGGGCTAGGGTTCCGACGTCGAGTGGTTTTTAATTGAAACACTCTAGCGCGTGATTTAATTTGGTAAATTTTCAGGGCGTTACACTAGCTCTGCATGATCAACAACTGGTTGGGATCAGCACTGACTAGTTGGCTTCATCAACAAATCGTCATGGCTTCATCGACTACTGCTGCGGTTTTGTCGACAACCATCCACGAGTGGGCGTGTTTCGACTACACCCACTACTTTTTTTGGCAAGAAAACTAGTCTGGAGTGGCCTTCGCACCATCAACAACTAGTTGGAATCGATTCCGACTAGTCGGCTTTATCAATAAATAGTAGCGGCTCCATCGATGCCCGCTGCGGCTCGTCGACAATCGTCCATGAATCAAGCTAAGTCACTTATACTTTTTCTGACTTGTTCTTCACATGATCGGATACTTTTTGCGCAACGCGCATTCTCTTCACAGGCCATGACATGCCTGTTCCAGATTTGCCTGGACGGTCCGCCCTGCAACATGGGCGGTCGGGTTACACCCTATAAGTGCGCTCCACGAGCATTCTCTTTTTTCACGTAGTGCCGACTGCTCTGGTTTTCTCTCAACGGTTGCTACAATACCCCAATAGCGTACGCTTTTTGTGAAACCTCGACTCTTCTGTACGCCTATGCAACTACGTGTGCACGCGGCTAAGCTCCCTGCGCAATGGGCAAGCGTAATAGGCTACCTACCTGGCAATATTATGCGACCTAGCAAGAGTACAACATGAAAAAAAATTATGCATTTTACAATGCTGGGATTTGCTCCGAACACGATATCATGTATATCATTTACAACATACTTTTATGTTTATCTTGCAGAGAACCTGATCTGGACCGTGCTGTTGGGCAAGTCGGATTCAATTCCGACTAGTTGGCTTCATCAACAATCGCCCACGACTACTTCTACTTCACGCGAACGCTCGACTACACGTCGCAGACTACAATGACTACTCACCGGATCCGACTCTGACTAGTTGGGCTCATCGCCAAGCAGTTGGCGACTACTTGACTTCATGAAGAATGCATGGCGACACGCTGGCGACTACTTTGACTACTCATTTCGCCTAGAAGACTAGTTGGAGACGACTATGCACAGCGACACGCTGGTGACTACTTCGACTACTCGTTTCACCTACAAGCTAGTCAGAATCGACTCGGCTCGGCGATCTGGCGACAAATTCAACTACTCATCTTGCCTACAAATCTAGTCGCAATCGACTCCGACTAGTCGGCTTCATCGACAGTTCAAGATTTAGCGTCAACTTGGCCAATATCTAGGCTCGGGGGCTGGTGCCACCGACTACTAGGCATATCCTATGCGACTCATCTAGCTCCTAGGCTCGGGGACTGGATACGATACGGCTCTCCGCGCATAAGCATGCCATGACTCTTTAGATCTTTTATTCAAAATCCTGAGGTTTTGGATTCAAGGCTCGGGGGCTGCAGGGTCACGTGTTATCAGCGACTTATTTTTCAGATCTGCTGGAAGATAGGGATAGAAGACTCAAGATTAAATTGACCCTCAGCGTAATTCTACGAGTCAACCTAAGGGTCGGAGGCTACTCCATATGAAGTGCGAGTTTAATCGCACCCCATATAAAAGAAGACTTGACAACTACTTGGGGCATGAGCACCTCACAGCCTCGATGTAGCCAAGGAAGTACTCAGAATACACCTTCAAGACAAAGTTCGGGAGAACTCGAAGATGCCTTCAGAAGTACTCGGACGCCTGCAGTACTCGGCTACAAATAGCTCGGGGGCTTGTCAGACCCGGGCACACAGGACTGTCCACATGGCGTACTTCTCTTAGGATACGGGATGAAACATGGCCCACACCCTACATTGTTGTAACTACTATAGTGCATTAGGACTACTCATAAAGTAGCCAAACTAGTCGGATACGGTAGGAAACTACCCGAGAAGTACTCGGATAGGACTCCTGGGCTTGTACCCGACTAGGACTTCCATGTAAACCTGCCCCCCCAGACTATATAAGGACGGACAGGGACTCTTTCAGGGATAATCACCATCAAAGGCAATACAAACCATACAAGACGTAGGGTATTACGCTCTCGGCGGCCCGAATCTATCTAAACCTTGTGTTCCTTTGCACCTTCAAGTTCCTGATCTTGGTGACACCCTACCTACAAACTCACCACTTCGGGGGTATCCCTCGGTGGGCGTGGCGGTAAAACATCGACAGGCACGGATGTGACTTTGACAAACTAATTCAGATTTTTAATCCTGCAGACGTTGAGGAAATTGCCAAGATCAAGACACCGTGATGATTTCATTGCTTGGCATAGGGAGAAAAATGGTTTGTTCTCTGTACACAGTGCATATAACCTGGCCCTCAAAATCAAAACGTTGCCAAGGTGTCAGGCAACCAGTGCAGCACCGGATGGGGAGAGAAAGTTATGGTCATGCGTGTGGAGTGGACGAGTTCCCCCAAAGTCAATGTGTTTATTTGGAAGCTGGCTAGAGATATATTGCCGACCCGCCATACCAAATTTATCAGGAAGATGGAGGCAAGCAATATATGCCCGTTGTGCAGCCGAGAAGTAGAATCAAGCTATCACGCCACAGTTACCTGCCCCCAGTCGAGAGGACTGCGAATGGCCATGAGAGATCACTGGCAGCTACCAGCTGAATCACAATTCAGGTACACGGGACCTGACTGGATACTACTACTGCTGGACCAGTGTTCAGACTCACTGAGGGATCAAGTTAAGCTGTTATTATGGAAGACATGGGCAGTACATAATAATATCACGCACCAAGCCGGCCCTACGAGCATATCAGAGGCTGTTCATGCCCTCTGTGCCATGCAGTCCACGTTCTCTGAAGAACTCTCTGCTGGCGATAAGGTAGGAGGCAAGGGAAAAGCTCCATGTTTACCATCCGACAACAGGAAGCAACGTACAGTGATGCCTAATGAGACGACGAGAAGAGCACGGTGGGAGCCGCCCCCACCAGGCTGGGTGAAATGTAATGTCGATGGGTCCTTCGTTCCCCAGATGGGGGAGGCAGGTGTTGGTGTCGTACCCCGCGGCAGCGAAGGCCGTATCATTCTCACCGCCTGGCACGTGCCCTTCAGGTGTCAGGATGCAGTTGAAGCTGAAGCCCAGGCATGCTTGGAAGGTTTTCGGCTGGCAGCCCAGTGGATACAAGGCCCGATCATCCTTGAATCTGACTGTGCCCGTATTGTCCAAGGCATGCAGCGGCAGGAGGACTGCTCCGTGCATCGTTTCGTCCTGGAGGAGGCAAAAGACCAGACACAGCTGCTGGTAGACTGGCAAATTGCCAAGGTAAACAGAAAGTGCAATCTAGCCGCTAATGAGTTAGCGCATCTAGCTAGAAGGAATACACACACTGCTGTTTGGTTGGGTCGAGCGCCTGCGCGCGACCTGATTAAAGATGATTGTAACCTTTCGCGCTAATCAATAAAGCTCTCTTTTACTTGAAAAAAAAAGCATGCATCCAATAATTTCGATAATATTAGACGGTCTTTTCTACGTACAACAGATACTATGAATGAAAGAATTTCCCCGGCCCCAAAGTAGTGTAAATAAATTGAAAGTTTTGTTTGTTGCGGTAGCCTGGGGATTGAAATTAATGATGATATCGGTCGTCACTGTTTCCAAACAAAACAGTTTTCCAGCAAGGAGATCCAATGCCTCCGTACTGATCAAGAAAGCTAAACAAGTGGAATGATTCCTCACCATCGCTAAAAGCTGTTTATTCTATCTTCCAATATGCGGACGAGTATGATGTGGATCAAGCTCATAACAGGAAATTAATTCCTTTGCTTTGAAGCAGATATCCGGTCCCAATACCTAAATTACCATAACCGTGAAGTTTTGTAGCATTCTCATGCGGAAAAACATGAGGAAGAATACTTGCTCGAGTGTGATATTGGTGAGTGCCCATTTTGATATTTGCGTTGGTCAAGTAATCAAGTAATTTACACTCCCTAAGACCATCAGGTAATCAGACCAACATCTGGTCATACACACCACAATTCGCCAAAGTACACCTTTGCATTGCTCAATAACACAAGCTCTCGTCTCTTATTCTATCCCTTAGGTAACAAGCATACACATATCAGTGGCCCCCTCCATCACCTGGTTGAGTTGATCCGCCACTTCCAATGAATTGATCCGCTCAATTCGATGTTGGATCAACGTGTTAAATAATTGCAAAGTTAGAATATAGTTATCTTGAGCGATTAGTTTTAAATTAGATATATCATAATTATAAAGCTTTAGTTACTAAACTTAAGCGATTACTGTTTAATCACTATAATATGCATATCAAATACAATATTTTATTTAACTTCCGACGGTGCTGCACTAACCTGAGCGGCGGGGGGTCGGGCGGCGGCGGGCCGGGCGGAGCGGCCGGCCGGCGGGGGGCCGGGCGGCGGGGGGCCGGGTGGCGCGGCCCGGCGGCGGCGGGAGCCCGGGGCGGCGCGGCCGGGCGGCGGCGGGGACGGGCGGCGGCGCCGGGGGGCGCGGCCGGGGGCAGGGGCGGCGCGGCAAACTGATGCTCAAAGATTAGTTTGCAAACTGCACAAAGTAAAAACTGTGTATTATATTTGCAAATGAAGAGAGTATATTTATCTTTCTATCGTGAACATAAACACAGAAGAAAGGAAATCATAATTCATAATATCCATACAACTCCAGCGCGGCGGTGGGGCTGGGCGGCGGCGCGGCCCGGGGGCGGAGGCGGCGGCGCGGACGGGGGCAGACGCGGCACGGCCGGGCGGCGCGGCCGGGGGCAGGGGCGGCACGGATGGGGGCAGACGCGGCACAGTGGCGGAGGCGGCGGCGCGGACGGGGGCAGACGCGGCACAGGGGCGGCGCGGACGGGGGCACACGCGGCCCGGGGGCGGAGGCGGCGGCGTGGACGGAGGCAGACGCGGCACGGCCGGGCGGCGCGGCCAGGGGCAGGGGCGGCGCGCCCTGGCGGCGGGGGGGCGCCGTGCAGCGGCGGGGCCGGGCGGCGCGGGGACGGGCGGCGCCGGGCAGAGCGGCGGATCCGGGCGGCGCGGCGTCGGGCGGCAGGGCGCCGTGCGGCGATGGGGCCGGGCGGCACGGGGCAGGGGCGGCGCGCCCTGGCGGCGGGGCGACGGGCAGGCCGAGCTGGGGGGCGGCGGCGCGACGGGCGGCGCAGCTATAGAGCGGGATCGAGATGACGCGCGCGGGGGAAAGAAAACCTACGGCGTTGACACAACGCGAGCCCGGTGGGGTAACGGTGGCCCTTAACTTCCGACGGCCCGCCCTAGGCCGTCGGAAGTTACTTAACTTCCGACGGCTCTTTGTGCAGCCGTCGGAAGTTAAGTAACTTCTGACGGCTGTGTCTTGGCCGTCGGAAATTAAATATCTTCCGACGGGGCCGTCGAAAGATATTTTTAGCCGTCGGAAGTTGGTTGTTTTCCTGTAGTGATAATTTACCAGAGCCTATGTTACCGTGTGGTTATCAAAGTTTATGGCATTGGTCACTACTTTCAAACCAAAAGCTAAATAAATGGAGTGATTCCTCATCACCATGGAAGATGGTTTGAGTCTCTTGCAAATACGTCAATGCTCAATTTCGTTTGTGGACCATGCTTTGGATCAAGCCAAGAAAATGAAATTATTTATTTGTATTTTTAAAGTTACCTTGAGAGTGAAATTTTCTAATTGTCGGTGTTTAACCTCCAAGCCTACCGAGGGATACCCCCGAGGTGGTAGATTGTAGGTGGGCTGTCGCTGAGATCAGGAACTCGAAAGGTACAAGGAACATGAAACTTTAGATAGGTTCGGGCCGCCAAGAGCGTAATACCCTACGTCTTGTGTGGTGGTTTGTATTGCTTTAGATGATGTAATATTTGGAGGAGCTCCTTGCCCGCCCTTATATAGTCTGGGGGACAGGGTTACATGAAAATCCTAGCCAAATACGAGCTTAGAAGTCCTACCTGAGTACTACTCAGGTAGTTTCCTTCTATTCCGACTAGTTCTACTCCTATACGAGTAGTTACAACTGGTGTAGGGTGTGGACCATGTCCCATCCTTTATCCTAGATATATACGCCATGTGCGCAGTCCCGTGGCCCTGAGTCTGACACTAATATGGTCATGTGAAAGGATATGAGGAAAAATCCATAGAGTTTTTTTGTGTAACACCCATTTAGATAGTTGAGTATCCTGATGCATCATTGAAAACTTTGAAATACTGACCAGAGAATATTGGAAGAATGTTTTGAGGTAAAGCTGAGTAAGTGGAAACCTAAGTGCAAATGCAAGTGTCAAACACCTGGTGAGCTAGTGTCAAGAAAAATCTTAACAAGATGTGTGTCACCAGAGTCTAATTCACAAAAAAAAAATGTAATGTGATGAGAAATATAGGCTTTGAATTGCGTTTTTTGTTGCAAGTTTATTTTAGTCTGAAGGCACCCTTGAACGCCTCTTACCAAAATCAGAGTAAGTGGGAAGACTAAAGCTATATGGAAAATGGTATGGTTCTTTCTTCAGTCAATGCACAAAGTTATTGTTAAGAGCTCCACATGAGAACATTGAAACATATTTTATTGTGGGTAGAAAAACTTGATAGATGATAATTTAAATGATGCAAGTATGATATGATAAAGTAACAGTTAGCAAGTACTATTTTGGTCTTGTAGATGGTCCAGCACAGACCGGCCCTGTTACCGATCCGGCACATCAGACGTGTGCACCTGGGCCTCCAGCACCCATCCCTCTTGGTTCAATTTTCATAAGAGAATGAGGTGGAACGCATTGGTTGTTGGCCTATCTATGTAACTTGTAGTTTCATTAATACAATCGTTGAATACGTGTGATATTTTCTGCTATCAATAACACATGTCATCTTTATCTTATTGGTACGGTGTAAAAGTCAGCAGTCATAGAAGGTGGTTCTGAGTTCCAGTATATAAAGATAATTTAACTTGTTGCCGTTTCTTAGCTCTATTCTGTGCAGTGCTGGAGAGTTCCAAAGTTAACCAACATGTATGCAGAAGATGAATTAACTATAATATTATTACCCATCTAATTGTTACAGAAAGCAAGCCCCAAATCCTAACCTTTGTTGGACGCGTCAACTAGAGCATCTGACATCTGGAAGAGTTAACGCCATGGTGCCGCACCGCTCCGCTATTCGATAGTTCTTAATCCGCACATTTCTTGTATTTGCATTCCAAAATGTAATACATGTCACTTCTCATTTATTTGTATTACGTTAGAAATTTTACCTATTTTTATTTTTCAAAACAAAAGCAGATATAAATATATATTTTACTTTAGAGTACCATAGCAAAACCCATCACTGCTTCACTTTGCTTTATTTGAGACACGTTTATTTTGAGACACGTTTCACTCGAATTGCGAATTTATTTGCATTTCCTGCAATGACATGGTGTAGCTAGCTTCTCCAACCGGCTGGTTGTACTAAAGGAAAAAATGTGGTACATATACTGTTTAATTGCACTATGAAATACTCATGTTCATGCACTTAAGTTTAACTGTTTCACATGACCATTAAGTCAGCTCTCAATTTTAGACCCCTCCAGTAAATAGAAAACAGGTGAGAGGACGACGACAAAACAAGTACCGATCTTTATTTCAAGTAAAGTTTGGGTTTTTTAAGAGCCCGCACATGAGAACATTTACAGGCTACAAATACCTCGAGACGCAAGACACATCCATTTAACAGCTGAAACCCCTCACAATTCACAACCAAGCATTCTTCATCTCACGATTCATAGGCATGAGAGCCATCATGATAATCATGACCACCCGATCAGAGAATAACCATTGCCTAATCCAATTCGTTGCTCCAACGCTTACTGCTTTTGAGCTAAAAGTGTAAATCATATGGTGCAAGTACAAGAACGAAGAAAACTAATTTTTTCATTCCAGGTGCTACATCATCTGAATGCAGCAACGAGGCTTGTGTCCAAATCAGTCAAAGACGCAATTGCGGTTTTTCGACGCCAATTCGTGCAGCCGTTCAGTGAAGTATTTGCTGCTGTCTTGAGAGAAGAATGGGTAGAGATCCAACAGACTTGTTTCTATCTCAAATCAACTTTGTACAGCAAGAGCGTGTTTATCTTGTTTGCGATTATTTGCTTTATCCCTAAGGGTACTTTAGGGTTGCTTAGAGCTTTTTGGTGGAAGTTTATACGGTATCGATGAAGAAGAATGAGCTAGCGAGCAGTTGACTGGAGAAATTTAGCTGCTCCAAAACCTCACCAAAAAATTAATAATTTGAAGCGAGACAAGTGGATAATTAAAAGACAGCTCGGGCCGGGTAAATCAAAGCTCACCTACAATCCTCTGTCGGGCCGGGGGACAGGCATCTATTTATCTATTCGGGGAATTAATTAATTAAATTAAAAGCACAGCACAGATTATTCTCCTAGTGTTTGCCGCCGCAGAAGCACAACTAGCTGAACCTAGCTAGGCAACAAAATGCATGGCGTAGGATCCCTTGTTCCAGTCAGGGTAACTCGTGTTGCGTGTATGTAGCATCGACATTAACAGTACGTCACCTGTCACCTGCTGCCAATAATTTTTAGATAGATAGTCGCTCTCTCCCAGCATTCTTAGCAGCAAATCCGATGGATCTGCCCGTTGGGTAGTGCTAGTTTTTTTTTTGGAAAGAGTATTTATGCTCACTCTTAGCCAGTCTTCTTCAACGTACTAACTTCCACCAGATAAGAAGCAATGGCGCCTTCACAAATGAATCTCTCTGCCGTCCTCCTAGTCGTCGTCCTCCTGCTACCCGTCGTCATGGCAGCTGGTGGTATGTACGCGTGCACATGCATGCATGACCTAAGTGTTGCAAGCTGCGATGTCATTTGATTAACCATTTGTTGCATACATGTCGATGCCTGGACCTGAACCATGCAGAGTCAGCGTCCGCCGGGAAATACGTTTATTGCCCCGAGCACCTGAGCGGCAACTATAAAGGGCCCTGCTGGGGATTGATTAACGACGCCAAATGCAAGCGCGTGTGCATAGAAGAAAGCAGCGACAACTATGACGGCTTCTGTGACTTTATACAATGCTGGTGCCAAGGCACATGCACCTCTGAGGAGGCTGCTACTGCTGGCGCTCCGATCCCAGCTGCCTGAACAATGATCCGAACCTTCCAAGCCCTAGTGTATGCTCGGTGGTACCTACAGGTTGCTTGCTTATGTTGCAACAAATAAAAATTCTGTGGACTTGCGCAACAAAATAAATTTGGATCTTCTCGTGCACGTCAGAGAAAACAGGAGCATGCGTTGCTTTTTCAACACAGTAATAGAAGGGTTCATTGTTGTTTCGGATGAATATCTGACTAAATATTATCACACCGATTATGGGCGGACAGGGATCAGAGCCCTACCAAATTTTTTTCTTCAAGGCTTGGTTTTTGCAGGACATTGAGAGGAAACAAGGTCTTTTCTATCTAGAGTAGCATAGGTCATAGGTAACGTTCTTTGGAAGAACACACAAAGGTAACATATGGACCGATAGCTCCATATGTATAGTACACGACGAGTAACACACACAAAGGTAGCATGCATGCTTTGGAATCGTAGTCAAAGGCCATCTTAATTTGGTTACGGACAGCATTATGTCCATCATCAATGACGTTCTACGGAGATCACAAATGCAACTTCTGCTTCTTCTTGTGCGGTGGAAAATACTAGGGGACCCATTCTTTAACTATTCCCTTCCAGCTTCCCTTGACGGTGGATCTTAGGACAGGTGAATACCTTAATTTTTCGAGTTGCTTTCTCCCAGCATTCTTGATTGCCTTTTTTTTGGTTAAGTGCGTGTGTGTATTTATGTGCTCAATCCTGGTAAAGCGCGATTACTAGGCTCCTCCAAAGTCGATCCTCAACAAATTAGCTCGCTCAGTCTCCTTCAAGGTACCATCTTCCACCAGATAAGAAGCAATGGCGTGCTCACCAATGAATCTCTCTGCTGCTGCCCTGGCCGTTGCCCTCCTCGTCGTCAAGGCCGCTGGTGGTGTGTACGCGTGCAAATGCATCAACCACATGTTGCAAGGGGCAATGCCGTTTGATTAATCTTTTGCTAATGAAAAGCTGTTTGGTGCACCTTCGACACGTGTTGCATAAATGTACTAAATGCCTCGATCTGATCCATGTAGAGTCGGCGTCCGTTGGGGAGTATTCTTGCCACGAGCGGCAACTACAAAGGGGTATGCATTGGATTGATACACGACGCCGCCTGCAACGGTGTATGCATAGACGAGAGCAGCGACAACGCTTACGGCTTTTGCAACTTTTTTCAATGCTGGTGCCAGAGCAGATGCACCTCTGAGACTGAGGCTGTTGCTAGCGCTCCGATCCGGCAATGACACAATGATCCCTCGTGCAATAATAATACATAACAACGTGTTATTGAAACTGGGCTTCCAGAGTTCATGGGTGGACCGAATTATATTATGACATACGTCACCTCGGTTCGCAATGCTGTACGTTTCAATGGCGTCATGTCGACTGATTTGGACACAAGAGATCCAAGAGTGTGTTTCCATCTCAAATCAACTTTGTACAGCAAGAGTGTGTTTATCTTGTTTGCGATTATTTGCTTTATCCCTAAGGGTACTTTAGGGTTGCTTAGGGCTTTTTGGTGGAAGTTTATACGGTATCGATGAAGAAGAATGAGCTAGCGAGCAGTTGACTGGAGAAATTTTAGCTGCTCCAAAACCTCACCAAAAAATTAATAATTTGAAGCGAGACAAGTGGATAATTAAAAGAATGTTTGGGTAAATCAAAGCTCACCTACAATCCTACTGTCGGGCCGGGGGACAGGCATCTATTTATCTATTCGGGGAATTAATTAATTAATTAAACTAAAAGCACAGCACAGATTATTCTCCTGGTGTTTGCCGCCGCAGAAGCACAACTAGCTGAACCTAGCTAGGCAACAAAATTATTTGACGTAGGATCCCTTGTTCCAGTCAGGGCAACTACTCGTGCTGCGTGTATGTAGCATCGACATTAACAGTACGTCACCTGTCACCTGCTGCCAATAATTTTCAGATAGATAGTCGCTCTCTCCCAGCATTCTTAGCAGCAAATCCGATGGATCTGCCCATTGGGTGGTGCTAGTTTTTTTTTTTGGAAAGAGTATCTATATATATATGTGTGCTCACTCTTAGCCAGTCTTCTTCAACGTACTAACTTCCACCAGATAAGAAGCCATGGCGCCTTCACAAATGAATCTCTCTGCCGTCCTCCTCGTCGTCGTCCTCCTGCCCGTCGTCATGGCAGCTGGTGGTATGTTGCATGACCTAAACGTTGCAAGCTGCGATGTCATTTGATCAATCATTTGTTGCATACATGTCGATGCCTGGATCTGGACCATGCAGAGCCGGCGTCCGCCGGGAATAAATACGCTTACTGCCCCGAGCACCTGAGCGGCAACTACAAAGGGGTATGCATTGGATTGATTAACGACGCCAAATGCAAGCGTGTATGCATAGAAGAAAGCAGCGGCAACCATGGCGGCTCCTGTAACTTTTTCCAGTGCTGGTGCGAAAGCCTATGCACCTCTGAGGAGGCTGCTACTGCTAGCGCTCCGATCCGGCATTGATACGATGATCCCAGCTGCCTGAACAATGATCCGAACCTTCCAAGCCCTAGTGTAATGATAATACATAACATTGTATGCTCGGTGGTACCTACAGGTTGCTTGCTTATGTTGTACCAAATAAAAATTTTGTGGACTTGCGCAACAAAATAAATTTGGATCTTCTCGTGCACGTCAGAGAAAACAGGAGCATGCATTGCTTTTTCAACACAGTAATAGAAGGGGCGTGCATTTTCCATTGTTGTTTCGGATGAAAATATCTGACTAAATGTTATCACACCGATTATGGGCGGACAGGGATCAGATTTTTTTTTTTCCTTCAAGGCTTGGTTTTGCAGGACATTGAGAGGAAACAAGGTTTTTGCTATCTAGAGTAGCATAGGTCATAGGTAACGTTCTTTGGCGCGTGTCACTTATTATATCCACAAGTGACAGGTGGAAAATAGACCTACCAAATTACTAGTGACTGGACCGATAGCTCCATACATGCAGTACACACACAAAGGTAGCATGCATGCTTTGGAATCGTAGCCAAAGGCCATCTTAGTTTGGTTACCGACAGCATTATATCCATCATCAATGACGTTCTACGGAAATTACAAATGCAACTTCTGCTTCTTCTTGTGCGGTGGAAAATACAAGGGGACCCATTCTTGACGGTGGATCTTAGGACAGGTGAATACCATAATTTTTCGAGCTGCTTTCTCCCAGCATTCTTGATTGCCTCTTTTTTTGGTTAAGTGCGTGTGTGTATTTATATTCTCAATCCTGGTAAAGCGCGATTACCAGGCTTCTCCAAAGTCGATCCTCAACAAAGTCTTCTTCAAGGTACCATCTTCCACCAGATAAGAAGCAATGGCGTGCTCACCAATGAATCTCTCTGCTGCTGCCCTAGCCGTTGCCCTCCTCGTCGTCAAGGCCGCTGGTGGTACGTACGCGTGCAAATGCATGAACTGTATATATGTTGCAAGGGGCAATGCCGTTTGATTAATCTTTTGCTAATGAAAAGTTGTTTGATGCACCTTCGACACTTGTTGCATAAATGTACTAAATGCCTCGATCTGCGTCCGTTGGGGAGTATTCTTGCCACGAGCACCTGAGCGGCAACTACAAAGGGGTATGCATTGGATTGATACACGACGCCGCCTGCAATGGTGTATGCATAGACGAAAGCAGCGACAACGCTTACGGCTTTTGCAACTTTTTTCAATGCTGGTGCCAAAGCAGATGCACCTCTGAGACTGAGGCTGTTGCTAGCGCTCCGATCCGGCAATGACACAATGATCCCCGCCTGAACAATGATCCGATCCTTCCTAGCCCTCGTGTAATAATAATATATAACATTGTATACTCGGTGTACCAACCGGCTGATTACTTATGCTGTGACAATATGCTTGTTCTCTGCTTGGTTCTATGGGAAGGCTTTGTTCAATCTAGTTTAGATGCCAAGGTTTTCTTATGCGCATGTCAGAATAAATAGGTTTGCTACATTGTGGTCCGTTGGTCTCTGCGTAGGGCGATGAGAAGGCTTTGTTCAGTACTACTTTTTTTGTGGGTGTCTGGCTTTATTTATGCGAATGTCTGAATAAAGGTGTATTACTCAAGTGTATGCCTTGCTTCTAGCTTGTGAACTGGTCGTATGAAAAATTGCATCTGCGGTTATTCCGAGACACTGTATACTGCTAGGTAAAGTAAGCTCGTGTTTTGTTATCACTACTAATATTTCAGCATACCAACAACTGTGGTCACACTCTGGTTTTCCTTGTCAGCCCCTGCGATGGAAAGAGAGGGGCTCCTAGTTTCCGGATGCCAGTGTATTTCTGCATGTATATCTGAGGCTCTGAGCTGGTTCTACAGTTCTTCGTCTTCCAAGATTACTTATTGACCAGTTCCCACATACAGCAGTTGAACACATTGGTGCAGCAGCATTATATTGCCCTTAATTGATTTGGTTAACTCCAGAGCATGCCTAGAGTCGTCCCATTTGCATCATGCTGCTCAGGGGAACCAGATGACATTCTGTGAACTTGTGAAGGCTTAATTTGACGCAGCAAAACGAAATGATGGTTCAGTTATATATTCAATTATGACTGAAACTTATCTTTGAAAGCCACCGATATATATGGACACCTGGCAACTCATTCAGTCATTCTTAATCTTTTTCAGAAACAAAGCAGCAACTCTGCCATCCACTGATAGTAGACTTGCAACTTATTTTTGAAAATCACTAATAGTGATGATGGAGAGATGTTAGTTTGTTCGATCTGACTCCAAATCATGGACCAGTCAAGAAGTATTGACAGTAGTAGAATATTGTTTGTTCAGGGATTTAGCCCTGCAATGCAAGTTCAATCATTGCAAGTTAGATTTCAGTCAAGCTGAATTTCTAGCCCTGGCAGCTTCAGCTCAGTGTAGCACTGATCTTGCAGTATCCAAATGATGGATCTCTGAATTGTTGAGTGGGGCTGGGACTCTGATACTCATTGTCTTTCCAGCCAGCTTTAGAGGTATAGAATCAACCACATCAGGCCAATAGGAAAAACCGTGTAAAGTGTAGACCAATCTGAAACTATGGTTATCCGTGGCAAGAAACAGGAGGTGCACCAAAGCCGAAAGGCGAGAAATCTCTGGCCGAGGAGGTGCAGGCGGGGATAGACAGAATGCGGCGGCTCTCGGGCGACCTGCCACTGGCGCGGAGCAGCTAGGCCGTTAGCAAAGGAAGCCTGGCGGCTGCGGTCTCCGGCACCGGCGCGATCTCATTGGCTATCGAGTGGCCGCCCCGAAATTTTGCAAAACACCTCATGATTTGATTCGGATCCAGTTATTTAGGTGGTGAGTATTTGCTCATCACCCTCGCAATTATTAATCGCGATCTAATTATTTACATATAACCCCTTGCCTCAGACTAGTTCCTTAGGCCATTTCCCGGCCGTTCGCCTCCAGCTTCCTCCCCGACCGCCACCTGATTTGCAACGGCAGCCGCAAGTGGACTCCAATAGTGCGCTATTTTCTGAGGCAATTACGTACGTGCCATTATAAAAGGGTTGACTGTTCCCTCTCTGCCACCAAAAACGTTCTTGCTCCTTCCACACCACTGACCTAACTTTTTCTTGCCCTCAGCACCAACAAGAAAAAGTTTGCAATATGTAGACATGTGCAGGTACGGGAGAAATTTAGCTGCTCCAGAGCCTCACCAGCAAATTAATAATTTGAAGCGAGACAAGTGGATAATTAAAAGAATGTTGGGGTAAATCAAAGCTCACCTACAATCCTCCTGTCGGGCCGGGGGACAGGCATCTATTTATCTATTCGGGGAATTAATTAATTAAACTAAAAGCACAGCACAGATTATTCTCCTAGTGTGTGCCGCCGCAGAAGCACAACTAGCTGAACATAGCTAGGTAAGCAACAATAAACGTATAACGTACGATCCCTTGTTCTAGCCATGGTAACTCTCGTCGTTGCGTCTAGCATCGAGAGCAGGCATCGCCACTAACAGTACGTCACTTGTCACCTGCTGCCCATAATTTTTAGAGTTGCTCGGCATTCTTAGCAGCAAATCCGATGGATCTGCCGGTTGGCTAGTGATAGTCGTTAAACAAATGAATCTCTCCGCCGTTCTTCCAGTCGTCGTCCTCCTCCTACCCGTCGCCACAGCAGCTGGTGGTATGTACGCGTGCACATACATGAACTGCATGTTGCAAGCGGCGATGTCGTTTGATTAATCTTTTGCTAACTAAAACTTGTTCGATGCGCCTGGCACTTGTTGCATAAATGACCATGCCTGGATCTGAACCATGCATGCAGAGTCGGCGTCCGCTGGGAACTACAGTTGCCCTGATCAGCACCTGAGCGGCAGGCAATTTTAAAGGGCCATGCTGGGGATTGTTTAACGAACCCACCTGCAAGCGTGTATGCCTAAGCGAAAGCAGCGACAACGATGACGGCTTCTGTTACTTTTTCAAATACTGGTGCGAAAGCGGATGCACCTCTGAGGCTTTTGCTGCTGCTAGCGCTCCGATCGGCAATGATACAATGATCCCAGCTGCCCGAACAATGATCCGATCCTTCCAAACCCTCGTGTAATAATAATATATATCATTGTATGCTCGGTGGTACCTACCGGATGCTTACTTATGCTGTAACAAATAAATTTTTTCTGGACTTGCGCAACAAAATAAATTTGGATTTTCTCGTGCACATATAGTTGACGACCAAAATTCGCACATCAAGGAAAACAGGAGCATCTAGTTTCCTAAAACAGGAATATCCAATTTTGGGGAAGTCTTCAAATAAAATTGCATTTCAGCATTTCGTAGCTCACGTTGAGCGGATCAAAATGCATATAGATAGCTATTTTAGTCTCCGGATAAGAGAGTTAGGCTAATTATGAATTCTGCACAAGGGGAAAACAGGATATTCCGGTTTTTATTGTAATAACTGGATGTGAGCTGATTCTGAACGTATCTCTCGAGGCAAGACGTACTTAGTACCGGTCACTCTTTACTTGGTACTAAAAGTGGCACAAAGCTATTTAGTATAGGGGAACTATTTTAGTACCCGATCAAAACACCGACCGGTACTAAATATCATTTTTTAGTACCAGATAGTGTTCTGGTCTGGAACTAAAATGGTGTGACCTTTAGTATAGTACCGGTCAGTGACTAAAGCGAAGGCCAATGGAAAGATTTCGCTGCCAACTTCAAGTCAAATGATCCGAAAGGCGAGGGGCTTTGAAGGCTCACCGAAGGTCTTGGGCCGAAGGCATTCCAAAGGGCGAAGATGAAGATGACAAAGCCTGGACGGGACGACTCTGAAGGGCGAAGATCACGAAGCCCCTGGATGGGGCATCGAGGACTCGACGATCGCTGAAGGTCCCAGTTGGGAGTCCGTAACTAACGTCCGTTCCCAACCGCGGGACTAAAGCCTGTTTTTCTGCTAGTGACGGGGAGATATCTTCTTGTCTTGGGAGCGCAATCACATCAACAATAAATATAGACATGAGAAGACAGCTGATCAAGACTTCAGACTTTTGCTCGATCAGCCCAGCCATTCATAAAGCAACGTAGAAAAATTAAAATTCTACTTTTGAGCACAATTCGTTAACCCCCAAAGCTGTTGCTGGCCGAAGCTGGCCGGAAGGCCCATCTAGCCGGCTACTGTGTCCCAGATCAGAGGACATAAGTATTCCACGGCATGGTTGTATCAGGTTACTGACTATATATCATGTCCATCCAAACATGAGAAGAGATTTTTTAGAAAAAGGAAATCGTTCCGGCCTCTACGACCGCACACAGTGGTGGGTCCAATGGGTAGTTTAGAAAGGCCCGGGACTACCATAAAATTTGGCCCAAAATTAATTTACTACTTTGCTGAATTTTTTTTAAAAAAGGGATAAAAAAAATAAAATTCGAAAAAGGGGTGGCCGTTGGGAAAATTTAGAGAAATGGGTGCCTCCCGCCCGCTGAACGGGCGGGACGCGTGGGGCCCGGGACATCCCGCCCACCCAGCGGGCGGGATGTCACCCGAGGGCCTCTTCGCAAATAATTTCTTCGCGAAGAGGTCCCTGGGAGGGCATCCCGCCCAACCAAAGGGCGGGATGCTGTGCTGGGGGCATCCCGCCCTTTGGTCGGGCGGGAGGTCCCCCCACCGGCTATATAAGCCCCAACCTGCCCCAAAAATGCCATTTTATCCAGCAAAAATCAGAAAAAAGAGAAAGAGAGGAGAGGAAGAGAGAAGAGGAAGCGGCGAAGCTCTGTCCACACGTCGATTTTGAGGTATATTCTCATTCTAGTCATATAAGTACTTGAAAATAACTATAATTTAGGAAATAATTCTTAGAGTAGTTATGTTTTGAATAGTTTTTAGTATTTTCATTTGTTTTAGTATAATTTATAATCTGAATAGCTTAGAATCTGTAAAATATAATCTGAGAGTCGCTGAAATTTAGGATCGTCGTTTGTTGTGTATTAATATGTAGTATAACTAGTTTATTAATGATTGACAGATATTGAAACGAACCGGATTCCCGTAACGAGGAATCCGACTCCCTGTATCGTCGTGATAGTCCCTGGATCAAGCGCTATCACATACAGAACTCATTTCAGGCATAATATCACAGTCATGCTCAAAAATAAGGTCAATCATGGGTTTAATTATTACATAAATCCAGAGGATCTGTAGTACGGAATTTATTACAAGCCTTTCGGCTAAATCGAACAAGCAGAAAGCGCATAGCGGTAGCTAGGTCCTCGGCCGTCCTCCATCTTCGGGTTCCACCTCCACAGGCGACTTGAGCGTAGCTCGGGCCTCAGTCGTACCATCCGTCGTCGTTGGGGTCGAATTCCGGGTCGGACCCTGCATCGTACCAGGCTATCCCCAAGGAATGGGATAGGTTCACGTCACCATCCGTATGTAAGCTTTAAGTGGTCTATACTACGGTTATAACAGAGTTCAAGGATAAAGCTGGGGGTTTCCCTATGCATGCAATTACAATATATATAAGATTACACATCTCCTTTCAGCTCCGACACGGGCTCTTCCGGCATTCCGGACTCCCGGTCACACACACCTTCCAAAACCACCAAGTCGATGCGAGAACTCCCTCTCCTCGCATCTCAACTGCCCCCTGGCAGGACAATAATCTAGAGGGAGGTAGAAATTATGAGTAACCCTATCTAATAAGAGCAACAGAGGAGTAGGGATGTCCATAACCGAGGACGCGGCTATACGTATAGTTTTCACCCTGCAGGGGTTGTACACCTGGTCCCACTCGAATCGACACTAGCCGGAGATCAGCCGACTAGTATACGAAACACCGGTCTACAAAACGGAAATAGGAGCCACGGCACCATCCGGCTTTCCCGGGTCTTGGGCGCATCCTCCCGCGAGAGGTCGCCCCGGGACTGTGAAGCCTCCCATGCGTCTCGGGGAACGTGAGGTCAGCACCTCCTTCCCCTGCACCGATACTCGATCCTCCTACCGGCTTGGTACCGCGCTTGCTAAGTCCGGACCGGGCCCACCCTCATAATGGGTAAGTGGTGTGCACGCTTACAAAGTCCCACAAGTCATGGTTACTCTCACGCGGTCCTTATCTGCCGGAGCGGGCATCTTCGTCACACGCGTATCCACCACGGTGGTCCGCCACTGCACCCTTAACGGGTGCCCCAAACACCTCAACACGTAACAAAACTGTACCCGCCACAGGTACTCCGTAGGGTGTGCCAAGATACACACCCCAAGCCCTCGATCCATGATCGAGTTAGGTCGCCCACTCCCGGCTAAGCCCTAATCACCAACTCCTGAAGAGAACCACTTCACACACGCCAAGACTATCCATCCATATCCCACACATACACTTTCAAGGATTTACAAGGCATATCATATAATAAGCAATTCCAAATGGGTTGACAAGGAGTATGGGTCGTAAAGAGGCCATGCAGGTTTATCTCGAAATATATATATATATATATACACATACAGCAATAGCGTAACTACAAGCAAATACCTAATAGGAGTTCAATTCGTAGATGGGCGTGAACCTGGCGTCTCCTCGAAGTCCTCCTGAGTCTCCGGGTAGTCCTGGTCGTCGGTCAGCTCCTCGCGGACGGGTCCTATTCGTAAATACGAGTAAGAGTAGGGTCCAAAGTGCAAAAGTGCACAAAAGGTTGCAAATAAGATCCAAATCATCACAAAACCTACTCTAACAGGTAGCTCATGATTTTAGAAGAATTATGAAACTGGTTTCATAATTTTCGGAGGTCCGGATAATTTATTATGGATTTTCTAAGGACAAACCTATTTCTGAAATTAATAAAAGGATTTTCAGAAAAGAAAGCCTAAAAACAGGGACACGTGGCAGCACCAGGGCGTGCCACGTGGCATGCTGACGTCAGCATGACGTCAGCAGAGGGGGTCCGGGATGATGACGTCAGCAGTGGGCCCTGCTGACGTCAGCGTTGACCGGTCAACGTTGACCGGTCAACGGTCAACGGTCAAGGGTCACAGGGTCCACGGTCAGCGGGCCCCACCGGTCAGCCTCAGCCCGAGGCTGACGGATGGGCCCCACGGGTCAGGCCGGAAAGAAAAGAAAAGAAGGGGGTCCGGTTTCTTATTGGGCTCAAAGGGGATTGGGCCGGCTCGAGGCCCGGTTAAGCTCGTGGTGCGGCTCGGGGTTCAGCTCGGCCTGCGGCTCAGCAGGCCGGCTCGGCAGGTGGGCTACACGAGCGCTAAGCTCGGCTCGGCTTGACTCGGCTCGGACTCCTCCGCGGGCCGGCTTCCTCTTCCTTCCTGGGCTGGCCCACTTTTCCTCCTCCTTCTCCTCTGGCTGGGCCGTCCCTTCGTCTTCCCCCTCTCGCGGGCCGGCGGCGTCGTTCCCTTCTCTCCTCTGACAGCTTGGCCCACTGGTCAGCCTCCGTTGGATCCCGTGTGACGGCGCTCGGATCCGGTGTGGCAGACGCGTGTGCGTGTGTGCGTGTGTGCGTGTGAGAGGGCGCCCGAAAGGTGCTCGGGGAAAGTCCCAAAGGCTGTGTCGCGACGCGAACGCGACGTCGCGTTCACGTCGCGGGGTGGACGCGCACGGCGGAGCCGTGGCGCGGGCGTGGCGAAGTTGGGACCAAGGCAGGGTAGCAGCACGGCTCGGGCCCGTGCTGGGGGGGGGTTGCGCACGCACGCGCGCGGGTTCTGGTTTTCCAGAGCCGCGGCGTGGCCGTGCCGTGCGCGGAGCACCGGCGGTCCGGGTCCGCGGCACGAGGCGGCGGCGAGGGCGACGGCGTTCGCGGGTGTGAGCAGCGGCGCGACGAGGCTCCTGCAAGAAGAGTGGCACGGCGGCCGGAAGGACAGGGGGCCCTACGGTTTCTACAGAGGGCTCATCGGCTCGGCCGGCAGCAGCGGGGAAGGGAGAAAGTGCGGCGGCCGTGGCGCTCACCGAGGGCTTGCCGGCATGGGTGCGTGACGCGGTGGCGAGCCGGTGCCGGTGGGTCGGTGCGGTGCAGGACGCGCGGCGACGTTGACGTGGTCGTACGGGGCGCAGGCGTGGTGTAGATGCTCCGGCGTGGCCTTCTTCTCCTTGCGCAGCTCCGGCTCCTCCTCCTCGTGCAGCTCCGGGCGGCGGCGTCCTCCGGGCTCCTCCTCGCGCGGCGCTTCCCCTCCTCCCCCTCCTCTCTTCTCTCTTCTCCTCGGGCTACGGCGGCGGTGGAAAGGAGCAAGGCTCGGGCGGCTAGGGTTTAGGGCGATGCGGCCGGCGGGTTCTTAAGGGGGAAGAGGCTCTAGGGTTTGTGGCGCGGGCTCGGGCGCCGAGGGCGGTGATGCCCGGCGTCCGTGCCACGGCCACGCGGCGGCCATCGAGCGGCTCGAGGGCTCGGCAGCGCGGGCGGCCGAGGCGGGGAAAAGGGGAGCGCGCGCGGGCGGTTGCGGCGGCTGTCGCGGAGCGGGGACAGGGAGGCGCGGCTGCCAGGTGACGCAAGGGGAGCGGGGCCGCGGCCGGGGAAGAAAGAGGAAAAGGGAGGGCAGGCGGTTAGGGGTTCCTGTCGCGACGCGGGAGCGGCGGCGACGTGGGGCGGAGCGAGCGGGAGCCGGGAGCGGGGCGAGGTAGAAGGGAAAGCTGACGGGTGGGTCCCGCCCGTCAGCTGCCCCGGGCGACGGAAGACGCGGCGCCGAGAAGCGTCGCGATGGTGGGCTGGGCCGGTGACGTTGGGCTGGTTCGCGCGCGGGGGAAAGAAAGGAAAGGGGAAAGGGAGCTGGGCTCGGGTTGCTCGGGTGGTGGGCTTGCGGCCCGGTAGGGGTGTTAGGGTTTAGCAAATAGATTTGAATTTGAATGTCCATTTCAAATTCAAATCTCACACACTCAAACCCAACAAATTCGAAATCCAAAACAGATAAGATGCAATAACCATTCAAACCAAGTCCATTCACAAAAATTTTTTGAAATCCACGAATTTTGTTAAGAAATTCTCATAAGTTTTTAACATGGACTGTTACAGACTCCCCCCCTCACAAGAATCTCGTCCCCGAGATTAAAGGTTTACCTGGTCCTCGAAAAGGTGTGGATATTTTTCTTTCAGATCGGACTCCTTCTCCCAAGTGGCTTCCCGTTCGGTGTGATTACTCCAAAGTACCTTGCAGTAGGGGATGGAGGTCCTTCTAGTCTCTTTATCTGCCCTGGCCAGAATCTTCACGGGATACTCTACGTACTCGAGTGTTTCTTGCAAGTCCACTGCTTCTGGGGGTATTGTCTCATCCGGTACTCGTAAGCATTTGCGTAGCTGGGATACGTGGAAAACTGGATGCACTCCAGCAAGTTCTTCTGGTAACTTTAGTTTGTACGCCAATCCTCCGATCCTTTGAATGATCGGATACGGTCCAACGAACCTCGGGGCTAGCTTCCCGTTGACGTGAAACCTCTTGGTGCCTCGGAGTGGTGACACCTTCAAGTATACGTGGTCTCCGACCTCGAACGAGAGGTCTCTCCTCCTTTTGTCGGCGTAGCTCTTCTGTCTGCTCTGCGCTACCTTCAGGTTCTCCCTGATCTTGGCGACATTCTCCTCAGCCTCTACTATAGAGTCCGGACCAAAATACGATCTTTCTCCGGTTTCAGACCACATCAGCGGTGTTCTGCATTTTCTGCCATAAAGTGCCTCGAAAGGTGACATTCGCAAACTGGCCTGATGGCTGTTGTTGTACGTGAACTCAGCATAGGACAAACTCTTCTCCCAATCACTGCTGTAGGCTAGTACACAAGCCCTGAGTAAGTCCTCGAGTATCTGGTTCACTCTCTCGGTCTGCCCATCGGTTTGGGGATGAAAGGCGGTGCTGTAATCTAGTTGAGTCCCTATAGATTGGTGCAGACTCTGCCAGAATTTTGCGGTGAATTGAGGGCCTCGATCTGACACTATGCTTCGCGGTGCCCCGTGGAGTTTCAGAATGTTCTCTATGTACAGTTCGGATAGTCGGCTCACGGGGTACGTGGTCTTGACGGGGATAAAATGTGCCACTTTGGTTAGGCGATCAACGATTACCCAGATGGAGTCATTGCCCTTCAGAGTCCGGGGTAACCCTGTTATGAAGTCCATGCAAATGTCGTCCCACTTCCATACGGGAATGTCAAGTGGTTTCAGCAGACCGGCAGGGCGCTGGTGTTCTGCCTTAATCCTTCTGCAAATATCACACTTGGCCACGAACTCGGCTATGTCCGTTCTCATGTCATTCCACCAGAAACGGTCCTTTAGGTCTTGGTACATCTTCGTACACCCTGGGTGTATGGCGTACTTGGAGTTATGCGCTTCATCCAGAATCTCGGCACGGATCCCTTGATCCTGGGGTACACATATGCGACCTTTCAGCCATATGGTTCCTTGGTCGTCGACCCGGTAGTCGGTCGATTTCCCATCTCGCATTGCTCGCTTGAGCTTCTGAAGTTCCGGGCATCGTCGCTGTGCTTGCCTGATTCGATCTTCCAGATCGTACTTGACTGTCATTGTGTTCAGGTGCCCTTGCTCTACTATTTCTAACTTCAGTCTCTCGAGTTCATCGCACAGAGCAGGCTGTTCCTCTCGAACTAGCAGATTGCTGCAATAATGTTTCCTACTCAAGGCGTCTGCTACGACGTTAGCTTTGCCGGGGTGGTACTGAATGTTTAGGTCGTAGTCCTTGATCAGTTCTAACCATCTCCTCTGTCTCATATTTAGCTCTGCCTGAGTAAAGAAATACTTTAGGCTCTTGTGGTCGGTATAGATATCGCACTTGTTGCCAATGAGGTAGTGCCTCCAAATCTTCAAGGCGTGTACTACAGCTGCGAGTTCAAGGTCGTGGGTAGGGTAGTTTCTTCGTGTTTCCTCAACTGTCGGGAGGCGTACGCAACAACTTTGCCATCTTGCATCAGCACACAACCCAGGCCTTGACGAGAAGCGTCACAATAGACGACGAAGTCCTTTCGGATGTCCGGAAGGGTGAGGACTGGAGTGGTAGTAAGTCGGGACTTGAGCTCTTGAAAGCTGGCTTCGCACTTGGATGACCATACGAATGGCACGTTGTTCTTGAGTAGCTCGGTCATAGGCTTGGCAATCTTGGAAAAGTTCTCGATGAATCGCCGGTAGTAACCTGCCAAACCCAGGAAGCTTCGGATGTCGGTCACGCTCTTTGGCTGTTGCCACTCGGACACGGCTTCGATCTTCTCGGGATCTACGGCAACTCCTTCAGCAGTCAACACGTGGCCTAGGAAGGCAACCTTCTCTAGCCAAAACTCGCATTTGCTGAACTTAGCATACAGCTGGTTCTGTCTTAACCTCTCGAGCACTACCCTCAGGTGCTCTGCGTGTTCTTCGGCTGTCTCGGAGTAGACTAAGATGTCGTCGATGAAGACTACGACGAACTTGTCCAGTTCTTCCATGAACACCTTGTTCATCATGTTCATAAAGTAGGCGGGTGCGTTGGTCAGTCCGAAAGATACTACGGTGAACTCGTACTGGCCATATCTGGTCACGAATGCTGTCTTCGGGATGTCGCTTTCCCGGATTTTCATCTGATGGTATCCGGATCTCAGATCGATCTTGCTGAAGAATTTGGCCTTTCTCAACTGGTCAAGCAGATCATCGATTCTGGGCAACGGGTACTTGTTCTTGATGGTCACGGCGTTCAGCGATCGGTAGTCGATGCATAACCTCATGGTTCCGTCCTTCTTCCTTACGAACAACACGGGTGATCCCCATGGCGATGCACTAGGCCTGATGTACTGTTTATCCAGCAGATCTTTCAACTGATTCTTCAACTCGGTGAGTTCTTCCGCAGACATGCGGTAGGGTCGCTTCGCGATCGGTGCCGTCCCTGGCACGAGATCAATCACGAACTCGACATCCCTGTCCGGTGGTAGTCCCGGTAGCTCCTCGGGAAACACATCAGGATACTCGCAAATCACCGGTACATCTTCGGGTGTCCTCTTCTCCAAGCTGTTCAGATTGTACACCTGAGGTACATCTCGGGACTTTAACGGTTCCACTTCGACCTTCTTCCCACTAGGGTGTTCCAGGGTCACTAACCTGGGTGAGCAAGAGATGACACCCTTATGTGCTGTCAACCAATCCATTCCCAAAATAACATCTATCCCTTCTGACGGCAGTACTGTCAGATCAGCTGTGAACGGCAGTCCCTGAATCATGATCTTCACTCCTTACATGCTAGTGTGCACTATGATCCCCCAGCGGGGAGCTAGTGATGATAGGATGGCTTCTCGGGGTCATCGGTAGGGATTTTTGTGCAACACATTTTGAAGAGATGTAGGAGCAAGTGGCTCCAGAGTCAAACAACACCAAGGCCTTAGAGCCGTTGATAAGATACTCACCTGTCACGACGTCGGGGGCATCCCG